>NW_017729034.1:93198414-93212971 GCF_001723915.1 Gavialis gangeticus
CCTGGGGGTTTTTAAGAGGAGGTTGGATGACCACCTTACTGGGGTCATTTGACCCCAGTGCTCTTCCTGCCATGGCAGGGGGTCGGACTAGATGATCTGCTCAGGTCCCTTCCAACCCTAGAAACTATGAAGCTATGAAAAGCACAATTCCTTTATTCTGCTTTTGAGTACTGTCGTAAAGATGTTGTACCAGCTGCAAAGCAGGCAGGTAAGCTTTCCAGGATAATCAGCTTTGGAAATCAAACTCATTTATTCCTTGTGTATTCTAGGAAAATGAATCTGCTGTTGACAATGAATAAACAGTAGGTTCCTCTTGGTCTCCATTCAACTGGGCTTAAAAATGATTTTGGCTTCCTCAGCACTGGTGGCCAAGCTGCTTTCAACCTCAATTAAAGGAGACATGGGGAACCCCATATTGACATGTGCTTTCAACATGTCATTTGCATTACCCTTAAATACAGATTCTGCCACTGCTCTACACAAGCATGCATTGAGTATTCTAGTCTTGACTGTAGTAAGGCTGGGATTTCACCTAGTATCTTTCAGCAAAGTCATGGAGAGCTCTGTGGAAAGGTCAACAGCAGGACTGAATCCTCAGAGCAGGAATTTGTCCTCTCTCTAGCATCTTTCTGGCGTCATTTGAATGATAAAAATGAATTGTTCAAAACATAGCTCTGGAGCTAAATTGATGGCACACATGCAAGCCAAAGTAATCTTTGAACAGCCATAATGATTCTAATGGTGAACATTGCAGAGTGATATTAGAAAGCTTTGTTTTTCCCTTTCATCTCTGATTTGGTACAAGGATGTTCACAAACTACTATATTTGACAAAGTGCTTGTTTTATTCCCCAGCTGCCCTGAACTAACAAGCTAATGACAGATTTTCTGTACAGATGGGATTGTTTGGGGAAAATATGCCTAGCAAGCAGGCTCAGTTTTTAAAGCAAAGTTATCTCAGTTTATCATGATCTGCTCACAAGCAAAGCCAGCTTTCAGGGCAAGTAAAACTCATGGTCACCACACTGTCTTATTTGATGGGGAGAAGGGTGAATAAGTAATGGAGAATCTCAGTATGTTTTGTATGAAAAGGGGTATGATTATTTTCTCTAAAAATCAGAAAGAAGAAGAGCTATCTAGGTTGAAGGACAATATTGGTGCAAGATCAAGTAGGTGTAAACTAGAAACAAGGAAATATAGCTTGGAAAGTAGGAAAAGTTTTCTAACCATGAGAGGAGGGCTTTTGAACAAGGTAGTGAGAGAAACTAAAGCGTACGTCAAGCTCGAGCTAGATGGAAAAGATAAGAGTTAGCTTATTAAACAGAACATGTGATATGTGGCTTCAGGTATTTCTATCCCTATGAGAGGGCTAAAAGGAAACTTGGTATCTGTGTGGATTGCTTGCAGAGGCAGATCCACAAGGGGTGCAGTGGTGTGGCCTCATCCCCACTTTTTTACCACATGGCTGGTGCAGCAGTCATCCTGAAGAAGGCAAAAATCCCCACCCTCCTTCCCCTCCATAGTACATCCCTTCACCTCTCTGTGCTTTCACCTCTCATTTCCCCACTCCTCTGCCTACAGCTGTTGGTGTCCCTGCTTTCCCCAGTGTCCAAAGTCCTGGTGGCAAGGGGAGTTCCTGTCCTGCTCCAGCCAAGCTGTGTGGGGGCTGGGCTGAGACTAGAACAAGGGTGCTGGCGGCAGTGGGGACAGTTTCATCCTCCCTATGCCTGCTTCTGGGCTTGGGGAATACTCCGGGGGAGCAAGCAGGGAGTGGGAACTGGAGAAGAAATGGAGCTTCCCTCATACATGGACAGTGAAGAAAGTGGGGTCACCAGCAGTGGCAAGCAGGGAAGGGGCTGGGGAGGCTACATACCTCTAAGCACAGAGGGGAAGGAAGGGGGAGAATTCTTAAGTCCCCAACTTCTGCATCTGCCACACAAGTCTGCCTACCCTGGTGCAGGGAGGAGTGTGGGAAAGGAGGCTGGGAGCAAGAGGTGCATCCATCCCTGCAGCTGGTTGCTGCTCCCACACACACGATTTGTAAAATCTCGGATCCGCCTCTGGTTGCTTGTATATATAGAAAGTATCCCATCTTTCTGGGATTCTGCTGGTCACCTGGAAGGAAGCGACATCTTCCCCCATGAATATATTACTTGGTTTCTCAGGTGTGGGGTTTCTCTTCTAAAGCATGAGACATTGGCCACAGCTTGAGGTGAAAGATAGGCTGGGGTGCCCTGACACACCTAATGCTACTGAGAAAGCAGTGGTACCTGGTTGTTGAGTCATGTTTTCAGAGTCAAACTGGTTACCAGATTTGGAGCCATAAAAAGGAATTTCACCCCCAGGTCAGATTGGAAAGGGCCATTGGGATTTCTGTCTTCTTGTGTGGTGTGGAGCATAGTCCACTGCCTAGGATCAGCTGAGCACATTTTACCTAATTCCAAGCCACTGCAGTTGGTAATTGTGTTGTCTTTGTCTTCTCTGCTGTCTTCTTGTGGCACACTACAGGGCATCTTCTTCTTCCTCTTTGGCAGTAGTGTGTGAGTGGGACTAAAACAGAGGTTCTTGGGGATTCATTGAAACACACTGTTATCTGCAAAGATATAGGACTAGACTTGATGACCTGGAAGGTCCCTTCTAATCCTATGTGCCTATGCTTGTTTTTTAACTGAAGCTTGCAGTTCTTTTTCATGAGAATGTAGCCTTGAAACTGTAATTTGATACTCATTGTTCACTGAAGTTGAACTTGAACTCATGTTGCCTAAAGATCGCATTTCTAGCCTCCCAGGACTGGTCTTTGAGATCCATAACAATGGTGCCCATGGTTCCTTGTGTTATTTTAGAGAATCTCAAAGTAGCTCATGATTGTCAGAATAGTTCTTCCCTAGCTCCCATGGATGACCACAGCAAGCAGTTGTTGTGACCTCTGGGCATGGAATAGCTCAAGAGGCAATACACACCAGGAGACAGAGATAACGGGATTCTTATCTCAGTACTGCCACCAATCCCTCCCCCCTCCCTCCCCTCAATCACTTTGGGCAAGTCATTTAATTTTTATGCTTTAGTTTCACCATCAACAAGATAAAACTGAAAATGCCCAGTCCTTGGGATGCTGAGGTTGTCATGACTAGGTATATATTGTTTATAAATAGTGTGCGTGCACTAACATACATCAGAAAGTTCATGAAACATGTTGATTGGAGGCCAACTAACCATCAGGCTCCCCAGCTTATCTTGAAAATTGTGACTTTCAAAACTTTTTAAAAATATTGCAAAAACCTAATACAACCTGCTAAACTCCACAAGCAGCAAGACATGGAGGGCCAGATCCTATTCCTTTCATCAGGCACCTACACAGACGTTGGTATGTCTACAGTATATGCAGTGGGCCCCTGGTGCTCACTAGCAGATTCCTTATATGTCAGTTGATTTGCACATGGAAATTAAAGATTTCTTCAAGTTGAGGTATATCCTAACTACCAGTGTTTTAGACTACTCCCCACACCAGTTCATCAGGCAAATCCTACACGTTGCATCAACAGGTGCTTGTTATATTTGTGGTCAAGAGGGTCATGGTTTGGCAGTGACACATAAAAACAATAAGGCTGGCTGGCTCAGCACAAAAAATTGGAGTAAACCCTGCAGTTGCTCACTCAGTAGGCAATTTTTAAAAGCGTGGGTAAGCAAAGAGAGAGGGAATGGTACGCTAAGGAAAAAATAAGACCCAGGCTCCACTCAGCCTAAAAGGTACAACTGATCTTTGGCACATTTTCTCAATTGTCTGATATATGTGTTAAAAATAATGATCTTTTTTACAATATTAACCTTTTTTGTAAATGCAGGATGCAAGCTAAATTTGGGTTTTACTGGATTTCTCTAAATCTCAGAAGCAGGTTCTTAGTGGCCGCATCTACACAAGAGGCTGATTGTGCAGTAGCTCACTACTACTACACAGTAGCATCGTGTGGCACAAAGCATGATGCAACACTTCTGCACAGTTATAACGAGCTAATGTGCAGTCAGCATCACCTAAAAGCTGTTCAATGATGCTACTGCACAGTAACTCTATTTAATGCACAGTCATTTACTACTCGTTTATACTTGTCTCCTCAAACCAGGCACCTCTGCCTTTACTTATGCAAATGGTGGGGGATGATGTTCAAGCAAATTAATTACTGAAAAAATGATACAGTGACAATCCTATATCAGGCACTATTTGCACAACGTTGCACTCTTCCACTGAATTGATGACATGAATTACATCCTTTTTTTTCTGCTATGATTCTCTTTTGTCAGACATCAGGGATGGCAGCTTTCTTACATGCTAAAGGGCTTGCAGTTCTGGCAAATATTTCACTGCAGCTTTTCATTTCTTTAAAACTACAGATAAATAATTTTACATCTAAATAATTTTTCTATCCAAGAAAAATACACCATAAATCTTTGCCCTCCCCCCCAAAAAGTCACACAAGGCAGTTCAGGGAAATAAGACATTAAATCTAGTTTCTTGCTTTAAAAGTACTTTACATATATCACCACCAACCAGCATGTAAATTTTAGTCAGCCACTGGACTAGTCTTTTAAAGAAGTTGAAAAATGGCCCTGTGTCCTCAAAGGACACACCTGTTATCTGAAACAGTTTTTAACCAGCTTGTTAAGCAGCTTTGACAGATCAAAGACCCTGGACAATGGGCACAAACTTTAACAATAGTTTAGCCTTGAGCAAAAGCTTCTGTCAAAGCAAGGCTTGTGCCAGTTGTATTATGGCCTGCAATTGAAAATAAATTTTACTTGAATAAGTACCTCAGCCCGATCAGAGGCACTGCCGCCACTGAAACAAAAGCAGTTGGGGATAAGTTATTGACTTCACTGACAGACTGAATGAACTTCATTATGCCAGCCCACTCTTGGTAAATGTGTCAGGTTTTAAACTGAATTAGGTGGCAGGTGCATGGACCATTTTCCTGCCCCCCTTGAGACAGCAGAGGGCCAATCATCACCTGATTCTACAGACAAATGTTTAGATTTGGTTTTCATATTGCACAGCCATAAGTGAAAGCATATTTAAATCATAAGGCTTTCCCCTCACTCCCTTTCCCCCTTGGCCCCCATGGACTTGCTGTGTTCCCATGCACAGGTCACTCCGGCCCTCTGGTGTAATGTAATGTGTTTTTGCCCCCCCCCACATGAGATTACAATAACATTTCGGAGTCATCTCTGTTGTAGGTCACTTGAGCTTGCAGGATTTCAGCTCTGTAGCCTGCTTTCATGAAGGAACACCAAACTCCAGGGAAATGGATCCTCTTTCCCCATTAAAAAGGATCCTAAATACATATGCATGTTTTTTTTAAGGGATTTTTCTTTGGCAATAACATGACTGACCCAAATCCCATTGAAGTCAATGTAAAGACTCCCATTTTATATCATATGCATTCATCTTAAGAGTCAAATTTCAGAACTCAAATGTCAAGTCTCTGAACAGGCTTTTTATGTTTCTTTAATTTAATGCTAACAATTTAATCAGATTTCATGCAAAATAATACAATAAGCCTAACATTTCTCAGCTGCACTGAGATTCTAAGGCCTTCTTTTTTTTTTTTGCTTTCATGTTCTTCTGGAAAACATTTTATTTTATAGTCTGTCAGGGCCTACAAGGATAATGCAAGATCAGCTGAACTTCAGACACTTTGGATGCCAGCTCTCATTACTTAATCATGAGACACAGGACTATTAAGACTCTTAAAAATGAAAGCCTAGTTTTCTGACCAGAGAGGGAAGAGATGGCATATGCCTTTGGCTGCATGCCTTATTTAAGTTAATGAGCAAGTAAGATTCCTTTTCCCTGTAAGCAGTCTGGATGTCCTTTATACAACCTGAACTTTAAACTATAATGACATGTCTGTGTGTTTAAAGAAAAGTAGTTTTTGAAACTGGACAGCAGCAACTGTTAAATGTTATATTTATATTAATTTCAACATGTTTTCCTGCTTATTTTTTATATAAAAGTGAAATGGCCAGGAAGAAGACAGATTTGCCACACTGCACAAGAAAACTGTCTTGTAGTCTTGTCCGTATAGTCAACAATTTATCCTTTTACCTTTAGTAATATCAGAGTTAATGCCTTCAATGTAAACACCTGAATGTGCTTAACAAATAATAATTAAGCCTCACAGTACTTTTTAGGAAAGGCAAGAATTAGCATCACCAGTTCATGTAAGTGGAAACCAAGCTACACAGTAGTTAAGTGACCTGCCCGTAGGCACACGCAGCTCAGGGATGAAACTGGAATAGAAAGAATTCCAAACTTCCAACTCCATAGTCGGTTGCTTAAACCACTATGTAACATTTCCTTCTATAACCACTACCTTCTAGGTCCTACCGCACTTGTATGTGGTTCATATGTATAATTCTAATGTATCAGATGCTTCCTTTTTCTAACTGTTATAAACACGGCCAGAATACTTCACCTATGGAATCACATCAAGGCACAATATTTCTCTCCCGCTTACACACATCTAGGAAAACAAAGTAGACTTATTCTTTAGGGCTATGTGAAGACTGCTGTGTGTCAACACAGAAAATCATTTCTCACAGTGGTATCACTTGCTGGATATGTTCCTTCCCTCCAACTACAGCAGATGGTGTTTCATAGTTGGTCACAAATGGCTGTCAGTGAGTGTTTGTCTGCCTGCCAGTAACCTGTAGTTTGGGGACTCCCTCAGAGAGTGTACCAGCACTGACTCTGCTGATAGCAGCATCTGAGAAAATGATCCGTCCTTTCTTGTCAGGCACAAAATTAGCCATCTCACTTTCAAACTGTTGACAAGGGGGATATGAAAGAAATAAGGACTGTGCCAGCCCAGATGATGTTTCTTGAGCTCTAGTTCTCTGCATCTAATACAGATTAAATAGGAAAAGCAAGCCTTTATGGCAGCAACATGTACCTCAGCAGAAAGATAATGCTTTAGATGTGGCCTTTTTTTGGTACCAACATTTACACAGCATTTTACCGGTCAGGCGTACTCAGTCACTTCCAGGCTAAGGTAGATTTTTTTTTCTGGCCCACATTAACCATCAGAATGAGATAACCTTTAGTGACATTGCCCTGTAGAAGCAAAAATCCATCGAGTGGCGAAAGGTCCCATTGCAGCAGTAGTATCTGATGTTGGCTACATGCACACAACTAGAAGGCAGCCAGCCAAACCTGCCGTCCTCTGTGGCCATGGCCCTGTACCAGCAGCACTGAACAGAAGGAGGGGAGAAACAGGAGAAGGTGATAATATAGATCAAGTCTATAACCCTTCAGCTCCCAGAGTGAAACCAACTTCGAATCAGTTGGTAACAACAACCATTTTCTCTTTCAAATGGGCAAGCTGTTAAACAAGATGTGAGGATAAATACACTGCATTTGGACTCGTCTAAGTACATCCCAACCATACAGTTTATCCAATAACAGATATCCCCCCAAAAAAACCTTTGCCTCTCATATATTTCCTGGACCATCATGGCTACATCACGCCAACACTAATAAACTACAATTTGTAAGCCTTTCTCTTATGCTCTCAGTCGCCATGTCTACATGAGACGCTGACTGTGTAGTAGCCCAGTAATACTGCACAGCAGTGTCACATGGCAACAACCATGACACGATGCTACTGCTCAATAGTATTAGGCTACTGCACATTCAGCATCACAACAAGACATTCGTTGGCGCTACTGCACAATAATTCGGGTTACTGAGCAGTTATTTAGTACTTGTTTATACAAGTACTACGTGACTGCGCAGTAACAACTGTACAGTCAGCATCTCATGTAAATGAGGCCAGTGTGTCACTAAACTAGTGCAAAATGCCTCTCATAGAAATCATTTGAAGCATGCCCCCTTTGGTATAACTGAACAATTTCTGTTTTACATCCAGAATTTGTATAAACCTGAAGAATTTCACTGCTCCCATTTTAAAACATTTCTGCCTACGGAGAAGGGTTCAGGACTTCATTTTGTAGTCCACCAATTCCACTGTTTTCATAATCAGCTGGTTAGGGTTACTTTTGAGTAATTCTGGGGAATGTAGGTGCACTTGCTCAAAGAAGTCTAATTAAACACTAATCAGTGCAGAAGTCAAGAATAGTTCAGAAGAACCACAGAGGAAAATGAAGGAAATTGTTTATGACAATAGTTTTTTATATAGACAGCACCTTCTATTCTGAACTCTTTCAAAGTAACGTTGAGATGTTGCAGGCTAGATTACAAACACAATTCTAGAACTGGTCAAAAATCAGAATTTCCATTCCACTGTAGGAAATGTTGACATTTCAATTTATTGTCATCCCAAATCAAAATAGTTACTAATAAAAGAAAAAAAGCATTGTGGAAAATATTAAAATAATCTGATTGAAATTAAATACTGAACTACTTTGCTTTGACTTGATCTATTATATTACATTGCATGTTATTGTTATTCAGAATAAAATTTACTGTGAGAATACAAATAACATAACGTTCAAAAGAAAATCTCAAAATGCTTTCACTTTATTGAAATGAAAAATTACAACCTTATCAAAATAAATATTTCAATGATTTTTTAAAATTAAATCAATGCATTCCTGCAAAACATTTCAATTTTGTCAAATCTGTTTTCCAAAGGAAAACTGTTCCATCAGAAAACTGTGATCATCTATTGTCTGACCATAAGGAAATCTAGGACACCCAGAACATTCATCCAGGGCATTGCACTGGCCTCCTCCGCCACACTATCAGATCAGTGGGGCAGCATGCTGGGCAGGCAGCCGTGCCTACCTGCAAGGCACTCTGCACTGCTCTGACTGCCAGCCAGACTGTGCCCTGCATCCCTGTGCCCTGTACCCCTGTGTTTCCAGGATGCCCATTATAATGCTCAACAGCCAGCCGGAACTGGCCTCTGAAATTGGGGACATATGGTCACCCTAGCCACCTGTTGTGTGAAGACTGCTGAAGATCACAGTGTGAAGTAGCATGTCATGCTGGTGCTACCATTGGTTGGCACTTGGGAGAATAACACTGCTTATTCTTTCCTCCCATAAGGAGACAAGTTGAAGAAGCAGTTTCTACCAGGGCCTGTGAGCCATACTGGATGGGACCAAATTCTGTGGAGCCCAGAGGAAGATGTGGTCATGTTCTGAACATCTGTACAATGAAGATCATCTAATTTTGGCAACTCAATTAGACAGAGCTTCTTCTGTGGATAAAGCCTGGAAAAGTTCCATCAATTTATTTTATTTTGACCTCTGGGTAAAACTGTAAGTTAAAGTATAGGAGTTAACATTAGAAAGAATGGAGAATTATATCTCCCAGACCTTGCCACCAACTACAGCTGGTACTCCTAAATTGTACTCCTTTGACAATTGGCCATAAAATCCTGTGGGTGCAGACTTCACATTCCTGTACACTTCAGAAGCCAGACTGTTCTGTTATATTTTAAATTCTGAAGTCTTTGGCTGGTTATGTCTTTAACCATGTCCTTCATGGCCCATGCACCCAGTTATCCATTCTTAGATAGAAGGTGTATATTCAGTGTAAGATGCCATTCATCTGGGTCAAGAAGCTACAACATGTTGAGAAGAGGGCATGATGGCTTAGTCACTCTTTGTTGTCTATGTGAATTGTGGTAGGTGAGAGTTTGTTATTGCTGTATTGTCTGTGAAGAGTGAATTCTAGGATAATTTGTGATTGAGTATGTAGGCAGGTGGGTGTTATATACAGCAGGAAGTCAAATACAGGACAGAGACAAGAGGCATCTGGTTCATGTTGTCAATTATGAAGCAATATAATGATTAGAGGTAAGGCAGATTCATGAATTTAGCTGGTGTAAGGAAATGTAAGGAAATTACGAACATCAGGGTGCCTTCTATTTCATTTCCCAATTTTCTTACAGCTTTTCAATAAGATTTTTTTTTAAATATAGAATTCCCTAGCTATCCAGTGTTTGCTTTTATAAAGCATATTTTTTTACATGTTTCTTTCACTTCTGTTACTGTGTTTGCAATCTTATATTGAATTGAACAAACTTTTTTATCTGGCAATTTCGTTAGCTTTTTGATAAAGTTGTCAAGGAAGAATATTGGTACTTTGCCATATGGAAGCATTTATTCACTACCAAGTATGTAAATTAGATTACATCCTTGATGACAGCTGTGTTAATTAGCATATCTTGATCTCCTGCTTGGTAGAACTGAACCCAAAGTTTTTCCAAGCATCATTTGTGTACTTTTCAAAGTCCTTTAACCTCACCAGTGCTGCCTCAAAGCCCTATTTTAGTCACTTTGGGGTTAGAAACACTTTGAAGCTTTTGAGCTCCTCAGGGGTCTTTACATGGCTATAGAGCTCTCTGGAGCTAAGAGGAGTCCCTCTGGGTCTTAAGAGATCTGCTGCACAACATGGATTCAAAATTCTGCTGAACTGCTTATGGAGCTTAAAAGCTCTGCAAGAGTCCTAAAGTTAATTAGATGAAGTTGCCAAATCTTGTCAGACACTTGGTGATCCTCACTGGAGCCTCCCAAATTTTGGCAAGGAAAAGAAGACTGCAACATGCCGATAGAAGGTTCTGACCTTGCCAAGTAACCAGTGAATAAATTCCCCACTCCTTTAAAACAGCAAAGGTGCTATTAAAATGCTTCCCAACAAGCCCAAGCTTTTGATATATGCCAAATGGTCAAAAAGCAATATCTTGGAATCAAATGAAACAATTATTTCAAATCTGGGCAAAATATAGTAATGATCTTCTGGAACCTGAATTGTTTTGTGGGAAAGGACATTTCCAAAAGATCTTAGAAAGCAGTATGTACATTAGAAATCCAACTTATTCTGAAAAGATGCCTGAAGTTTTAACCTGCAATGGAAAAACAGCCACTGGGGTAGAAGTGGGCAGACTTTTCCTTGAGAATATAAACTTTCTAAAGAAATAGGATAATGATATTTACAAGGCACAAAAAATAGAGACCTAACAAACAAGACATGGATATTAGATTCAAGCTCAGTACAGACATTCAAAAAGCCTAAGGTGGAAACACTCTATCACACTTTACTCACAGTACTCTAGATTAGGTCATGAGTGAACAGAATAGATGTTTGCTGTTCAGTGCGGGGTGCTGAGAGCATTCCCATGCACCTCTCAGGAAGCTGCCAGAGAATGAAGAGCCCAGCTGAGCAGCCAAGCAGCTGGCCACCCCTGAGTGGCCATTACAGTTTGCCCCCCCGCCAGCTGTATGATGTCAGCGCCGGTGGCTAGGGTGGTTAGAGGGAGAGGGAATGGAGCCCAGGGGCAGATTAACACATGGGCCCATGGGGGCCAGGCTCAGGGGCCCCTGCCAATCAGTGGCCCCCTGAAAGCAGGGGCCAGGGCAAGGGCTGGGGCATGGGAAGGGGCCTGTTCTGCTCCCCAGCCTACAGGTGAAAGTCCTGTTAAGCACTGAAGCTTGATCACATGTTAAATGCACAAGAGCCGGCAGGAGGCAATGGCTGGGAACTTGTGTGACTGCTCCATGGGGATGGCTGGGGTGAGGTGGCAGCAAGGATCCCTACCTCCCCTGCCACTCACTGCCCAGCTGGTCTCTCTCTCTCCCATCTCTGTACCTAGAAGGAGCCCAATCCTGCCCTCCCTCCCTTCTTCCCTCCCATGTGTCAGGCTGCAGGGCAGGCAAGCAGCTTGGGATGGGCTGCTGGCACACATGAAACGTCCCTAGCAATGCTGGAGCCAAATCCTTCTGCTCAGCAAAATTGTATGGAGCTCCCCCACAGTTGGCTCAGGCAGGGAACTGGGAATCCAAACGCCCTGGAGCCTGCCTGGATGTGTTTGTGTGCATGTGTGTGTGTGTGTGCACGTGCATGCGTGCGTGTGTGTGTTGGGGACAGGTGCGACCCCAAACTGCCCCAGATCCCCCCTCAGGTCAGCACATGGTGCTTTAGTCCCACTGCCAAGGGCTGCTTTGGGATTCAGAGAAGGGGACTCCCGCTGCCCCCTGGATGCTTCCTGCAGTTCTTGACCCCAAATAAGGCTGCCGATAGCGAGGGGTCTGCAGCTCTCCCAAGTGATAGCAGCTCATATGGGGAAGAGTGAGCTCTTCCAGGGGGTGATTAGATATAGATCTGTTTGTCTAACTGTCTAGAGAGATACAGTATATATACAGCTTTCCCTCACTTTATGCTGTACAGGCGTTCCTGGAAAACGGCCCATACTCAAATTCACATAAAGGGAACCCTCTTTGCAATGTAACAAATAGGGATATGTTCCAAGACCTCGACTGTATTGACCCCCAGACCCATTTTTATCACTTTTACAAGACAATTTTGGTACTCACCTACAGCAAACAGTGCATACAAGCACAGGGCACTATCACAAGGAGGATGGCAACTGCAGAAACATGTCGCAGACAACGAGCGAAGAGCACAGATCCACACAGGAGACTATATCTTGGTGTGTGTCACTCCCACAATGCACTGCACAAAGCAGCTGACTGTGGGCTTCCACCACACTGATCACGTAAGAGTGAATTTACCTTGCATATAATGAATTTGGGGTATAAAAATCATTGCATAAGAGTGAATTTGCACTTGCAGAGCCCACATAAAGTGAGGGAAACCTATAGAGAGAAAGATTGCGTATATGTATATATACAGATATCTATATAGAGAGATTATACACACACACACACACATATATATCTATATAGATTCTGTGTGTGTATGTATGTATATATCAATATAACCATACATTTTGGTTACATAATTATATGATGGTAGCATTAAAACACAGGTGTAATGGGTATACAAAAGAGAGAGATTTACAGTATATGAAGTTTAGCACATGTTTAACAGTTCAGGAATGATAAAAAAAAAACTGAGATGTATTATGTAGGCCTACTGCTTTACTTCATTGCAAGAATCACTAATGGGATTCTTAGTACCATTAGTGTACTCAAGGCTATTGGTTTGGCCTGTATTTTTCTGTACTAGTTTACTGTAGCATAGGTACAATGTAAAATGTGTATTTAAAAAAAAAGTCAAACAAGAGTCTACATGACCACTAAATTAAAACACCATTCTTTTTGTGTTATTATCCATTTATGATGATCCCATGAATATGAGTTATTTCCCTAAGGCAGTAAGTGGCAGGGCACCTCCAGTGCCTGCCACTTTAAGGTTCTAGCAGTGGAGCAGCCAGCAGGTGGGTGCTAGCCTCATCAAGGTTAGCACATGACCTAGGAGGACCCTGGGATTGGCTGAAGGGGCGGAGCAGCCTCCATTTTAATCCAGGCTCTCAGAGAGAGAAGAGTCAGTCTGTGCTGAGCAGGCCAGGAGGCAACATCAGGCTGAGCTGCTCTTGGAACTTTATGGAGGTAAGGGCAGGAGCTATGGGGATGGTTTGGAGGCTCCTGGTCCTGGGTATGACCTAAAACTGCACCCTGCCAGGGAAGGGTGGCTTGGTGGGACTTGCTGTGGCAGGGGAGTCCCCAAGAAATGCCAGGCCAGTTACCTCTGCAGTGAAAGGCAAGGAGGGGCACCTTATAACCCCAGCCTCCCACCCCCATGGATGGGTTACCAACACTGAAAGGGAGTGGGGCCAGGCAAGCCCAGTGTTGGGGCTGCCTTAGCCCAATGTAGGGGCCAGAAGCCACCTGATCCTATAGGGTGGAAGACTCCAGTGCAGGGGACCAGGCACAGTGGCAGCCACCTGAGCCCCACTAGGTGAAAGACCCAGTGAGGGACCAGGAGTGTAAAGCAGCCCAGTGAAGGGCTGAGCAAGAGTGAAGGCCCAGTGAGGGGCAGAGTGTGGCCCCAGTGAGGGGCAGAAGGCCCAGTGAAGGGCCAAATGTGTAGAGCAGCCCAGTCAAGTGTGGTAAAGATGAGTGGCACTAGTGAGGGGCAGAACCACTGACTTGGGGAAATAGATATATCGGATGGAACAATATAGAAATACCGGAGGTGACAGAACTACTGGAATTGACAATATGGAAATACTGGATATGACATAGAAACAGCTGTGAGGCATGGGACACATGTAAGGGTCAGACCATGTACTTAGGTGAGACCATGTACTTAAGCCCTTGTTATCAAGAGGTTGAATAATGGGCAACCTCCCACCTTAGAAATAACATTCCTATTTTCATCAAGGCAAGGCAGGCAAGTGAGGTGGGGGTTTAGCACAGAACAGGCAGGCTGCTGGCACTGAGACCCAATCTTGAAAGGCAAGCCTATTACACAGGTGTTTTATTCAGTTTTGTGTTATGTAAAAATGAATAATTTCATAGTTATTAGGGTCGGAAGGGACCTATTAGATCACTGAGTCCACCCCCTGCCCTGGGCAAGAAAGAGCACTGGGGTCAGATGACCCCAGCAAGGTGTCTGTCCAATCTCCTTTTGAATATTTCCAAGGAAGGGGCAACACCACCTCCTTAAAAGCTTATTCCATATTTTGGCGACCCTCACTGTAAAGAACTTTTTCCTGATGTCCAGCCTGAATTTGCTCTTTTTTAACTTGTGTCCATTGTTTCTAGTTACCCCGACTGTCACCCTGGTAAACATC
>NW_017729034.1:93213340-93218107 GCF_001723915.1 Gavialis gangeticus
TCCAATCTCTTTTTGAATATTTGCAAGGAAGGGGACAACACCACCTCCCTTGGAAGCCTATTCCATATTTTGGTGACCCTCACTGTAAAGAACTTTTTCCTGATGTCCAGCCTGAATTTGCTCTTTTTTAACTTGTGTCCATTGTTTCTAGTTACACCGACTGTCACCCTGGTAAACATCATATTCCCCACTTCCTGCTGACCCCCCCGATGAGTTTGTAGGTGGCCACAAGATCATCTCTCAGCCTCCTCTTGTGGAAGCTAAAGAGGTTCAGGTCTCCCAATTGGTCCACATAGGACTTTATCTGTACACCTTTAACCAGACGGGTGGCCCTCCTCTGAACCCTTTCCAGGTTATCCACATCCCTCCTGAAGTGTGGTGACCAAAAATGAATGCAGTACTCCAGCTGTGGCCTGACCAGTGTCACACAGAGGGGAAGTATCACCTCCCTAGACCTGCTTGTGATGCACCTACTTATGCAAAAGAGAGTGCGGTTAGCTTTACTTATTACCTTATCACATCAGTGACTCATGTTCATTTTGGAGTCAGTTATGACTCTAATGTGTTTACCTCCCCCCATAGTTTTGTGTCGTCAGCAAACTTGGATAGGGTGCTTACTACTCCCTCATCCAAGTCACTAATGAAAATATTGAATAGTACCGGTCCCAGGACAGAGCCTTGGGGGACTCTGCTGCCTACATTTCTTCAAGTAGAAACTGACCTGTCTACCACCACTCTCTGGGTGTGTCCCATAAGCCAATTTTCCACCCACTGGACTGTGTAATAATCTACATTGCAGTTTTTTAGTTCATTTATAAGAACTGGGTGAGACACTGTGTCAAAGGCCTTTTTAAAGTCTAGGTAAACAACATCTACCTCTGTTCCCTCAACCACCCTATGCAGCAGCAGATATTCCCAATAGCAGGATGCTATTGATAAAATATTGGCCCAAGGAATAAGCCATACAAGTTATGTTTCTGTTAGACAGCCTGATGAACCAACAGACACCTATGAATTTTAGAAGTCTCTTTGAAGACTTATGAGCAATTTCAACAGTTACAGACAAAACATAATGGTTTTGTCAGCTGCTGACTAGTCAGTGTGGTAATGTTGAAGAGCCCACTGGAACAAGGGCGGGAAATTATTTTGGGCAGAGGGCTGCTTACCCAGTTTTGGCAGGCTGTTGAGGGCCGCATGGGTAGCCCTGCCCCTTGACAGGTGCCTCACCCCTTGACAGGTGCCCCGCACCCTGGTCACCATCTTGGGACCAATGTCTGGGGACCAGTGTCCCAGGGCCAGCACCAGTGGGCCCCAAAGCAGGGTGCAGGCTGGCAGGGGTCCATGGAGCTGGGCTGGAATGCACCAGGAGGGAGAGGGGGGAGCTGGCCTGGCTCCACAGAGCCCCTGCCAGCTGGGACCCCATGCTCCTGCCACCCTGGCCCCAGGACACCAGTGAGGGCCCTGTGCTCCCGCTGGCTCCCTGCCCACTCACATGAGTGCCCCCAGCCACGTGGGACAGGTGTGGGGCAACGCACAGCCCTGACCCCCTGCTTGCCAGCAGGGAAGAAGCTGGTGCTGAGCGTGGGGAAAAGTGGCCCTTTGCCCACCCCATGGCAGGCACTTGCAGCCCACATGGGGCTGTCTGGAGCAGGCACAGCCAGCCCCAGGCAGGCTGTGAGCGGCTGCAGTGCAGGGCATCGGCCACACGGCAAGCAAGGGGCCACTCTCCCCTGCACTCAGCACCAGCTTGTAACCTGTCCCACTGCCAGCCTGGCACTGGGGCTGGGTTACAAGGTGGTGCTGAGCGCGGGGATGGGAGGGGGTGGGGGAAAGCAGCCCCTCCCTGCCCCAAGCCCGGTGCCCCACACTGCCTGCTCCAGACAGCCCCGCATGGGCTGCGACTGCCTGCAGCAGGGAGCGCCAGCCATGGGATGGGTGAGGGGCCACTTTTCTCCATGCAGGGAAGGAGCCCAGGGAAAAGCTGAGCACGGGGGGAAAAGCGGTCCCTCCCCCGCCCCATGGCCAGTGCTCCCTGCTGCAGCCGCTCACAGCCCACAAAGGACTGTCTGGAGTGAGCACAGGCAGCCCCATGGGCCGGATAGAATGGCTTTGCAGGCCGGATGCAGCCTGCGGGCCATATATTGCCTACTCCTGCACTGGAACTAGCAAGCCTCCTATGGCTTGCTGGATTGGTACCCCCTGGGCCTCAGTGTTAGGGGAAACATGTGTGTCTTTGTTGAGGTGGAGGGGGAGAGAAAAAGAAATGTTGTCCCATCTTTTATCTCCTTCCTTCCAAGTTCCAAACCCCATCCTCACAGGTAATGTATGCAGAAGCATGTGTCCCTTCCTGTAGTTCTCAGGAGGTCCACTAGGAGAATGTATTGAGTGAAAGCAGATAGTTTGGACAAACTCCATATCATGAGAACATCTATCCTATAGTCCTCCTGAGATCTGCAGTAGAAAAGAACTCTAAGTGAAAGAAGTTTATCAGATCGGTTCGCTTGCTTTCCTGGTGGAACTAGGTGCATGCCGACACTTAGGTCCCAGCAGGTATCTTATGTCTAATATTCAACAGCATGTCCACCCTATCTCACTTGCCATGACTTGATTAAAGGTAAGTAAAGAGGGAGGCTTGCTGGCTTGAACCGCTGGCCCTTGGCTAATTGATGTTCCTTGCACACTATGACCTGCTTTAGGGTCACAGGCAAGCAACAACAATGGGTCTGAAGACTCGACCCTGACTCTGTCCACAGGGGTTAATTGCTAGCTCTGTATAGCAACATAGTCCAAGTTCTGGAGCTAGTGCAACTTAACTGCCCACCCCCATGGGACCCCTGGTCATGGTATGTCCATTTAGATCAAAGGTGATGAGGAGAAGAAGTACCCAGGTAAGAGACAGGGGTCCAGATAGCCCTCAGATTAGTGGGGTGGTGCATGCACCCTCAGGAGGCCTTAAATGCCTCTACACTAATGCTCGTAGTATGGGGAACAAGCAGGAGGAACTTACCTTCCTGCTTGCTAACACAAACCCAGACATAGCGGGGCTCACTGAAACTTGGTGGGATTCAATGCATGACTGGGTGGTAAACATCAAAGGCTATAGGTTGCACAGGTGGAATAGAATGGGAGGAAAGGTGGGGGTGTGGCGCTCTATGTCAAAGAGCAATACACATCCTCAGCAAACAGCAGTGGGTCAGAGGAGGGGTAGACTGAAGTGCTCTGGGTCAGAATACAAGATGGTTGGGGAGAAAGGGACTTAACGGTGGGGGTCTACTACAGACCACCCAAACAGGGGGAAGAGCTGGACCGGGAATTCTGAGGTCAGCTTGTGGAGGCAGTTAAGTCAAGGGGCGTGGTTATCATGGGTGACCTAAACAATCTAGACATCTGCTGGGAGGAGCAGTCAGCTAGGTCTGACCGCTCACATAGGTTCCTAGCTGAGATACAGGACCTCCACCTAACCCAGGAGATGCACAGTCTCACCAGGGGAAATGCCTTGTTGGACCTGGTCCTGGCCACAAGTGAAAACCTGGTGAGGGGACTGCGGGTCCTCGACCACCTGGGCAATAGCGATCATCACCTACTGGAATTCATCATCCAGTGCAGGGTGCAGAGTGGACTTCAGTAGGGCCGATTTCAATGAATTAAGGACATTAGTCGGCAAGTCACTGAGATCCCGGAGGGGAGGGGAGTTGGGAGTCAAAGAAGAGTGTCGTTTCTTAAGGAGATGATCCTCCAAGCCCAAAGAGTGACAATCCCAATACGGATCAAAGGGGGCAAGAGAGCTCAAAAGCACCCATGGATCACCAAAGGCATCCAGGAACGTCTCAAAGCTAAAAAGGAGGCGTACACCCAATGGAAGGGAGGGGTCATCATCAAGGAGGATTACACCTCCATTGCTCGAGATTGTAGGGGGGCTGTTAGGAAGGCTAAGGCGGAGACATAACTGGGACTAGCGACCTGGATCAAAGATAACAAGAAGTCCTTTTTGAAATACATAGGGAGTAAAAAGAAAGTACCAAGTAACGTGAGGCCTCTGCAGGACTTGCTTGGAAATCTGGTGGTTGCAGCAGATGACAAAGCTAAACTGTTTAACAAATTCTTTCCCTCCATTTTTCTGAGCAGGGACTGGGACATCCCCCCACTAGGATTCTGAGCAGGGACATCCCCCCACCCAGGAGAGGTGCAGCCAGGCCCAGGGTCAGTGAGGACCTAGTTAGGGAAATTCTGGTGGGCCTAGACATGTTCAAATCAGCAGGTCCAGATGGTCTCCACCTGGGGAGGAGGAGGGAATTGGCAGAGGTCATTGTGGGACCCCTAGCACAGTTTTGCGAGCACTCATGGTGCTCTGGTCAGGTGCCAGAGGACTGGAAAAGGGCCAACGCGGTCCCCATTTTCAAAAAAGGGAAGAAGGAGGACCCAAGAAACTATAGGCCCTTTAGTCTTACCTCGGTCCTGGGGAAGCTTTGAGAAAATTATCCAGGAGCACATCTGCGAGGGACCAGCAGGGGAGATTATGCTTCGGGGCAATCAACATGGGTTCATTAGAGGCAGGTCCTGTCAGACCAACCTGGTTGCCTTATACGACCAGGTCACAAAATCCTTGGATGCAGGTGTTGCGGTGAACGTAGTCTTTCTGGACTTTAGGAAGGCCTTCGACACAGTCTCTGAGCCCATTCTCATTAAAAAATTAGGCGACTGTGGTGCTGATGCCTACACAGTTAGATGGGTCGCCAATTGGCTGGAGGGCCGCACCCAGAGAGTGGT
>NW_017729034.1:93218924-93229237 GCF_001723915.1 Gavialis gangeticus
CGGACTTGATGATCTGCTCATGTCCCTTCCGACCCTACCAACCATGAAACTATGAAAGAAATATCCTGAGGTTGGTAACAGGTTATCTGGCCCTGGGATTTCCCCCGATCGCTGGCCCTGAAACAACTACACGAGGTTAGTTGTCTTCCCTGCTGCTGTAGGTACTCTCAAACCTGATAGACTGCAGCTCTCCAGCACACTGGCCCATCTTCTTCTCATCACTGAATTTTGGTGAGTAAAGAGACTCCTCCGAGCCTCAAAGAGAGGGTTTACCACTCTCCTCCTTTGCCCCTGCTGGGGCATAGTCCTAGCATCTGCTCCTTCAGTAACTCCCCCATTCTCTGTATCTCTCTTCCTCTCCTGCAGCCATTGCCGTGCATGCTTTTCTGACATCATTCACTGAGCGCCCCGCCAACCAAAGCTGGCAGGAACTAATAAATCATTTTGTCTGTGGTTCCAGCAAGTCCTGCACTTTCACTTTTTGTTTCTGGCAAGGTAAGTACTTATGCCTGGTACAAACTCTCTGGAAATCTTTGGCATCCTCGAGACCCCTTCCCTGGGCCCTGGACCATCCTTGGAACTGAAAGTGCAATCTTCACTGCCACAAATTCCCAGCAAGCTTTGGCAGGACAGCAGCCTTTCAGTGGGAAAACTTTCCTTTTCCAGTTTGCAAGCCCCCTTAAGGACTAGCCTAGATTTTAAGGCCTACCATGACAAGGAAAAGGGCTAGAAGCTTCACTTTTATTGAAAAGAAGCTAAAATAAAGAGAGCAAAGACATGTTTCCAGCAATTGTATGACAAGCTGTTGGCATGGAACTAACTATACATAACAAATGTAACACTAGCCCATGCTCATGGATATAATGATGTGATAGTAATTCTAACCTTTGTAAACTTTGTCCAGGTTAGGTGACCAGAACCAGAGTATAACATGCTTCCCCACACTCTGGTCTTTTGCATCTTTATCAGTAGGATATCCCAAATCAAGAAATGTAATAACATCTGAATATTTTACTTTGATTACATGCTTTTTGTTGATAGGACCTAGACCTCACTGTTTTTTAGGTATAATTCAGGGGCTTTTTGTCTGATTTTTAAATTTCCACAGAAATTTTTTTTGCCTTGGGTCCCCAGTTTAATTACTGATTTTGAAGTTAGCATTACTGGGCATTTTTACATGTGCTTCACGATGTGGCTCCAGGTGCTTTAATTAGTGAGCCATGCTAATGATAAGGTCCTGTGCATCAGGTGTATCAGCATCCCTACATGTCCCCAAACTGAAAAAATGGCAGCGGAGCACTTTGAACTAAAGCTCTTCAAATGTGTTTTATTTCAAAGCTCCCCACCACCATTTTTTCAGTGTGGGGACACTGATACATCTGACACGGAAGGCTGGCCACCGAAGTGTGTCAATTTCCCGGCTCCAGCAGAGTCAATTAATTGAGCCTGCTCCAATGAGTTAGAAATCCAGCACATCGGTGCAGACTCTGCACACCTTTATAGGAGCCTAGTGATTTTTGTGCATTTTAGAATGTGTCAGAAGTGTGAGAAATTAAGTTTCTAGTGGAAACACAGGTGCAACAGTAACCCAACACATGCCAAGACTCTCTCTCATGGACTAGGGACAGACATTACACATAAACCGGTTTAAGAGATCAGAAACTGGTTTAAACCTGTAACAGAACAGATGTTCAGTGCACATAAACCAGTTTGAAAATGGCTGAAACCAGTTTGAGATAAACCTCATTGAATGTAGTATCAGACTTAACTGATTTGGGTCAAACCAGTTTATGCAATGTCTGTCCCAGACCCATTCCTGGTCTAAGTTAAATCAGAGTCCTCAAGCAACTCTGTGTGGTGTTCTGCTCTCTGCTCTAGATCAGCAGGGCTGGCCTCTCCCCTCTGCTCCCTGGCTGCAAATCTGGCAGAGACTGCACATACAGTGGCATCTGCCTGGCTTCCTCCTCCTCCCCCACACTCCGGCCACCCCAACCAGTCCCTGCTCAAGCAGGGATTCCCCCCTCCCCTCTGCCTTACACAGACACATCTCAGTATTAGCTAGCTTACCACATGCTGGCTATGGTCTGTGCTGTGGGAGACAGGACAAAGGCAGACAGGATAGTGTCAGCTTAGGGCTTTCTGGAGCTAATCAACAGGTAGCTGGTAATGTCACTCCATTGCTTCCTCGGGAAAAGTTGTTTAAGAAGAGCTTGAAGGCTGTTGTTTTGTTTGATGGGCTGATAAATGCTTGTAACTCCCTGCTGTGTAACTCAATGCTCTGTTATCAACAGCAAGGGCGGTGTGGGGGGGACCACTCCCTAATCAGAGCCTGCCCCCACCCAGCTCAGCGCTATGGAAGGGAAGGGAGGGCTGCTCTAGTGCCCCCTGGCTTCTAGCCTGAGCCACTGCAGACATATGCCTGCATTTCTTCAGTCCAGAGGGATGTCTGTATGGTTACAAACCAGTTTAGTCTAGCCAGGTTAGACTAACCTGCAAAGATTGAATCAATTTAGGCTCAGACTTTTTGAATGTCTGTCCCTAGCCACAGTCACTTTTCCTGTTCACAAGAGTTTAAAAATAGGAACAGGACTCCAGTAAACTAGTCGTAAACATATCACATCAAAGGCTGCTCTGCACTACAAGATGAACTGAGACCAGCAACTTGTTTCACAGATGACTGAATGGCCATCAGTTGTCTGTATACTCCAGTTTCTATGAACCTGGCTTAGCTTAGTATGTTCTCCTTTGAATTTGTTATACTAGTCAGCATAGCTTATAGATAAATACATAAGAGCAGAACAGAGCTGAGAATAAAAAAATTAATGTATTAGGGCCAGATTCTGATACTTGTCCTTGTGCTGAATTACTTCACCTGTGGTGCCACTGAAGTCAGTCTAACTTTTCAATGAGTATGTTAGGAGCGTGAGGACAGGTCTCATAATCTGATCCATTCTTAAAGACAATATGTTACAAAGATTATAAACCATTTAGATGCACAGATTTTTTTGTTTTGTTTTGTGCTATATATGGTAGCAATTTAGACAATAGTCCTTGTCCATGATTGGGGCTCCTGGGTACTACTGTAATGAGGATGACGATGTCGTCTAGGCAACCCCTACCACGTGTTAATGGGAAAACTGAAGGTGAAGTATCATTCATAGGATATGGAGCAGGGGTGTTTAACTCACCTCCTGCCCTAGGCTGGATCCAGAGTACAGGACTCCATGCAGGCTGGATCCAGCTCAGGGTACAGGGTAATTTTGGACCAGTGCATTTGGTGGTGGGAATGCCAGTGATTCCAGTCCCTCCACATGCCACATGTCCCATGCTGAAGCTGGAGCTGGACCTGCTACCAGTGACATGTGTTTTGTTCCAGGGAAGCAGCTCTGCTTGAAGTCTGGTATGGAGCACATGGCAGCAACGGCTCTGGCTCCAGGTTCAGCATGGAGCAGGGTGGCAGCAGGGCCAGGCCATGATAGTGGCAACAGGCAAAGCAACTGCAGGGCAACTAGGCCTGTGTCAGCCCTCACTCTCCCTCCTGCTACCGATTGCTATGCTTATTAGGGCTCAAGGACCCTATATTCTGCAGCAGGCCACTCCACCCATCTACGTTCCCCACTTCTGGTGGCCTGCCCTTAACCTGATGGTCTAGATATGGCAGCTCTGCAGGCCACCCCTGAGTATGCAAACAAAATAATGAAACAGCTATTTTCCTTACTGACTGTAAAACTTCATTGCTTTCCCAAGCTGGCTGCCTTTGCACATTGGAAAATATATCTTCACCTCCACAACAGCAGCAATGAAATGCCTTTGTGAGGACATATCAGCCCCTTTGTCTGGGCTACTCAGACAGTTGGCTGTCCTCTTTCCTAACTGGCTGTAATTCTTTGGGTAACTGGTACAACCAGGGGTCAAAATACCATCTCTCAGATTTGGTATCATTTTTAACTAAAACTTTATACATGCAGGATTACTAATTAGATTGGCATTGACATTAATTTTATATCAATGAACCTAGATATTGATATTTAGTGGCACCATATCATAGAGCTTAATGAGTTAGGGGAAATGCTAAAATATATAAGTTATTTCCTCAATTTATTAATATAAATTCTAGGGGTGATGAATTATATATCAATTAAAGTTAAATATAACCCTTTAATAATACAATTTCACTAGTTTTCCTGCCTTTGGACCCATTTGTGAGAGCACATTAAGTCTATCCTTATTTAGGCTAAGTATTTAGGCACATTCTTAAATTTAAGTCCATTTTGAAGGGCTAAATTCTAAATATGCTTGTTTTATCAAGCTAAACCCTTAGTGTATATTTCATAGTTTTTTTGTTTATTGCTCACAAAATGTTTTCTTTTTGAAAATCTGTAGAAATGGGAGTATCTAAATAGTATTTTGTGAGTCTCCATTCCTTTCAAATAAAAAACCCCGGGCTTTATTTGATTAGCAACAAAAGCCAGATGTTCTTTGCTATTTTTAAATACCTCAAGTTGTTTTAACTTACTGTAGTTTAACACTGGTTAGAACAATCAAGTAATTCACAAGGTCTGGTTTTGGTGTTAATTTTTATGCTAACCATAAAACAGTTTGTTCTCTTAGAAATAACAGTATGTTGTGCCATTTAGAATAAACAAAACAAAGGAGATATAAACAAAACATTTATAGGCAAAAATCCTTGAAAAGCAGTATTGCAGAGGCAGTCATAAATTCCTAAAATGAACTTCATTCAGATACCTTGCTCAATAAAAACAGTTAAACTCAGTGTCCCATGCCATTTTGTAAACACTTATATTGTAATACTGTCATATAATGATAGTTCAATTATGCACACCAATAATTACAAATGCAACAATAACCTTAGTGGGCACACAAACACTACACTACACTACTACTGCCACTACTACCACTACCATTACCAACACCATTTATAAATAACATAACCTATCCCAGAACTAGCTTCATAAGTGGGTCTCAGAGGTATACAACACTACTTCTTCCTTGCTCCTGGATGTGGTAAAAAACAGCTTGCCTAGACTAACAGAAAATTCCTACCCATCCTGCAGTGATTCATCCATATTGATCAGTGAGAAAGAAGGGATAGAATAGAACAAAGGATTGGCTCATTTGCTGCTCATTCTCTGTCCTGTGATGGAGTAACTAACTCAGATCCCACACAGAGAAGCAAAATATGGTTTCAAACACCTTGCATAGGTATGTATTCTATGTCCTATTCTAGCCCTAAATTGGCAGAGACCTTGAAAATTGTTCATTTTCTTCATTGGGGAATACAGCGCAGTGAAAAGTGTGTAACAGAATGCTGAATTCTTATTATATACTTTGTTGCCACATGATCATAAGATTTGTGCATGTGCATGTGCACTTGTGTGCAGGTACATGAGAGGTCAGTAGGCTTGGGAAAATGAAGTAAATATACTATTTTGAGACTTAAAAAGGAAAACGCAAATTTGAACACTTAAATTTGCAATTTACTACAAAAAATTATCTTTCTTCACATTAAACCTTGAGTTTGAAATTCTAGAAGGTTTATTTTCATCAAAAGCATAACCCAATTTGAGTATTAATGACACATTTCCTCTAAAAAATGTTCCTAATTGGGCACATCTACATGTGAGCGTCAATGTGCATTAGCCTATTTTAATGCACATTACAGCATTACTAGAAAAATGTGCTCTTTAATTAAAGTGCATTAAAATAGGCTAATGCACATTAAGCATCACTTTAAAAGTGTGCTTTTTGCACATTAAGCACATTAAATATACATTAAGATGGGCCAATGCACATTTTCCTAGTGCCTCACAATTGAGGTACTAGATTTACTGTGCATTAACTAAAGCATGTTAATGCACATGTAGATGCACATACAGTAAAACACTTGCAGGGATTTTTTTTATTTAGGCAGGCCACTTTCATTTATATAAAATCACAGGCTGAAGCCTCAAATTTAGGGATTTTAAAATTTTGTTTAGATTATATTTTCTGTTATCTAGGAATGTCTGTCTGTCCATATGCACTCATTTGTGGTCAATTGTCTCTTGTGATGCAGATAAAACATTTCTTTCTTATACATTTCAATTATTTGTTTCCAATTCCATGCTTCCTGCTTTTCAGTGATTTAGCATCAGTGTCTTGAGCAAATCTACTGGAAGCTTTGGGTAGGAACTTTCCTGTAGTCTTTTTTTTCATGAGGGACATTCTACAAAGCCCATTTTGAAATGGGATATGTTTTCTGATATGTTTCCTTAAAACCATTCTGACTTCAGTAGCAAGTTCTTTGAAGAACTTCTTTGTCCCTTTTCTTACCAGAGGTTTTAGAAATTGCACATTTACCATTGCCTTGATTTGAAATCAATGATCTAGTCAGTTGTGTAGAGGGCAAGTGGTCAGTAGCCACCTACAACAGTGGCTGGGAGAAGACAGAGCTACCACAGTACAAATGAAATCACATACTTCCTGAACTAACGTGTTGTTTTCAGAAAATATCTTATGGGAAAATACATGTCCACTTGGTTAAAGATGTCCAGGATCAGTTCCGAAAAGGAAGTTAAATTTTTGCTTATTCTGAAAGGTCCTCCTCACTGAAGATGCCAGTAATGGCAGTGTATGCGGGTAGAGTGTGTTTTGTGGGAGTTTATTGCAGCCTGATATGAGAGATGATATCAGAGATTAGTTAACCGTATGGGCTGAGTCCCAGGGGAGGTGTGTGAAATGAATCAGATTAAACAAAATTGATAATGTGAATACTTAATCAAACAGACAAAGGTAGTCTGCACAGCTAATTAGGGGCAAATAGAGCGTCCCTCTTGTACCTCATTTAACTGACAAATTGTGCAGACAGTTTTAATGGGAGTCTGTTTAGCAAAGAGAAGGCTGTACAGTTGACAGCTTGGCAAAATGTGGTTTCTGTAACACCACATGATGCTTATGGGAATTAGCCTGATGCAGCTGAGCTCTGAGTAGGTGAGGGCTGCCCAAACTATAGTAAAATGGTAAAATGGTAAAATGGACCTTTTACAGGCACTTGCTTCCTGACTTCTTAAAGGGACAAAGCCAATTTTCTGTGTGCTTAAAAGGAATATTCTCAAGGAAAGCTAACTGTTATTAGCATCCAACAGACTCAGCTTTCCTGTGAAGGGACGGGCACAGTATTCAAATTAAAGATTAATTATATCAGCTTAATATACAGTCAATTCTGCTTTCCTCTTTGCAGCCCTCTAGGAACATAAAGTAATCCTCACAATTAACATATAGGAAATAGGAAAGTAAGAATAATTATATTTCCATTTTACATATGAGAGAAACTGCTAAATTGGCTATATCCTGAAGTCAGTAACAAAGCCAAGCCGCAAACATCAAATCTGCTATCTCAGTACCATGTTCAGTCTTCTAGTCCATGGCGAGGTGTCCAAACATGGTATCGGTGTACTTAGTCCAAGTGAATGACTCAGCAACACTACTGTGAAACATGGAGCTAGTATGGAATAGACTTCAGAAAAAGTGCAGGTCTCTGTTTTGTTTTGGCTAAGCCTTAAATCATGTGTATAAAAAGGTTATCTTAATTTTTGGAGAGGTCCTTACCACTGCCTCCAATTTCTGTCTTTCCAAAAAAACAAAACAAAACCCCAAAATCCTTCTTTCTCATTTCATTTTATCCAAAGGCCCCAGACTTACTAACCCTCCTGCAAGGAGAGAAGAGGATTTTAAGGTCTGCTTCAATCTTTACCAAAACTTGAGCATTTCTACAGTTTCTAAACGTTTGTTTTTCTACTCTGTACCAGTAACTGTCCTGTTGAAAAACATGGAGGTTAACCTCAGTTGGTTCATAATGGAGAGTGAATATACACTATAGATTTTACTCGTTTTGGGATAGGAAGGGACAGAGCCAGAGGCATAACAGAGCAGTGTTGCACCTTGGATGGTAAAACTGCATGGAGCAGCAGCAGATGCTGCTTCTGTTATTTTTACAGCCCTCTCAGTCAGCATGTAGGGTTTGGTACCACTTTCTTCCTCCTTAGTTATGCTACTGGACAGAGTGATGAAGGTAAGAATGGGATCAGCACTTCATTCCTCTTCTAGATGGCTGCAATGAAATTCTACTTCTTTAGTATTCGGCATTCTTCTAATAAACAATAATAAGAAAATGCTCAAAAGGAAAGAAACAATTGTATGTTGACTGCACCAAATGCATAATGCATAATGCTTCAATGGTTCTGCAGCAAAGCAAGAGTCCAGCTAGTAAACAGAGTTACAAAGCTCATATTAGCTCATGTTGTTATTGCCTAAATAATTAGTTTGTCTTAAATGAATAAACAGGCTCTCAGTTTAGTTTTTTAATGTTTGACTGTGCCTGTTCATAGTTCAAAATTTCTGCAATCCTAAAAGGGACAAGCATGTTAGAATTGTATGTTTAATGAAGAGATCAGAGTAAATCAGTCTATAAGTCCAACAGTTTGGGTGGTTCAATTCAAATAATGACCTGTTTTATATAAAGTGGTCCATTAGCATCAATGAAGAGAGTCTAAGCTTTTTTCAGGTTCTTTATGAGACTAACCAAGTAGAGCTACTGGAATTCTGCTTGGAGTCATGGCTGGGGATTCTGTATCCCTTCCCTAAAAATGAACCCTACTACCATGAAAATATTTATTTTCTGAAGAATAAATTCATTAGAATGGAAGTGTAAATATAATTGACTTAGCATTGCAATCAACTGAAAACAGCCAGGTCTTGTTAGGACTTGACTTAATTATAAGAATTGGTTAGGACTTAAGTTAATTATAAGAACTGGAGAAAGAGAGAGAATCTGCAGACAACATTCCCCCACAAGAGAGAGGAAGAGTCTGCTGACAACATTCTCCATGCAGGATGGTTGTTACCCTGGAAGACCCAGGGCAGGGATCCAAAGGATCAAAGTTCTTAATCCTGATAATGACTTTCAGTATGACCTTGCACAGTTCACTTTGGGCTCTATCTGGATTGGCAAACTGGGTGCCTAAATAAGAATTAGGAGGCTTTGTCACAAAAAGTGCTCCAGAATACCCCTGTTGCAGTGGTTCTGAAAAATCATTAGGTGCCTAAATTAAATCTGCTTCTTCAGCAGATCCCAAACTAAGGATCTCTATTGCAAATGGGACATAGCACCTGCAAGTGATGTCCTTAACTCTGACAGTAATCCTGTTGAAGGTCTGGGATCCTGCTGGGAGTGACATTGGGACACTGGAAATAGGGTCATGTGCCAGGAAAAAATTGGAAGTCTCTGGCCTGCATATTGCACTGTAAAGATGTCTTGGTGATCTCTTGGTTCCTACAATTATGTGGAAAGCGCCCAGTCCCAGCAGCTGCATCTGTGGTTTCAACCTAAGCTACATTTTGATCGAGATGAGGCTGAGCGGTGTTTACACTTTGCCTACGTTCCCAGATGACATTTGATCAGGTGCACATCTATCACACACCATGAGCACTGAGTTTAGTATAATGTGCTACAGTGATGGTTATTAGTGGTGCTGCCACTCACCAGTTTGGTCCTCCTGTAAAGGCCTCAGATATCTTGGCTTTAGCCCTACTTTATTTTGGTTACAGGCTTCCAGTCCTGGCCCAGTCTCTCAGACTGGCTTTCTTGGCCTCAGCCTTTTCTGTGTCTCCAGTCTCTGGGTCCCTGGCCCTGTCTTGCATCTTGTCTCAGCCTTCTGGAAACCCAGGGCCATGCAAGGTTGCTCACAATCTGCCCAGTGTCCCTGATGTAGCTCAGTGCTCAGCAACTGTCAAAAAGTCAAACAAAATGTTAGGACTTATTAAGAAGGGAATTGTAAACAAAACTGAAAGTATCATTGTTTCTCTATAAATCCATAGAGTGCCCACACCTTGAATACTTTGCCCAGTTCTGGTCCCCACACCTCGAAAAGGATATAGAAGAACTAGAGAAGGCAAGAAGGGCAACAAGGATGATCAATGGTATGGAGGGGCGGAGGCGGCGCCGGCAGCGCTGCAGGATGCGCTCCCCGCGCCTCTGACCGCCCTGCGCCGGAGCGCCTCCCGCCGGCAAAGCACCGCGACCCCCCACCGCGCCCGGCCCAAGCGGGGGTTGGGGGGGCAGCAAGACAGAGGCTCTGCTTCCCCGCGCGGGGAGAAATGCTGCGAGCCGCGTCCAGGGGTGGGAACATCTGGCCGGCCCGGGGGCAGCCCGCGCGGCCATGAGGGTCACCGCCGCAAAAAGCGGTCGCGGGCGGCGGGGGCGCCGGGCCGGGGGAAGCGGGGCGGAGGACCCGGCGCGTCCGAGGCGCCAGCTG
>NW_017729034.1:93229248-93230551 GCF_001723915.1 Gavialis gangeticus
CTAGAGAAGGCAAGAAGGGCAACAAGGATGATCAATGGTATGGAGGGGCTTCCATAGGAGGAGAGACTAAAGAGGCACTCATTTTAGAAAAGAGACGCTTGAGTGGGGACATGACAAGGGTTTACAGAATGCTAAATGGCCAAAAGAAAGTAAATAGGGGTTTATTATTTACTGACTCTCACAATGTAAGAACTAGTGGTCACAAAATGAAACAAGTAGGTAGTAAGTTTAAAACTAACAGAAAGAAGTTCTTTTTCACACAGTGTGTAATTATAGTGTGGAACTCATTGCCACCAGATGTGGAAGCAGACAGTTTACCCAGATTCAAAAAAGATCAAATTCTTGGAGGAAAGGGGCATCAGTAGCTATTGAACATGGGAGTTAGGGATACAGTCTCTGAATTAGAGCTTCCATTACCTTAAATGCTGGAGGCTGGAAGTGAAAGAGGAACAGTGGGGGTTCACTCTCTCTTTCAGCATCCACTCTCTGCCACTGTGTGGCACAGAATACTGGGTCAGGTAGATCTATGGTCTGATCTAGTAAATCACAATTATGTTCATGTAAAATCCATTTTGGTCCTAGGATAAATGGTACTGTATCATAATGGGCCATATCCTCAGCTGATATAAATGAACATAATTCCCCATTATCTCTCATTCTCTCAAAAGCCTCAAATAACTTTCTTTTCCTTTCATTTTACCTGTTCACTCCTACGCAGACTGTAGTAGAGAATGAATCAAACCATTTTTTCTGATAGCACTGCTCTGTTGGGTTTTAATCTTATACTAATGTTGTTTAAAAATCTCCCTGTTAAAGGTAAAAGTTAATATCTTTACCAGTTTCATGTTAAATTGTAAACAAAAAAATTAAAGGTGAAATATATTAAACATGTAATAAAATTGCAGAAGAAATGCAAAGTTCTGGAGGTGATGTCTCATTTTTACTCAAGAAAGTTAATTATAATGATGATATATTTAATGTTGGAAGCTTGAACTCATATTTATGTGTTGTGTTAAATTGTGGGAAATGGTTTGGCATGTACAGTGAACTTCATTGCTGGGGTAGAAAATTATTATTTCATTTTACCTGGAACACTATAGACTATAATATACCCACAGATCATAGCAAGATTCATTTCAGCCTGGCTCAGGTTTTTCTCTCATCCTTCTGTACTATAAAAGTCATCTGAAACTTTTTAGATGTTAGGGAAACACTAGTGGTCTGTGCACAGGTCTGGGATCCAGCAATTCTTGTATCCGAATCCTAGCCCTGGTAATGACTCCCACGTACCTGTCAAGGGTGC
>NW_017729034.1:93235551-93281772 GCF_001723915.1 Gavialis gangeticus
AGGGGTGGCAGGAGCATGTACTTATCACCCATGGTCCTTTGGGTGTATGAAGCACAGCCTCCCACCTACTTAACATCACAATCATTTATCAACAAGGTGTGGCAGGAAAATAAGGTGGGTGGTTTGGCCAGAGACAAGGGTGCTCATGAACTTCAACTAATGTTCGTAAAGTTATCTAAAGATGCAAAGTGTTACATAAGTACTAAATGCACAGGAAGTTATAACGATTACATTACCATAAATTCCATTTTTTAAAATTAATCATGCACTCTGATTTTGTTGTTGTTTTCTGGGTTTTGTTTGTTTTAATACTAGTAAGAAAGGGAGGGAGGAAGGAAGAAATGAGGGGGAAAAGAAAGAAAGAATCAAGGAGGAAAAAGAATGATGTGGAACTTCCCATTTTAAGGACTTAAATCCCTTTTGTGCCTCTCAGATGAGTAGCCATTCTGCCAGTTGGAAGCAAGCCAACTATCACACTGACTAGCATGAAACTGAAAGAGCCTTTGGGAAACAAGAGGATTTCTTTAGTAAGACAGAAAGGATTTTTTGACCCCTTTTCCAACTTGTTAAAGCTTCAGTGAATCCCACCAGCCCCTCACTAAACGCTTGCCTGAGCTAAAGTTTTACCAGAGCATTTCATGAGTCGCACATAATTGAAATGGGAGGAGTCCTGCTACTGCTTCAATAGAACTGTTTGAGTTAATTGATAAACCTTCCCTTTTATTATCAATGCTAGCCTTCTGTCTGAAGCCATACAGCCTATTGCCCCTGAAAGGCAGGGAGATTTCCTTATGGGATTCTAGCAAATATTGGAAATTGCAGTGGCAAATTAGCAAGGGCCACAAACCAGAAGTGACAGCTCAAGTAGGCTGGTGGAGGGAATGTAGCAATCCCATACCAATAGCAATTGGCCAGACTTATCATATGGACTAATCACAACAGAGCTGGTGAAATAATGGGCACCAGATGTTATCGCTTTGTAGACGTTCACTCTCTGGGGAATTAGCTATGAAAGGCAAGCTCCCAGAGAACCAGAGTGCGGTTCTGTCATATATTAATAAAACAGGGTGGCTGGTGGACAATATCCATCCCATGTTAGTGTATGTGATTGTGGTTGCCACAGTTACTTTCACCACCGCAAGACAGAAACAGAAAGAATGGTTTCCCATATACTCATTTGCACTAGGAATTAAAATAGTTGATCTTGCTATATGCGAGGTTGAGAACCTGGCTCATGATTGGCTGGAAAAAGACATGTGATAGAGCAGCTGGTCATTAGTGTTTACTTCTTCAGGACAGGGATAGGAGCACACTGTGCTCTGCCATAACCCTTTCCTGTGTGGCCCCACAGCTTCTCTCCCTGCTGCAAGGGTAGAAGGAAGTAAAGGTGGAACTATGTTCCCCATGGGAGCCTCTCCGAGGCGGCAATATGCTATTATGCAAAGTACAAGGGTTGCAAATCTGGTTAGGGAGTGAGGGAGGCTCATTACTCCCTCCTTCACATTCACCCCATGTCAGGGCCAGCCCTGACCTGGCTGCGTGGGATTAGTTATGCTTCTTCTCTTAATTATTTTCATTAAGCTTGCTCCACCAGAGTGAGAGAGCGAGCGAGCTGTAGTTTGTATCTCAGGCCCTAGCTAAACTGAAAGACTTACTGATGCTGACACAGGCCATCAGCAATATGTACAGCTGTCTTCTATAGGATCCAGGCCTATGGATCCTATAGAGTTCACTTTTGCAGAAGACTAGAGAATTAAATAGTGATGCTGCTTAAAAGCAGGTGATATTTTCTAAGAGAGTGCCCCTGCTTTGGCACATCAGCGGCTCATTGCAGGGGTTGAGACAGAATAGTTCTTCCCTCCCCATTTGCAGCATTGTGGAATTTGTCAAGCGCTCTCTGACCTCTTTTTAGATTGTCTCCTTCCTCTAAAATGGGCCTGGGCCAGATTTAGTGTTGTAATGTTCAACTGATAGACCACTGTTGCAATATGTTATCACAGTCTCCCTACATTTTAGTTATTTTGTAAATTCCTTTATGTGGGTTCTGTGCGAATTCACTCTTATGTGATGACCCTTTTTATACCAAAAACTGGTTATATGTGGGGTAAATTCACTCTTATGCAATCAGTGTGATGGAAGCCCAAAGTCAGCTGCTTTGTGTGGTGCATTGTGGGAGTGACGCACACCAAAATATAGTCTCCTGTGTGGATCTGTGCTGCTCGCTCGTTGTCTGTGACACAAGTTTCTGTGGTTGCCATCCCCATTCTGGTAACATTCACCACCGCCCAGTGCTTGTGTGTACTGTCTGCTGTTGGTGAGTACTGAAACTGTCTTGTAAAAGTGATACAAATGGGTCTGGAGGTCAGTACAGTCAAGGTCTTGGAACATATCCCTATTTGTTACATTGTAAAGTAGGATCCCTTTACGTGAATTTGAGTTATGCACCGTTTTCCAGGAACACATGTACAACACAAAGCGAGAAAAACCTGCATTCTCAAACATTTCTGTAGCCACAACTTAATAGTCACATGGACTATCTTTCCTGGACATGAATAGATAAACTAATAACAGTATTTGTTTCCTCCATTTTAAAAACTTTCCTTTCTGTAAAATCCTCCTAGTAGCCTCAGTCTTGACTTCACTTGAAGTCCCACAGAATCAGGAAATGCAAAATTAAGCCTTTAGTTTATGAAACACCATTCATGAGCCAATTCCAAGTATTTATATCTCATACAGGCTTCTGCATTTGTTACAGTGTTTTTCACCCCGGCAATGCAAAGCCCAGGATTTAAAAATAATTAGAGATTTAAGGTGCCTACATTTTCAAACGAACCATGAAAGGGGTGTTTCTCAGAAAGTGCTGATAACCTCCCTCTGAAAATAATTGCCAAACACAATTTCCTAATGAAATAAGGTCAGATTGTGTCCCTTGAATAATTAGTTACCTTTGGAAATCTTCCCATTAGATTTTTAAAGAGTTTAAAATCAGAAAAAATGAATCCCAGTTGTTCTCGTTGCTTAAAGGGACATAGTTGTGTTTAAGATGATGGGCCAAGAGCTATGCAGATTTAGAATAGCTGAGGAACTAACACTAAAGAAAAACCAAATATTATCAATTGTGTTTGGTAATGTCCAAAATTATTAAAACTGAATGAGTTTTGATGTAGTCTTCACTATATCATATAGGAATGGTTATGTTTTTTTTTTCTTTCTCTCATCTTCAATAGTGAACACAAATCAGTTATTTCACTTCCTTGTGCAGTTAGACTCCAGAGGAAATTTTATCCAATATTTTTTTCCCAAGGAAATATTTTATTGCTTTTGTTTTTTTGTGAAAGGTGTGGGGGCACATTGGATCCAGGCTTCACTGCATTTTGTATTGAAAGAGAAAACGAGAGGGAGATTCCTTGCAAGCATTAACATCATTTCTTTAGTACATCAAGTACTTTATCTCTTTCTTTTGACACATGAAATCAAATGATCAATCACTGGATATTTCCTCAAGTGCCTGGGTTAGAAATCAATTGACATTCCTAACCGTATGTCAGTAATTCCTTCTTCTCCCATTTCAAGCATGCATTTCAGCTTGAAACAAGCATCTTACTCTTTGCAACACAAATTACCTGGAAATATGAAGACTTGCTCTGGCAGGAACTCCTGGGAGAGAGAGGAGAGCAGGAAAAAAGAGAAGAGAAAATGTCAGTGGGCTTCTGTCAACTTCTGACAGGGACAGGTCCCCCCTTTTTTACATTTCCTGAAGAGCTGCCTTTTATGCCTTGGCAAAGCGATTATCAATTCTATGGCTTCTCTCCATCTGTCTTTATTCCTGCAATTCTAAAGTCAGAAAAGAAAATTATTTTCACATTAGCAACTCATTAAATGGCCCCAAATTTGTAGCACAATCACTGCTGGATCCAAATGCATTGTTTTTACACATCTAAATGCCTACTTGGGATCATTGTTAGAATAGTCAGTCTCAGCCTGCAGGACCTTCTGTCATGCACATGGTTAAGTGGGTGGGGTGGGGCTGTGTCACAGTCATCCATCACTCTCCATCAATGTCATCACCACCTGCGGGGATACTACCAGCAGTCAGGCAGTCATTCGTTCCTGTCCATCAATGTGGGAGGAAGGAGTGAGTGTAAGCAGTGAGTATAGGAGCAGAGAGACTGTGTAAACATTTAAGGGGTATTTAAGATAGCTGAGATATTTAGTCACTGTTTAAGCCACACTGTGTGCGTTTTTATTGATCTATGGATGTAGCTCAGATTTCATCACATCAGGTACTGTATTTGATTCATACCTGTGCAACCATAGAACCTGCAGGCACTTAACTTTTGCAGGAGATATTGGACACGCTTGAAAACAGTCATTTAACAAAACAGGGATGATCACTTTCTCTCTTGCCTTTTTTAATTTTCAAATTTGCTTGGGGCCTGCAAACGTAGAGATTATTTGAGAAAATCTAAACTATCAATAACTTTATTTTTTAATGGGTATAACACATTTCCCTTTCCTGCAGCTAAGCCTGTGCACACCCAGTGGACTTCAGGACTAGCGGTGGGTGTCATGGGAATGGAATCTATCCCATTGTGTTTCATCCTGGTAAGAGAAAGAAAATAATATCCAGTTTGCCAGTGATACAGATCCACTCTCAGGAATGATGTTAGCCTCAGTCCAGTTTCATGAACTGATACGCTTATATTGGTTTAGAAGTTAATATAACTAGTGTGGCACAGTAGCCCCTGAGCATGGATAAATGTGCTTATATAGATGTAGTTTAGTGCCCTCAATTTAGGGATACAACTGCATCCACACTCAGGGATTGTAGTCTATCAGCTTCTAACTCAGTTTAATCACAGGGGTACAAGCATTCAGTGTACACCTATATTTTTGCCAACCCCTTTTTGGGTTATCATTCTGACTGACTTCATTTCCCCTAGCAGAAAATAGGATAGGTTCAGAGTGGCTTATTCATTTCCTGTCCAAAACCATTGTGTTGCTGTGCACTATTTAATAGCTGCCATGTTCCACAGGAGATGCAGCTGCATCTCAGTGGCTGGGTGAAATGATTCCTGCGTATGAAAAATGGCTGTTTCGAAACATAGGATTAATAATAGTTTCAAATGTAATACTTTTTGCATCTAAATACCAATATATTTTTACAATATTCTAATATAGTTAATGAAGATTCATTTCCACCCCCCCCCAAAAAAAAGTTTCAGAGCTTTTTTGAGACCTATAGGTCTCAAGGATTCTTCCTTCTGTATAGATTCTATGTTCCTGCACAGCTCAGTAGGAAAAGTGGAGTGTTTCAGTTTGTTTGGCGTTGAACAAAAAAAGGGTTTGTTGTCGGGACTGTGCTTTGACAACTGGCCTTCCTCCCTGAGGCTGGTTAGCACTTGGAAAATAGCGGCTGACAGGGCTTGTGGACTACGGAGAGATCCACAAGGTGCTTGCAGCTGGTACAGATAGCTCATTAGAAATTCATCTTTTCCTGTCATAATAACAAAGTGTGGAGCAGCGGTGGTAACATAGCTTCGTCTGGGAAAGCACACAAAAGGGGACAGCTGAAAGAAGCTGGGCTTTTCTCGTGTATTCCTAGCCTGATAGAATCATCTTCAAAAGAAGCAGCCTTATCCATCGTCTGCACCCTCTTTGGCTGAATTTACTGAATCACATTATACACACCTACTGCACGCTGAAGCAAGACAGGCTTTTTTAAACCCATTCATTTGACAGTGGTATTTCTCTCAAAGTTCCCCCACCTGCAATGCACACCCTCTACACACACGCACCCCCACTTCTTGGAAATGGTCCTCTTTGCTCCAGATTTTCCAAAAGCATTTCAGAAAATCTTGTTTCCAAATGAAATTACTTCACAAGGAAAATAACGTACTTTATTGTTACTTATTTTTCTTTGAGGAAAAGGCAAGTTTAGCATTTAAAGCCTGAAATAACTTTACAAAGGTAAAATTAAGAGGAAAACAATTACTTTTTTGTAACAGTAGTAGCTTATATATTCTAAATAGGGGTGTAAGAATGTATATAGTTAACTACTGGTTACTAGTGGGATGGATACAGAACTCCAGCCTGGTGATGGATTCAACACTATAGCTTTGATTCATGTCATAGAGTTGGTGACAGAAATAGGAAATGGGTTGCATTAAAAAATTGAATGTTTCTTTCACTTTTTTCACACACCCCCCGCAACTCATTTTTCTGTTTTCACTGTCTCCCTTTCTTTGCCTTTTCCCTTCTTATTATTCCCTTTTATCCTCCTCCATCCTTTCCTGTTTTTTTACCTTTTGCCACTGAAAATGTTAGGTGGAAAAAGAAGAAGGGGGTGCATAGAAAGGGGCTGAAAAACAGTAACTAAAAATAGCCAAATTTCAGAACCAAAAATTTTGGTTTTTAATTTTCAAGAAAAAAATTAGCTTTGTTTCTTGCTTGACTGTTTGCTTGCTTGCTTTCATTAAACCCTCTAAAATGTTCCATTAAAATGCCATTTTTTAAAATTAGTTAAACAATTTTCACTCTCTCTTGGAGCTAAACCTCTGCACACCTAGTTTCAGCTTGCAGAAAATTATGTTTATGAAGACTCTAACAAGGCTATGAGCTGGTTGGAAATACCATTTTCTATGGGGTAAAATCTGGAAAATAAATTTTCAGACAGATCTAGGTGTACTGTAGCTGGAGCTAGGAAACAGCGAATAGTCTATCACAGTTTGTCAGTCCAATATATCACACCTTTGTTACAGCATGTCAGAAGCCTGTCATAAATAGAGCATAGGAAGATACTTGAAGGCTAAAGCAGGATTAAAAAGGAATTAGAACTTGTGGAAGAGGTGATATCTTTTATTAAACCAACTAGATTTTTGCAAAAAAAAAATTCTTTAATTGCAAGCTTTTGGGCACAATCACCCTTCTTCAGGCATAGGAGAAAAGACTGTAAAGGTTCTCCTGGGTAGAAGTGAAAGTTCATATTTCATAGGAGAGTTGAAAGGAATTCACTTTCTCAGGGATTGCTTCAAAGTGTTCTTGGGAGAAGAAACTGAAATAATTCATTCTTCCATTTTGCTGCAAGTAGTAGGCCCAGACACAGCAGAGTTCACAGGGGCTACAGTGGGAGCATGAAGGGAACAACAGGCTACAGCAAAAAAACATTCCAACTTTTCAAGAACATTGGTATCTACAGACAAAAGTGACTTAAAATAGCTTTTCTCTTCAAGAAACCAGCTGCCAGGTTAAATTACTGACATTTTCACTGCCAACCTAGGTAATAAAGCTAAATTCAGCAAGCCCAAATAGTTAACACATAGACTAATTAGAAACAGGATAAAATGATCATTTAAAAACAAACAAACCTCTAACTTCCTAAATACCCTTAAAATCTAACCCAAATTGTCAACCTAAGTTACATTTGAAAAGTGACTTAATAAATAGGATTTATGATCCCAGGTCACTCTAGTGTTATTTACCATGCTAGCCTGTACTACTTGTAGCACAACTAATACACAAGTAAAGCAAAGTTTTTGCATTAAATGGACTTGACTTTTCACAGGAGTTATTAACAGAAGTAGTGAAAACTGTACTTCAGATTAAATGCATCTAATTAAACTTGAAGACTGAGGCTGTAACTGCAGACTGTAAGAGTGAACTAATTGCAGACAGTTGAGCCAAGACCCACAGAAGTGCACAGGAGCATTTCTATAGATTTTAATAGGAGCTGGATTAGTCATAGAGAACAAATTTGTTCATAATAAAAGTGTAGGTATCACCACCCAACACCAAGATTCAGCCCAAATGGCACGATATTGTTGTTGTAATAAAAACATCCATTGTGCAAAAATATGTTGCTTTCAGCACACGCTGAAATGAAATAAAAGAACAACATACACCTACAGGCATGCAGTGGAGGGGAGGGGGAAACCTTTGTTGATGCTGATGCTAAGCTAGAGAATAAGATGCAAGCCAAATTCCTCCACTAGTTTCATTTGTTGCATTGAAAGAAAATGAGCAAAACACTAAATGCAAAGTTAACCAGAGACAAATGCAATGCTATCATCACCAGTGCATGACAAATAATTAGTGACCGCTCAAATTTAAAATGGAAATCAGCTTGTTCCATAGAGTGGACACAAACTGAGCCCACGTGAGCTACATTTTGTGTTTGAATAGGGAGAGACAACACTTAGCTCCAGTGAGGAGAACAAGATGACATAATAACACAGGAGTTTGAGGGAGTGGTTCTAGAGACAGGTGGTCAACAAAAAAGCCACAAGCAGAAAAACTCACTAGGAATCAGGAGATGAGATTGCTGAATTTGATAAGACTTACCACAAAGGACCCGATGTCACAATACCAGGCAGGATGGGATAAGAAACACTGCAAGTAGAGCTGGTTTGGGATTTTCACTAGAAAATGTCTAATCATCAAAACTGAAACTTTTTGACGCATTACAGTTTCACTTAAACTTTCCTTAGAAAGGTTTCTCAGGCCTGACATGGGATTTCTGGCCCAAACTAGACAGTGATCTACTCCAGCATAATCAATAGCCCACTGATTGGGCTGCGCACCTGAGGAGTAGGAAAAACAGAGTAAAGTCCATGCACTCTCTGCTTTAGGTTTAGGACTTGAATTTAGAGTTGCCCACATCCCAATTGTGGATCTTATACTAGGCTATTGGTTATTCTGTGATGGAGTTGTTGAGTAAAGATTATTTCTTGTTAGTGAACTTCTACTCTTTCTTGTTTTAAATGGAGCTCTTGTATTGCTAACACGCTATAGAGTGAAGTTTGTCATATGATTCTAGACGAGATCATAGAACAGCACATAATTCATAGCCGTCTCACATTATTTACTGTCTTTTTATATCAATCCAAAAATACCCACATCATACTGGTTAATAAAGAAGTTAATCCAAATAGCAAATAATTTAAGCTAAAAATCTGTGGCAAGTACAGGGCAAACCCATACTTAGCCTTATTGACTGAGGAAAGTGATGCCTTGCATTCATTTTGATGACATTTTTTCCGTTGCCTGTCTCTCTGCCTGCCTTTTTGGATGTAACATATAACATGTGACCACCCTGTCATCATCAATGAAAAACATGAGGTCCAAGAAACACCAGTTCCAGAGAATGGAGCCACCTCTACAGAAGGAATTTGTTTTAGGAACAGGAGGTAGCTACTCTATCAGGCAGATAGTGACTGATGTTCAGAGGTTGTAGTTATTAAGACATGTCCATAAAATGAAGAATAATCTGATTTGTCAAAGAGCTTGATTTGTTTATTCTGTCCTCCATCCTAGATGTCTCTATTTCTGTGTTTTATTAATTGACTGTATTACTTTCTGGTTGATCTTTATTACTATTGTTTTATTTGCATCCAATATTCAGGGAGAAAAAGAGAAGATGCAAATTAAATTAGTCACAGTCACTATGGATCCTGACCCCTGCCATGTAACAGAAGTATTAACCAATTAAACTCCTGAGCCATGTCATGTGACTAGATCTTGCTCTATCTAAAAAAGGCTGCACCTGTCTATACTACTTTGACTACAGACAGCAACATTGAAATATAAGATAAGGTGCATTCCCCACACTAGTTAGGAGAGTCTAAATGTATATCCTACCTCCACAGCAGTTTTAGCTACTTAAAAGGGGTATTTTCCCAAAGTTGGAAACCTATTGTATTCTCCAAAAGAAAGGAGGCTATGGGGCTAAATGCAACATTTAGCCAAGAGCTGGGAAGATTTTAAAGTAACTCCAAGGTAAACTGCATCTATAAGTTCGAGGTCAGTCTTGAGAACGAGCAAGCAATTGCTTGGGAGTCTCCTCTTGTAGAAATCCTGCCAAAACCTAGTGTATCAATTCCCAACCCAGCTTGGCCTCCATCTCTTTCTGACAACAAGACTAGAGAAGGACACAATTGTCTAATTCCCAATCTAGTACCATCAGGTCCTGTAATGCTCCCCCTGTCCCTCACAGCATGGGGCTCTGCTGGGGTTCTGGTAAGGCCAAGTCTGTTAGTACTAATACATAAATGAGCATCACAATGCTCAGGTGAGTACTACTAAATAAATGAGCATCAGAAAATAAAAGGATTCATGCTTGGTCAAAATGTGAAAGGGTTCCTTGGTTCTCTCACTTCAGGAGAAAAACAGTTCCTAGGTATTGACTGAGTGGCTCAGAGCCAAGGTCCATCTTGCTCGGTTTTCCACATTGAAAGATGTAAGACCCTGCAGTAGGCAGATGGGGGTAATTTACCCTTCCCTCCGCATGTTAGTTCCCTTCCTAATCTATTATAGTTATGAATTGGCTTAGTCCCGGAAGCATAGGGGGTTTGTCTAACTAACTAGGGACCTGCACTTGCTCCAGCTGAAGTCAATAGCAGAGTTCCCCAAGACTTCAGTGCAGCAGCATCAGGCCCCAAAAGAGCCAGCAATCTGCTAGGTGTAATCATGCACATTCCCAGTTCCCCTTTCCCTCCTATGTGGTCTGTTTCAGGGATGCTGCTGAAGTGGTACTCGCTGCCTTGCTGCTGTCAGTTGCCTTGAGAATTTATTTTTTCTCTCTCTATATTTTTTTCTTGGCCTCATTGTAAATGTTTGGAATGTAACAGACACTGAAATTCATTAAATGTGTGAAATGATGGGAAAAAAAGTGTGAAATTGTAACAGTCTATTTGTGGTTGATTAATAGAAATTTCTCCTAACAATTCCCGGAACCTTCTGGGGGTCATTGGAACAGAGCAGCTGTAAAGACAGCAGGAGTAATTTAGAAGCTGCCCAATGGGGGCCATGCAGATTTCGGAACAAGTGGGGAGAGTCCCATGCACTTGTTCAGGCCAGTAGGAGATGATTGGCTATTGCAATGTCAAGTTAGCATGCAGATTAGCCCACAAGATGCTTTTAGCTGGCCTTGAAGAAGGTTATTTTGTCAAGGAAAATTATGATTTGAAAAAATTGAACAATGCCATCATCTATAAAGCTGCTGTGTTTTCTAACCAAACATTGATGGCTATGGTTATGCTGAATAACAAAATTTAAAAAAGGAAAGAAACTTGGATGTCCTGTTCTTGGGGCTGGTATTTTTTTTTCCTCTACTAGGTTACTGAAAACTTGTCAACTAAAGCATTACTGCAGATTGCAAGTAATTCTTAGGATGCTGCTAGATGAAGCATCCTTCAGCTGAAGGCAGTGAGCTCCAAAGACAAGGGAAGTCTGATTATTTCTATTGTGGAGGGGGGAATATTTCCCTGTCATGTTTCAGACAACCTGAAGTGCTGATTTGCTTTGAAGCATCATTATATAGCTAAAAGCTTTTGCTTTAAGAAAGATACAAAAGGAAACATCAAAGTAAATGTCCCCACATTGACATAAGGGTAGAATAATGGTGACCTAGTAGCTAAGACTGGGACAAATGCTGAAAGTAATTCACTCCATTTGCTAACAATGGGGAATGTGTGACAATGATATATACCAGAAGACGAGGAGAACCACTTTTGTTGGACAACGATACCCCACAAACCCAATTGTAGGCAGATCAATACTGTCATAGGACAATTATCAAAGACCATCAGCACATCATATTTTCATACCATAAACAGCTCAAGGCGCCAGCAATGGCTTTCCTGCAGAAAGCACATAGCATAAATTTGAAGGGTGTGAAATTGACATGATTAATAATTATAGTTATTAGCACATGTGCCAGCTGCTCATGTATAGTTTATCCCTTGATTTATGGTGCCATAAATGCCCATATCTACTTCTGATGCAGAATTGAGAGGGCACACAATCATGGGCAGAATGCATCTTTCTTGGTGCCAGGAGTTCTGCTCCCCCTCAAAAAAAAAAAAAAAAAAAAGGGGGCCAAAAAGTCACCCCTGCTCCACAGAGATGGAAGCAGCCCCTTTTGTTTTCATGTCTGCCTTAAGGCTGCTGAAACCTGTCTGATCAGTGTCCCCAAAGCCTTTGAAGTTTGGATTGCAGCTAACAAGGGGCCAGAGTTTTCCCTCCCCCACACTACTTCATGCTGTTGCCAGGCTGCAATCACCATACATATTACAGATGAAACCACAAGGACCAACAATAGAAGAAGCAAAAACTAATCATCTAGGTGCCAGAAGTTAAAGCTTTTGTTTTCAAATGTAATGTAATTCCCCCTCCTTTAACCCAATAGTTTATAGCGCATTTACAAGATGGTCCATTATAGAAAATTATTTTTCTCTGATGTGATGTGAAAAAAAAATTTGGAATGCCCCCCCATCAAAAAAGACACACTGATCAACACAAAACCCTCGGCATATTAATTCCTCTAACATAATGCATTCTTTTGAAGAATTGTAATAGTGTATTTTCATCTATTAGAATGCCAAAATCTTTCTAACTCTATAGAAAAGAATCACAGCTTGCCATCATCCCTATGTTTCCCTCAGAAACATATTCTGAGAGGTTTAGAAAAAGTATCTTTACATTAATATTATTTTCAAGGAAGATAGCTATTGCATAAATACAAGAAACATTGCTATTTGTTGTGTAGATTTATCTATTTTTCCCCAGGATACTAAAGCAATACAAGTAGAAGCCAAGCAAACAGCAGAATGATGAAAAATATTTCTGTGAAACTGTTTCAGGGGTATAGGGCATAGCCGTGTTGGTCTAAGGATATAGTCAGACAAAGTTCTTTGGGTAAATCTGATATCTTTCATTAGACCAACTCAAATAGCTGGGAAAATTCTTCTTTGCAAGCTTTCGGGTACAAATACTAACCTAAGGAACGGTATTTGTACCCAAAAGCTCACAAAGAAGAATTTTTCCAACTATTTGAGTTGGTCTAACGAAAAGTATCAAAGTTACCCAAAGAACCTTGTCTGTGAAACTGTGAAATTTAGTTTGAGTTTTGTTCTTTGGTGGAAACAATTTAGGGCCCAGTCCTAATCATGGCTGGATATCTTCAATGCATATTGAACCCAGGAATAAATCATTTCTCAGGGTCAGGACCCAAATTTGTGATAGTGGAACCTGCAGTAAATCATCCAGAGTAAACAAACACACATGAGATTTGGCAAAATCTTTAGATCTTCAAAGTCAGGGGTGCTCAACTTCCCTCCCCACCACCATTTTCCCTCTCCTTCTGGATTAGAGTAGGGCCGGGTTGGGACTGGGACATGCCCCCTTCCACCACAAGGCTGAGCACAGGGTAGATCAAGCTCCTTTTCCCTGTGGGTGAGATGATACCCACTGTGCCAGCCTGGGCATCAGATCAGGAACACCAGCTGGATCCAGCCCACAGATGGACCAAGCACTGCCAATCCAGCCCACTGAGCAAAACACTTGAGCACCACTGTTCTAAGTCATTTGTATAGATTACTGAAACTGGTGCTGAGGTTTGCCTCCCTATATTAGGTTTATATGAAAACTCAAGGTGTGAAAGACCTGTACACACACAGACTGGTGCAAAATTTTGGAAACCCAGGGGAAGTACAGTTACCTAGGGAAACTGTAAAGATTACCACAGTTCTAGTGAAGAATGTGAAACAATAATTTTGTATTTTTGGTCACAACGTTTTCAGTTTTCAACTAAAAAATTTTTAATAAAAGCATCTTATTTTCCACAGGAACCAGACACTTCACAAAAGAAATATTTAATCAAAAACTAAACCTTGTGTTGAAAAGCAACTTAGAGGATATTAGATTAGTTCTAAAATTATATTTGTTTTAAAATTTTACTAGTAAATATGGTGGCAGCATACCCCTCTACTTTTTCAGATATATTCATTACTATATTACAAGTTTACTCTGATGCTATGATTATTTTTCTATTATATGAACAGATCACTGTGAGTGTTCAAGGAATACTGATTTTTTATAATTCTAATTATCATTCGTCATGTGGGCACATGGCCTTGTTTGTATTTCCTGAATGGGCAAATCTCTTTATTACAACCAAATGAATTTTCAAGAAGCTACTGGGACTTTGAATCTTCCAGGTAAAAGTAGGAGTTTTTTATGGAGTGGCATTATGTAAACCAAGGAACTTTAAACAAACTTAAATTAAGCTTTTGTCTAACGCACATTATTGGGCTCAATTCCAAGGGCAACTGGGAGTAGAATTTAGTGGCCTGTGATATACAGGGGGCATGTCTATATGTGAGCTCAAAGGGGCAGTAGCCTATTTTAATGGGCAGTAACCCATTCAAACATCACAGAAAATACTTTGCAATTATTCTAACGCACAGTAAAATAGGCTACTGCACATTCAGTGTCACTTAAAAACCATGCCTATTCATTACTGTGCATTAAGGCAGCCTAATGCACAATTCTTTAGTACCTCACACTGCTGGGTGCTTATACATGTGCACTGAGGCTGCTCCAACATGCTGTAATTACAGCACATTGGAGTATGTAATGTACAGCACGTTGGAGCATAGTAATTACCGCGCTCCAGCAGACTCCAGTGTCACACGTAACCGTGTCCCCCCACCAAAAAATGGTGGCAGGTCGCTTTAATTAAAGCTCATTTGATGAGCTTTAGTTAAAGCACCCCTGCCACCATTTTTCAGCAGAGGGATGCCGATACACATGCTCTGGGCACTTTAGAGCAGGTCTTCAAGCCACTCTAAAGCACCTCCCCCAACCCACCTCCCAGAGTATGTGTATAGACGCCCGGAGATACTAAATTTACTGTGCATTAGAAAAAGCCCTCTAATGCACATGTAGACATGCCCAAGATGTCAGATTTCAGGCTTTTGGTGTTTAATTTTATGAAACTATGGATATTCCTATGGTATACTTCTAGAAGCAACTACAATGTAGTATAGAGTTACTCGAGGTACTTTTATGCTAGCTAGATCAGGTCCCAGTAGCAATCTAGCTGTGGCAGCATAGAGCTTCTTAGTAAGGTAAATTAGCTGGACTGAGCTTCATGATGGCTCTGAATTGGGTATTGCTACACTTCAACTACAGCTGCTTTTGTGCCTAAAGTATAGGAGGCATAGAGAATTATAGGGAAAAAACACTTCCATCCTGGGTTTATAATCTCATTCTTAGCCAATTTAGTTACTGTGGGAACTCTACACATGCATTAATGCTCTGTAATTATGGCACATTAAGTTTAGTACCTGTAATAACAGCCAGTGCTTCTTTTAAGTAATAACCAGAACAGGTCTTTTACGAGATGCTAATGTGACAGCAGATTAATTCTACTGTGCATTAGCACATTAGCATGGCTCTTGCCATGATGTGTACTGCGCTTTTAGCATCTTGTGTTGACACACCCTATATGATTTACTGGCCATGCATGGACTTTAAATTTTTCAAGCTCTGCATTACCAGAAAATAATTTGGTATGCATATGTAGGCCTCATTTTGAATTGTGTAGTGTGGTAGGGCACTGGTATGCCTACCACTTTAAGGACTGGGCCAGGGAGGGGCAGGTGCCTGATGAGGGCGGCAACTTTAAGGCCCAGCTTCCTGAGCTGAGAGCAGTTCATGATCAGCCAGCAGTGCAGAAACACCTCTCCACTGACCTCTGCCAGGAACACCTTGGAGGTAAGAGTGAGGCTATGGTGATGGCTTGGAGATCTCATTGGTCCTGAACATGACCTAAAACTGCACCCTGCCGGGGTAGGGAGGCCTGGTGGGGCTGCTGGTAGTGTGACAGCCCCCAGGTAAGTGCCAGGAGTGAGCACATCCCTGGTGTAAGGAGGGTCAGGGCACCTAAACCTCAGCTCCCACCTTGGGTGGATTATATAATGCAGGGCAGGCCAGGTAAGCTCCTTGAAGTGCCTGAGCCTGCTGGAGTGAGTGATCCCACAGGGCCAGGCACACTTTGCGAAGCACCTGAGCTGGGAATGGGGGACCCCTGCACCCTGTGAGCGGGCAAGCAGCTTAGACCTGACCCGAGGTACCCAACTGGTCCATGCTGGGGCCAGGACCCAGACAGGGGTCAAAAGGGCCAGGGGCCCACTGCAAGGGATGTCCAGAGAGCAAGAGGCTTGGGATCCAGACTGGCCTGAGACAGGGCCAGGGCCTAAGGGGGAGATGAAGGTCCCAGAGAAGGGACCACAGCTAATGGGTGAAGGGTATGGCTGACTTTAGCTGCCTGGGATACCATCTGCAAGGCTTGGACCACAGGGTAGGGCTGGAACAGAGCTGTGGATACCCCCCTAAACATCAGGGTTCAAAATGCGCAGCCTCCTGCCTGATTAACATCCTCATATTATTACATCAAGGCATGGCAGGAAAGCAAGGTGGGCAGCTGGCCCATAGACAGGAGGCAGGCCAGTGTTTGCATCGGGCATGAAGGCTTGCCCCTGTCACATGTAGTCACTAGAACTAAATCCTATTTTACATCACATGACTAAATGGCAGTTATGCAGCTATATAACTTTAGGTCTTTGGTGCTTAGGCATACTTTGTGATTCAGCTCTCGGTACAGAAGTGCCTGCACATCCTCTGAGCATGCTTAGTACAACTGTAGTCTGGCTAGGCAGTTATGCAACAACATATATTTGCTCACTCACCCAGATATGTGGGTAAAGCTAAATAAGTCCTAAAATTGTAGCTGGGCAAAACCCCACGAGTAAAAGGGGTCAGAAGTTGGCCCCCTATTGTTTTAGCCAAATAGAGCAGGGAGTTCAAGGCCCAGGTTCAAGGTCTGCCTCATCCATTGTTAACATCTGCAGTCCTTTGATATGAAGATGACAGTCTTCCCATAAATAGGGAAGTCATTGATGAGTTCATAGATGACTAAGCCAGTCAATCCAAGATTTGCATGTTCAACATCTAAATTCCAAGTACAAAATAACCATCATACAATCATTGCCTCTATGTAGGTCTGCGACTAAGGGCTTCTGGTAATCACTGGCACCTGCCCCCATTGCCACTCACCCATCCCTGTAGGACTTACTTTCAAGGAAGATACCTGCATGTGTTTTCTTTTAATGTGGATTCTGCTGCACATCAGCAAATGCATGATACTTTATGGGAAGAACACCTCAATCCAATGGCAAAGGAAACCTAGACAGCTGGAGCTTTCATCCACCCTTGCAAACGTTGTGAAATATTTCTTCATCTTCCTGCTCCACTGTTGAAGACTTTTATTTTATTTTTGTATCACTATTAGTCTGGAAGCCTCACTCTCAACCTTGTGTAACTCTACCAGGAATATAAAACTCTAGATGACATAGCTCTTGAGGTCATTGGTAGCCCACAAGCCTCTCCATGAAAATCATCTGCTTCATAAACTCTTAACTGAAGACCCAAACAGATGGAGGCTTAAGAGGCTTAAAACTCGTAAACCATTGTACATGAAGCCCACAAGCTCCTGGAAGAGATTGGGGATACTGAACCAAACCTATGGGCAGCAATGGAGTGGGACAACCACTGGGAATGGTCAGATTTATTCCTACAGTGTTTTATACCAACACCAAACAAGTCCCCCACTGGGTGCAATTTTGACAGAGAAGCATGGGTCAAGCTGAGCAGGCTAAGATCTGAATGTGTATGCTTCAAAACAACACTGTATAACATCTTGGACAGCCCCCTGGATGAATCCAATGTCCAACAAACAGCACAGGACTTAATCAAAAGCTGCAGTCTTTACAAATGCCTACGTGGGGTAGATGGAATCTGCACATAGAGCTATAATACCAGACAGTGGCTCACAGATTTGGAAGATGATATCTAACACCATACAAAATAAGAAGAAGCCTCTCTATCATGTCAAGTTTTCAATCTTTGGGATTGCAACTGCCTTATCCACAGTGGGTTTGAACTTGCATTTCTTATTTCCCAGCAAGTGCTCTAATCACCTAGCCACAAGTTAGGTATTATCCAGCTGCTCTTTGAAGATAACCTTTGAATAGCCAAGAGAGGGAGATATGTGGGGCTAGGAGGAAGAGTCAGTGTGTGTGTAACTCAGTAAGATGCATGATGCCATAGATATAACCAGGATTTCCTTCTAACCTGGGCCTTTGCTCCCAATGGGACAGAAACTTTCCCCATGCTGTTTATCCAGTGAATATTAAATTCCAGGTTTTATCAGCCAGCTTCAGGAAAAAGTATGGATAATGATAAACTATTAGCTGCAACTTAGCCTGTTTTTATTCTGTCTGTTACTGCTCCAATTTGGTAAAGTACTAAAGTCCATCCTCAATTTTGAACATGCAAATTGTTCCATTGAATTTAATGGAACTTAAATTATTGACTGCCTTGCTTATTCAGAGGCATAATAAACCTCCTATAACCATTTAAAATATCATCCCACAGGTTTTATTGAATTTACTGGTCTGTAATTTTCTCTCTTAAGTATAGTCATTTGAGATAAAGTAACTGTGCACATGTATGTGCACAACTGTAGCAGTGATGAGTATAGTCAGATTTGTGTCTAGTCCATTTAACGTCTTCAGTTTTTGACAGAGGTTCAGCACTGACTGTGTGCGTTAGTCCCATTTTTGCTCAGATGAGTTAAACTAAGACTATGGCCTCTTTCATTATATCATCCCCTAACATTTAAAGAAAAGAAAGGAGGTGATTTTTTTTTCTAGAACATGGGACCTATGGGGAAGTTTAGAAAGATTGTGAAGTAGTGTAAAACAGAATATCCAACTTGATTCTCAAGGTGATACCTTCAGATTCAGATTTGTTATATGGAGTGTTGGTAACTGAGTCTGATAATAAGCCTCAGTACTACATTGTAATAAAATTGATAATAAAGTTGCCAACATTAAATAAAAGTTATTTATTAGACAGATAGGATCACACTTGCTTATGGGAAGAGGAATTACATTAAATGAAAGTGGGGAGATCTACTGAACTGTCCTTTGTTTTCAGTCAGTGTTATGGAGAGTTGAAGATTTTATTGTTCTTGTGCAGAGTGACAAGTTCAAAATGTAGCTGTATATTATGGCCAGCAAATCTAAATGTCAGTATTGGAAAACAGAACCATACCAGGAACAGTTATTCAACACCGATCAAAACTGATTAACTTGTTATATAACATGTTATCCAGCTAGTCTCTCACTTTCCTAAAGAACAGTTATACAGAAATGGGCATCTTCGCAAATCACACAATTCAAAACAAACCATTTGCATAATATATATTTTCAGAACAGTAAGTGGGTCGTGTTTAAGCAACTGCACAGATAAGCATAAAAATCAAATATTGGATCATAGGAAAGCAGGGCTGGAAGGGACCACATCTGGCCATCTTGTCCATCCCCCTGCTCAGAGCAGGGTCTTCCCTAACTAAACCATCCCACCTAAGTGTCTATGTAATCTGCTTTTGAAAACTTCCAAGGGTGGAGATTCCACAATTTTTCTAGGTCATCTGTTCCAATACTTGACCACCCTCATAGTCAGAAAGTTCTTCCTAATCTCCAACCTAAATTTCCCCCATTGAAGGTTGAGGCCATTGGTGTTGTCCACAAACTTGCTTAGGAAGCACTCAGTCCCATTGTCCAACTCATTAATTAAGATATTAACAATACTGACCCCAAGATTGACCCCTGAGTAATCCCACTTAGGTATAATGATACAACCAGTTATGTATGCACCTTACGGTATTTTCATGTGTATTTACTTAGCTTGTTAATGAGAATATAATGGGAAACAGTAACAAAAGCTTCACTAAAATCAAGGTATGTCATATCCATTTCTCTCCCTCCATCCACAGAGCCTGTCATCTTATCACAGAAAGTTGATTAGGCATGACTTACTGTTGGTGAATCCATGCTGGATGTTCCTGATCACGTTAGGTGTCTATACACATGCTCCGAGGTGGAGGGAAGTGGTGCTAAAGCTCCCGCAGCCTCATGTATATTCAGCATCCTGTGCTTCAAAATGGTGGTGGGGCACTTTAACTAAAGCTCATTTGTCACAGTTTAGTTAAAGCACCCCACTGCCATTTTGAAGCAAGGACACTGAATACACATGATGTGCAGTCTGCTGGAGTGCGCTAATTAGCAATTAATCAAGTCTGCCCTGACATGCTTATTAGCACATGTCAGAGCAGAGGTCCATCACATGTATAGATACCCTTTTTCAGTTACCTGGGACCTCATCCAACTCCATAATTTCTCAGAAATGATAGACAGTGGCTCCAAAATTACCTTTCCCCATTTCTGTCTGTACCCTAGGATGCATTCCATTTGGCCCTCCTGACTTGACTGCATCTAGCTTCTCTAAGTAATCCCTAACTGTTCTGCCATTATTCTAAGAAGTTTGTCTCCTTCTCATCTTTGGACAGAAACATTGACATAAATACATTTCATTGGGTGAGGGGAGGAAGGAGAGGAACATTACTAATATGTTTGGTTGGCTCTTTTGATGGCCACCATTTTCTTCCTGCTCCTGGAGAGCAGTAAAATGGAATTCATTAACTTCTTCCATTGTCTTGTATTATTCCAACTGTGAATGAATGGTGTGAATGGGTGGGAGGACAGAGAGAGAGATCACAAGCAGTGAAAGACAAAGTGTGAGGACCTAGGGCAGTGTTTCCAAATTAAGCTAACTCCCAGTAATGCTCAAAGTAAAACAGCTTTCCTCAACTCAAAAGTTTACATACAGAGTGTTGCCATACTGCCTACTAGGAAGTGGTGTGGGAAATTTCTAGCTTAACAGGGTTTCCCACCAAAGATCTCTTTTCCTAACTAAATTTGGGTGGCAAAATACTTTTATAATTTGAGAAGCAGTAGATTATTCCTCATCTCCTCGAGTAGTTTATTATATTGCCATCATCATTTTTAAATACTATTACATATAATTGTATTGGCATATAGGAGCAAGAAGGACCCCACTGTGCTAGGCGTTACACAAAATGTGAATAAAAAGATGGTTTCTGCCCCAAAGAGTTTATAATCCAAATATTAAACAGGAGACAACAGGTGAACAGGTGAGACAGAGTTGTAGGGGCAGAATAAAAAAAGGCAAGATGTACTGTTGTCATTATCTTTGTCATCATTATATTCAGTAAGCCAAGCTGGCAAAACTCCTTCCTTTTTGTATCTTTGAAAGTGCCTAGAAGATCACTAGAGTAGTTAGTAGTCAAGTAGGGGACAGAGCTAACAGATCAGAAATGTTTTGTAGCAGTTTCATTTTAGGTCCCTGTCAGAAGTTATTTGTTGTAAATTATATATAACTACCATGGAACAAACTAACATGCCAGACCTTAAACCAGTGTATCCCTCAATTAAACTGGTGGATCAGTTTCAAATAAGTTGCTCACTGGACAGCAAACTCTTTGTGGCATAGAAGTATCCCACATAAATGTTAAGGTGGCCACTGGTATGTAACCATTTGTCAAGCAAGAGTTGTGCATATATTGTGCAACATACTATTGTTTGCCAGTAGCTCAGCAAAAATGGATCTTTGAAGGGGCTTAGAAGTAAGCAAGACAGGATGCTTTGAAGAAGGGGTCAAAAAGGTCATACCAGGCATCACATCTGTAGATAAGTACAGCAATGATTATATGACAAATTTGCTCTATGGATTTGTTTGATAGGAATGTAATCGGTGGAAAAGTAAGAAAAAAATTGAAGTGAAAACCGGTAAATCAGTGTTTGGGGTGTGAAGTGTCTGCCAAAGGGGTTGAGTGTAAGAGGGGAAATGATAAAAAAGAGACGAGAAGCAACTAAAAGAGGGAAACAAACTTCCTGGAATCTGGGACAAAGGGATTAACAATTAAGGATCTAGAAGAGAAAAAATGGGAAAGTGAAATAGCAAGATGTCAGAGAAAGTGCCATGCAGCCAAATTCTTGGCATGTTAACAACATATGGTACTTCAAAAAAGATTGTATACAAGAATGCTTTTGAGGGGACTTCTGCATCTCTAAACAACAATGAAGCTGATCCTTGCTGAAGAAAACATAAAATTAAGGTCTCTGCATTCTACCCCTGCATAGTAATAGATAATGATGACATATTTAATATGACTAGTATTTTTTCAGAAGTGAATTTTGCAAAAATACTGATCATCTGTGGTCAGCAAACAAGACCATAATGTTGTGTCTATCACAGCACAAACAGTAGATTAATGGAGCCATTAATCACCATCAAAACTGTATTAGGAGTGAAGATAGCCAAAAAGAGCTTAACTGACAGCAAGTGGCCATAAACCTGTCCAAAAACTAATTTGATTACCATCATACCAGCATCTGTGCCACTTACGAGGGTTCATTTTTTTGATGAAATTAAGTAGACAAGTCATTCATGCGTATAATAGACATCTAAATCATGGTAAACATGTTGCTGGCAAGAAAAGTAGTTAAAGAAAGTGTGAGATTGTTTTGTGGGCTAAATTTCAGGCAAAACAATCTGACAGCACCACAACAGTTGGTAGGAAACCATTGTCAAACTCATCTTGGACCGAGCCAAACAACAAGTGAGAAATGTTTTGATTCACGGTGAATGGAATAAACATCACTGAAAGTCAGGGAATGCTGGGAGCCCCAAGCTATTTACAAGAAGGACTGCTTTGCCAATATAAACGCATGCTCTTTATCAGTAATAAATATTCCCTACAAACAATCTGTTTTATTTGTAGACAGTTAGATCCATTATGTTTTCATCTTGACAGGCAGGACTGCAGGATGCTGCATTTAAATGACACAAACTGTATAGGAATGTATTTCCAGATGATAACCGAGCTTAGTGTCTCCACATAAATCAGGGAAAGGGTATTATTCAATAAGATGTATGTCCAGATTTCAGCCTCATAAATGCAGAGAGAAACCAAATTTTCAGGGCTTCTTAGCCTTCTGTAGGCATTCAAAATGATTCTGGGCAACTGTTAGAAAATTCAAATGTAATAAGTAATACTGGAATGTGATAAATACAGGGACTCTTTCTTAGCAAAGGAATAGAAATCAACATGTTTCACCAGCAAGTGCCATTCTTATATCTGCTTGACATTGAGGTTCCTTTCTGAAAAGGTATTCATTTCAGAAAAAAACATGGCTGGCAAAACAACGCTACCGAATAAACTCTTATGAATAAAGATATTTATTTTCTGTACACTTTAGTGGCAAATCTACTGTTGAAAACTTGGAATACTTTGCAATGCATTCATTCAGAGTAAGGGGCCAGATTGCACTGTCCCCAAAATAAAGCTGTGTGTGTTTAAGATAGGCAGAACTATTTAGAAAGAAGTGATGTTTTCTGTATGGTATTTCAAACATAATCAATATTGCGCCGGATGACAAGCCACTTAAAATTTACCCAGTGTAAGTGTTTTACATAGGCTGAACACGCAACAAAACTGAACAAATATATATGAAACATGAGGGGGACCCATCTACAGAGAGACTTTTAAAATCCAAACCTAAGAGGGTTTGTTTTTTCAGACTAGACATTAATGATAGAGCGACTGCCATTTATCTCCAGTCCTTTTATGAATCACTGTGATGCTAACAGTGAACACCTTGCCTTTGCTGTGAGCAGTGCCTCAAACCATGGGAAGCTGACTGCCATTCACAAGCCAATGCCTCGTAGGCAGCTCCGTCTTACCTGAGTTTGCAGATGGGCCATTCCCCAGGTGGGTCTGGCAAAACACTTCTCATTAATCATTGCTTAAAGCCCTCTCAGTGGGAAGACCTCAGGTTAGACATCATTTGGAAACAAATTGGGTGAAAAATAGCTCTGACAATAAGGAACCTACATGGAATTCCCCTGTGAGAGCTTCAGCAGTGTGAAAACAGACTCTTCCAAGACACTAAATGATCTGTCAGTTAGCAAATGACATTATAATCCAGTTTTATGCCGTAGACAAATCAAGGCCTTTGCTGAACTTCCTCTCTCTCTCTCTGTCCCTTATTTTGCCTTTGCTTTCTTTTAAGTGCTTGGATGTTTGATAAAATCCAAATGTGAGAAAAGTATCTAGTGAGGATACTGCAGAACTCAAAAAATATTCATTTTTCAAACAGCAAGGAAGCGATGATACCAGAGTTTTAAACACTGAGAGGTTTTGACAGAAGCATAATCTGGGGGACTGAGCCATGGGCCAGGAATCAGAAGCTATGCTTTCTAGCCTTGCCTTTCCATTGGAATTGAATGAATCATTGACTTTCCCTCTGCTTGTGTTCTCTTGACAGAGATCCTGATTCAGCAAGACACTGGAGCATGTAGCCAGCTTTAAGCATACGATCAGTTTCATGGAAGTAATCGGGGCTGGTTATATGTTTGAATTCCAGCTGTGGTTAAGTGCCTCACGTATAAAGGAGATAAATTCATTTGCCCGACACAGAGTAGTGGAGTGCAGCTTTTCTGTACAACACTTTGGAGATGTGCCACACTATACTAGGTAGCAACATCAACCTGAAAGAAAATTAGAGAGGAGCAGGTTAGCTGGGTAAAGCTGTACTGCTTCTTCCGGAATAACCTGCTGTTGCCCCTAGGATTCCTTCTACCAGAGACACAGCAAGGATTGACACGGCCCCTTGTCTGATTTGGTATCAAGTGAATTAGTAACCCCTAGGCTTATTACACATATTCTTCCTTGCAATACAACCTGGCAAGCGGTTCCTTCAGGCATTACAGCAACAATCTTCAGTGGTATTGGCCTCAGATCCTCTGCTGGGCGTGCAGGATGTTAGTTTCTGGATTCCTCGTTGTTCAAACAAGAAGTCCAAGGTTGTTCCTGTCTCCCCAGGCTGGCAACGCAGAACAAACGTGTTCCTTTGTTTGTCCATCACTTTTTTAACTTCTCTCATCCCAGTCCTCTGGCTCTGTACCAAGCATTCCTTGTATGGTGCACCAATCCCCTGGCACTGTGCCCACCATATTCCTTATAGGAGAACTGCTGTGCTTTGCTCGCCCAGCACCCAATCACAGCACTCACATCTCCCAGTGCCACAGAGGGTGCTCTGTTCAGTTTTGCTGCTTAGTTCTGGGAAGGCCTGGACTATGGCTAAAAGCCTTAGCATAACTCAAGTTTGCCTGCTACACCTGCAAGCCTCAGGGAAGTGTAACTACAGCTGGCATGGACAGCAAGAGCAGGAAATATTCCAGGGAACACTCACTTTGAGTAACAAGGAGCTTTTTTAGCTCTTCCAGGCTACAGCACTGTATCTAATTCAAATACAACCTGAAGTCCTGAATTGTTCTTCTGAATTGGGGCCCCTGGTGACCATTTCAAAGAAGATATCTCATATGCACTGAAACCAATCATGGGCCACTACACGGTCACAGAGCACATCCAGGTGTTTTGCAAGATGGTTTCCATAATACCAGCCAGTCTTCAGGGGCTGAGACTGATGCTTCTTGCTGGTTGGAACCCAGTCTACCATCCTTTTGGAGTTTTCAGAGGCTTCAATTATTTTTTTTTTTTACCAACTCTCAGAAACCTGAAACCCAAGTCCTTTCCCTCCATTACTGTTTCCTATCTCTCCGTATCAGGCATTTCTTTGGTCATATTCACAGAGGATGGAAGCAAAAACACGCGAAGACAGAAGAAGACTCTGAAGTTACCTAGATGTGCTTTTTTGCTTTTGAATGCTGTATAAGAGTAGCCAGGAGAGAGAGAGAGAGATTTTAATTCTGCTGATATGTTTTCATTGCTTTCTTTACATTTTAATTGCTCCTAATTACCACTTTGAAACATCTATTTTAACCGTATAATACATGAAGTGTGCTGGTGTTCCTCCCTCTAGAATAAGAATTCAACAGGAGACCCAGGGCATGTCTACACCATGCCCAGCAATTGTAGGACACTCCACTCTGAAAAAGACCCCTCCCTCCCCCAATGCATTCCTGCTCTGTGTGCACCAAATGCTGAAAAACGGTCATGTAGCAATGTACTGGCACACTCTCAGGGCATGCAGAGCCCTGCATTCTGGCTTAGGCATGCTAATGAGAGCTGTGCTGGACACACACCCAGTACTGCCCTAGCAGCATCGAAGTGACCTTTTTGGCATACAGGAAATGGAAGCAAGTTGGGCAAGGCACATTTTCATAGCAGGTCTCTGTAGTTCCAACTGGTGCCAAGTAGACATGCCCTCAGGGCTCTTGGGGTTATGAAGGGTTGAATGTTTCCATCAGTTTGATTCTGACTTTGGGCACTACCAACTCTGGGTTACTAGTTAGTCAGAAGCTATTCAGGAGCCTATGGCAAATGCCACATGAAATGATGGCTTTCAGCAGTTTACTTTATGTCTGTTCAATCACTTGCTTTTTGTTTTTCATCCAAATATCTCTATGACAGTCAAGGTTTCTTTTTTCCTAGGGACCTTTTGTCAATTTTTTGTCTAGAGTGAGTCAGTGATTTCAGGCAGTCCAGATTGCTGTTGGCATTAATCGGTCTCCTTGTAGTCAGTGATAACACAGAGGCTGAAGGCTGAATAACCTAAAGGCTGAACTATTCCTTCCACGTTTTAAGCTGGTACTTATAGAACCAGACTGAGACACATGAGTATGACCTGAGACATCTTTCCTGGATGTCTCCATATTATTCCTACTCTGTACATTTTGGACTCCAATAAAATCAGCACCCTTTTTAAGCATAAACTTTTGCTAAAGAAGACTGAAGAAAATCATTTATTTAACCACAAAGAACACAGCTGATTCACCCTTTCCACTCTGGGTAATACTTTACCCCCCAAATAGTCCTATTGACATCAGACCCAGAATGAGTGGCATTTACATGGTATATTGCTGTCAGATTTTCAGTTATGTCCTCGAGGTGTGGGAAAAGCAACGCAGATCTAGCATTCATCCCAACTCAATATGTTTGCACCTCTCTGATGGCCTCTGGAGAGCTTCTGGATGCAGCCAAGCTCACTCATCACACAGAATTAGTGAGCGTGTGAGTGTTTTAGCATGGCAGCCCTGCACAGCAGTCACCAAGCAAGAAGATTTATTGCTTTATTTGACAATCTGTTATTCACTAACGGAGCATGACACATCTGGGACTAGGAATCATCAATTAGACATCAAAGAGAAGAACAGCAACCTTTTTTGCATTGGTTCAGTTTATCCATTTAAAGACAGTAGTTAGTCCAGGATTCAAACCAAATCTGAGTGAGGAGAAACAAGGTACACAAAAATTGGAGAAGGATAGAGATTGTTTTTTCCATGGTTGATAACACAGTTTATGGAGAAATGACCTCACCGGCTTGCACAGCAAGAAAGGGTATTGTCGGTCACTTCGCCTCCATTCTTCTTGTCATTAGGCATATTAATGATGAGAAACAGTTTGTTTAATCTTGATAGACTGGTTGGGAGGAATACACCAAACTCACATAAATACAGATGCCATGGGTGTTTCAAATCTTGGGTGAGGTTAAATTAACCCACTCAATCCACTGCTGAGAATATGCAGAATTTGTGCGCCATGGCACTGTTTGGAACATCACTTTGTCATTTCTCCTCTACAACATGTGGCTGGAGAAAAACAACAAAATCCCACACTCTCGTCCTCACCCCTTCCCTTCAGACATGCTAGGACAGAGTTTGACAAGTCACAGGAGATTTTTGGCAGGGTTTTTCACTTGTTTGCTTGTTAACATTTTGGAAACTCTCAGGCCCAAGTCTAAAATGGACAGACATAACTCTGATTGTAGTCAATGGAAGTTTTATCCTCTTATATCAGGGCTGAATTTGGCCTTCAGTCCTACACATGAAACCTTATCTTTCAGGGCAAAGTCAACTATTTCTGGATTTCTGGTAAATCAAATAATCAAATACTCAATTACTGTGAAGCATTCCACTTTACATTTGAGCCAGTCTACATTAAAAATGCACATGTAGGCATTGTTGACTACATTGGTTCACAACTAGAATTCAATAGAAAAGTTTGAAATATGAATGGAAAGTAAGGGGGTGGAGGAACAAGCTGAATACAAATTTTCACAAGTTACAATAAGCTAAAATCTTCATGCACCAAAATACTCTCGGTGTTCCTGTTTGACAACTGCAGTATGTTGTTCTGTCGTTTTACCTCTCTAGTCTTTTGAAGATAGAAACTAAAGTCATAGAATAATAGAAAAGGAGGGTTGGAAGAGACCTCAGGAGGTCATCTAGTTCAATCCCTGCTCAGGACAGGATCGGCCCTATCTAAGCCATTTTATACAACTGGTTTGTCTAACGCATGCTTTAAATATCTCATTGCATCTCCTGGAGCCATGCCGTTCCAAATGCCACACTTGTGTTTCATGGGATTAGGGAAAGTTCTGGAATAACAGGAGACCTATTATTCAGGTCTGCTATTATTCTTACGATGGTTCATAAGATGCTGAAAAACACAAAACTGACCTAATTGTTTGGACATTAAATTAGAGTCGTTTTAAATCCTTTCAAGACTTTTATGAACCCCAAAGGGAGACCTAATATTTTCTACATGGAACATTTTAATTTTTCTTTCAATTTTAATTGCTCCCAAGTCTTTAATTAACCTGTGCCAGAGGCCTATGAGCATACAGATCTTTTTATTGTTATTATTAATTGCATTTTTTAAAAAGGAAATTTGCTCAGCAGGTATAGTTCTTTACGCTGTCTCATCTCCACTGGTAGTTATTTAGTTAAGCGGAAAAATATTCTCTTACTTTTATTCTTTACATTTTTAGTTAGCTTTAGGAAGAAATTTAAAAAGAAACTAGGTGGTGATTCAGAAACAAGAAAAGGTGGAGGGGGGCATGAGTAATCAACAATGAAGGGCAAAAAAGACAACTCAGGGAAGAAGTACTCCATCTTTCCCTTTCAGGGTAAACTCAATATTGGTGAAATCCATACATCGCAGGACTTAGCAGTATAAGCTTATCCACCAGTTAGGTATAGTGCAAGCTTCACCTCATCCCCTCAGTGTGCTTTAAATGGGAACACTAGGGCTCCAAAGCAGAGGCATAACTAGCAATTTTTGTGCCCTGAGCAGAGATGCCAGACAACAGGGTGAGAGGGTTGGGGTGGAGGGCTTGAGGCGGGGGAGACAAGTGCCAGAGAGTCTCCTTGACCCCCAGTAACTCAAAGTTCCCGGTGCCAGTGGCTGCTGCTGCTGTCGTTACTGCCATAATCTCCCCACACCCTGGTAGCTGCTGCCATGGCACAGGATCCCTGCACCCACCCTGAATTATGCCACTACTCCAAAGTCAAAGTTCAGTCCAAGCCTACTGCCCCATTGGGCTGACATAGTTACTGCCTGCCATTGGCAGCAGCAGTTGGGTTCCCTCATCCTGCCTTGTCCTCCCAAGTGTTTCCTGCCTGCCTAGCAGCAGGCGTAGGGAGTAGGAGCCCACCACCCATCACTGCCGCTGTTTCCAGCCAAGCATGGAGGATAAGAGAGGGGTGCTGAGAGTAGGAGGAAGGATACTTACCTGATTTGGAAACTTTAAAAAGTTCTCAGTTGCTGCTCCCGCAGTGTAATCTCCCCATCTTGGAAGGGAAGGGGAGAGGGGATAGCTGCTGGTAGCTTCTTCCACACCCACCTTTACAAAACCCTGGATCCTCCTATACATATAGACACTTTTGGCTTCTCAGACTGAAGAACCAGGTGTCCATTTGTAGCTGGGTCAGCAGGGGGCAAAAACTTTTAGCATAAGTGCAGGGTAAAGCCCAAACCAATGTTTTTAAGCAGTAGCAAGCCACTCCTCCACGTACCAAGAAACCTGAGTGTAGGAAAGCTTCTCTTCCATAGCGCTTGTGTGTGTTCCCATCCCCTCCTCCACTTGCGGATGTGGAACTCAGGTAAAGGACATCCCAGGGACAATGGAGGGCACCAGAGTGCCAGCAGGGTGGCTCACCTCGCTATCCAGCGGTGTTGTGGATTTCCATTCCATTGGCTGACTCTGTATAAATGCCAGAGGGAAACAATAACCTCATCTTCTCCATATCTGGGAGGGGAGAAGGAATTGTTGGAACTTAGACCTCGCTGCAGAGTAAGCATTAATCCAAGGAAGTGGACATGTCACTTTGTTTATTTGCTCCAACAGAGTGACACTGTCATTCCAGCTAATGCCCACTCACCCTCTCAAACATGTGAAAGCAAGGGTTTTTATATGAGACATTAGAGTTTAACATTGCAAGTACAGGCAGTCCTCGATGCACAACATTTTGAGTTACAACGTTTCACACTTACAATGTTTATAAATTGACACCCTGTTTCAACCTTATGACATCAGTTTCGACTTTACAACACTTGAGCCAATGTGATGCCATGCTAGTGAACAGGTTCACTGCATCACTCATCTCCCTGGAGAACATCTGTCCAAACTTCTTTGGAGCATTTGCTTTAAGAAAGCAGACAAGACTCCAGAAAAACCTGCAGCCAAGACTCCTGAGAAGACTCCAGCCAAAAGCCTTTCAAAATGTGCAGCAAAGTCACCTCAAAGAAGTCCTTCCAAATCAATATGATTGCTATTTACAATATAAATACATTAATGTAGCTATATTATTCATCTATAATTGACCGAGTACAGAATTCTGGGGCATTCTTGGTGAAAATAGGGTATCGGGCCTTGGTTCAGGAACCAATCCCCCATTTATAGCATTGTTTCTTATATGAAAATTGGTCCCAAGTTACAACATCTCAACTTAAGATGGAGTTTTCAGGAACCAATTGTGTCGTAAGTCCGAGGATTGCCCGTACCTGCCTGACTGGGTGACTATACCCAGAGGTATGCAAGGAAGGGGTTAACTTTATCTCTCCAGACTAATGGAAAGACCACAGTTGCTGGTCTGGGGTTCAGGGATTTGCAGGGAACACCTGTGAGGAATTAATGAATCACTCCCACCCCAACACACTATAAAAGGAAGGTACCATGCATCTGGCTCCATTAATATGAATCAGGGAAGAAGAATTTCTCAGGAGCAGATTAAATAAGAGCCAGGCAGTGAGTGCTTTTCCTATCCAGAGCTTAGCAGAATAGAACCATACCTCAAACATTTGTTCTAGAGTTCGGCTGAAGTGAAAATTTTCACGTGTATGTTAGGATGCCTAAAGGGGCATCATGCCCTCTACATATATTCTTCTGCTTTTCAAGAAAGCATGCTACAGACACTTGTAAACACATCTGAAGGGCCCTTTTCTTTCCTGTTCTGACCTGTTATTGCTTTTTAGCAACCCCACTGTTAACCATTGCTGATCATTTGTTTGTAATACATCAGATGGTCCTTCTGGCAAAGTTTTTACAACCTAAATTTAAAAAGACAGAGGCTGGTAGAGCAGAGGAAATACCACTAGCTCCATTTCAGCGCTGGAGGAGTGAGATCATGTGACTTGCTAAAGCACTCACCACTGAACCTGAATGTCTTCAGCCCCAGAGTAAATCACAGTAACAAGTAAAATCATGAGTGATGTGGCCTACAAAGAGCCACAGAACAGGCAACTTCAGTGTGTATGGGAGAAAATATCCAAAGGCATTTAGACGGATTAGAAACTTAGGTAGGTGATAGCAAAATATGAATCATTTAAAAAATGTGTTAGGAACTTTGACAGTGAGTGAGTCTACATGTTCATTAATGTGTTTTAGGTCATGTGCATTAAATCTAGTACCTCCATTGTGAGGTACTAGAAAAATGCACATTAGCCTATTTAATATGCTAAAGAGCACGGGTTTTTTGTGATGCTTTAATGTGCATTACAATAGGCTAAAGTCTATTTAATATTTTCATAGTTGGTAGGGTCGTAAGGGACATGAGCAGATCAAGTCCCACCCCATGCCATAGGCAGGAAAGAATGTTGGGGTCAAACAACCCCAGCTAGGTGATTATCCAGCTTCCTTTTAAAGACTCCCAGGGTAGGATTGAGCATCACTTCCCTTGGAAGTTGGTTCCAGATCCTAGCTGCCCTGACAGTGAAGTAGCACCTCCTGATATCTAGCCTGAATCTACTCTCAGTCAACTTATGGCCATTAGTCCTCGTTACTACTGGTAGTGCTTGAGGGAACAGGGACTCTCCCATAGCCTGCTGGTCCCCCTCAGCCAGTTTGTAGATGGCCGCTAGATCCACTCTCAGCCTTCTCTTGTGGAGGCTGAACAGGTTCAGGTCCCATAGCCTTTGCTCATAGGGCCTGCCCTGCTGCCCCCCAATCATGTGAGTGGCCCTCCTCTGGACCCTCTCAATGCTGGCCACATCCCTCCTGAAGTGCAGCGCCCAGAACTGGATGCAGTACTCCAACTGCGGTCTGACCATATATGCTAAAGCACATGCGTAGATGCACCCAGTGAGAATCCCGTCCAGGAATTTTTCAAAGGGGGGTAGATACCTGGAAGTAGAACAAGGAAAAGATGCTTATTAGTGATTGTGAGGGACTCCTGTTACTTGCAGAGATGGGCCCCAAGTTGGGGTAAGAGAGCTGATTTTGATCTAGCTGCAGGAAAATAGGCTACAAGTGCCTATTGCAGGGCTAGCTGACTAGCAAAAGGATGATAGGACAGTGCCTTGGTTAAACAGTGAGGGCACTGCTACAGTAACCAGGGAAATAGCAATAAGCTTCCCTGGAGACTGAGGGGGCATATCTGAGGTTGGTCAGGGGAGCACCAGACCGGAAAGGGAGGAGCTAGAAGATATAAGCCTGGGCTCCTGATGCAGGCCAGCAGCACAGCCTTGAACTCAGCAGGAAAAGTTGCTCTAGCTGGTGAGCAGTGGTAACTGTAGGCATGCCAGGTACTCCCAGGCATGGGCGACTGGTGCCACCTTAGTTGGGGGGGGCACATGCCTCCCCCCCCCCGCAACCAGTCAGCAACTGTGGGGACTCCTTCTGCAGCTGATCGTGAGATGGCTGATCTCTGTAGCCAATCACTGTGGCCACTTCTGGAAGTGGCTGCGGCCACTTCTGGGAATGCAGCGGTGCTCCACTCCCCAGCTGGCACTTGCAGGGGGGGCACTGGTGCTCCTGCCTGCCCCCCTGCCTATCATCACCCAAACGGTGAGCATTGCCAGTCAGGGAGTGCACCAGGACTCTCAGGGGGTGCACATGCACCCCATGCACCCCCTGCATATTGCCACTGCTCTCACAGCTGAGGGAGCTAGAGAATGGGGAGTTGGCTTGGCAGCAGTATGATGACCAAGGAGGGGAGATTTTGAGTTTAAAGTGGCTCCTTGTGTTTTTTGTTCTGGTTTTAGAACCAGAGGACTGGATGTGTCTGATAGGAATGGATTGGAGGTCACAGGAGTGCTGCAGGGATGCTCAGTGTACAGCCCTTCCATGGTGTTTAGTTCAGGCTGAGTTAAACCAAGAGCAGCCTTACTCTGGGTCGGGGATGCCAGGGGGGCTGAGCTGAACTGAGTGCAGCCCCACCCTGGGGTGGGGATGCCAGAGTGGGAAGGGACAAGGTGCAAAACAGAGATGACTCCTGAGACATGACTGAAGCCAAGAGCTGGGCCCAAATCAGGGGGCTAGGGCTGACGGCCTGCAGCCAAAGTAAAGGGAGGCTAAAGCCAAGAGGGCTGAGGCCTCTACAAAGGACTGCACTGTGGACAGAGTATCTGTGAGGCATGATTGTGGCTGTGGGGGCAGAAGGGGGCCACAACTTTGGCCCATAAGGCACTTGGGCCAGCAGGGTCTAAAGCCCTAAGGTCAAGAGACTGTGGGGCAAAGGGAGAGAGTCAGAACCCAAAACTTAGATGAACCAAGTTGGGCCCAAGAGAAGGACCAAGAACAGAGAGAGAGCACCCTGAGCTACCCAGCTTCCAAGGGCAGCCTCCCCTCATTACCAGGGATCATGGTTTTCTCTGTTTAAAACCCCCACATTCTCTGATTAAAAAACCCCCAAATCTGCCATTAAAATGCAACATCACTTATATAAATAAAATATGTATCAGTTGAACACAATGATTTATTGATATATTTACAATTTTATTTCAGTGTGGAAGCCTACCAGTACCTCAATCATTATAGTGAAATAAATTCTAAATACCTATACATTTTGGCATTTTGATTTTGGTTTTTTTATCATGGACAATCAGAGCTCTCCCTGACTCCTTCACTCACCAGGACGTGGGTCCAGCTGCAGCTGTCCTGCTCCCCTGCCCCTGCTTTGTGGCACTGAGCAGCCCTGATATGCTGGTGACCTGCTCATGCCATTGCCCCTCACTCCCTACCTATAGCCCCCACAGCACTGCTGGTGCTCCTCACTCCCCATTTACAGCCCCCTACTCCTTCCCCCAGCTCTGCCACAGCGGGCCCCCAGCTGTCAGGGCTATGGGGCCAGAGACCTGGGTCCAGGGCCTCCTGCCTCCCCCAGCAACGCCTAAACCCTGGATGCTGCCCACAGGAGACAGTGACTGCTGTGGCCCCAGTGGGGAGTGGAGTCCAGAAGTCGCCTCCCCTTCCCCCACAGGTGGCACAGCCATAGCAGAGCCCATCATGGGGGTTGGGACAGACTTCCCACTGTGGGCTCAGGCTCCCAGCCTGCTGCCCTCCCCCTGGGGCCTCTGTAGCCCAGAAAGCAGTACCCAGCATGGCAGGACAAAGTGGGGCCAGGTGGAGAAGCTTGGTGCCACTGCTGTAGCCTACCTAGCAGTAGCCCACCTAGCACTTGTAGTCCACCTAGCAGTAGCAGGGGTGGTGGTATGGGGTTGTGCAATTTTCCTGCCCTACTGCCCTTCCCTGGAGCCTCTGCAGTCCAGTGGGCAGGACCCAGTGTGGCAGGGGAGAGCAGGGTTGGGCAGGGAAACTCAGTGCCACCACCATGAACCCCATGCTGCCATGGCAAGGTGCCCTTTACCCACCAGGCAGCAGTGGGGATGGTAGTGTGGGGTTGTTCCCCACCACTGCTGCCAGGTAGGCAGAGGGTACCCCTGAAAAATCTGTTTTTCTCCTTAAAAAGAGAAAAATCTTTGTTTTTTCCTTAAAAAGAGATAAACCAGTTTTTACCATATTTTCCCACCATAAAAAGAAAACCGAGATCCCTGCTCATTACCTTTTAACACGAAAGTACGGCAGGTGAGAAAGCAGGTTGAGACCCTGGGAGGCTGAAGCAGGAGCCAGGCAGGAACAAGGTAGCCACTAGGGGGCATCACAACAGCCCTCAAGCACCATCCTGTTACAGGCAGTAAATTAGATACAAATTTGAAGTATATTGGTACAGTAAAAGCATGGCCAGGTCTAGATGCACATGCTCACGTTGAGAAACATCTTACACCTCAAGGGGTCTAATTGATTCAGTTACATAATGTAAGACAGAATATCAGAATTGGCACCATGGTTCAGGTCTTCATGTACACTTGGGTCATGACCTCAGAGCAAGAAAATAACAATACCTTGCTATGATTCCTGAGACAAATGAAATGGCACTCTCAGTTCTGGGTATGTCAATACCAGAAATATAATAACAGAAAATTCAGAGAAAATCACTAAAAATTGTTAGGAGGCTTACAGGTCTTTATGAAGATAGATTAAAGAAATACAACAGATAACTTAAGTAATAGCTAAGAGATGTTCTACATAAGCAGAAGGAAAAATGTTCTGCATTTTAGAACATTTTAGAAAATGTTCTACATTTTACAAGATAACTTAAGTAATAGCTAAGAGATGTTCTACATAAGCTGGCAGGATCATGGCCTGAGATTGTTTTCTTATTAAAATTCTCAGTCACATTTCAGAGAGAGATTCTCCCTCTAGGTTAAAGTGAATTTACAATTGCTTGTTTAGATTTTATCATATACTGTATTTACTCAAATAGAAAATGACCCTGATTATAAGACTACCCCTAAGTAATTAGATATTATATATGGAAAATTCATTTATTGCTTAAAATTTTCCAGGTATAGAGTTTAATTATTGGAGTTTTTCCTTGAATTTGTCCCCCTCCCATTGCTACAGCACGTAAAATAAATCGGAGGGTTCAGGTTGCCCCTTTGCTCTCTGCTTCCTCCCAGCTTTTTCCCCCAGGAGCCCTTTTGCCCTCTCCTTACTGTCAAATCCTGATCTCCCTAAAACCATGGAAGTGAAGAGCAAATTTGAAAACAATTAAATTAAATATGGCCATAGCAATTTGCAAATAGTACTCATGCACTTAGTTCATCCAGAATTGATGCATATTGCCTTTTTTTTTTTAACTGCTGCTAGTTCTAGCACAAGTACTCCATAAACATGCTTTTAAGCAACATTTTGGCACTTACTTATGCATGATATTAATCCAAAGCCAAAGGCTTGTGATTTACCATATAGTTGATTGGGCTGGGCTCCAGTGGAGTCAACAGCATTTCAAACTATGGTGACCCCACAGTTCAGCACTTTTCAGTCTGTGTGTGTACTTGAGATACCCTCCTCACAAAAAAGCCATGTGCTAATTATCCCCCCACTCATGACTGGCATTAGGGGTTCTCCTCCAAAAACGTATATGCAGATGAGGTGCAGGACAACCTGATCCATCTTCACCTCATGGTGGGAAGGTTCACATTAATCATGGAACAAGCTGAGAGAAGGGGTGACAGAGGGAATCTGGGTGGACTGTTTAGGGCCCCATTTGGTAATGTTTGCCAGACATTTAGGCCTGGTAAAGAAATAGGAATCATTGGAAATGGGAAAGAAAGCCACAGCTCAGCTGTGAGAGTGAAGAAGTAAAAATACATGCAACATGGTGGCTCACTATGACTTGGAAAAGAATGAGTGGTAAGGGGGACTGCACTTAATGGACATTGTCATACATCTTATTCAGATGAGCTGCACTAATCTATCCTTGTGATAGGTTCCCACCAGCATGTTTGTCCGATACAGGCTATATATTTTATAGTCATAGTCAGTGTTGGCTGCATTTAAATCGGGTTCATAGTTGGTTTCCATTACTGAGCCCATGCCTTTTTGGCAGCAATTTAATAGTAGACAGTGCATTTAATGAGACGTCCTTGTATGTGATTATCAAATGAGGGACTTTTTTGCCCCTACCAATTGGGAGAAAAAAAATCATATTATATATAAGTAAATACTGAACATATATAGGAAAAAACATGCTGAGTTTCATCTGATCTAATATTGTCTCTCTCAGAACACTGGTGGCCCAGAGAAAGGTATATGAATCCACAGTAGGCAAATGTAGGATAATCTCTCCCCTCAACATTTAATCTCACCCTGGTCTCCAAAGCCTGAAGGAATATGAGGTTTAATTTCCCTTTATTTTATAATTAATTACAACACCTCTGGGTATTCTCAATAGCTGAACAAATAGACAATCTCTCATTCTATCTTGCTATATTCTGGGCTTCAATGACTTCTTGGGGCAACATGTTCTAAAATTTATTTTTCAGTTTTCAGTGTACCACCTTTTAATTCCATTGCATCAGGTAGAACAGAAGTCCAATATCTATGTTCTCTAGGCCATTTTAACTTTATATATGATTTGGTCTTGTTTCTTGTTATTGGTTTATTTTGAAGGGAAACAATTGCAATCATTTTAATCTCTCTTCACAGGAGAGTATCTCAATGCCTCTGATCATTATTGTTACCCGTCTTTTCTATACCTCTGCAATATATTTTCTCACCAGTTTGAGGGCACACTTCTCATTTATGTACAAAAATAATGTGTTCTATATTATTTCCCATCCTATCTCTTTGCTTTAACCAAAGCTGCATTTTGACCAAAGCTGTTCACTGAGATGACTGAAGTGAGACCCGGATCACTTTCCTTCATTAATATACTTTATTTGCAGTTTAATTATTTAAATATTTGAAGAAAATAATTCAAAGTAGATTGATGCAAAAGACAGAAGGACTGCATAAAGGACTTCAAGATTTCAGATTTGGCTTATTTGATGACAACACAAAAACTGAAAATTTTGAAATTTTCTATTTCAGGGAAAATTCTGGAAAAGGAAGATTCTGAAAAAGATTTTTTTAAATCAAAATATCTGATTTGGAAAAAAAATTGATGAAATATATTATTTCCTTTTCAAGCATTCCAAGATTTTCTATTATAGTTCATCAAAGTAAACATTCATTGGGAAGGTCATCTCAAATAAAAAGAATTGTAATTTCTTTGTTCTGGAAAAGAATGCCATGGACATCTTGATATTTTCTGAACTTTCCCCCCTGGATTCCCTCTAAAACTCAATTCTTGTAAAATTGACCCAATTTTGTAAAATGTTTTTGATTTTGATGGGCCAGCATATTCCAACATCAATGTTTATCCAACATCTCTACAGCACAAGGCCAGGTAAGAAACCCATAGGTGCCCTACCATTAATCATTTGTCATGATGATGATTGTCTATTTATTCATATTCTATTTCATATCTCTTGGCCAGTCTTTTATCAATAACAATTCTTATCTTCCTTGAGTAACTACTCATGTCAGAGGGCTTGGGAAAGTTTTATGCCACCTAGTTCTCTTTTCCCACTACTAGACACATTTTAAGTTTTTTTCTAATAGTTTAATGTGAGACAATTTTCCTCGTAGGGTTAGGCATAAAGTTAATCAAAAAAAATTAATGGAATTTTTTTTCATTGGAACTTTCCAGTTCATTAGAATCAAATTATTTTACTGGGATGGTTGGTTTCAATTAAAATTTTTCCCAAAACAATGAACAGTTCCAACAGAAACTTTCAACATGTGCAGCTTTGCATTTATTGATATTGAATTGCAGTGGAACCCAACCTTCCATGTATATTTCCAAACCTGCCGAATGGATCATATCAAGGATACATCTCTGGGTCTCTGGCTTTCGGGTACCCTGGAGATGGACTACCTCAAAGGTGAGGTTACATTTTCTTTCTTGATAAATTTAAACATTTTGGGGGTTAGTCTTAATTGGAATTGAGCCAAATTTCAAACTATCCACAATGAAATGCCTTTCTCCACTTAGTTTCAATTTTTAAAAACTATCACATATAATCTTCCAGGTATTTTTTATTCTATTTTTAATTATATTTTGAACCATTTTGCCAATTACATGTATACAGCTTACTGTACCATGGTTTCATGGATCATCCATAGAGATTTTTAAAATAAATGTGGAACACTGTTTTAAACTTTCCTCAGGTTGTCTGAAACAGTGACTATTTTAATGAGAAAAAGTAATAAGAACATCTATATTTTTGGTAGCAACTTGGCTACTTCATAGTTAAGCTCTAGAATTCATGGTTGTATACCAGTAACTGACAAGTTTTATTGATTCACATACCATCTTTTTTTAAAAATGTTGTGAAGTGAATAGAAAGGACATTGAAGTCACATACTTCAACTGAGCCCTCCTAATATATACCATCTGCACCAGATGAATTATTGCTTTTCAAATTATCACTTAGCTCCATGATGTCTTCTTCTGAAAGGCTGCTGGCATCAGGATCTACTGAGGGAAAGAGTGCAGTTCTACTTTTGAATTAAAGCTATTTGCAGAAGTGTAGGAAACTCTATAAACCAACTACACATGGAAAGACATTTATTTTTATAGGTTATATATGCATCTATATTTTTTGGTGATTTAGCTCAGAATGGTTCCCGTGCTGTTGGTATATTATGGTACTAGTGCTAAATACAGTGTGAAACTTGTAGTAGTCATTATTTAGTAGAATATGTTAATAAACAGGAAAAATAAAAGGCTCTAAAACCAACTGCTTTAAAGTGCATGATTCTGTAAGGCAGATATATTTTACTCACTATATCAAATACCTACATATTTTCCAGCCACAGAATAATTGTTCACTTTACTGATCAAACCAAGTTTTTACTACTGCCAGTACTGTCAGAACTGTTAATGAACGGCCTGCATAGATGCAATCACAGTATCCTATTAATGGCTGCATGCAAAGAACTGCACATTAAAGGCCATTTGCAACATACAACAGAAACTTTGATTAGTCCTAAAAAACTTGTGGACAATACTGCATGTTCTTGAGTGCCATCTACTGGCTGCTTATCTATTAATTTAACTAACTATCTGCACATCTACAGACATCTTTTTGGTGGAGTACTCTTCAAACAGAACATGGGAAACGTACCAGGATGAAACAGCAGAAAACATTTCCCCTCTCTGTCAACTTTAGAGAGAAAGAATTATTTTCCAAATCAACCAGGAGCCTGTGGTGGAAGGGTTGAAAGGAAGGAGTGGAAGCTAGTTTCATTCCCCACAGAACAGCAGCAACAACACTCCCTACTGCTTCCTCCACTGGGGCCGCCTACTAGAGATTTTACTCACCAACAAAGATGCAGAGGCAGTGCCAGATGTAGCCACAAAGGTAGCCTTATGGGAGAGTTCAGCTTCTGTCTTGCTGACTGTACCCAAAGGAAGAGAGAACAAGAGTCCTTTCTCCACAAGTCTGGGCAGATGGAAGATGACACATGTCCCCTGTTCCCCCATTCAAGGGAATGAACCGATGGCAAAAATAGATATCCCCAGATACGGAGGCTGAATTCCAAATGGGAGGAGGACAGAGAATGTGGGAAGGACACTAGGTAACAGACGACACTGAGAGGCACAGGCAGTGGTTTTGCTGGAAAGCATAGGGTGACAGAGAGGGACATCAGAGGATCTCAGCACTGTAGATGAAGGTTACATATAGGGTGGAAACAGACATCACCTTTGTGCCATCATAAAAAATGTTTATGGTGGTACAAAGGCCAAGGCAGATGTCCATACCGTTGCTGTGCCACAAATGCCCAACATTTCTGACTGCGACACACAGTATTAATTTGTAATGCTTTATTGCAGCACACATCTGTCAGGTTTGTGTCAGGAGAGTGCAGTCATACTAAAGTAGCTTCTGCTCTCTAGCTGCCCCAGGCAGTTGCTCCTCCAGCTTGAGGCAGCCAGTCCTGCACACCTGAGAATTCTCACACAGGATCAGGTCCCTCAGGCCCTGGGAGTGCCTGCCCAACTTTTCCCTATTGCAGAGACACACTGGGGAATCTCTGAGGCACATGTCTGTAAGCAGGGAACATGTCCCTCATTGTCCTGAAAGCTCAGGCTCGTGCCCAATGTGGGAGAAAAGGCAATATGGCTAGGGACAGACATTACACATACACCAGTTTCAGTGATCAGAAACTGGTTTAAACCTGTAACAGAACAGATGTTCAGTGCACATAAACCAGTTGAAAATGCCTGAAACTGGTTTGAGATAAACCTAGTTGAATGTAGTATCAGACTTAACTGATTTGGGTCAAACTTTTTTATGCAATGTCTGTCCCAGACCCCTTGCTGGTTTAAGTTAAATCAGAGTCCCCCAGCATCCTGGCATGCTCTCTGGGCTTGGTGGAGCTCTCTGCTCCACAGCAGAACTGGCCCCTCTGCTCCCTGGCCAGAGCTCTGGCAGAGATTTGCAGGCACAGTAGGATCTGCTGGCTTCCCCTTGTCCCCCTTCCCCTCACCCCTCATCACTCACTGCTTAAGCAGGGATCCTGTAACAGGGAACTCTAGCCCTGTTACCAGAAGACAGGTCGGCCCCTTTAAGATCAGGACTTTCTGGGCACAGCATGCTGGTAAGATAGGGGTTAAAAGTTGAGCCAGGCCAGCTGGTCAGGTGACCGGAAGGGGGCAGGTCAGGACTATAAAAACCCTGGGCTGGCAGCCGTGGGAGAAGGAGTGTGTGTGAGAGCTCCATGGAGAGGGTGGGTGAGTGGTCCAAAGGCTGAAGGAACTACTGAGGAATCCAGAGAAGCAGCTCCAACCCCAGAGGAAGGATGGTAGCTGATGGTGGGGAGCAGAAGCATGACCCCTGAGTAAATGTAAGCAGCTGTGCTGCCTTCTTTGATAATCTTTTTCTGGTGGTGGCTATAGCCCATGGACAGACTGTTTATGGTTGGGGTTTTTTTTAATAACACCAGCGGTTTGAGCGAGGCTAGTGGGGAAGGAGGAGGCCTCATTGGGACCCCACTACACTGTCAGGGCCTGGCATATGTGTGGGTGGAAGATCTGGGGTGTACGGACCCTGGCACCAGAGAAGGTGCAGTATTTGGGGTACATAGGCCCTGGAGCCAGTGTAGGTACAGGATTTTGGGGGGTACAGACCCTGGCACCAGAGGGCGCAATCCTAAAAGGCTGGGGTGGTTTGGTACCCCTGACATACAGTTTTGTTTCTTTGTGGACTGGGACGGTGTGGATCTGGGGCTGTTCCCCAGCCTTGGGCTTGCAGCCCCCTGGCTGTAGGGCCAGTAGTCAGGCCTCTGGGCCAGGGAGGCTGGGCTTCAGATTGGAGCAGAAAGGAGGGCCACGAGCCAAAAGACAAGGAAAAGGGCTAGAGCCTCAGAGGCAAACCCTGTTTGGTGGGTTTAGATGGGGAGGCCTAGCTAGAGAAAGGCAGGGGTCAAGGCCCATGGAGGTGGAAGACCCCAACATATGAAATATAATAGGCAGTCTCTCACTTACAAGAACATCAGTATAACAATTTTCCATCAAGACGTGGCAGGAGAGTAGAGAGCGGGACACAAAAAACCTTAAAGGGGACTCCAATGGCGCCCCACGTAGGGCACGTATAACAGGGAAGATGGCACTGGGGAAGGCAACCTGTTACAGACCCCTTCCTCCTCTCTGCCACAGCATGGAACATAGCCAGGATGTGGTATGCTAGCTAATGCTGTGTAAGGATCCAGAAGAAATTGCAGACACAACAGGGTCTGCCTCACTTCCTCCTTCCCTCCCCTCTCCTCCCCTGCTGCTCAAGCACGAAATTCCCCTGCCTCCCTCTCTCCCATTTCCCAGAGCACAGACCCCAGCCCCATGGACCCTAAGCATGTGGTATGCTAGCTGATGCCAAGAGGTTTCTGTGTGTCTCTCTCTCCAATTTCACTGGGGCAGGCAGACAGAACAGTGAGCACTTAGGTTTGTTTGGAGCTAATCAACAGGTCAGCCGGTAAGCTGTTTAAGAAGTTTGAAGTAATGGAGAGAGGCCTTTGTTTTGCAGATCAAGTGATAAAGACTGTTATCACTAGCGGCCCCCAGCTGGCTTGCTTGCCTGTCAGTTTGCTGCAGACAGTATGACAAACTTGGGAGGAAGACTAAAAAACTCTGTAGCATCACCAAATTCATGCACTGCACTCCCTCCCCCCTTGACTCAGAGTGCTAGCCCGGGGCTGGAGCTGGCAACACTCCCACCCCTTGAGCAGCCAGCAGAGTGGAAGAGAAGGGATGGCTGCTCTAGCACCCCCTGGCTTTTAGCCTGAGCCACAGCTGGCATGTGCCTGAATTTCCTCAATCAAGAGAGAATGTATGTCTTGTTTCAAACCGGTTCAGCTTAGCCATCCAAGTTAGGCTAACCTGCAAAGATTGAATCAATTCAGGCTCAGGCTTTTTGAATGTCTGTCCCTAGCCTATGTGTTTTGCCCAGAGAAGCAGATAATATAAGGAATGAGAGACAAGACACGACATGGGAAGGACAAGGCTACTGAAGGGAATAAGTGTGTCATAGGACATTGTACTTATAGAAAAACACAGAGACACAGGCATGCAAATGCACCCTTCTTCCATGTAAATTTCAGGCAAGATACTGTTGGGGTAGATCCTGAGAAGAGAATAACTGTGCTTATCTGTGTTGTCAGCAGTTAGTGCCAATTTGACTCAGAAGGACTACTGGTCTCTTTACCACTACTTATCCACTCCTATTACTGTTTCTATCATAGAAAACATGAGACCATGGATTCCCATTTGCAGGCTCTTATCAAGAGGACCTAGCTTGTGAGATTTGGAACTTGCTAAACTATCACTAAAATAGAGACCAAAGAGAACAGGTGTCTCAGGGGATTACCAGTGGGGAATAGATTTGTGCTACTGCATTGCTAATTTAGACATCCACCAAAGCCTCTCATTGTCTCCTATATGCTTTGGATCAGGTTCTCAGGGTATCAGTGGCTGAGTCATTAGCAGGGATGTTGGTGCAGAAATTGAAAGCGGATGTAGTCAGATCTAGCAGAGAGTATTTGATCCTCGTAAGGTATATTTAATGATGAATGGAAAGTACTGGAGTCTTGGAAGATTCAGAAAAAGCTGTGCAAGCTGTGGGAGTGCTGCATGGAAAAGGATTAAGACAAGTCTGTTTTGGAAGAAGTGTTTTGAGAGTCTCAGAAGGCTTGGGTACAGGTAAACCACTCATGTTTTTGGTTCAAGAGATTCATAGAATATGAGGTTAGTGGGGCATATCCATTCTGACATTCTGCACAACATAGATTTAGGACTTTCCCCAAACAAATGCCTCTTTGACTGAGAACGGGTTTGTTTGTTTGTTTGTTTGTTTGTTTGTTTGTTTGTTTGTTTGTTTGTCTTTTGGAACATCATCCAGGTTGTGATTTAAAGATTACCAGTGATGGGATTGATTTCAATTGCAAATAAGAGTTATGGTATTATAAGCATATAAGAGTACTTTGCTTATTCTATGAAAACAAAAATTCTTCAATCAGCTCCAACCAACCAAGAAAAAGTGCCCCCAAAATATTATTTGAATCATAAAGTTTCAATTTTAATTATTTTATTATTTCCTTATTCATATCATGCTGTTTAGGAGCTTATTTTACTCTCAGCTTTTAAAATACTATATAAACATTTATTAAGGCTCACATTACCCTTATGAAATAAGTAAATATTAGAACTCCACTTTCAGTTTGTTTGAGCAGTTTATAATGGAATAAAAATTCAGCTGTGCCATGCCGGCAAACAGAAATGTCATATGCACCAATACCCACTAAAATTGGTCAGAAAGTTCATTGAACATCTTATTCATGTAAACTAATCACTTGGGAAATCAGTGGGGATAAACTGAGCATAAGATTTGTTTGGGCACTTGATAATTATGCTTTCTTTTGGAAGAAATATCAGGAAAAAAGATGCTATCAAACTGGTAGAAAATCCAAATTCTAAGTCACCCTTGGTTTCTAGATTAGTATATATTCTCACTTTTTCTGGGAGAATAATCCCATGCATAAATCCATGTTATCATTGTCTTTCTGTTCTTTGCTGGACCTCAAATGCAATCTAGAAATAACACATTCCATGGACTAGAATATCCACAAGAACTCTAGGAAATCCAGGGAAGCAGTAACAAACATCCTCATAGATTAGATGTACACTATTTCCAAGTGCAATGAAAAATACTGCAGACACTGGACTTTTTATCACAGAAAAAGACTGATTTTTTTTTTTTTTTTTTAATTAAACATGGAGACTAAATGCTTAAAGCATGCGATTACTCATACTATTGATGGCCTGGAGGATCCCTCATGGTGTTGAGAAGTCACCCATGTCAAACTCTGACAAAAAATTGCAACTGTCTACTTGAGTGTGTAACTTGGGTGTCCCCAAAATGAGTGTCTCCCCCTCATCAATAGAAGGGGAAGGCCAGCAGGGCATCACTGCAATCACTCACAGTTCCCTCCCACCTATTGTGCCTTAACAGAGGAGGGACAGAAAGCAATATCTTAACCAGGTACAAAATTTGATATAGATATATAGCAAACTAAAGTGAGTATTTACAGGTTATAAATACATATAACTATGTACACTCCCAAATACAAATGGTAAGCATAATGGTCCCAAACAATATAAACAGATAAATATGATGATAATTGGCACTCTAAAATATGTGGTAGTAAATTTAGTTGGGCTTCTGGCCTACTTGACTAGAAAAACAGACAGAGACCAGAAGTGCTGATACTGCTTATTTCAGTTAAATGTTCTGAGATAAGGAATCCTGCATGCCTTGCTTTGTCTTGATATATTACCCTGTGTATGGATGTTAAGTTTATTTTTCTCTCTGAGAAACCAGAAACTGATAACTATTTCTATAAGCACAATGTTTCACTCTTCTTTAAGTAAACTGCCTGCATGTCTGTGTGATTTTCCCATTGTTTTGTTTCTCCAAGGTCATATTTTTTCCCCTTTCTCTCTTAAGTATAAATATGCTTGTAAACTTAGAGTCCAAAAAATCCTTTGAAACAGACAAGTGGGTGATTCCCCTTGCTGTATGGAATTCTCCGTGATCATAGTATAGCCCTAAATAAAGAAAAGCTGGCTCTGTTGGTTCTGATTCAACCACAAAGCAAATCATGCTCCAGCTGCAGCCTGACTGGTGCCACACAGAGGGGGAGCAAGACCTCTCTGGACCTGTTAGTGATGCCCCTGTTGATGTATGACAGGGTGCGGTTGGCTCTGCCTATTGCTTCGTTGCATTGATGACTCATTCATCCTGGAGTCAATCCTGACTCCAAGATCCCTCTCTGCCTCTGTGCTGCCGAGAGGGTCAGCCCCTAACCTATAACCATAATGCAGCACCCTGCAGTTGTCCTTGTTGAACCACATCCTGTTCAGATCCGCCCACTTCTCTAACCTATCCAGGTCTGCCTGGATGCGGTCTCTGCCTGCCGGTGTATT
>NW_017729034.1:93281783-93283657 GCF_001723915.1 Gavialis gangeticus
GAAGCCGAAGAAGGGATACGCCCTGTTATAACTGCCCTTTTAAAGCAAGGTATCATTGTCCTGACTAAAAGCCCTTGTAATACACCTACTCTTCCTGTGTTTAAAAAAAAAAAAAAACCTGAAAAGAATACCTATCACTTTGTACAAGACCATCGTGCAGTAAGTTCTACAGTTTTACCTACTTTTCCTGTTGTACCAAATCCAGCTACTATCTTGTCCTGTATTCCTCCTAATGCTTGTTATTTTACTGTTGTTGACTTGTGTTCTGCATTTTTCGCTATTCCTATACACGCTGATAGCCAATTTCTTGTTGCATTTACCTATCAGGGACTTCAGTATACCTGAACGCGATTGCCCCAGGGCTATACTGCATCCCCTTCTCTTTTTTCTTGAATTCTGAAAAAAAGATCTAGATGACATAATATTTAAAGAAAATTCTGTGCTTGTGCAATATGTTGATGATTTGCTCTTGGCATCTACCTCCCTTAAAAACAAAGAAGGCAGCACATCCCCCACCTTGGGGACCGTTTACAAATTTACAATTAGATTTTATTCAAATGTAGAAATGTTGTTCTTATGAATATGTTCTTGTTATTGTATGTATGTTTTCTGGATGGGTAGAAGCCTACCCATGTGCAAAAGCTGACACCGTCACTGTAAGCAAAACATTGCTCAGAGACTTTATTCCAACGTTTGCTATTCCTTTATCCCTAAACTCTGATAGAGGAACTCATTTTACTGGACAGGTAATGAAAGAAGTCTGCAAAGTCCTGCAGATCCAACAGAACATTCATTGCCCATGCCATCCACAGGCCTCGGGCCAAGTGGAATGCCAAAATGCCATTCTGAAAAATAAACTGGCCAAAATTTGTGCTGAGACTCACCTAAGATGGCCAATGGCCAGATGCACTTCCCATAGCCCTTATCAGTATGAGATCTACTGCCAACCGAAAGATTGAGCTTAGCCCACATGAATTTCTAATGGGAAGACCCATGAGGCTCCCCACCTCGCCACCTGTTGCCTCCCACTTCTGCGATATACATTCACTTGATGATACCATTCTGGACTATTGTAAAGCACCAATGAAGTGTGTTAAGGCTTTTCATTCACAGGTACAAGCAGCTCTCCCCAAAGAACCAGATGAGCTGTGCCATTCTATCCTGCCTGGAGATTGGGTCCATATAAAAGTCCATCAATGAAAGTCATCACTGGCACCTCACTGGAAAGGCCCATTCCAGATACTCCTGACCACCAACACTGCAATAAAGTGTCAAGGACTCCAGACATGGATTCACACTTTACACAGTAAGAAAACATCAGCTCTGTTAGACCCAGAGTCTCCTCCATATCAATTTTGTAATCAGCCTCCACAAACTGGTAGTGAGCCTAGCGCCTGCCAGCAGGAGACCTCAAAACCAGTAGTGAGCCAAGTGCCTACTGGCGAAGAAGATTTGCCACTACAGAGCGAAGAGGATGTACCCCAATGACACCACTATGCCCTTCGGGACAGGAAAAAGGCCTCTACCTAGTTCCTGGTTGCCGAGGTGGAGTTGGTTAGTCGTGATTTGGGTAGTTCTCAGTATTTCTTTTTGGGCCATCTTGTAGGAACTTGACTCATCAGTTATGAGAAACTTTGTAAACCAAACTACAATTCCGCACCGACAAAGAAGATCATTTAATGAAAAATATGTTCTTGTCTTTAGTTAATCAAATTGGGATAGATTTAAATGTCTCTCGTTGTTGGATATGTAGTCATGTCCCTATCTATTCTACCGGAGGAATACCCATGGTACCGGTACCCTTGAATGCAACTCAGAAGTTAGCCCCTTACTATTCAAATTTTCATGGGAACAAAACCTGGCAAAATGTAAGT
>NW_017729034.1:93284131-93297959 GCF_001723915.1 Gavialis gangeticus
TGGCTCTGTTGGTTCTGATTCAACCACAACACGAAGTTTGATTTCTTCCACAAATACAAGGCACACAGTTAACAGCTAATAAACCCTCCAAAATGCACAGTGTGCATCAAACAATCAATGACACTCCAAAATATAAGACACAAGACTTCTCTAACAGTTCCCCTTCTCTGGGGGATTTCTTCCTCCTGCTTTTTTATTGAGGCTACCTTCCTCGAGTGCCACTCCCCTGTGGGCTACCCATTTCTCCACTGACCCAGGTGTCCCTAGGAGCCAGGTGGGGCAGTGTTCATAAGCTCCCTGGCCTGACTAATGTTACTTCAAGGGAGAGCTAAGTTCCAGGCCTCAAGGGGGTGGCATGACTTGCTCACATGTCCCAGTGGCTCAATCCTTCTCGGGGGGAGTTGTGGGTCTGGGCTGCCTCATGCATACTCTGGGCCATGCCACTCTGAATGCTGCTCCCCCATACTTGGAAACTGCTCCATTCCCGGAGCCCTTGTGGACCTACTACAAAGGATGGGTCCCAGACCGCCCAGCCCCTCCTTCTCCTGGGCCTTATACCCCATAATGGCTCACCCTGCAGTAGCACTGACTCTTGAGCCCGGCCTCGTGCTGGGGTTGGAGATCTGAGCCACCTCGCAGTGGCTCCCAAGGTCCCAGTCCCTTGTGGACCCTGTGTGCAGTGATGCCTGCATCGCAGCCCAGCATGATGCCGGGGGTTGGAGATGCGAACTGCCTCGCTGTGGCTCCCAAGGTCCCAGTCCCTCGCGGACCCTCCATGTAGCAATGCCTGCACTGCCTACCACTTCCATCCAGCAGCGGAATCTTTTGCATTCTTCTGAGCTGCCAGATACACTCACTGGGCAGCTCTCCCTGCTCTTCTTGGCCCCAGAACCCCTTCCTTCTTTGTCCCTCACCAACTCCACCATGTGCTCGACACACAGCTATTTATACCCCTTCTGGGGCTCCACCCCCAGACTGAAAATGAACCAATTAGGCGAGCTGCAACTGCAGTTCCTAATTAAGTCTGCTCCTGCCCCCCTCCCCTTGGAGTAGATTGGGAGCAGACTCTCCTCCTGGCTCTTCTCCTGCCTATCTCTGATTGGTGGGTTTTGTCCCACCAATTGCATTTGCGGTCTTCTAAACCCGGAGGACCGAGCAAAGCCCAGCAAGCCTGCCACAAGTGTTTAAGGAGTCATACTAAGGCTCCCGCAGTGAGTTAGAGTCTTGAAGGCTGCATGCCAATCAACCCAGCTGTAGCAGGTACCTACTCATTCAGGTTGGGAAGTCAAAGGTAGCTGTATGCAACAGTAGATACTTCTCTCCTCTATGTATCACTGGCTATGGAAAACTGGCCAGTGAAATGAAAGACTTCACCACACCAGCCCAAGTGCATCGGTAGGCCCAGATATACCTTTTGCCTTTGACCTGAATTGTGCGTTACCTAAAGTGTGTTTAAAGCACATCCTTGAGGCTTGATACACGACACAGTTTGCATGTGCTAATTCTGTGGAAATATATGGTATTAAAGTCAGTACAAGCTATGACCAATCACAGCTCTGATGACTTCTGACCTGCACAGCTCTGACTTGCCACTAGAGGGCTAGTGAGTAGCATCCTAGTAGTCATGCTGGAAGCAGCCATGCTGCAGACTATATTGCCCAGGAACCCTTGCTGCTCACTGGCTACTAACCAGACTGGGGTGTCAGTCAGGAGACCTAGCTCAAGGGTTTCCACTCTATCATTACAATGTCTTCAGCCCCCCCATACCCAGTGTCTGGGCAATTAACTGAGCCCCACAAACATGCAGAACCACTTGGTGGAACAGACTAGGAAGGAGAAGCCTACAGAGGCATGTGGTGCTAGGACTCTTACAGCCCTGCCTGCCCATCTCACCAGGCTGCACCTGAAGAGGCTTCACACAGAATGCATTTATTTGCAAAGGGCCTAGCACTGGGTTTCTGGGTGAGGGGCAAGGGAAGCAGATAGTGGGGCTGGTGCAGCAGTGGAAGCTGTGGATCTGCAGATCTCCCTACCCAGCTCAGGCAGCCTTGGGATCCAGGTTGCACTCACACACACCCCTCACTCTCCAGACCCAGACAAGTGCCTCTTGTTGTAATTAAGGCAATGCACAGCCACACTGCTGGGATATTGTTCCTCTCCCCCATCCCTGCACTGGTCCTCACTGCTCCTGCCCGGTGCTCCAAGCACAAAACTATCCAAGCCAGTGCATTCCCTGCCCTGCACCTTCCTGGCAAATTCACTGCACCACTTCCCTAGCCTGCAGCTGTGCCAGGGCTTCAAAGCAGCCCTGGCTAGTTTAAAGTCTCTGTCTATGCCTGTCCTGGAGCAGTGATGTAGTTTCATAGTTTCTAGGGTTGGAAGGGACCTGAGTAGATCATCTAGTCCGACCCCCTGCCATGGCAGAAAAGAGTACTGGGGTCAAACGACCCCAGCAAGGTGTACATCTAGCCTCCTCTTAAAGACCCCCAGCACCACTTCTCTTGGAAGCTGGTTCCAGATCCTAGCTGCCCTGACCGTAAAGTAGCGACTCCTGATATCTAGATTAAATCTACCCTCTGCCAGCTTGTGACCCTTATTCCTGGTCACTCCTGCTAGTGCTCGGGGGAACAGGGACTTCCCCAGTGCCTGCTGGTCCCCTCTGACTAGTTTGTAACAGGCCACTAGATCCCACCTCAGCCTTCTCTTCTGGAGGCTGAACAGGTTCAGGTCCTGTAGCCTCTCCTCATAGGGCCTGCCCTGCTGCCCCCTGATCATGCAAGTGGCCCTCCTCTGGACCCTCTCCATGTTGTCCACATCCATTTTGAAGTGCGGCACCCAGAACTGGATGCAGTATTCCAGCTGTGGCCTGATCGGTGCCACATAGAGGGGGAGTCCTTGGACCTGCTTGAAATGCATCTGTGGATACATGACAAGGTACGGTTGGCCTTCCTGACTGCATTGCCACACTGCCGGCCCATGTTCATCTTGGAGTCAATGATGATTCCAAGATCCTTTTCTGCCTCTGTACTGACAAGAAGGGAGTTCCCCAACCTGTAGGTATGGTGCCAGTTGTTCCTCCCCAGGTGCATCACTTTGCACTTGTCGTTGTTGAATCCCATCCTATTCTCATCCGCCCACCCTTGTAACCTGTCTAGATCTGATTGCAGCAAATTTGAACAGGGTGCTTTTTACCCCCTCATCCAACTTACTGATGAAGATGCTGAACAGTGTGGGCCCGAGGACCAAGCCCTGCGGAACCCCACTGCCCACATGCCTCCAAGTTGAAAATGACCCATCCACCACCACTCTCTGGGTGTGGCCCTCCAGCCAGTTGGCGACCCAATTGACTGTGTGGGTGTCGATGTAAGGGCAGGGTCACACCCCAGGAGTGCATGGAGGAGTCAGCTTAGGGCCAGTGGTAGCACCCCTTTGATGGTAGAGTGCTGACAAGTAAATAGATTGTCAATGAGACTGGGGGGGCTGGGAGCCGCCTCCCAGGGTACATAGCATTCATGCCTTGAGATACTGGAGGACCAGAAGTGGCGTGAATTATTGCTGTGGAATGATCAGATGACAACGTAACACAGTTTACTTAACACAGGAGAGACCTCATGTGACAAGATGTAACTCTACAATACCAGAAGAGCACCTGACACGTGTTTTCCTTCTTGAACATATAGATGCTCATTTTAACTGTTTAACACATGCGAAGTTTAATGTGCAACAAGGCCCTTGAACTGTGATTCTTACTTAGTATAGCAATTAGTACAGTATATCAACCAAAGAATAAAGTACTGTATTTACAAAACTAATTTACATTGCCCAGAGAGAACCCAATTCACAAAAAAAAAAAAAAGAAAGAAAAAAGGAAGAGAACTACTATTTGTGTTCAAAGTCACCGCAGGGATTTGGATGTACAATTCTGTTAAAATGAACTGGAAATGGTCTTAAGATCTCTGAACCCATGCTGACAGTCTCATCTTGCATGCAAAAAGGTTTTGGTCACTTTTCTATTCCATAAAATAACTGTGGATATGCTTACACTCACTCAACTATATGGCCACATATGACCAAGTAGCAGACACAAATTTAGAGTCGAAATCTGCATACTTAGAGTTCAGTAAAGGGCTAGATATTCATTACACTAGCAGCAGAATCAAACCCTGAATCACTGGTGATGCGTAGGGGGTGCACACGGGCGCACGTGCACCCTCTGAGCTTGGTGGTGCACCCCCTGCAAAAAGCACTACCAATGCTGCCAGTGGTGCCTGCGGGCAGTCACCACTCACCACCACCACCCCCCAAGTGGTCCCCGCTCACCACTGGCCACTGCCAATGCTGCCAGCGGCATCTGCGGGTGATCGCCACTGGCCACTGCCAATGCTGCCAGTGGCACCTGTAGGTGGACACTGACCACTGGTAAGCACTCACCAACCCCATCCCGCCAAAACTGCTGTGGCCACCTGTGGGAGCTTACCACTTGCTGCTTGCTGCCACCATGCTCCTGCCACCAAAACCACTGCTACGACCTGTGGGAGTTCACCATGCCCCCCCAGCCTCCGGGTTTCATCTGCTGTTATACACTTTACATTCACATTAGTGACTTATGCCTTGTTTTTTTAGTCAAGAAGCTTTAATTTTCCCCCTCCTTGATAACCCTTTGTCTATTAACAAGGGTTATTTTGTGATACCTTTTATTTGACCAACTGCACGGTTAGGAGAGAAGTTTGACAAGCTTTCATACATTGATCTGATGGAGTGATGTTTGTTCAATAGAGGAAAGATATTATATTAAATTAAACACAGATCCTATGGAAATTAATTGCAAAACTCTAATTAAGACCACAATTTGGCCCTAAGGTGTTCAGTAATCAAAAAGACAAGGGTGGTCTACGAGATGCTGAGGTAAGAGCCTTGCGCAGAAACAGCTCTTAGAGAGAAGAATAAGTTCAAACACAGACATTCATAAACAGAGTAATTATAAATAAGAATAACTACAAAATAATTTGAAACAATAATTCACAATAAAAACTGTGTAAACGTGTTCACTTTTACCCCAAAAAAGTAATAGGCATAGCTAGACTAAGGCATGCTACTTAAAGAAAGCAAGATAGAGGACATATCAATCTTCTTATTTTCGTTTTGGCTATAAAAATAATCTTCAGAAGACTTGTGTGGTGATACTATGTAATATCAGTAATTATGCATTTCTATATCACCTAATGCTCAAAAGCATTTCAGATATAATTTATATGGGACAGACTATGCAAAAGTCAATGAGTCAGCATATCACAAAACAATGAGTTAAAGTTCTCTTGCAATAAGTCCTCATCCCCGTCCGAGTCTCCCACCCCGCCTTATAATAAAACTTTTACATATGTCTCACTGGGACAAACTCAGACTCTGTTTATGAGAATGTAACTTGCCTTGATTTCAGGCAGAATTGTGAGTATAAATCATTACAGAATTTGACCTAATTTTTTTTTCAGGAGGTGGCAGATTAAAGCATTGTATTAACATTAGAAACATGTTAATTGTTGCTTTGTGCCCTCAGATGTTCTGAATCAAAATGCAGTATATAGTATGTAAAACTGTCCTTTGAGAACAATTATATATTTGAAGTAATTTTTTCCCCCCTCGGCACAGCATGGAAAGACAAGGGCAGCACAGAAGCGTTAATGTGCAGTGCTGCTGGACAGTGAACGGGTGGAAGTATTTGCATAGGAGAGCATCTGGACTCTATATGTACTCAAATACTTTGAGAGGGAAAGCAGTTTTCCACATTCATTACAGCTTAGTAGGAAGAGGAGAAAAGGAACAAGGGAGGATAGAAAAGGAACAGGGGACTCCTTTTGTATCTGTGTCCAATATGGTTTCTTTTGATTTTTCATTCTCCATAGTCAAGAGCTCCCCATGAGTTCTCATCTGTTACCCAGGCATTGCCATACCTGCCTGCTTGTGTGAAAGTGGCTCAGCTGCTGGCTCTGGATGAGGCTAACAGATCACATCTATCTCCCTGGCATCTACTGAGTGTGCAGGGCTGCAAGGATCAAGCCCCGGACAAGAACACAAAAAAGTAGGTCTGTATAGAAGCAGCCAACCTTCTATATTGTCCATTGCTCATTGTGCGGACACTGGAGGTCAAAACTATCTAACATTCCTGCTTTTTCTGTATCTCTGCTTGAGAGAGAGAAAGAGAGAGAGAGCGTGAGGGAGAGAGATCGCAAGTAGCATATTGTTTTACCCTATTATTTTGGTTATTAATTATTGAGAAAAATGACAGTTCAAAAGCATTGTGCAAAAATGGAGAATATATATGCCTATGTTAAATCATAGTTCTTATTAATGAAAAAAACAGTAGAATAACTGTGCATTCACACAGATGATAAATTAAGGAGATGATAGTTGCAGCATATTAATCTGAATTTGCATGGGGAAAGAGAAAGAGGGAACTTAGTAAAAATAAATAAATGGAACTGTTTGGAGAGGGAATGGAGATCTGCTATCCAGGAGTGGTAACAGGAAGAAGTAACACAAAACAACAAGGAAAAAAGTCCATTGAAATCATGGAAACATGCCAAAAACCTGGGAATGCATCTTTGGAAAAATGTTTTGAGCCAGAGAGTCATGTGAAGTATTTCACAGCAGAGAGCAGTGACCAGATAGAAGCAAACATTGTTAATGTATGTTTGTAAATTGAAACAAGAATTTATTACCCAGATTTGTCAGTGCCCCTTTTTTAGAAAGTGTTCATCAAAAGAATGATTCAATAATGCCCAAACACTAACTATTAATAAGTAAAGTTGTTTGCACTTGACACACATATCTGGAAGCATTTTACAAGTGTAAGCTAAAACTTGAGAGTACCCTAATCCTGGGAAAAGTAGAGAAGCCCTCTGACATTCAGCATTTCATCCAATCCCTGTTAGTTGCTCTGTTGAAACATAGATACTGGGAATTTTCTTTTCAGTGCTGTGGATCATTTCATGTGACAATGTTTGTGTCTCTTCTCTTGGAGTCCCTCTCATTTCAAAGTCTTACTTTTTTTCTTTTTTACGGTTGTATGTTTTTTAGAGCCTTCCTTTACAATCACCAGCACGTTATACAGGGATAATCATGCAAGCTGTCAGGTTTCATCTCTATGCCTGGTACACCTTTTCATGTTTCTGATAATACTGTATTTATCACAGTGCTTCCCTTCCCCCACTTCTTTCTTTCTTTTCTCACACCATCTTCCCATCTCTTTCTCTGCAACCCCTCCTCTTCCTTCTCTTCGCACTCTCACTGTAGAGCTTTTCAGTCTCTGAAAATGGACCCACTGAAGAAAGATTTGCTGTCCCATTCGTTCCGCACTGCCCCCATAAAAAGCGAATATTTTCAGGTTGACTGAAAGTTTAACTTTGTTATTTTTTTTATTTTTAAAGAAAATCCAGCGTGACATGGCACGCGTTGGTGCCCTTGCCACTTAACAAATTACTTGTTTTTTTGACCTAAGTTAAATGCTGTGCAAATTTCCCTTGTCCATGTTTTCTTTGTGTGGAGACTGCACTGATAAAGAATAAGGAGCTAACTTATTGGGACTGCTTAAGCAGAGCGTCAGTTGTTTACCACAGATTTTTTATACCATATTTTTAAAGACAGTGGGTCAGATATCTCAGCTGAGGTAAACTGGTTTAGCCCCATTGACTTGAATTGACTTCTTTATATTAGATGAGGATCTGGCTCAATGCATTCAGGCAATGTGCTAAGTACAGTAGCTCCTAAGGCTGTGACTGCAATTTCAGAGGACAATATGCACATTAATTCCTGTCCACCAGGCAAAAGTGTTATTCACAGAATTAAATGACAACAAATTGCAATCTGACACACTACTAAAATACAGAGGAAGTACACAACTATCCCTGAAAAAAATCCTATTTTTTTACAGTTCTAAGTATAATATATCAGCCACTTCGTTTATCAAATATTGTTTTAGAAAAAAATCCTAAAGCTTCTTTTTTCCTCACACCCAGTTGAAAGCTGAATCTAATGAAGCTGCTTCTAGAGACTACAGAAGCAATATGTTGTGATTCATTCTCCTCCCTCCTTGAAAAGATAGCCTGTTAAAACACCAGCCACACACCATTGCATGGGAGATTATTGTTACTGTTCCTTTTAAGGGACATAAACTCTTTTGAAGACCTACGGAAGCACAAGAGTGCCCTTCATGTTTCTAACTTTTACCTTCCAAAACAATAACTTCCTTTAATTTATATACTTATGCTATTCGTCCACTAAGTTCTGAATATTGAACTGGTCATGCATAGGATCACCCCTTTCTGTGAACCCCCTTTTATTTTGTCCAACATGCCATTTACATTTTCAAAAGAGAAAAATATGGTTATAAATCTCTCCTCTTTCTTTACCAAGCCCATAGTCCATCTCATTTTATATGAAGTCCTACCTCTCAGAAGTGATTTAGAGTGGGGTGGGTCAGCCTGCCACATATTTCCTGGCAGGTGGTCCAACATAGAAGGCTAAAGCTGAGAAGGCCTAAGGTGAGTTAAAGTCTCTTTCTGTACCATAACTGTGGTGCTTCATTGTTTTCCTTTTCTTGGCTTCTATGACAGCCTTCCTGCATGACAGATAGCTCCACTAACAATGAACCCTTTGTGTCTCCACATAGCTCTTTAAATCTCAGTTTGTAGCTAAATTGTACCCTTCCTATAATATTTAAATAGAAGCAAAAATAAATAAATATGTTATCCAAATATATTATTTCCCTCTTGGTTGAAATGGATTTCCTTAAGTAGGAATGTATGGGACAATGCAAGGGCTTTGTTTGCTGGTTACAGCTGGGAGCATACCCCAAAAACATCCCTCGAAACATTCCATGGAATTTAAAAATGATCTTACTTAAGTCCTTATTTTACTCATTTTTAACACAGTTGTGAATGATTAAGTTTTAGGTGCATAAATTTTGCAGAAAGTGAACTTTAGGCTTAAATATTTAAGTATTTGCACAAGGATTAATATATTTTACTTAGGATGCAACAATGCTTAATAACCCAGGAAGAGAATCAAGTCCTCCAGACCCAGAGAATTAAATTATCTACCCAGCTGCTCTTCTTTCCTTCAGAAATAGGACTATTTGCACAGCACCCCATTTTTTTGTATGAATATCATAGAAAAATTCAACTCTACATCCAATCGGCAAATCTTTTAGCAACCCCTTTGTCCTAGAAGTCCTGCATTGGCAAAACCTTCAAAGTCTCAAAAATACAAAAATGTACAGTGTTCTAAATTTTCCTAATTTTGCATATATCTTGCTGCATCCCCTCACATTTCACCTTGTCAGGAGAGATTCAACATCCCAACTGGTAAATCAAACCCTAGTCCTGAGGCTAAAAATCAGAGTCATTCAGCTAATCAGAGAATGGAAAAAATACAACGTGACTTATGTGACCAATCATGACTTACTGTCACAGATTGAATTTGATCACTGAGAACTGAATAGTTGCAGTTAATTGTTTGTGATCACTCAATAAGTATAAAAACCTCAGTCACTGACTAATGAAAAAATTCAAATAGCCATAATCTGGTTGTAAGCATGTCTTAAAACTCATTGAAAAATTGTATTTGCTTATGTGCATTCACTTTGCTTCAGGATTAACCCAAAGCAATGGTTGAATATTTCAAAATACTGAGGTAACCAGCAGATAAATAAGAATGGCTTGTGGGAAGAGCTCTTAGAACTAAAAATATGATCCATTAATAAAGTCAATATGACTGCTTCTGTTACATATGCGTGTAGCTGTTACTGACACATGAGTTGTTCTTTACTCTGTCTCATTTTCCATCACCATCAAAATGACAACAGCTTTATGAACTATATCAGAATGAACTTTTCCTTGTTGACAAGACATCCACTGAAGTAACTTCACTCGACATGGATGGGGAAAAAAGTCACACTTACTAGGGCTGTGCAAAGCTTCAGTCCCTGATTCAATTCGGCAGAGATTCGGCCTGATTCGGTGGCCAAATCCCCTAATCAAATCAGGAGACCTTTAAATCTCTCCAAATCAAATTGAAACCCTCCAAATTGATTCAGAGAGGTTTGGAAAGATTCGGAGATAGACACAACTCTAAATGTTTTTTCTACATACCTCAAGGAACCAGGCAGCTCGTGAATGCTGCGATGCTGGGGTGGATGGAGCATCCCACAGGAGCATGGGGGGCTCCCCAGCATGTTCAGCAGCAGACCCAGAAGTGGACCAGAAGCACTTCCGCTCCACTTCCAAGTCCACCAGGGACCGCACAGGGAGGCCCCCCCCCCCCCGCACCTTTCTGCTTGGCAACTGATGCCTCCTGGATCTGGAAGGCACCCAGAGTCCCCCCATGGCCAATTACTGAGCCAGAAGGGTGTGGGATGGGGGGCTCAGCACACTCCCTGGCAGACCCAGAAGTGGACCAGAAGTACTTCCAGTTCACTTCTGGGTTCGCTGCCAAGCACACGGGGGAGACCTTGTGCTCCTGTGGGATGCTCCATCTGCCAGAGCATTGCAGTGTTCATGAGCCACACTTGGTACCTCAAGGTATGTAGAAAAAACATTTAAAGCTATGTCTATGGCCAAAGTGCTGATTCTCTGAATCAGCATCGAATCTTCAGATTTGGATTCGCCCGAATCGAATCGGGGACAGTGATCCAAATCAATTAATCTAATCACTGTCCCCGATTCGGGCCAAATCCGAATTTGAATCATATATGGCCCATTTTGCACACCCCTAGCACTTACAGTACTTAAGCTATTCAATCTTCAAGGAGAGTTGATGAGAACTACAGGCAGAGTCAGCCTTCAGGGTGGGCAGCATGGGTGACCATGAGGGCACAGTGGTCAGGGGGCACAAGCAGCAATGCAGCTCTACAGGCAGAGGTGGAGGCAGCGTAGCATGGTGAAGCTCTGGTATTATTATTCAGGAAGCTAAGGGAGATGACTGTTAACACCTATGAAGTAAAAAACACTGGGTCATTAACAGGCCAATAACTCCCTTAGTTGCCTGAACAATAATACATACCAGAACTGCAACGTCCAGGGGAGGGGAACAGTTGCTCAGCAGCTGCAGCAACAGCAGCAGTAGCGGCAGCAGCAGGAACAGGGTCAGAGGTCAGACAATCATTTCAATTTTTCACTAGCCATGACCCTTGCAAGAATGTACAAAGGTGTACAAAGGTGTACAAAGGTGTGCAAGCATGTGCACATGTCTGTGAGTGCAAGTGTTTGCAAGCAAGTGCAGTGGTGTGCTGAGATGTTCATTTTAATTTTCACCAGCCATTAAACTTGCAAGGAGACAAAATGTTGCAAGTACCTAAGAAGAAGATATCAGGTGTACAGAATAGGAAATGAAAAGCTCAGTTAATGACTGCAATGAAAAAAGATACAGACACAATGAAAAAATACTTGAAATCCACTAACGACAATCTGTGCAGTAATAGTGAGATGGTCATAGTAGAGACAACAGATGAAAAATGCATAGATAATCCACAATTCAGCTGCCAAGAATCATTGCAAGAGAAACAGAGACACTCAAACAAAACAGAAATTCTTCATCTGGACCAGAATAATGATGGCGCCTCTTGTGACAGAGATGAAATAATTCCCATTATAGGCATTGGTGATACCATTTCTGATGGCCCAGTCTAATGCCCAAAATTCAAGATTTGCTAGTAACCAATGGTCCACCAAAAGTAAAGAACATGGATTTTCCTCTGGATGACCATTTTTCTATGACAATTTTATGCAGAAATCTTGAAAAATGGCAAAATTCTGAAATGTTGCTGTGCTTTATTCTAAGTCCACTGACAAGCTTTTCTACTTCGCTGCAAGCTCTTTGATTTGAATCCAAAATCATCCCTAGTATTTGAAGGGTCAAAGGATTGGAAGCACATCTCAGATTCTTGTGCGTCATGAAAAGTCACCTAGTCATTTCAATTCTGGCCAGCATGGGTCAAAGCACGCCAGAAGATAACAGGGTAACTGAATTAACATGGAGCTTTATGTGCAAAAACATGAGAAAAAAAACAAACATTCAGAGAACATTTTAGAGAGGGTCACGACAATAACACTTTCTTTCTAAAAATAATATGGCTTTTCAAGGCTCATCTGACAGGTTCTTTATGGAGAACAATAGGAACTTCCTGGATTTGGTGGAATTACTAGGAAAGTACGATGAAGTAATGAAGGAACATTTGCCATGCGTACTTTACAAGAAGGTGAAGGATCACTACTACAGAAAAATAATCCACAATAAGAATTACTGGGTAAGTGCTGCAACACATTCTTAAAAGGTTGAGGAGTGCCAAGTACTACTCCAAGATACTGAACTGCACTCCAGATGTGAGCTATTCTGAAAAGATGTCTTTCACTATTAAGTTCTTTCACACTTTGAATGGCAAAGTAACCATTCAGGAGCACTTTATTGGTTTTAAAATAGTAGACAAATCCACAAGGGAAGGACTAAATGATACTTATTACTCTAAAGGAATGTGATATAAATATCAGAGACTGCTGGGGCCAGGGTTATGACAATGATGCAAATATGAAAGGGAAAAAGACGAGTGTCAAGGCAAAAATCCTTAATCATTACTCAAGAGCATTTTTCATTCCATGTGGATGTTACTCACTCAATCTCATGGTGGCAGATGCTGCACCATCTTCCATGGAGTCCAAGTCCCTCTTTTGCCAAGAATTGATGTTCTGTTCTCTACTTGTGTTCATCGTTGGAAAATTCTCACAGATTATGTCAATGTCACTGTTAAGCCAGTACACAAAACATGCTGGGAGTGCAGAATGGAAAGCGTTGAAGCTGTTCAATACCAAACAGCTGAAGTACACAATGCCCTCATCGCATTGACTGAATCAGAGCAAGCAGACACTGGTATCCATCATGGAGTGCTCATTCTGGCACATCAATTCACTAAATTCACGTTCTTATCTCTGTTATGGTGTGGTACGATATCCTTTTTCAAGTCAATGTGATGAGCAAAAGCATGCAAAGCAAGAAAAGCTTCAGCATTGTTGCAGCCACAAACTTGATACAGGCCTATATTGACTACATTGTAAGCTACAGGGAAGTTGGGTATGAAGGAGCTCTGACAACAGCTAAGGGCATAGCTGAAAATCTTGGGGTTGGTCTAGTGTTGCAACCAGCCTCACATATTCATCCTAAAAAGCATCAGTTCTACTACAAATGTGAAGAACTGCAAAGAAACTGGCTGTCTCCAAAAAGTCTACTTCCAATGGACTGTAGTGCTTCTCAACAAATTCTACAATTTATTTACAACAACAAACTTCATGACAACTTCCTAAATACATGGATAGCACTCAGGATCCTGTTAAACATGCCTGCATCTATGGCAAGCAGAGAATAGAGCTTCTCAAAGTTGCAGCTCATAAAAACATATTTGTGATCAACCACGAGAGATGCCAGGCTATCTTTGCTGACCATCCTATTCACTGAGAATGCTGTGGCTCAAACTATAGACCTGTCACAAGCAATATCAGAGTTTCTGGCATGCAGAGTCATCTTATGAGTCTTGCAATCTTGGTGAACAAAGTTTTTTATTTATTATTGTTATTTATTAGTTTAGTGTTTAATTTATTTTCATTTATTTGTCAGTTATCTAGAATGTTACTTTTATGACATATATATTATTTGAATAAAATTTTATTTAATTTAATTTTGTGTCATTGCCTCTTCTGAATTTTTTTTAGTAAATTATAAAAAAAAAACTTTTGAGATTGCAGTTTTATTTCTGAAATGTAGAGGGCTGGCGGGGGGGGGGGGGGGG
>NW_017729034.1:93297989-93308024 GCF_001723915.1 Gavialis gangeticus
GGGTGGTACCAAAATACAAGTTCACCCAAGGCACCATTTTTCCTAAAGGCCAACTCTGACCACAGGTGAGTCAATGAAGTCTAAGGTAGGGTGATTTGCTCTTTCTCCTGGTCTCCAGAATATGAAAATTATTGACTCTTTAACAGAAGGAATAACCACTTCAGAAAGAAAGTTGGGAGTAAACAGAGGGACAAGGAATGGAAAACATGGTTGATCAGAAAAAGTGAGATATGCCTTGTAAGTCAGTAAATCTATGAAAAAGGAAATGATTTCCAAAAGTGCAGTAAAGTTAGACTTTGCAATGGATATTAAAACAAGCAGCAAAAACTTCTTCAGTCTTACCAAGACAAGCAGTCTAGGAATGTTCTAAGTACAGAAGGAATACTTCAATGTTGAGCATAGGGCAAGGTAGCTAATGGTAATAAAGACATAAAAATGAAATAGCCACCTCTGAGGTAGAAAGAAACCTCAAGGAGGTTGATGTACTCAAGTGAGAGAGGCCAGATACTCTCCATCTGAGAACTGGAAAAGAACCTGCACAGGACATTACAGGTCCAATAGCAAGGATTTTTAATGTGATGTTACAATCTTACTGAAAAAGAGCAAATGTAGCTAAGAAAGGGCAGAAAAATCACACAAAGCAACCACAGACCTTATTCCAACACTATTCAAAGCTTTAGAACAAAATTTCAAGAAACAAGTTAACAAAATGGAGGTAAATGGAAAATTAATAAAATATAAGAGATGTACCAAGCTGATATCCTGACTTCCAGACAAGGGACATGCAATGGACTTAACCTAACTGAGGTCTGGAATGATTATGACAAGGGAAATGTGAGCAAGCAACTGGCAGGAATTATTCCTGTTGTGCCAAAAGACTATTGAACAGGAGGTTGGTGACGCTTACCATGCACTGGTTCCTATCCCATGTAACATCTATTATGATAACTGTAGCAGGTTTGGGGGTTTTGCTAGTTTTGACAGTCTTCAAACATGATACAGTCCATATTCCCAGGGCATGTCTGTCCTCTTAAACCCCTGAAAAGTTGCCTGTAGCTTACTGCTGCTCCTTCTTCCTCTGCAGTCTTTCCTCTCATGCTGGCTGTGGCTCAGTTCTCTACCTGTGGTGCTGCTGCTCCCAGTCTCAGAGAACCTAGGTCTCTTCACAGATCCTAGAGTTTCTGGTCTGGTATTGCAGCTGCTAGGCAAGCCACTGTCATTCCATCTCTTATAGTCTATTTCTCTGGCTTCCCCTCCCTGGCAGACTTTTAACTTCCTATGGCCACTAATTAGCTCCCTCACCTGGCCCTGTCCTCTTGAGCATCCTGTAATTAGCATTACCACTTGCAGCTGGGCTGGAGCCTCTGGTACCACACCCCACTGCAGCCTGCCACAATAATATTAGTTAATATAAAGACCATGACACACAGTAGAGATGCATTGACAAAATTTACTGTTGAGAAGTAATGCCGGGTGCATCCACATGAGCTCTTAATGTGGCTCAATAAACTCTGGCACAGGCTTGTTTGCAATAGGCAAATAAAGGCTAAGAAAGGGAGAAGAACACCAGAAAGGGAAAATGAGAGATTTAAGCTACAAGACAATGTTGGCACAGGAGCAAGTCAGCATAAGCTGGTCATGAATAAATTTAGGCTGTGAATTAGGATCATAAAAACTACATTCACAGACACATGATCTGTCCTACCTATATATTCAGAACTGATCTTATTCTAATCAAATTTAAGGGGATTTGCCTTTCACTTCAAGTATAGGAACAGTCAGTATTGCCCAAATGTCATTAATCAAGTGTTCTCACTTTGGATATTAACTTTACAGACTATTTTACCCACTTTTTGCTGTGTTGTGTTTTGTCTCTTCTCTTCCTATACCCATTTCTCTATTTCTTTGCAAGATAAATCATTAAAATAGAGATGGCCTTGAACAGAGTGTCACAGGAGCACTCTGGTGCCCTGCTCCTATAGAAGGACAGGTGTTGGTTGCCGGGGCAACCGCAGTTGGTCAGCTGACCAGAAGGGGGCAGGGCCTGACCTATATAAAGGTGATCCAGGCTGAGGCCAGGAAGGCAGTTCCCCTCTGGCAGCTGTGGAAGTAGAAGCTCTGTTGGAGCAGGCTGTGAGACAAGTCCAAGGGCCTGAAACAGCTCCTAGGTGAGGAGAAACCCCTGGCAGCGGTTTGATGGAGCGTTATAGCCAGGAGGCTTATTTTTGTGTGGTAGCCAATTGGCTTATGGTTTTACTTTGTCATTAGACTGGAGGACCGAGTGAGGCTAATAGCGGTGGAGGAGGCCTCAGAGGGGCTCCACAGTGGTGGGGACCCCGGTGCTAGTGAGGGCACCACATTTAGGGGTGCACTACCCCAGCCCTGAGAAGGGGCACAGAGGACAGGGACCAGGTAAGGACGAGGCTGCCTGAGCCCCACAGGAATTGTTGACCCAAGCAGGGGATTTAGGAGCCAGGTACGGCTAAGGCCACCTGAGCCCCAAGTGCAGAGAGAAGCCCCAGGGAGAGGCGCATAGCCGAGAAGCCCCAGGGCGGGGTGCACAGGCAAGAAGCCCAGAGAGGCCACAACGTTCAGGGGGCACTGACCCCAGCCCTGAGAAGGGGTGTTGAGGACTGGGGGCCAGGTAGGCATGAGGCTGCCTGAGCCCCACAGGAACTGAAGACCCGAGAAGGGGATTCAGGGGCCAGGCAAGGCTACGGCCACCTGACCCCCAGTTGTAAGGAGCCCAGTGGGCGTAAGACCCGAAGAGGGGATTTGGGGGCCAGGCATGGCTATGGCCACCTGAGCCCCAATTGGGAGAGGCGCCAGTGAGTGGGCGCCGGCTACGTGACAAGCCCGGGGGCGCCAGTGAGTGGGCACAGAAAGGTAACCGACCAAAATAACATCCGAGACATCTGCGATGCTTGGGGCGTGGTACGGGGGGGTTGGAGCCACGAATAGCCCATAAGGCTGGGGTGCGCCAAGTCAGTCCATAAAGAACCGGGGGTCAGGATAGACCAGAGCACCGTGTCCAAGGGGACAAAAGGCAGCCTCCATTATAAATATAGATACCATCAAAGACGTGGCGGGCGAGAACAAGGGTGCTTGATCGCCAACTTGGCACGGTAGGGGCATTGGAGAGATCACAGCCACTCCTAGGGCCCCGCGCCGTGACACAGAGGAACCCAATTTGAGGATGACATTTATATAGACAGAAGTAATTAGGTAGTTCCTCTTGTCACAGTCAACACCACAGCTATTTTGAGGGGAAGGGAGGAAGTCAAAGAAAAATAATTCATCTAGAACTGGGGCCTTGTTTGTGAGGTCTGTGCAGTGAACAGCAAAGACAAAGAAGGGAAGCTGGGCTTTGTGCTTGGAAAAAGTGGGTAACTCACCTCCAAAAACATGGGCTGAGATGGTGCCTGTGACAAAACTCTGAAGTATCATGGTCACTGGCAACATGTAGGGGGTGCATGTGACCCCCTGAAAAAGGGCACCACTGACACTGTCGGCAGTGCCTGAAGGCAGTCACTGCTCACCAGCCCCCACCACCAGCACCGACACTGCCAGCGGCATTTGCGGGTGGTGTCTGCAGCTGGTTGCTGATCACTGGTCGGTGCTCACCACCCCTCCCCCTGCTGTTGACAGTGCTCCAGCTGCCTACAGAAGCTCCCCACTTCCCTCTGCCATGCTCAGGCAGCGCTGCCACCACATGCGGGAGCTTGCCATGCCCCCACAGCCTCCGGCGTTCATGGTCATGGTGCTCCCAGAGATACACCCTGGATTGTGTAAGCCTATATTGGTTGCCCACTCCATTGAATGGGTATGCCCAGATTGTGGATTTGCCCAGAAATCATGGTTTACCACAGGCACTTTGGTAAAGTAACAGGAAAACGAAAGGGTTTATTGCAAGGAAGAACAAAAGGTATAAAAAAGAAAAAATGGTCAACTGCTTTGACAACAGAGTATGGTAAAAGAAAACTGACAACATCCTCACACTATGTTCAGACTATGACATATCTTTCATAACTATTCCTGAAAAGATCTCCCATGGTCACAGCTAGCTTTCTCAACTGAGGACCTCCTTTCCCCCTCTCACAGCAAGCTCCATCTCTCTTCAGCCCCCTCCTAATGGTCACTGCCTCCAGAACATTTCACACAGGCTGCCACTGCTCTCCACCTACCTTGAGGGGAGCCAGAGAATCCTCTGACGTCTTTCTGCTAGTGGATCCATGAAACTATCACTCTGAAGAAGGAAAAGCAGATGTCTTACAAATACATGGCTTCAGGACCAGTCAGAGTCTGAGTTGGTGAAAGAACAGTGGCATGAAAAGAAATATAGAGTAGGTCACTTGTCTTTAAAGGAATAAGCCCATGGGAGACTTCACATGTGGATTCTTCACACTTACACTAAACATGGTGGACAGCAGTACATGTATGAAATTATTAACTGCCGCATAACACTTGACAGTAGTTTTGCAGGTTGAGTTCTGTGACTGTTCTTTATTATGCAAACTGTAGTAGTCTCAGTGTTACCTTAAACTACTCCCCCAATCTTGCTTATACCCACCTATTTTTTCTCATCACCTAGGATAACAACTTACCTGAAACTCCAGGCTTTCTAGAAGCTGCTACAATACAGCCGTAGTACAAATGATCATCAAGAAAACCTGAGGATAAATCCTGATCCCCATTAGGCAACTTGTTCACATGCACACACACACAGAGAGAGAGAGAGCGCAAGTGAGTTTTTCAGACTTTTGTAAAACTTCACACGAGAACAATATGTGTAACCAGAAGGAATCAGAGTCAGGCTACATGCACATCACCAGAGATACGTGGGCCAGCGGTCAAACAGGGATTTACATGTCAGTCGCAGTATACTGGGAAATGTTCCAGGCTGTTGACTCTGCACCACCCAAGTCCTCCAAACTAAGTGTCATCAAGGAACGTGCAGCACAATGTACGACAAAGTTAGAGAAAGACTACATTGTGCTCAACGTGCTGCAAGAGCTGCTGCACTAATTTGGACTGTGACTTATTCCCCTTCCCACCCCCAAGCCATTAAGCCTTTTTGGTGTCAATCAATGATGTCAACAGAGTCCTTGCTGTGAAAGATGATGGCTATATACAAATGCAGGGCTTGGTTTTCGAATGATGTATTTCAGATATGTGGCTGAGACTAGTGGTTAGATTTGTTTGGAAAGAATTGATGGTGAAAGAAACAAAATGTTATGAATACTTTTACAATGTGATTATCTATATCCCAGTCACCTGTAGCCACTGTACCAGCAAACATCCATATAAATAGTCTTAAACTTCTGCAGTATTCCTTAGTTCAGGTCAATTTGTACTTTCTAACCCACAGGCAACTTATAAGAACAAAGGAAAGTACCCACAAAAAGAATGGAGGTTGACTGACAACCCAGACACCAACCAAAGGCAACATAGCCAATTGGAGGAGCTGGAGCCTGGTAATGGGGAGTACAAAACAGAAAATATGATCCATTTCTCACCCCCTTTTTTCCTCTTGTTGATATGTCCTTTTTTTGTACCTTAACTTAGATTAATACTTTTACAGTGGGTGCATATACACATGAAATCAGTGTGCCTGAATAAGCTCTGGCGCAGTTCATGCCACAGTTTATTGCTCCTGGGTGCAGCATTTACACATGTACCCATGACCACAGCACCTAGCTGGCAGACAGCCTCTATACTGTAGCACTCTCCTGCCCCAGCCAGCCCTGCTCACCATCTACACATGCATTGTGGTGCAGTAAATATCTCCACTGTAGAATAGTACTTGTGATGGGCAGTCCTATCTTATGGCAGAGTTCATTAGTTTACTACAACCTAATCACCCCACACATGTAGACAGTAGGGTGACCACCCACCCCTAATTGAGTGGGACAGTCCCAAGATGTGAAACTCAAGTCCCAGTCCTGGGCTGAATGACTCTGGGACAGCACTTGTCCTAGTTTCCCAGTATTGTGCAGGGATCTGGGGTTTTCCATTTGCTGCTGGAAATGGTGGGTTTCCCCTTGCAGGCTGGCAGAGTTCCAGCCAGCAAGTTGCTGCTTGAGGCTTGGGGAAGTGAGACACATGCATATGACCAGGAACTACAGCCTTGCAGCAGTGGAGAGTAGCTCCCTGCAGGTAAGTCTATGAGAGGGGAGGGGGCATAATGGGGTAGGGGTGATATTGAGATCCCCATGGGAGGAAGGCAGTGGGGCAAGAGTAAGGGCTGGGGCTGGGGGTACTGCCCAGCCAGAGTGGTTCATGGGACCTGGGACGGGGAGCTGGATGAAGCCATTCCAGGGGGTGGCAAGGGGGCTAGCTCACAACTACTGCATGTACTCTCAGGGAGGGGGTCTGGCACATGCCCCCAGACTTGTGTGCAGGGTGGGGGCGGACATGGGCTGCCCACTGCAGGGTCAGGGCTCCCTGCCCTGCTGCCCTCCCCCTGGAAACCCTATGCCAGCCATGCCACCATGGCAAAGTGCCCCCTGCTTGCCTGGCAGCAGTGGGGCAGGGAGCCCCAAGCTTGCAGCAGGCAGACCACATCCTTCCTAGCCCCCCATGGCCTCCACTTGGCTTTGTTCCAGCCATGCCATGCTTGATGGGGTGGGTAGAGCTGGGAGGAGGGTATATGTCCCACCTTTCCATTTTGAAAAGGTGGTCACCCTAGTAGACAGTGACGCTTTACTGGGGAACTAATTAGTCAATTCCATAGTAAAGCACTTGTGTAGATGCCCCAGTGCTTCCATTTACAGGAAAGAAGCAGAAGAAGAATAGCAGCATAAACATATGTGTCAAGTTGAAACATTGCTGAACAGTTTCTCGTGGGATTTGCAAGATGCAGTATCCTGAAAAGAGAGCCAGATGTTGACCAGGGAAACTAAAAGAAAGGCAGGCCAAAAATAATCCAGTGCAGATTTGGATCAAACAGGGATTTACATGTCAGCACTTTGAGAGATCAGGTCATTAGGTTTCTGGGTTGCAATTTCTGCCATGATATCTGTCATAAAAATGTCCATAGGAAGATCATCTCTGTCTCCTTTCCCTGTCTGTAGGAACTAATGATAGCATTTATTCTGATTGCTTACTTTAATATGCCATTTCAATGGGGCTAAGAGAGGAAAGCTAGGTCAACCTAAAACATAAACTAATTCAATGTTATCAATAGTATTATGAGGGTTTCAAAAACTCTTCTGTGTGATTTGTTTAGGCCCTCCTATGTCAGGAAGTTCTATTTTGTGTTCTGAACCTTGTATAAGACACATGTAAGAAACGTATTTTGTTTCTTGTAACATGTAAGAAACCTTTTATAAGAAACATACTTTTGTAGTAACTTTGCTTTACATCAAATTTTTATTTTCATGTTGGCACTTGTAGGAGTTGTAGTGAATATACATTGAAATTGAACCTATCTTGTGTGAGGTAATTATTAATTACCTCCATAATGTTCTTTTCATCCTAAAAGTTACCAAAACAATTTACAAATCTACAATGGTATATACACTATACTCACCCATTACTGCTTACGACTTTAACACTTAAGTGTTCTTTAAGTAACAAGAATGTGATTAGCTAAACCGTACTTTGGTCAAGACACAGAACACAAGAGAGACTGACCATCGGTGCCCATAATTTCAGCTTGTTTTCTGTTCCAAACTATGTCATCTGTATCAGTAAATGTTTCTTACCCTTGATAGTGAATTAGTACTGTAGTGATTCCAAAAGAGTGATACCCATTCAATCATATCCTACTGAAAACTTGGGAAAACTAATACCATGGCAGCAGAAGGTTGTATGACCTCAGTATAATACTAGGGGAAAAGTTTTATATGTGGGTAATACAGCTATGTTATCTGGGGGACCTATAACCTTCTCACACATGTACATGCAAGATAGATTTCCCAGCCAAGTGGTTCTTATTATGATTTGCTTATGAAGTAGCACTAAGCCCTAAAATTAAGTGATTTCCTACCAATTAATAGTGTTACTATAGTACATTCAGTATCAATAATTTGTGATAGTAATATGTTATTCCTTTACAAAGACAACAGCAGTGAAAGACATTATGAAAACGTAACTTCTTGGTGCAGTAGATATAGCTCATAGAGTGATATGAAGTCAGAAGCAATACAATGTCACTGGCAATCTGAATCACATCACCTATACCAGCAATATATAAAAACAAATTTCCTAATGCAGAGTTGTCTTTCTGGGTAACTGAAATGGTTTTTTTCCAGGAAGAAAATGAGTATGGAAGAGATTGTCAGCTTTTGATGATGCAGCCTACCAAGAATGCTTTTTTAGTGTTAATTCAAAACTGGATAACATTTATTCCATATTATTTAACACACACACACACACACACACACACATATTACTGCAGATTCTGCAATAAATATCCTACGATTCTGTAACAGTCGAAGCCATAAAAAAATATAGTTGACTACCTGTCCACAAGGGAGGGCATCCTGGTGTTTATTGGAATATTCCTATTTGTTGCTACTCCTGCTCATTTTAAATCTTGAGAATAGCACTGCTTTCCTTCTGTGTAGTATGCAATGTCTAGTAAGTTGTTGATACTACACAAATACTAACTGAAAGACTAACAAGAAGAAGACAACACAGGTCTCTTTCAGCCCCCTAGCTGTGTACATTTTGCTAACTCAGATACGCATAAACTCAACACTTCCTAAGTCTTGGGAACAAAATAAAAGGGTATAAGCTCTTTCCTATTAGCAATTTAAACATGATGGCAGTAAATTCTATAGTGATACTACAATTGAAATGTATTCTGCAAACACTGAAAAAAGGAAACCAGTTATTATATAGCCTTGACACTAATTTATATGGCAAATTTATTGTATGTCCATTTAGAAATTGCTTCCATATCCACTTTGATTCCATTTCTCTACTGAATAAGTTTAGAGATTTTCTAGATTTGGACATAGGATTTTGGTCCATAAAGGTATTTAGGTGCCCAAGTATCCCCTGGCATCATGCACCCTTTCTGGTCTTAGGGGTGTCAAGGATATCAAACTGACCTGGGCCCCTGGGCCACATCCTGACTACGGAGTCATTTCTTGCAGGGTGGATACAGACCACAAGCGGTCTTCTGGGCTCAATCTGAAGTGCTGGTGGTGGCAGGGCTAAATAGCAGCAGTCGTGCAGGGGTTAACTCAGCTGTCACTCACCCCCTAACCACCCACATGCATCCCCAACAGGACTCTGTAGCTAGGAATTCATCAGCAGGCCTTGACCCCATGCTTCCTGCCTCTAAATTCCTGGCACTTCTAGGAAACCTACAGTCCAGGTGAAATAGTTCTTTGGGCTGGATCTGGCCTGCAGGCCCCCTTGGGGCCTTTAGCACCCTTGGTCAAAGCCATAGCTCTCTAATGGCTTTTGAAGAGGATGTTGGACTGTACAGTTGTATGCTCTGTTTAGAGTCTTTTGCTCAGTGTATGTATACCACCAAAGTGCAAGGAACGCTGATGGCTGGTGCTCCTAGGTACTATTCTACCACAAATATTTAATAGTAGAAAGGATAATAATAAAGTGCATAGGTGTAAGTTAAGCAAGTCTGATTTAGTGTTTTCATTTTGGGGGGGTTGGATATTCTTCTAGAATATCGTCCTTTTAAATGTGCCTATCAAGCATGAAAAAACTCTTCTCAGACTATGGTCCAGCCAGCACTATGGAAGCAGCTTCAATAGATTGTAAGCCATCTTGCAGGCATAATTTATATACATGCAGTGCAAGATTCCAGCGTGTTTTCCTTTCAGTCATCTGGGAATGTCCCAGTTATCCAGACATTAAAATTTCCCTGACTTTCCTAGTCTTTCCATTTTCCTTAAGAGTTAAAGAACAGGTTGGCCATTGCTTGTCCAGGCTGAGGAAGTATTCCTTTCTTGTCAGATTCATTGAGAATATACATTTATGTTGTATCCTCCGCTAGCATCATTGCAACATAGTTTATGGGCAGGCTGGCCTACCCAATGAGTAGTAGTATGTTCTGAGAGA
>NW_017729034.1:93313024-93335808 GCF_001723915.1 Gavialis gangeticus
ACAGTGTGGTCCAGGCTGAGGAAGTATTCCTTTCTTGTCAGATTCATTGAGAATATACATTTATGTTGTATCCTCCGCTAGCATCATTGCAACATAGTTTATGGGCAGGCTGGCCTACCCAATGAGTAGTAGTATGTTCTGAGAGATAGGTACTCTTTTGTTGACCTCATCAATTTTCAATACGTTGCCCCACTCTTCTTAATCAAAATCACTTCAAAGACCCAAAACAGATTGATTCACATGTGAACACTACCCAAACTGTCTTCCAAGAGAGGGAATACTTGTCTTATGTTCCTTTGAACCCACTGCTGCCCGTTTACTTGTATTTACTTTGCATGGCCTATGGCTGAACCATGGAAATTAGAAAACAAACTCCTATTCAGCAAGTCATGTCAAAGGTGACCGCTATGCCAGAGAGTTGACTGTGGGACAAACATTCCCTCTGATCAGGAGGCCTCTTCTGCAGTGTTGCTGTCTCCACAGTTACATACCTGTCTGCAGAAGCCTTTAGTTTATCTTGTCTATGTGGGAAGTCCTAGACGATGCCATCAATCTGAGAGATGAGAGGGATGCTCCCTTGACACTTAAACAATGGTTGTGGTGCAAAAGAAAGAAAATCAGCTCCACTCTGAACAAAGTTTCTTTTGAACTGTACTATGTTCACAGAAAGCATCAGGAGAGTCGCCATGTTCACATATACAGGTTTTGTGCTACCAACACAAGAGATGAAGTGAGCAGGCACCTCATGAATTAGTGAAGAAATTCATCAGGCATATACTGAAGGGGACTTTTAAATTACAAAATAACCCATACATCACCAAATATAGGATCCTGAAAAGCTGGGTTAGATTAAGGAAGAAAGTTTTCAATGAATGCAGTGGAGACTGTACTTTTAAATGTGTGTATGTAGAAAGTATGGCCAACATTTTCAAATGTAGGTTAAACACTGAAAACCATAATTAACATCCAGATTAAAGTGGCCTGATTTTTGGAAATACTGAGCATTTACTAACCTATACCTACTATCATTGGTTCAAAAACTGCAAGTTAAATAAAGATCATTCGCTCCTTCCTGACTAAAATGAAGGTTTGCCTCTAAGCAGCACTGTTAATGATTAAATTGGTGAATCATTAATTATTTTCAGATGCTAGTGTTAAACTTTTTAGTTTGTAGGTTCCATTTGCTAGAATTTCACTCTAGAAAAATAAAGTCATACACATATATGCACACACAGCTCTTAGATGTGCATTTCCAAAGGGTTCCCTAGGAAGTGTCCATTGCTTTCTGAGAAGACTTTCTGAGTACAGATGATGATAACAGCATCTCCAGGTCACAGAAGATTTCCTAGGATTCTGGTCTCTTTGTATGAACTTGGCAGTTGTGAGAGCCTTGTCAAATTAGTGATGAGCTCTCTGCTATTATGGAATTTTAAAAAAAGAAACAGACATTTTTCCAGCTAACAGCTGGCTGATGAGTTTCATATGGATGAGTTGTATGTCGTGCTGGTGCAGGATGCTGTTCAATCCACAAATATAAATCCAGACTAATGCATTTTAATCTACTTCAGTCCAAATTCTTGTATTTTAGCCTCTTCACCATGCTATTGTCAATTTACAGTCTATAGTCTGTTCTATCTAGTTCATAGATGCATGCTGGCATTTTATACATTATGCTGTCTTACTGTTTAAGGTATCATACCAATAATATGGAAAATGATGGCAATGGGCCTAAAGAGGCATGTTATCTATCATGAAGAGTCCTATGAAAAAGTACTAGGCAAAAGATCTAGACTTACTTGCTTTTATTTTGTTTGTTAGGTATTGGACGGATCTGAACAGACTCCTTTCATTTCTACCCAGGAGAACTTTTACAATATTTTCTCCAATGCCTGATAAAGGATGTTTGTGCCAAAAGCTTGCAATTAAAAACATTTTTTTTGCAAAAATCTTGTTGGTTTAATAAAAGATATAATCTCTACTACGAGTCCTGATTGCTTTTTCCTCTAGACCAATATGGCTACAACCTGGATACCTGAAACAGACTCCTATCACTCTAGAACTTTTTAACGGGAGCAGGAGAAAAAAAATGGGTATGCTACAGGCATGGCCACTACATCTAACAAAGATGCATTTCTTAATCCTCTCTGTACTGAGGAGTGGTTGAACTGGAGATATGCTGTTTACATGTGTGCCCTGAAACTTTTTACTGAATAAGGGATAATGTTCTAACACACTTCAAGTTTCAGTGGGCCTTTTCCTCTGGCTTTACATGTAGGTTCAATATTAAGCCTGAGGCAACTTAGACTGTAGCACTAACTGAAAAAAAAATGGAAACCAAAGGGCCATAGTGTGATGTCCTGAATAGAATGTTATCACATGAATAATCTCAAATGAAGTCAATGGGACTATAGAGACAGATGCTACCTAGAATTAGGATGTCTTTCATAGCCTGGCCTATATAAGTGTGATTCAAACTGTATTTTTAATCATAAAGTACATCTGAATATTAAAAAAAAAACCCATGAGGTAAATGCAATGAGTCAAATTCATGAGCTGCTAACTCCAGATAAATAAATGGAGTCAAATCAGGGTTGGATTTGGTCCAAGATACTGATTTCCATAGAATCATAGAATCAAGGAAAACAGTTTTGGAAAGGACCTCAGGAGGCCATCTAGTGAGTCCAACCCCTTGCTCAAAGCAGGATCATCCCCAACTAGATCTTACCACCCAAGGCTTTGTCTACCCGGGTCTTAGAAAGCTCTAAGGATGTCAATAGCTTCTTACATAGGCATTTTGAGAAGCTATAAACATAAAAGAAAATTGTCAACAATGTCAAGGTAATTTTTAAAAAGACTACATATAAAAAAACCATGTTATTCAACAAAGCTACATCTGATTTGCTCATTTTAGGAACTTTTTCACTGGAGTGCCTGTCATAAGTTATTGTCATTATAAAATATCAGTTGAGGTTTATATAACATATTATGATACAAACAGTGAAGTGTGTTTACTCTCAGGTGTAAATGACCCACTAGGTTAATGTTCAGTAATGCTGACCTTGCATTGTCCTAGCGCTTAAATAATATTAAATAACATGGAAGACACGGTAGTGGGAGGTATCCCCATTATAGCTCTGCTATTGTTTATTGCTATTGTTTTGCACATGGAGAAGGAAAGAAAGAAAAGACGGGAGGAAAGCCCAAATGAAATAGTAAAATATGAGGGGAGCTTTCAAAAAGAGTAGATCTTTTTAATTCTCTTTCTTTTTATTTTCTTTCTTGAATAGAACTGAGGTAGTGCCACAATGGCTCTGCAGGCTTCCATAAGCAAAGCACAGCTAGTGATCGTCCCTCCTTTTTAGGGCAAGTTCTCAACCTTTCCTCCCTGTGCAAATGATCTGAAGAATGATCGCTTGCCTGTTATATCCCATCTCTGAAATGCTTTGCATTGACCAGTGTATGTTAGTTTAGTCCCTAAACCCACCAAAGTTGATAGGAGTTTTGAGTTTTGAGTGCGCTATTCATGACTAGAGATGAGTTAAATGATTTCAAAGGAAGTAAAAATGATGTGAAACTCATTTTTTGAATGGAACTGTGTACAGACTTACAGCTTGTATCATGTTCCTCAGAAGTTTCCCCACTATTCATGAACCATTTGCATGGCTGTAGGCTGAGCTATCCTTTAGAATACCAAGCTTATGGAACGTATGGCTCTGTATGGCTTCAACACAAACCAGAGAAACCATTGATTTCTGTTTAATTTTGCTTTATGTCTTGGGTTTGTCTGAAACTTAAACACAAAGCAGAACTTGTGCCATTCAGGTCCATGAAGACTGGAACCAAAGAAAATAAACTAACTCACACTGTTCCAGCTACTACATTGGATTGTTTCTGATGGGACATTTGTGCTGTTTCCTGCTATCCTGACTATCCAACAGATTCCAAATTTTGCTTCAAGACAAAATAGCTATAAAATCTGAGTAGCTGATAAGAAAAGCTTAGAATTTTGCGCTATGAATTGTTTTGATTATTCAGCTTGGAATATGTATTGTAAGCATTTCAATTGACATGTTATTATAACAGGAACTTATGATAGCCAGAGAAGCAAAGGAAATGTTTAAAATGAGAAAGTCAGATGTGGTTTAGTTGAAGGCAACTTGACCTTTGAGCCCTTGCTTGGCCATATAATAGGCAAGAATTGATTCAACAGAATATTTTATTGCTTCGTGATATTTTCCTGTTGAGAACAATATTTAAATGCTTAAAAAGAGCTAGATAATTCTATTTCTTCCTCTTTTTCCTGTTTACTCCTTTTCTGTACTCCAATCTGCTTGCTGCTTTGCCAAGCAGCTTTCAAACCTCTAGCCAGAATTAAAACTGAGCAGCAACTCTTGGAACTGGCACCATTGATGCCCCCCCTGTGGGCATTGCCCCCAACCTCCATCAGTGTAGCAGCCAGATAGGCTACACCTAATAGCACCTCGTTCTAAACCCAACAACATGGTCCTGAATTTGAGTATTGCAAAGCATTGCACTGCAGTTCAGCAGCACACAATAAATCCCTACATTTTCTCCCCTTCATGTGCCCTAGGAATGGTCTGCAGTGTTATAAAAATGTGTGACACTGTGTTGCAGTTACTGGGAGCTTTGTACTCCTGGTACATGTTTTAGCATTTTAGAAAATCAGAGTTTCATCACTGTGCCTGCCTTTAGCTTTGGGAACACAAATAAGTTCCAGGAGACCTATCATATGATTAGAGCGATCCAATCAGAAGCCTCAGAAAAGGCAGTAGTTGCCAAAAGAGCAGATGGGTCCGAAGTCTGTACCAGTTAATTTCGCGACCTACTGAAATCACTGAGAGATTTATATTGCTAATTACAGACTTTGTTTCTGGTTTAATCATCCTTTCCGTCACCTTTCTAAAAATCTGAGGGAAAAGCTATCTTATGCAAGATGGTGCTCTTTAGAAAGTAGGTAAATCAGTAGCTATATATTTCTTGGCAAAAGACTTCATATTGTTTTAGCTAAGACTTTTAAAGCTGTGGTAAAAGATATCATCTTTGTCCATATTTGTGGTTTATTTCAGTAGAAGAAAAATGTGTTTTTTAAAAAAAGTCTACTGTTTTGAACTTGACACAATGAGCTTCAGTTGACTGTGATCTCTGGCTAATGCACATGAAAATAAGTGCAACGGATAAACTCACATTTCTGTTAAAGCCAAGGTCATAATTCCTTGGAGCCTCAGAACCGCACAGACACACTGTGCCTGAAGAAGGGTGATTGCACCCAAAAGCTTGCAAAGAACTCTTTTCCAACTACTCAGTTGGTCTAAAAAAAGGTATCACATCTATCCAAACACCCTTGCCTGCCTATGTCCTTAAACTAGCATGGCTGCAACCAAAAACCCTAATAATAAATTTGTAAGCATTTCCTGGAAGAGGTGGTAGAATTGCTTTTTCTTCATCATCTTTGTAAAAATAAAACATGCAAAAGGCTCCAATTCTGCAAATATACACTCCCATAAATTATTCTACACATGAGTAATTTAAGGTCTGATACTTACATGCATACATTTACTTCTTGGTATGGATGTCTTCAGAACGGGGCTGTGATTTGCAAAACATGATTGGCCAGGAATACAGCAGGTCCATAAATCCTCTTGTTTTCTATTTATGTGCTGTCTTAAAATGATTTAAGTTAGGTGAAAATACTTACTCAGCTACCATCATTATCACCATTGATAACTGGAAGTAGCAGCCTGGAACCCAGGAATGACACTGATTCCTACTGAGTCCTTGGGCAAGTTAGTTAACCTCCCAGTGTCTCAGTATCCCTAACTATCAAATGAAGGTAACAAAACTTTCCAAACCCTAAAATAATGCTAGGAAAGTAATCAATGAATATATATTTGTCAAACAAATTGAAGATGAAATGGAAATGTAAGTACTAGGCATTTTATTATTATCCTGAATAGGAATTTCTCAAGTACATACTGTGAAACAATAACAAGATTACAAATGTCCTAATAACATAAGCACAGGTTTTCCTCAGATACGCTCCCCTGTTGAAAAAATAAATAGATGGTCAACATTTTCCATTAATCTTCTCATAATAAAAATGAAGCTTAAGGTTCAGAGAGAAGACATGAGGAAAGTAAAGACTGCATAATCAGTTCAGTATATTTTATTTTAGAAGTTCTGTAAATTTGCAGTTTGAAATAATGTAACTCATAAAATGGTTAGTAGAAATGAAGCCATTCCTTGGACAGAAAATTTACCATTAACTATAACAGTTTTACCTGATTAAGTAGCACAGGACTGACTGAAACCTTAAGTTAGCGTTTATCTCTTGCTGAAATTAGAAGTATATCTTATGTCACCATGGATTTTCCATGTCTTTGATTTCTTGATTAATTTTAGCTAACTTTGTAGTAAAAAAAAAGGTAAAATATACATCTGAGATTTAAAGGCACTTATTCCTGCTTGTTCTTTAGACAAAATAGGATGCTCTCCAGAAACTGACCTGAACAGTAACATAGATGAGAGACCAAAGTATTAATCGATTAGTTTAGATAATCTCTCATATCAGGAAAATCCATGCTGCTGATTGAATGAAGTCTCCCCATTGAGTCGACAGAGTTAACAGAGAGGCAGAGGAGCTAGATTCTCAGAACAAACAGAAATGATGATGTCGACCTCAGCACATTACAGAATCAGTTGATTCCCCAATCCAGGAAAATTTGTTGTCAGGGACTTAATTCCGTATGAAAGGAATGTTGTTTCATTTCAGAACCAGAGATTTCCGACAAGACAGAGCATGAGCTTTCTGAAAGGAGAGATCTTTTTGTTTTTTTCTCACAAACATGCTCAGACATAGCTTTCCTTTCAGCTAATTAAGCTGTTTTAAAGCAAACTGGTCAAACAGTGACATCGTAGTGGGGAGCCTTGGAATCAATTGCATGATGTAGAAGGCAGGACATTTAAAGGGTGACTTCTGCCATTGTTTCCCCTGGCTGAATCTTTTCTACTTGGTCAATGCTGCCAGAGTGACCTCATACAATTGGGAGAATTCAAAGCCACTGACCTCAAGAGATGCCATTAAGAAGGCAACTGCAGAATAAGATTTCATGGTTGGAAGCCAAATTTACCCTCTGCTTCCAAGTCTTGATGCTTACAATATTTTATATGTATGTTTTCTTCCTGTCATTAGCATATTGTTAAACCAATGAAATAAAAAGAGAACACAGGAATAAGGCAATGCTATAAATAATGGTGTCCACACAATGTGAGAGAGTCACATTGTTTTTAATGAAAGATGGGATTGAAAAGAAAATAATCTTGTGGAATTATGGTGGCTCCTTTAGCAGAATGACAGTGAGTAATTGGCAGGGGTAAGTTTCACTTTGCTAGCACAGATGATGGACTCCTAGCATATATTTTGTTAAGCAGAGTATGACATCCATTGTTTTTCCAAGCTGCTGGATATAAAATCGGTGAGTTTCAACATCTGCCAAATGACCATACAGTTTCCCATGTGCAAAGAATAGACACATTTCAAACATTCTATTAATAATTGAGGACACTGGCAGAAACAGTCTCCTTACTGTTTCTTGCCGAGGACATCAATAAGCGCATTCAGCTAGGCAGCAGATACAAAATGGAACCTTGGGAAACCGGAGCACTTGGCAGCCATTGTTCTAACATCAAAGAAAAACATAGTAAAAACAGTGGGCACCATTTGAAAAGACATCATTTGCCAACAGATGTGACAACATAGTTGTTTTCAGGAAGCCACTGAAAGTTGAACTTATTTGGCACTTCGCAAGATCAAGCCCAGCTCCCACACAGAGGTATCTGAAGTGCTCATCATTTCCTCTACTTGGGTGTCTAGACCCCTCTCTCCCCATATGCTCAGACTAAAGAAGGGTGTAGGTAGTGTCTGCCCCCCAGACCTGCCTTGTTTCTGAGAGTCCCATAATGGCTTTGACATAAAATAGCCTCCTACCCAAGTCCCAATCCAGAGAAGACCCTCTTCCAAACATCACTCTTTCTGACACTGTGTGCATGTATGTGTGTGGGGATCTGTTGGATATGAGGCTGAAGGGTTTAGCTGTGATTCTCAGCCACAGTACTGGGGTACTCTGGGGTGCCTTGAGATCCTTTGAAGGGTGCCACAGAAAGTGTGAGGAGCTAAATGAGATGGTAAGGAGATAAGTGAAGGCTTTTCCTGCCTACCCCCCTACTCCCATTACCCAGCCCCTCTGCAAGGAGGTAAGCACTGTACTAAATAAAAAAAATTTGAAGTAGGGTGCTGCTCCATTCACAAAAGTTATGGAAGAAAGCCTGGAGTCTAAAAAGGTTGAGAACCACCGGTTGAAAGCATTCATTTACCAGCTAAGCAGTTCCCTGTTCTGTTTCAGCTGAGCAAAAAAAAAAAAAATTTCAAGAGGCTGAAGATCTAATCCTTAGAATTAAAAAGTTTCTCCATTCTTGCATTTGTTCTGTGCCCCCATTTATTACAGATCCCCCTACTTCTGGCACCATTTTAAATTATTTCTATTTTTGTTTTGTCTGTTCCTTGTGTTTATTTCGTATTATATCACACATATACCAAACAGTCTATTATGGGGCAGTCATCCAGCCATGCAGAAGTGTTCCAGTTACAACAAAAGAATCAGTGCAACTTAGCACACCAAATGGAGAATGGTATTGCCTAAGTCTGTATGAGGACACCTGCTTAATTGTTCAAGGTGCAGACAGAGAAGCCAGAGTAGGTAATCCTGCCACTGTGTTGATTAATGGCCCATGGCTACAAGGTCTATGCTGGATGTCAGAAAAGATTCTTACCCTCTATCCCCACAGAGAACCCCAAGGCCCAGTCTTGATCAGTTCCAATACACCTTGCACTTTCCTTTATCACAAGTGGGGATTATACATTCTGTGCAATAATGTTTTTTCATACAGACCTTACACAAGTATAAATAAGCTTTATTTTTAAGTTACTCATAAACATATTTCTATTTGTACAAATCACTCTAGTAACTAGCTCAAAGGATATCTGAAAGATACAAAAATCTGGTGAAATACTGTGCTTTTTCCTAACACTAGCTAATCCAATAGTCATGTTTATGGGTGCAATTCATCTGTGTTGTAGCTTTGGGGTATATACTTTGTCCAAGATGGTTGCTGTTATTATTGAGTTAGCACTGCCATTAAGGCCAGACATTATACTTTTACCAGTATAAGTGATCAGAAACCAGTCTATACCCATAATAGAATAGAAGTTTAGCACATATAGGCTGGTTTAAAAATGGCAGAACCAATCTAAGATTTGGCAGAACCCAGTCTAAGATTCACCAAAAAGCAAATGTGTGTTCTGTTCATAAGTGAAAGTGCATAATACTGTGTGTCAAAGGGTAGCTTCAGAAATATTTAACTGAAGCAGAAGCATATTTAAGCCAAGCAGTCATTTATACAGGTTGGTAAAATAAAACATGTATTGACTGAAGCTGAGAAGTCAATGACTGAGCAGTAGAAAATTTTAAGGCATGGTTTAAAAGGTGACAAACACTGTTACTCCTTAATGCTTTTGAATTCAGGGGTCAAAGAAGCAATACTGAACTTACCTTGTGAACAGATAGGGCCACATTCTTGGGCATAAAATCTGTGTATTTACAAGCAGAGCTCGAAAAAAGCTTGAGACAGTCTGCTGTACAGCACAGGATCCTAGACTGTCTTAGCCTCTGACTTGCTACGTGACATTGTGTAAGTCACATTACTTTTCTGTGTTTCTGTTTCCCTTCCTGTCTGTTTAGCCTGTAAGACCCAGATCTTCAAAAGTATTTAGATGCCAAACTCCAGTTCTCAACAGAGACTCTTTGGGGTGGGAACTGACAGTGCTTATAAGTATTTGCACATGGCTCAGCTCAATGGAGGTCTGATGATGGTCAGGGCCTCTAGGCACTACTACTGTGATGATGGTTAGTATTAGTATTAGACCTGGTAATAGAATCAGACAATTTGGCACCTCAGGAAAGTGAGGTTGTGATATCAGTATTTCTATCCATGAACTGAGTTATATAAAAGTCAACTTCAAAGGCCTTTAAAACACTGGAAACTGAGCAAACAATTGATCTCCAGGGGACAGCAAGGATTACCAAAGATTCTCCCTCTGTAGGTAAGCAGGCAGTACTTGACTGTTTATGACCTTCCATGATCTGTATGTGCATTGGCACATGCTACCAACCTAAAGATAATAATAATTTAATCAGTTTAGATGTATCATTTCTACATCCCATGTCCTTTTAGATACATTGCTCCTATTCAGAACTTGATGTACTGGTACATGTCTTTTTGGTTCCAGAGGTCTCTCTTCCCAAACTGCCGTATACTATACCAAATCCATGGTGTGATAAGCAGACCCACTTCAACATTTGGGGTCTGATCTAAAACCCAGTGAAGTCAATAGGATTCTCTGCATTGACCTCAGTGGGGTTGGGATCAGACTTCCTAATCATAATGACAAAATATAGGAGTGGCACTTTCTGAATTGTTAATTCTTTCTATAAATGCAAGCAGTTGAGAACAAGACAGTTAAATACATTACTCTAATTCACCTGTTCACATAGTAAGTTCACAATGAAAATAAATTATATGAGGGGTGGAAACAATTTAGATTTTAAGAAGAATTTTAACTTTAATAAGCTAGGGAGTTTGGATTTGTTATTTCTTAATTGTGATTTGTTTTTCCTGAGAGTTTTAAAACTGTACACTGTGTCATCACTACCATGCCTGATATGGGGTTTTCTGTTAGTGGTGTTATTTCAAGATGATTTAGACAGTATGGGGGAAAAAATCTGCATTGTGTGTTTGAGACCTTTAAGTAACTGATTTCAGACAATTCCATTTTGGGATTTTTTTCTCAAATTTCAGGTGCTTTCTCACTGCCCTCTCTCTGAGTCTTTTACACCTATGTAAATGAGTGTGATACACCACTAAGTAGGAATGACAGTGTTTTCCGCTTTAAACAAGTGTAAATGGTTAGACAAGGTATAACACAGTGTATCAGCCCTGTGTCCTTGGGAATTACCACCAAATTGCAATTTAGTCACTATCATGGCATTGCTTCCATACACCTTTCTGTGGGAAGTATTCAGGGGATGACACCACAGCCTGTTTGCCACAGGTATCTCTAGTGATAGTAACCATAACCGAATGGAAACAGGCACTTCGCAGTACAGACATGTCAGTTCTGGACCACCTCTGCTACATTTTTAGTCTCTGATTCTTTCTGTTAGGAGGAATTTAGCCCTGAGAAAATGCCTCTGACTGCTACTGTTTCCTGGCCACTTGCTACTTTTCCTGTGTAGTTGCATGTTAAACATGATGACTTGCTCTATAGAAGCCATGTGTTGTCATAATGTAACATCATTAAACAAAGTGTTTAGAGCAGTTTTAGCAGAGCCAGAACATGAACAACAAAACCCGCCAATTACAGTGTCATTTTGTGTAGTTGTTAAGGTTTCAAATGTCTCCAACTTTCTCTGGTAGGCCATATTGAGCATGTCACAGAGAACATCTGAGATAACGATTTGCTAGGCGATGTGCAGTTCTCGCCCCTTTTTTTTAATATCAGAGAAGAAAGAGTTCTTTATAATAATTTGGCTCAAATGTCTACACACATTGCTCCAGCGTCTGTAGCAGCATGTGTTTCTAGGATTGTTCTGGAAGAGAAAATGCAGAAACAGCAGGGAGCAGAAGATAAACAGGCAATTCGTGACTCATTAAAACAAGCATTGGTAGCCAACATTGTGGAGTGTGTGAAGGCCCCAGATCCAACTCGCCTATAAACTTTTTTTACCAGCTGGACTTAGCATCTGTCAGAGTTTGGAAGGAGAGATAATCTGGTACAAATGATTTCAGTGTGTCGCATTTATTAACCTGCCACCTTACATAACACTGCTGATTGGGAACTCAGGGAACTGTTTGAACAATGACACAGCTTATTGTCGGAATGTTACAACTTCGCTATTAAGGATATCTTTTTTTAAAAATTGTAACAAAGAAGACTGAACAAATGAAAAATTATAATGAAGCAAACTTCAGAAGCAGCACGGTTTTGAGATTTGTACGTGCCAGAACAAGACTTGGAGCTGGCCTTTTTTCCTAGCTTTCTGTCCTTCACATCAGTTCACATACATGGAAACTTTTTAAACGAGTTAGCACATTAACTGCTTCCAGTTAGGACCCCACTTACCTTCCTCCCCCAGCTGCCAGATAAGGAAAATGATGTAATGCAGGAGCATGTCTGCTTCCAATAGCTTGTTGTGGATATTACACCAGATTTGACATTCCATATAAAAATGAAAATGATCTTTGTTTTCAAAATGTTTTAGAAAATTTCATGTGTGTAGCTTTCTCTTAATGCAGTTTGCATCACAGAGAGCATGATCCTAGTTAATGAAGGTGGAAAAACTGCCCTTGGCTTCAGAAGGAAAAGGACTGCACTCTAACACTTTAAAGGACATGCTGTCTGGATAAAAGGAGAAACATACTGCAAATAATGTATAATGTGTATATATATGACATCCACTTTGTTTTGAGCTGTTTTCACCTCATTGTACACTTGCTAGGGTTACTCAATGAAAAGAAAAAACACAAAGCAGTGTTTTGCTTCTTTTCCAGATTAGATGCCAGTAGTTTCAAATTAATAGCAATGTTTACTCTCTAGTACAAAATTTGCACATATTAACTTATAAAATATGAATAAGCTGGTTTTCTGTAACAAAATACAGGGTTGCCATTTCAAAAATGAAAACTGCAGAGACTTCGGGAGGCAAAAAAAAAAAGCCAGGCTAAGGAATACCTCACATTTCATTATGGGTAGCCTATTATTTGTAGTTTTGAAACTTTATTGGTCCCCAATCTAATCTTTTCTGAGTATAAAAACATTAACATATGGTTTAACACAGCACAGGGCTGGAAAGTCCGTATCCCAAATGCACATTGTATGCAGGGTGACATTCACACTAAATATCATCCCATAGGGTCTGTACTCCATTTTACCTGGGATTGGAGAGCCATGAAATCTCTGGAAAAGTTGTTCATGAGTCTGAACCAAATGGTGCACAGTGTACTGAGATACTAACAGTGTATGCTGCTGCCAAAGGTTGTGGCTCAAATGTCTCTCTAAGTAACATTAAAAATCTGCTGCTTCATGCCTATGAATTTCAATATTTATAGTGTTCAATAAAATGGTCCACTGTCAGAGAGAGATGTGCCACTGTGCACTCTCTGAGCAGATGGGCTGCAATATGGCACATTTACATGGACCAGCTGTGGAGTGCAGAAATGAATGCTGGTCATAGGCAGGGTACAGGCACCACATCTGGAATGCTAACAGACTGGCCTCTGTATCCATTGTAAAGTTTCCTTCAGCAGGATGAGCTCTGATTTAAAGCTGCTCACCAGTGTACCTTAAACTGCATCAAGAGTCCTCATTAACACAAGAGACTACAGTGAGGTTTAGGGCCTGGAGCTTCTCTGCTGGGCATCTGTTAGAATCCGAGGATGGTACTCTGTAGTCTATCTAGAGACACCCCAGGGAGAGATTCTCTTATGTGCAGTGTTATAGTCTAAATCTAACAATTTTTTTTATTCTCTCCTGCACACTGTTATTTCTACACTTAACATTTTCTGGTAAACACAGAAAACAAGCTCACCCCTCCTCCCCTACTCATAGGGAGAACCAGGCACTCTGCTCAAATGTTGATATTTTAACAGAGTTATTTATTTTTTAAGCAAATGCTGTAGAACTGATTAATAATGAAAACACAGCATGTCTGCTGGATTTTCATTGTAGAAATCTTTTTTTACAATGCCTTTTGGCCACCCCATTTTGGTGTGTAGGCCTGATGCCCATTTACACGGAGGCCAATTTTCATCCCTTTGTGGGCAAAATCCTGACTCCTTCATAGTCAATGGCAAAATCATCACTATTTCAGTATAGCAGACTTCTGCTCTAGCTGTGTAGACATGTAAAAAAGGTTTAAGTATAATTAACTTACATTGAGTAAAAAGAGGTAGTTTCCCTAGTAGAATGAAGTGATGCAGACAGCAGGGCAGACTGGCCTCTTAGGTGTCCTCCTTTTACCTTTACTCTCTTTGTAAGCCCCCTTCCTACTGCCAACATGGCCCGATATGGCTTTATATAGTAAATAGAATAAGTCCATATGTGTTTAAATAAAAAGATCAAGAAAATATCTACATCCCAACAAGAGAATTATTTAAATGAATCTGTCTCCAATAGGTCAGATTTGGCTCCAGATATTTCTAAGGTAGTTAAATCAGAATAAAAATATTATTAAGGAATGTGTTTCCCTTAAAATTTTGGTTGGTTAAACATACTTATCTCTCAAATCAAATATATTTTCTCATACTGCCTTCCTGAAGCAGGCATTTTAAATACTGAAACAGGTGCTGTCCAATGCAGACCTTGTTACTTCTTAATAAAACCCCTGAATTTCAAGGCTGGGGAGGAGAGGCAGGGAGTACTCAAGCTTAATTACATTAATAACCAAGACCCTGGGATTGACATTTTCAAAGCTTTCTAGATTGTTCTTGGATTTTCCTGATGATAAATGCTGGTGCTTCTTAAAAATCACATAAGTTTAGAACGTGTTTTTCCCCCAGAACTGGCGTGACTTACAAATGCAAATGGGAAGATGCATTGCCCAATTTATGATTGCTTCTGTCATCTTGCCCAAAAGTAACACATGACAAGGACTAATAACATGCAATCTTAAAATGTACAATAGCCCAGTTACAGAGGTCTGAAGAATGCCATTGTCTGTGTGCAGTATCCTTTGACTCCTTCCATAGGAACCTTTAGTATTATGAAGCCAAAATATGGTAATGAAGCCTATTGTTGATACCCATTCATGGCATACACAGTAAGACTCCACAAGGATAGAATATGAATGCATATCAAAAATTAGTACCTGAAAAGCAGCTACATAAATGTGAGTCCAATTCTGCTGTAACTTAAATTAATCATAAAGCGCCCACTGTCTTTTAGTGGACACAAATCTGAATTCTTTTTAGATTAACCATTTAGAGTGCCTATGAGTTCAATGCATACAGTATTGCACAGATCAGATCAGCGATAATGCACAAAAGCTGTGTGATACATACTGGGCTTACAGGCCAACACAGTATTTTACAGTCCTGGCAAACCCACTGGCAGGTCCAAGGGAACTTCCTGCTGCAAAAGAAACATCCATAGCATTCTTTTGTTGGTAACAGGTGATGACAAAGAACAAGATATGTTTGGACCCCCAAGGCTCTGAGCCTTCCAGGCTGCCAAGTACCCGCACATGCCGCTGACATCAGTGAATGCAGCGGGTAATCAGCGCTACCCAGGACTACAGTGTAGTAGTTAGTAGGGCTGTGCAAAGCTTCAGGTGCTGATTTGATTCAGAGGAGATTCAGCCCAATTCGGCAGCCAAATCTCCAAATCCAAATCGAATCAGGGGACCAATTAAAAGGTCCGAATAAATTTGAAGGTGTCCAAAGGGATTTGGAAAAGATTCGGAGAGCTTCTGTGATTCAGGCAGTCCACTGGCTGCAGCAGGGACCTAGACCTGGACTCCATGCTGGTAAGTAGGGGGCGGGGGAGGGGAGGCTGGAGGAAAGTGGAGGGGACCATGGGGGGACCCCTGCCAGGCCCCATCCTCTGCCAGCTCCCTCAGCCCCTCTGAGGATAATAGCACTTGTCAGCCTCATGGGAGGGGCATTATAGGGATATACCACTCTTACTATAATGGTTCCTGTAAGGACCCCTCAAAGAGAAGGAAGATTCAGTCCCTTGCACAATTGAATGCTGAATGCTAAAGCAATTGCTGCATAAAATGAAACTCCTATCTTATCTGTTGTTTTAACACTTCTATTCTGTAAGGACAGTTTACATTCTACCAGGTGAGAATGTGTCATTTACCTGCATGTGAATACAGTCCCCTGTCCAGGTCAAAGCATATGGTCAACAGAGTGTATTCAAAGTAATATTGAGCCAATATGGAACAAGCAATACCACATGGGTTTCCTAACTTGCGCTGGTTCCCTTATTTCGAATGTGACAGATGTAGCCTTTAACATCACAAATAAATCCAACACTGGGTGTCCATCAGGCAAGCAGTGTTCCAGTGCAGATGTCTGGCTCAACATGTGCTTGTCATGGACTGCTGCACACACAAGTTTTCCCATCTTGTAAAGGGCACTTTGACCACATCATTCCTGACAAGGGACAAGTCTATTTACATCCAACTTAATTTCAGAAACTTGTAAACAGCAGATATTGCTTTTAATACACGGTTCAAATATTGCCTGGTCTGCTCCCAAATGTTAGTTTGCTATTTTATTGTCCACTGCTGTGTACCTTAATTTATTAATTTGTTATAATAATTGTAAACAATTTGAGGGAGTCACACAAGGAATCAAACCTTGTATACTGGCCAGTTAGTGTCCATAGGACTTCTTTCACTAGCAGGCCAGAATGAGTAAGAAGCGCCAGTTTATGTTAGAAACAGTCATTTTTTCAAAGACAAGTAGCATTTAAAGGGAAAGAAATATATTCTCTGTAACTGCATTTCATTTGAGGGAACAAAAGCTTCCAGTGAAAGATATGATATGGATCTCAACACCTAAGACAAGATTTTCTTCTGTATCCAACTGACCTTGTGGTATGTGTCATGGATTTCCAGTCATCTCCCTGACCAAAATCCCAGGCTAAGGTTATTGCATCCCACAGACTATTCTTAGCTACATTTCTTGGTTATGGTCCCTAAGGGACCATCTTCCAGTTGGTGATGGCCAGAATGCATTGTACGCCAACCATAACCGCCAACCTTCCCCCTTCTGAAAGACTCCTCCCTCTCCCTCATGACTGTCCTGCATCAAAAACAGTGGCAAAAGCAGCATAGGTTCATTCATCTCTGCATCAGCTGGGGATTGTTTCAGGCTAAAGAAATATACAGTCATGTGACCAGACACTGGAATAGACTCCCAGTGGGGGTGGTGCAGGCACCTACCTTAAAGATATTCAAAAGGAGACTGGACACACACCTTGCTGGGGTTATTTGACCCCAGCAGTCTTTCCTGCCCAATGTGGGGCTGGACCCGATGATGTCATGAGGTCCCTTCCAGACCTAAACTTCTGTGAGTCTGTGAATAGCAAGACTGATCTCTGATGTCTTTTGCATAGAAGAAGGAGCAGAAGGACCAAGATGGGTGGGGAGGAGAGGGTGAGCATGTGGAAATAAAGTCCTTGCAAAATATAATAAAAAAATAAAAGACTAGCACCTTCATGCATAGTTGATCTGTTTCCTATGTCATACAGGAATGTATAGGAACTGGATATTATTGCTTTAAATGGTTAATATACCCCTACTGATTTTACTTGTTTGTGGGTCAGGGGTTATGTTTTTTAATCCCTCGTAACACTGAAGAGCTCATATAGCAAGCTCAATTTTATTTTGGCTTGTGCATCAGCAGTCATGTTAATGAAGTGTATATCTATGGCATAGCAATGGGCTCACCACAGAGGCAGTAAGCCCTGTCCACCTGCTCCTGCTTTGTGACTGTTACCCCAGAAACAAAGCAAGGAGGATTGCCATGGTTAGGGGTGGAGGACACCCATGGGACCATGTGAAAGACTTGGATTTCCAGCATGCTCAAGAGCAGTGGTGTGGGGTGCCCTTATGGCATCCATTTCCAGGGTTGGTCCACTGAAAGCAGAGCAGCTGCTTGGTGGCACAACTAAGCTGTCTGCTGTGGCAGTGTCAATGGACCCTAAATTTTTTTTGCAGCCTTCCTTTTTGGTAATGTAGGCTAGAAAATCCTGTTTGACTTGCATATTCCAAGGCAATTTTGCAGGAGGAAATAAAAACAGCACCAAATACACTTGATCTGGGATCAGTTGGAAGTAAAATCACAGAACTCTGGCCATGAATACAAGGTCACTTTTCAGAGTAGAATGTGACCACTGACAGACCACACCAGTACCTCTCGCTGGTGCACAGAGAAAAAAAAGTGTGCTCACCTTCTTGTAAACAGAGCACGTAGATTTTCATTGCTGGTTGTTTGCAGCCCTGGCATTGAGGAAAACATTCGTGGGATCCAGGTTTTAGTTGCAAGATCACATGCAGAAGGCAGAGGTGTCACAGAACTAGCCTGAAGAAAGAGAACAAGGAGAGCCAGTGTCTGTAGGGGAGCAGCGGGGCCATGAGCAACAAGGCAGAAGTGGAGCTTGATCCATATGTCTGTTCTGCACTTGCTGCTGTGCAGAATCCTGCTGCACTAGTTTCATAGCTTTTAAGGCCAGAAGGGACCATTATATCATCTAGTCACCAGCACTGGCTTGTGCTGCCGGGACAACAGATGGCTAAGATGTAGATAAAGCTGGTCAGGAAACCAAATTCCTGTTCTGCAGTAACAGGGAGGGTCTGGAAATGTTTCATTCTGATTTGGGATGAAAGCTCAAAGCCTCCAGCACTTTCACAGGCTGACACCCTGCAATATTTTGTTTCACAGACACTATAGCACAGTCTTTCTGAAATGAAATATCCTTCCTGGCGGCTGCTGGTCATTTCCATGCCTGCTACAGTGATGGACAGTCATGACATTGAATGATAATGAATCGTGACATTTTTGGCAAGCAACTGTTAGAGCTTGCAGGATTCCAGCCCCAAAATGCTGTCCTAGCTCAGAGGATGCAACTGGCATCCTGGGCTGCTTTACCCTTAGAGCAGGTAGGCCCCCCAGTACTGAGAGTTGGAAAACTGGGACAGCCAGCTTGCTATAGGTGTGGAAGTCCTGGAGAACCCATCCTCAGACAGTTCTTATGGTGAAGCTGCCCTGGAGCTAGGGATCCTAATAGACTGGCCCAGGAATTCTGGGCTTCTAGAAGCCCTCAGACTGCTCCGCAAGTCAGGGCTCTCAGTGCTGCCCAGCCCTCTAAGTTTCTGGCTCCAGGGCAGAATGCCTGCAAACCCAAAAGACACTAACTACAGTCTAAGCTACCAAAGCTATCAGCCTTCCTCATCTATGCTAGGGTGTTTGGCAGCCATACCAGAGCTGAGACACAAGTCTCCTGGGATTTCTGGGCTCTCACCTCCATGGCAGGAAACCTAGAAGCTTTGAAACTTAAAGACATTTCCATGCTTCCAACTCTGATGCAGCTCTAAGTAAGTCCTTGCAGCATGGGCAACTGGTGCCTCCCAAGTCTGGGGGGGCACCAAATCGCTGACTGGGGGCGGGGGGCAGCGGCCGATCGCTGAGTCCAGAACCACCAGTGGCAAAGCCAGAAGTGCACTTCCACTGGCACTTCTGGTTTCGGGGCTGGCACTTTCAGGGGGTGCATGGCCAATCTCAGGCGGTGCACGTGCACCTCCTATGCGTCACCGGTGCCTTTCAGTATGATGCCAAGGAAGTGGAAAGGTGAGCCATCAGGGAACCAGGAAGTTTTATGATAAAAATGTCCCTGGCAGACTAGTTTGAAACCTGTCTTTATTCTGTCAGATAAATTCATCCAAATCAATACAGTTTCATGACACGCTGAGCTTTTGATAATATGGCATTTTCTAACATACAAATATGTTGGCAGGAAATGTCTGACTTAGAGATTTGAGACTATGAAATTGTGTCAGATTTCCTGGATACCTAGGTAGGGCTGTGACGTTCTCTCTGAGTTATTACTCAGATTGCCACTAATACTCATAGTTTTTATTGGCACGCCTGGTGTTTTTCACTTTTTTTTTTAATGAGAACGGTTTACAGCATAGAAGCCAAGTTGTGCAGATGACATAAAGGTCACTCCATGGTTAACATGGAGCTTAATTCTTTGTAAAAGTTATTTCTTTAGGGCCAGTGAAGAATGGCAGTCTAAACACATGCAAGTTCAGAGACAGTACTATCTTCCCCAATCCTGTCCCACCAAAAGGCCCTAAACCAGGGATTGAATGGAGCTGTGGAATTCTTGAAAAGATCTTGCAGCCCTTAAATCATTGACTTTCCCAGTATCCAAGATTTGTTCTGTGCCACTACTTTGGAAGAAAGCCTTAGTCTCTCCTCTGCCCTTGTCACAATTAACAGACTTTTACCTATCTTTATTTTCACAGAGGCTAGAGTGTTGGCTCCTCTGAGTACAACAGCCAGCAGCAGCCACAGTTAGCAGTCATTTTGATTTGCCATTCTGGTTTGCAGCTGCTGGATAATTTGAAAGGAACTGATAAAGCAAAGCAAATGAAACAAACATGATGGAACAAAATCAGTTCTTAAAAAGAAAACTCAGGACATTAAAGGTTGTACCATATAAATTCTATTAGATAACACTTGCCAACATTGTACTTTAAATCCTACTCTAGATAACATGCACTACCCTAACATACATTAGCTAACATTGTTTAAAGGTCTTAGGTACACAGACTTAATCACAACCTAAGCTAGTTGACTAAAAAGCCTAGGTAAGAGCCTCACAGAGCAAGCTGGAGCCAAAGGCATCTGCAGAGCCAGACCTAAATTCCCTGCACTTTAATTTCAGGATAACATTTCCTCTGCTACCTAATGCCAGATCCTTCCAGGGTTCATAAATCTTTCTTTCTGTCACAGAGGCTGAAAAGTGAATCAGTACCTCACTACCATAGTCCTACAAGGACAGTCAGAAGGTTCCTGTGCACTTATAAATTTGTACCAGTCTCTGAATTTATCTTAGAGATGGAAATTAATAATATAATACAGTAAATACTCACCGGGGAAAATCCAAACAGATCATCATTCATGTGTTAATTTTTTCCTAATATCTATCATGCGACTACTTACAGACTGAGAAGACTTTGCATAGCAGTAAAGCTGTCTCCACCCAGTAAAATGGAAAGAGGGAGTGTGAGGCAAAGAGGGCATTAGCATTTAATTTCATCTCATGAAGACAGAACATTACAAAGCAATTTGGTAACTCACTAATAGGGAAGAAAAGTAAAGCCTTAGTCTTTTTTAGATGTAGCTCTTTTAAGAATCCCCTTAAGAGGGCTCAGTAGGGTGTGTCAATATTGCTCCCCATGGAAATCATATGGTTTGCCTATGCAGACAGTGAATTGTTTTGTGGCTGTGAAATATTGTGTGTTGCCCTGTGAGCAGTGGAGCCAGTGGATCGAGGAACCGTTGTTGAGACTGACAGTTACATTGTGCCACTGAATAGTGAAACGGCAGAATCAAAAACTCAAGTGGACCCAGACAGAATGTCCTGACCTTTAAGAAAAAGGCTGATTGGATATGGTATAAGCTCCCCTTCATCTTTCACCATAATCCATTACACCTTTCTTAGCAAACTCTCATAATTTATGTAGGCTCATAGATAGGTTTCCCATAGATATTTTACATGCTTATCATTAAATCCCTCCCCTACAACTTATTTGCTTATGTATAATTCACTTGTTCTTGTAAAACTGCAGCTATTTACACTGATGCATATATAGAGCCCAACTCATTTAAGCTATAATTCAGTGCATTATAATGTGAAAAGCCAATAGTGATAAATTTGTACTAATCTAATCAGAAGGACTTTTTCTGTGGTGCAAAAATATATATACACATAGACATCATAGAAGAGCATGCAGTGGGAAAATAACCAAGGCAAGCTACATATAAGCCATGAATGTTGTTATATTATATCCCATATTTTGCATTTGTCTGAACAAGACTATAAAATATTTTATGTCTGTAATAGGCCACATATAATGCTTTTTTAAAAAGGGAAAAAACAGCAGTATTATTGAAGTACACTGAAAGTCCAGCTTCACCTTTGGTAGGTGCTGTGAAAACAAAAAGAAAAAAATCATTTTATTTCCATTTTTTCATAATCTATTTTCCCCACTTTGAATGGATTAGTAACATAATTAATATGTGTTTATATAGTGATATATATTAGACTAAGCTCCAAAAATATAGCATGGAGAGACTTTGATCATTTCCCATTTTTTTAATTTTATTTATCTTATGGGGGTTTTTCTTTTTGCCTCACAATATGCCCTGTTCTTGGCAGTCAGTGAAATAATACTGATTTATACCAGCTCATGGTCTGGTCTGTTGAGTATAAAAGCTCTAGAGGAAAGACCACATTAAACAGAAGCTGCTATACAAGTATCTTTAGAATTCAGTTATATCTAATTCCAGTGACACTTACATGAATGACTAAAACTCTAGAATCACTCCTTTTTTAAACTGCAGTATATTATAACATAAGTCATGACACAGTAGAAGTAGCCTAGCATAGTCATGCATGGCAATAAAGGAAGGAAAAGTTTAGAGATGTGTACACAATCTACTACAAAATTAGACATGCATGAAAGCACAGTTCATTTTTTTAAGCTAACAAACGGGAACTTTAATGCAGTGCCCAAACTATTACAGATAAAATCTCTGTTGACTTTCTCTGAGCAGCCTGCACAGAGCTGTTTTTTATCTGTGATATTTTCCCCTTTTGCTGAGAGCTGAATAAAACATAAATGGTATTGTCAAATGTGTATTCCTGCTTAGAAAGACCCTGATTTGTGCACATATTGTGGCTTTTAAAAGACTGTCTGGGTGCCCCTTTTGCACAACACACTCCTCTTCGTAAGTTAATGACCTTAACTTCTGTCATTTTTGATCATGGAAGACTTTACACAGGCCATCTGGTGGGTTTGTAACACAGCATTTTTGTTAATTGCTAGAACATCAAGTTTACATTTACATTT
>NW_017729034.1:93340808-93349477 GCF_001723915.1 Gavialis gangeticus
TGACCTTAACTTCTGTCATTTTTGATCATGGAAGACTTTACACAGGCCATCTGGTGGGTTTGTAACACAGCATTTTTGTTAATTGCTAGAACATCAAGTTTACATTTACATTTCCATAACATGTATGTGTATATATTTATATGTATATTTGTGCATATATGTGGGCATGCATGTGTGTGCGTGGGTGTGTTTGCGTAGGTAGATATAGTCACATACACATTCATCTTGTGCAGTGCCTGAACTTTTCCAGCTCACAGTCAATGAAACTGTACTTCAGCTTCTGACAAGTCTGAATGTGGCACTGGTATTTCTTGCAACCCTGTTCTGCAAGAGGCAAGAATCTTCAAACTCAATTAGCATTCTAAAGAATAGGTTCAGTTTTGTGGTCCATTAAAGTCAGCTAAATTGATGCACTGCATGTCTTTATTTCAAAAATAAAGCTGAACAATTAAAGCCCATGTCTCTTTGCTCAGCTTTTGATTCTTCACAAAGCTTTCCCACTTGCTGCCTTTGGATGTAATGTTAACAAAGTCAGTTAACATCAAGAGCGGCGATAACAGGCATGGCGGAATTCCTTGTTTTTGCTCAATCAGTCTGTGTTCAAACTATCAGTTTGATTTATTTGTCCACACTGACCCTTATTCACCACTTAATTATCCTCGTATAATGTTTCAAGAGCCTCCTGACACAAGGAGAAAGACAATTGCCGATGTTCTGTGAAACAACTGTTGACCTGATGGCCAAAATGATGACTGTGGGTCGAAGGTTGTTCTCCTTTTGAAGAGTCCACTCCATTCTTGAGGGCTCTGGCTGGAGCCACTTATCCTGGGTGCTACTCACAGCCTGGTCAGTCTACTAATCAAATCCTTAAACTGTAACTCAGGTCATTGCAACTGGACTGTTAGGGCATGTAGCTTTGCCAGCTGTCCAGATAATTGATTTGTATAAATTAAACAATTTGGGGTTTTCTCTTGTCTTTTTTAAGCTTTGGACCTGATTCTGATTTCATTTATACTAGAGCAAGTGCTTGGAATTAAATGGATTTGCATCTGATTTCAACCTGCATAAGTGAGACCATACTTAAACCCAGTTGTTCAAACTTACTTTATACCCATAAAAATGCCCAACACTGTCTTCCACTAAATGTTTGTAAAGCTTCATAGAAATTAAGCTTGTGCTGGTCTCTGGTTGCTACAGCAAAAAAACTTTTAAAGTTTCCAATGTTTGTACTTTGTCCCATGCCAGAGGTATCACAAAATGATCCGCATTCATCCAGGAGAGTTTTTTCTGATGCTCCAAACTGGAACCTCTGAATGGCATTCCTCTTCACTGAGTTTCAACAAACCTGAATAATCAGCTAATAAATTTATTCTGACAGCACACTGGCATCTAATGGAATTAAGGGAGGCCTGATCCTCACCCTAGTGAAGCAAAGGGACCTCTGCTCCAAGAGTTGGGCTTGGACCAACTAATACAATATGTAAGTTAGGTTTTCTATACATTTTGAATTTGGTTTGGCAAGTTTTGTACATATTTCACTTGACTGCTTGTCAGGAGTATTACACAGGGAAAGAATATGGCCTATGTTTTCAAGCAACAAGCATGTAACTATGTGTTGCCAGGGTGTTAGTGCAGTTTTTTAAATATTTTCCTTTCTCACGTGGGTTTCAGTGAGTTTGGATTCCCCAGTCCTACCAGAAATGATGGGCCAGTAATAAAGCACACTCAGGTCCAGAATCTGCAGTAGTGCCAAGCATCCCCGAAGGGGGCTCATTCAGCCTGGGGAGTCTCATCTCATTCCAGGTGGATCCTTCAGTGACACAGAGGCTGTGGAGTGGCTCCTGCAGCATCCCTTAGTCTACTCACAGCATTTTGGATTTTGGATGTAGTCTGTGAAGCAAAGAGTTAACCAAGTTTCCTTTGCCCCAGTGATCCTTGTCTGTCTGCCTTTTCAGTCCTTTGGGATAACTATCAACTAACATCCTATAAAGTTCCCCTCAGGTGACACTAAGTTATTCTCAAGAGAACAGCTCAAAGAACAGATATTTCAGGACAGGCCAGCACAGTCTTTAGCTCCGTACTGCATAGTTTCTGCCCCCCACCCCCTGCCCAATTCCAGTGTAAGAGCTGGATATCCAATTATGCAGAAAGGAGATGGCAACCAAGAGGACTTAGGACTCCTACTCCCAATCCTGTGAGGTGGAAAAAAAAACCCCAAAACATTTCACTGTCAGCTGACAAGGTGAAAAAAGTAGTACTGTCTCTGGACAACATGAGATACTCACTCTGCCTCATTTCTCCTAAAATCTATGGACAGTTTAACATCAAGGAACACCTAAAACACTCACAAGCACCATGGCTGAAGCATAGATTACTATAGCATTTGTTTCATCTTGATTGCAGACAGAATAAAAGCTCTGATCTAGTTACTGAGAAGGGAAAGAGTCTTGCTGAGTGGGAAAAAATTGAAGTTATGGTGGAGGGAGAGTGCAGAGAGAAAGTGGGATGGGGTGTGAGTGAAGAAGTAAAGGAGAAAGGACCCAGGAAAGTGGCTGAGGAACAGCTGTGGTGATAAACAACTCTTATGTGCACTGTTTCTGCTAAATTGTTCTGGACACATAACTCATTGCATTTCTTTGACTAGCTATAACCACTCATTACTTTGAAAAAACTGTTCATAACAAAAGAATTACAACTATTAGTTTTCTCTATGCTACTTTTGGTTTAGCTCTGCTGAAGTGACCGTTCTAGCAGAGATCTTTGGCCTTTTTTTGTTAGTGAAGTGCTGGTGAATGCTGATGAGACAACACTAAGTACAACATTGGGTACTCAAAATTTTCAGGTAATAAGTCCTGGTACTAAACGCATGATCTTCATGAATACTAGGGAGGTCAAAATATGGCTGTTTTCTGATACTTAAGGGAGGGCCAAGTGTTTGAATAAATTCCTATCTTTCATTTTGAAAAGAGCATCTAATCATTTATGAGTAGAATGGCTAGACGAGGCAAGTTAAAACCTTGTCTGAAAGATGGAAAATTTATGGCTACAAAGGGCAGTATATATCAAAGACTTTGGCCTAGGCACACCAATAAAGCAATTCACCTACTGGGTGATGTTAGGACAGAGCAAGATGAAAGTAAAGTTAGATCATTTCTTCCCATCACAACAAAAAGGTTGATAAAGAATATACTTGATATCAAACAGAGCTTCCTGCTGTCTCTAGTTACCTGGGAGTTTGGAGCCTGCAGTTTGAATAATGTTTCCTCTATAATAGGGTTGACAGCAGAAGTGTGGAGAGACTGATGGGGCTTCCTGCAGGCTCAGCTTTTGTAGTTCAAACTCATTCTTTATTCTCAGAGTAAAGCAGATAATAAATGTGTAAATAAATGGTTACCAATCTTCTGGCACAGTAAAATAACTAGTTGCTTTCTCGTGGTGCAAAGAATTCAATCATACAGATAGTAAACCACGTGACTGATAACGCTGCACCACTTTTAATGTTTTATATACTTTGCAGATAGCTCAGGAAAGTCATTTGCATCATTTGAGGTAGAGAGAGAATAATGGAAATAAAACTGGATGACCAGGGAAAGCCAGGTGGCCTAAACATTATGATACGGGACAGCTTGATGCATGCAATCGATATCTTTGTCAGTACTGACATATTAGAAAGTTTGTTGATATATTATGCACATTGGGAAAATCATTCTTGAAGTGATTTTTTTAATAAAAACTATGATTCTTTTATCACAAATAGTAGGATTGCCACTTTATTTCAATGAATACCACACTGATTTTATCACTGTTAATTCTATTCATTACTCAACTTCTGAAAAATATTTCCGTCACTCAGCTGTGTAGCAAAACAGAACTACAACAGCGCATTAGAACAGATTCTAACTGGTGCTTTTCCAAGCAATTGTAAACAGTTTAAGCTGTAGGAGTTTCTCTGATTTAAACAGCAGCTAAAATAAAGGGCAGTGTTCTGGAAATGTTAGTCTAAAGGCTTACAATTAAGGATTCAGTATTTTTTTTTCCCCTTAGAGTATAGACATAAAAAGATCTACTCCTAAATGTTAAGATTGTTAACAACAACCTGGACACATGGATCTTTCTTTAGAACAGGTTTTCATGTATATTTCTTGAAGACTGTGGTGGATCAAATTCATGTGAATGAAAACTTTAGCTGATCTTGCTCATTTTAATTTTGTGAATGCACTAGGCAAGATAAAATGTATACATTAAAGGGGATGAGGGAGGGTGGGAGGGAGAAAGAGTGCACTCAGTGTGAAACTCTGCTAGGTTAATTCATAATCTATGGGACAGAGCCTCAGAGGTGGTTTGAAGTACCATTCTTCCCCTCAGCTTGGGGCTTTAAGCCCACTTTGCACTTCTGTTCTGTGCTGGACTGGCTCTCAAGCAAAAATTAAAGCACTCTGAAATCTGAGATGGTTGAAATTTTTTCTCTAAAAGTAGTTACAATGAGAATGAACTTTATGATAAATCAAAATATTCACAGGGATATTTCATTTTCATTGATACTTTCTACTTTTTCATGGAAAAAATATCAACTTGAAAACTGAAAAAAAATGTGCAAATAGGTTATTCTTTAGGAAACATTTCCCTTTTTATCAATTTTTTTTATTATTTATTTCTGTATACACTATATCACTCTAGAACAAGAGATATCAGAGCCTGGGGTTGACTCCATCTCCCTGCAATGCAGAGTTCTGCCTTCCAAAATGGAAGATGACCTTTGCCTATAAAGATACCCTTAATAACAACTACTGCATTCAAGTATCATGGACACACTTGGATTGTGATGAAACATTTGACTGAGTTTTAAAATATTTATATTGTCAGCAAAAGTAAGTCTAAAAAAAGCATGTTAGGCTAACATGGCAAACATATATATACAAGAACCGTTTGTAACACTAATGCAATATTTTTTCCACACTCTGTAAAGGAGAAGGGATATCACAATAATAACTGTACATTACAAAGAAGTAGGAAATATCCTTTCTTTTCCTGAAGACTAAGAGCTTTGCAGCTGCCCAGATACTTTACATAAACAATGGCAGGAGAGGAGATGATGAACTAAGACTTGTCTGTCTAAAACAGGGCCGTCCAACTTCTGGACAGTGGGGGCTGCACATCACATAAGCTGTGGAGCCCTGGGCAATGCACCCTGCAGGTGCCCCCTGCCAGTGTCTCCCACCAGCCCTGGGGACAGCCTGGGTTCCCCCCCACTGTATGGGCAGTGCAAGCAGCGTGGCTTCCCTCCACTGGTCAGGCAAACCACTCCCCACTTAGTTGGGCGCACAGTGCAGACAAACCAGCTCTCTGGCCATGTGAGCAGCCAATTTTTCCCTACCTTGGGGATGGCACAAGCAATCCAGCTTTCTCCTCGCCATGCACACAGTGAGACCAGCCTGGCTCACCCCCACTGCAAAAGCAGAGCAGCCTCCCTCCTGACAGCACATGCAGTACAGACAAACCAGAACCTCTCTTGCTGTGCCAGCAGCCCAGATCTCCCCTGCTATACATACAGAGCCCTCTCACTGTCCAGCCCCAGCAGGAAGCAGAAGCTGGAGCCTCCAGACCCTAGCTGTCACAGCAGTGGGAATGACGGGAGGAAAGGCAGCCAGACAAGAGCCCAGGGGCCATATTAATCCCTTGAGCACCATAAGTGGCCCATGGGCTGCTAGATGGACAGCCCTGATCTAGGAAAATCAACTGCTAAAATAGCAATGGTATACAATACCTAGGTCAGTATTTTCCCCCTCATATTCACTTTTGCAATGAAAATAACTTTATCTCTGCAAAATTACTCCACTTTATTTTCTTGTAAAGCAGTGTCCATACAGGGAGCTACATGAGCTTAAGCACATAGAGTTAGAAGGGGCCTCAAGGACCATCTAATCCAGCCCCCTATATCTAGACTGCTCTGTTTTTACTATTTATATAGTAGTATAAAGGTTTCATAAAATGGTTTCCCTTTTTGTGAATAAATCCATAAGGATTAATGGGTCTGATCAGATCCTTGGGTATGTGAATTCTGGTGCCCACTTCTGGTGCTCTCTGGAGCAGCCCACTGAAGTCTTCCCAAGCCTGTAGCAGCTTGGCTGTACCACTGCATGGGAGGATGGGATTGACTGCACCCTAGCAGTTGAGTCTATTGACCCACTCCAAGCTCAGAAATGTGCCCGTAAACTGCCCTCGGCTCACCTCCAGCCACCACGTGCAGGACTGCTAGAGACTAAGGGCATGTTTACATGTGCTTGGCGGGTAGGAGGGTGGGGGGAGGTGATTTAATTAGAGTGGCTCAGAGAGCTGCTTTAATTAAAGTGCCTTTAGTTAAAGTGCCCCTGCCAACATTTTGAAGCATGGGGATGCTGAATACATGAGATATGGAGGCTGCTGGAGCATGCTAATTAGTACACTTCAGCAAACTTGATTAATCGAGTCTGCACCAACATGCAGTAATTACAGATCATCAGAGCAGCATCCCTGCATATCTATAGGCATCCTAAGGGCTCTGAACTGGCTCTGGGGATGAGCCCAGAGCAGCTTAACCAGCAACTTCTGGGTCTGGAATATGCTTATAGCAAGGATCGACAATTATTTAAGCTGGAAGGCCACTTTAGGATTTTGGATGAGCTGTTGCAGATGGGGGGATGGGGGGGAAGGGGAGGGGCTGCTGACCTGGCCTGGCATGTAGCAGTGTGGAGGCAATTGATACTATCCAGCCTGGGCTTGTCTGCCCCACACCCACTGCCGGGGGTGCTGGATGGAGCGGGCAGGTAGGGTTTCCATAGACCACAGGGATATGCAGGGAGTGGATTAAGACTCTGACCTGGGTCCTGGTCCCATGCTGTCACCACACCACAATCCCAGTCCAAGCCCTGGCCACCGGTCCTGCTCCCCAGACACTGTGGGGTCCTCACCTGCCTGTGGCCCCATCCCATCCACCCAGCTGAGTGTGCCCTGCCTGTGGGGGTCCTAACTGGTCTCCACAGAGAACCTGCCCACCCACTCTGTCTGGTGTCCCTGGTGGTGGGTGCAGGAAAGTCTTGTTGGCAGACCTGGGCAGTAGAGCTGGGGCCTGCAGCGGTGGAGATATTAGCTATGGCTGCCAGAAGGAGCCACCGACGGGGCTGCTGGGGAATGGAATTCAGCCACTGCACTACCCCCACTCTGCTGCATGCCCGACTGCCTGTATGTGCCACAGTTTGGGCTGCCCCCATGTCTGGGTCAGGGGACCCACCATGGGCTGCGTATAATCTCTTGTGGGGGGGGGGCAGATCTGGTCCATGGGCTTTATTTTGCCCACCCCTGGCTTACAGACTTGGATAGCAAAGAATATTCAGCCCCACTCTCAACAGGACTTGCTGTGGCCATAGATTCAACAAGTCCTAAGTTTCTTTGAATAATTCTTCCATAGTAAAGGAAATCACTAGGATGCTTGGTCTGCTCCTGCACCCTCAGACTTATGAGCAGGGATGGATCCAAGGAAAGTATAGTGGCACAGATGCACCACCTTCCTCTTCAGTTGACCATGCCACAGGAGCAGCAACCAGGGACTCCTCACCCATTGCTGCCACTGTTTCTGTTTCTCTTGGATGTGGGGACAGTGGTGGGGGAGAAATCCAAAGCTGCTCCTCCCTGCTCCAGTTGGGTTCAGCCAGGGACTGTGGCAGCAATAGGGCAGTTCCTCCCCCCTGCATGGTTCCTTCAGGTGTTTTCTGCCATCCTGGAAGCAAGCACGGGGGAAGGGAACCCACCCACTGCCTCCACTGTTTCTGGCCGAGCCTGGCTCCATACACAGCCTGGCTGAAGCAGGGCAGGAGCAGCTCTTGAGCCTCCCCATAACCCCTGCCCCTGGGTCAGCTGGGGACAGCAGCAGTGGCAAGGAGTGGGAGGTGGGGGAGGAGAAGCAATATGCCATTGAGCACAGAGGGAAAGAGAAGTGGGGGGAGGAAAATTTTTACCTGCTTGAAGAACTTATGTCCCTTACTGCTGCTCCTGTGGTATGGTCTCCCTGCCTTGGTGTTTGTGTGGGAGTGGGGAAACTAGGAGCAGGGGTGCAGTCCATTCTGTGGCTGAGGTCTTGCACCCCTCTTTACAAAATCCTAGGTCTGCCAAGGCCTGTGAGCATGATCACACTCAAATAGACTGTCCATCTGTGGACAGGACAGATAAGAGTCTTTGTCCACATCAGGGATTTGTCCTCATTTCCATCACTGATGAAAATGAACTGGTGAGAACCTCAAACTGGCTCTAGAGAGGCAAAACCACTGCTGAACCGGTGGAATTTCTTGAAACTAGTGTCAGTCTATGGAGAGAAATGTCAGCCTTTCCTCTCTATGCTGTGCTTGTGCAAGCAGGGAAAATCTTTAGTGCAGGGCCAGCCCATCCTATCCTGCAAAACCTGCGGCCGCAGGGTGCCCCACAGCCAAGGGCCCCCCTGTGTCAAGCTGCTCGCCACCCCATCCCCCGCTGCCAATGCCACTGGCTTCACATCTGGCCACTGGTCCCCCCCATCCCCCACTGCTGACACTGCCACTGCCGGCTTCACATCTGGCCACTCTCCACACCCCTACCCCCCCGCTACTGACACTGCTGCTGCTGGCTTCTTCAGCCACTTGCCTCCCTCCCGCCCCCCCACT
>NW_017729034.1:93349693-93350654 GCF_001723915.1 Gavialis gangeticus
CTTCAGCCACTTGCCCACCTCCCCCCCCCCCCCCCAACTTCTTCATGTCAGAGAGCCCCAAAACTATACCTTGCAGGGGCTCCAAAAAATTGTGGCTGACCCTGCTTCAGTGTAGACAAGGCTTGGGAAGGTTTTTGGCAGAAATTTATTTCCTTTGTTCTGTTTCATCTGGAAACCCCTGAATGCACAAATCATTGCACTAAAGTCTGCCTTTTAAACCTGATATCTTGCTCTTGAAAGCAGAGGGTTTGTTTCCATTGAAACTCCTACATAACATCCTGTAGTGATTAAATACTTTAGATCAGGGCTGCCCAACTTCTAAAAGGTAAAATGTTTTTGAGTGGCCATTGTGATGGCCACTCACCACATGAGCCAAACATACATGAGCCCCACCCCCAGCTTCTCATACAGCATGGGCAGCCCATATCCCCAACCTCCTGCCATATGGAGGAGGTTGGGAGTTGGGCTATCTGCCAAGGCAGATAGCCCAACTCCCCCATCCATTGTGCTTGCCACATGGGCAGGTCAGGCAGCTGGCCTCCACCCACATGCACTGCACCTGGGCCTGAGCACACAGCCTGGGCCTCCCCCAGCCACACATGCTATGCAGGCAGGTCATGCAGCCAAGCCTCTCTCCCTTTTACCATCTGTGCAGAATGGGCAGAATGACCCCCCACCCACCCCCTTTTTCCATGCCACCCTGCCTCTTGGGGCAGGAGTAGGAAATGAAAACTGGACAAAGGAAGGGGAGCCCAGAGACCTGAGCCACCACCGCAGGGAGAGCAATGGGGAAGTGGCAGCTGGACAGGAGAACATGGGCCACATGTTGACCCACTAGATGGACATCCTAGCATGGATGACTAGTGCCACCTTAAGGAGGGCACATTCCTGCCTCAGCAACCAGTCAGCAATGGGGGGGTGGTCACCCCATAGCCAATCTCACTGACTCGGGGGGGGGGGG
>NW_017729034.1:93350701-93358664 GCF_001723915.1 Gavialis gangeticus
TGCGCAGCCAATCTCACCGACAGGGGGCTCCCCACAGCCACTCGCAAAGCAGTCACAGTGCTCCTGGAAGTGGCCATCATGCTCCCATTCTCCGGCCACTGCTCACAGGGGGGCACTGGCGCTTTCGCTTGCCCCCACTTCCTGTCACCTAAGTGATGAGCATGGCCTGTCAGGGGGTGCACCGGCACTCTCAGGGGATGCACGTGCACCCATGTGCACCCCCTATGCATTGCCACTTCAGTCTAGCTTCAGATTTTCATTTGGGAGGCTAGAACATGGGGCCAAGATTCATGAGACCAAGTTTCTATTTTCATTACACCTCTGCTAGTGCCCTAGCACAACCCTTCTTAAGCCACTGAACCCTATTGGGCCTCATTTTCCCCACCTCTAAATAAGGACATTAATATTTTCCTCTTTCCTCACGCAATTTGGGATCTAATGATGAAAAGAACTATGAAAGAACTAGGGTTGTGATGATTTTTGATGATATTGATAATGGTGGTGATGATAACAATGTTCAGTGTGTCACCCCTTAAAAACACAATGGTCAAATCACAAGCGTCATATCAAAAATGCCCCCTCACATTCTTTCTAGGAAAGAAAACACTTGAGACTAGTATTATACTGAATCTACAGAACCACTTTCAGGTTAAGTACAGACAGTCAAAAAGCCTGAGGCTGAAATTATTCAATCTTCACAGGTTAGTTTAAACTGAGTAGATTGAACTGATAAGCAGGTGAACAGACATTCACATTTGATTCTAGAAATGCAGCCGCATGCCTGCTGTGGTACAGGCCAGAAGCCAGGACATGCTAGAGCACACCTCCCTGCTTGGCTGGGGCAGAGAGCTTGGGTAAAGGGAAGTGCAAAGCATCCTGGGATGCTGGGGGACTCTGAGTTAACTTTAATCTGGAAGTGATCTGGGACAGAAGTTCAATGAACTGGTTTAACCTAAATCAGTTAACTCTGATACTATATCCATCCAGGTTTATCTTAAACCAGCTTTGGCCATTTTGAAAGCAGTTTATATTCACTGAACTTATGTTGTGTTACAGATTTGAACCAGTTTCTGACCAGTTTCTGTGTAATTTCTGTCCCTAGCCTCAATGTCTATTTTAGGTTGATTCCCAAAGACCTTTGGCATTGTTGATGCATTGTTGGCCTTCTAAGGACACTACTGTCACTAGACGGAATAATCACAATCAACAGCATAAACGCCGTGTGCCCCTGGAGGCCGGGTGGGCATGGCGACTGCCCACAGGTGTCGGCAGCGGTGTCAGCAACAGGGCTGTGGCAGCAGTGAGCAGGAAGCTCCTGCAGGTGGCTGAGGCAGTGTTGGTGGTGGGGTGGGTGGCGAGCACTGATCAGGACAACCACCTGCAGACGCCCCCAGCAGCATTGGCAGCAGTGATCAGGGACCACCTGCAGACACCACCGACAGCTGTCGGCGGCAACTGGGGGTGGGTGGCGAGCAGTGATCACCCGCAGGCACCACCAACAGCATCAGCAGCGCTTTTCGCAGGGGGTGCACCGCCAATCTCAGGGGGTACACATGTACCCATGTGCACCCCCTTTGCGTCACCAATGATCAATAGGACTACTCAGGGGGAGCAAAGGATCCACAGCCCGGGCCATAGACAGTGAAGAAAACTGATTACATAAAGTCCTTAAAAAGAGTAATGAGAATAATCCTTTACAGAGATGAGGGACACAAGGCCAATGCTCAGTCCAAAGCCATCATTATCCACTGCTGGCTTCCATCTAAAGTCAAGAACAGTGGGCGCATCTACACAAGACGTTACATCACCATAGCAATGATCTAAGGCAACGTAGCTCATTGCTACGGTGACGTAGCATCACCATGCGTTAACCATGATGGTGATGTTATTGTTCAGTAGCAATGAGCTACTGTACGGTAGCAGCCGAAAATAACCATGTGGCAATGGGACCATGCAGGAACGCCAGTTACTGCAGTCATTTAGTGCTTACTTAAGCAAGTACTCAATGACTAAATGACCACATGTGTAGACACGCCCAGCGACTACTAGCAGAGTTCTCCGAAGTTTGCATCAGAGGAATCCAATAGTTGAGAACTTATTTCTCACTCTGACCACAGCTTTCGCACATTACTGCAGTTAGTAGCAACTTGAAAAGAGGTGTTAGGCAGTTAAGATCTGATAAAACAGTCACTTCCTGTAAATTATGTATGACCCCAATTCAGCAAGGTATTTGAACTTGAGCCTGACTTTAAGCATATCTTAAATAGGGTTCCATAAAATTAGGCAATTAACTATATCACTGACCAAATGATATTTATTGTCATTGTGTAATAAATATGCCTATAACTAAGCTAATATTAAGATACTTCCATCATTTGGCAAGAAGTCTAAAATAAAACAGTGAATATATTTACTCACATATTTCAGCCCTTTACACTACAGAATAAGAATTACTGTATACAACCACTACCATCTTTCTCTGTCAACAATCCTAAGAATAGGTTTTTAGATATCATTTTGGTATTAGGTAAATAAAGAACAAGTATTCTATGACATCCAGATTATTGTTATTAAGCTCTATAGTAATGGATACTCTAGAAATACCTAAGGTAAATAACTGTAAATAAGAGACAGAGATATAGGTGTATTTCAGCACCTTAATGTAACCATAACGCTTTACACACTCTAATAAAGCTATCTTTCTTTGTACAATTTCTGATGAGTCTGAGCAACAGAAATATGAGAGTTACTGTCTCTTTTTCCAAAGTGCACAAAATCAGTTTATTGTCAACACATGTCAATATATTTACTTTTACTGAGGAAATTGCTTCTGTTGATTGTTTTCAACTGGGATGATGCCTGCATGCCAGATTTGCAAATCAAATGTTCCCACTACTGTGGTCCTGGCAAGAGGAAGTAAAGCTGTAACTATAGCATTGCAAACCGTCTGTCTTTCACAGTCACCTGACAAGCATTTATGCACATAGACATGAGATTGCAGCTGTTTTCCAAAGAAGCAATGGTAAACTTCTGTAGCCAGTTAGACAAATTTTACCTACCATTTTTCCCATAACTAATTTAGGAGATTATAAGACTGATCCTGCATGAGAACAACATAGGACATTCCTGAATGCTGTTATGTAAGTTGCTGTGCCACTTAGTAGAAAAGCAGGAAGCAAGGTAGTACAAAGACCCAGTATCTCACAGTTATTTAGGCACTTGCTTTGAGACTGGAGTTTCATACCTAATTCCTGTGGACCTCAAGAAGTTGCACCAGCTGTCCTTGAAGGGCCCTGGGGTCAGTCCCAAAGCACCATCTCCCTTCCATATATATGACTGTTCACCAGCAAAACTCAGAGGAACTAGGAGAGACTTTGGACAGAATCCCATGTAATTTCATGCACCCAAGTGGTACTTACCCAGCTGCCTAGCTGCCATTTTGCCACTTAGTTTGGAATCTTGTTCTTCAGGCCGTGTAGACCCGCAAATGTCTATGTGGCTCATGTTAAGTACACTGTGCTGTGGCCAGGCATGGAGGTGGATTTATATGTGCATACCCAAGCATAGGTCCCCAAACTGTAGCCTTTCAAAAATGTGGGGAGTGGAACTCCTTGGGTTTTAGCCCAACAGCCTAGTTAGGGTTAGGACACTCACTCAGGAAGTGGGGCACAGTGTCTAAGCCCTCCTGAGCCAGAGGGGGTTTAAACCTGCATATCTTCAACACAGCACTCTTTTACAGAGCACTCTCCAGCACAGTGCGCTAACCATCAGGTCGCAGGCCAGGTTCTCTCTCCACTTAAAGCTGAGTCACATCACTGTGCATTTATATTCATTCGAGAGAGAGCAGCACAGAAATTTCAGTGCCACTGGGAGGAAGGGGCAAGGATTCTTTTGATTCCTCAGTAGCTACAGCTATCAGTGAGTCAAACAATCAGTGACCTGCTTTCTTCTTCATGCCCTTCCTTTCTTTTACACTGGGCATCCAAGCAGGCAGCTTCAAAACAAGGGCTAAAGAGGCTTCATGGTTGAAGCACAGTGCTGGGGCATTGGACAGGTACAGCTTCAAAACCCCCTGGGAGGCCTAAAACCGGAGTCTCATGAGTGAGTGCACTAACCACTTGGTTTTGTAGCTGAAATATGGGAGGGTCACTCTCCATTCTTACCCTCCTTCCAGCCTTCCCTGTTCTAACACAGGCTAGTCACAGGGTTTATCTCACAGCCTACTGGAAATGTGTAGTAGCTATGTGGACTCTTGTGCCTCCACCCTACGTGTCCAATAGGACTGGAAACTGTCCCTAAGTGCCAAAAATGGAAGTTATGTAGCTAGGTACCTGCTATTTGGGCCTGTAAAGTGAAATGGGATTTTGTCCTTTGTCCCCTGCTTCTTCCATAGGGTCAAACATTCATGGAACAATTCTGTGGAAATTCAAAAAAATTCCCCCCCGTCCTAAATTTTTCCTCAAAAAGGGGCCACTGAAGCCTATACTTCTGCTGCCAGTCTGCCTTAAAATACCTTCTAGTACCTTTGCTTACTTAAATATATGGTACAAGAGCCTTTGGGCTCCTTTTGCCCTTGCAGCCACATCCACGTGACTGTCATTTAAGGCAATGCAAGCTGTGTCTGCAGAGTTGTGGCATTCCTATAGCTGTATTTTTGTTCTTCAGTTCTTCACCCACTAATCACAGACAGAGAAATAAGAGATACCACTTGTAAAAGAGCAAATATAAATATAAATATAAGGTTTTGCAGTTTCTGCTGTTCACTCATTAGCATGATTTTGAAATGGTGTTTACAATTTCAGTTCAAACAATACTGATAAATCTGGAAATAGGTAATATACAGATATTACCATATCGATGAGCACGTGTAGTATAGTGTATATTATACTATATAGTGTTGCATGGTATTTATCTGGATCACTAACCAAGGACAAACTTTCTTAGCAAATCAAACCGTAGAGGATCTCTGCAGATACTTAGGAAAATAACACATTTTTTCTAATTTTATATGAAACCTGTTCTTGGACATATTAAGGCCAGGACTGCTTTAGAATATGCTCCTTTCTAAAGGTTTCATGAAGCACCACATAGAAATGGATAGCAAGAATAGAATTTTCTGTGGGTGTCTATAGTTTGGCTCAAAAAAATCCCTACAGAATAGCTATTATTTGCTGTTAAATTCTATAGAGTATTTTAAGGTAATTTCTACAGAATTGTGTTAAATGTCTGGAAATCCCTATTGGTTTCAACCCTATCCAGTTCTGTAGGATTCCTCTATGAGGGGCAAAGCCCAGGCTCAGCCTATGCAGCAACAAGGCCTGGAAAACAGCATGTGGAATCAGTCAGTACTAGTGTCTAGAAGAAGAATAGGCTAAGGCTTGAATGTTCATGTTGGATATTGTCTGTAAAGTTGCCCGTCATGTTATTGCTTGGAAGCTCTGGCAGTCGGGGATGACACGCTCCGGCTTCCCTATTAGGCCCCCTACATAGCTAGGACAAAGGGAACTGCAGGCTCCCAGCCAAGCACATACATTTGCAAACTGCCGGCAGTCAGTTCCCAAGGCCAGGGGCTGGATGCCATTGACAAAGGAGATGTGAACTGTGGGCTTAGCCAATTTCATTCTCCCTGCGGAGTGAGTGGCGCTTCTCATGAAGATCTATAGGGCCTGTTCTCCCCCACTCACAGTCAGGAAAAGGCTGGCAAGGAATTGCTTCATGTTTTCAGCAAGTAGTATTTTAATCAAATGCTGTCCACCCTATTCGATGCAACACAGGAGCCACTGAAGCATGGTAGATGTTTCACAAACTTCCACTTAAACCATATATATTTATGTTGTTCCCTTTCTCGTGCATTCAGTACTTCATTCTTCATTTCACAGTCTGCTTTGCGTGGAAGATAGGAGCCTTAATAAGGAGCATCCAGGGTTTTGCTGTGAGGCTCAAACAAGTGAGACCCATCATCCACATGACTGAATGATCTCAGTTTGGAAACAATCACAGGATTAAGAATCAAACAGAAAAAAATACAGATAAATATCTGACATATTTGTACTCACATATTCTTCATTTTCATAGCACAGCAGGAGTTCAGGCAGCATCTGCACTGCTTTTCACATAGAGGGGGGAATCTATGTATTAATTCTTTTATTCTAAAGAGCCCCATATTTTCCCCATTTTAAATAACCCATTAACACAACAGTCATGGTAAGCCCATGTTGTGGACAGAGACTTTCCCTTTAAGAAGGACAGACTGGGACTGCCATGAACCCATCAGTGCACACCACAGGGTTTTACCACAACCACTCAGATTATTGGTTCAGAAAGTTTACTACTTTCCTCACAAAAGAGGTGGGGTAAATACAGGGGAGAAAATGTGTATATGAGCTTTTATTTCTAAATGAATCCATTCTGTCTCAGCTCATGTTCCTGCCCCGAGCCAGCACAGCTTGGTTCCAGCTTGGTAGAAAGGGGATATAAAGCTGCCTTAAGGCAGCTGTTAAGGCAAGGGTGGGCAAAATATGGCTCATGGGCCAGATCTGGCCTGCCTGCCAATTGATTGTATCTGGCTTGCAGGTTGGCAGCCCCAAAGTCATGGGATCTGACCCATGGGAGCCAGTGCATTGTACCAGGTGGGTGGGTGCATCCCAGCCCCATCTGCAGCTTACATCAGCTCCCAGCCCATGCACTGGAAGCAGTGCCTGGCGTGCACCAGCACTGGCTGTGGACTCTGCTGGCAGGTTCCTGCTAGGGATCGTGACTGCCTGGGACCACAGCTGACTGGTTGACACTGGCACCCACCCGGGTATTGAGGGAGAAACACAGACAGAGAGAGGCAGCCCTGCCCACCCCTTGCACATGATGAGTGGCAGCATGTGGTGCTTTGGGCTGGTGCTCTGGGCCGCCACAGCTAAAAGGACCCCAGCAGCAGACAGCGTGCTGGCTGCCAGGTCCCACTTTTTCCTGGTGCCTAGCACCAGCTGCTGCCGCTCATCCTGGGCAGGGGGTAGGCAGAGCCACCTCTCTCTGTCTCTCCCCCTCTCCATACTGTCTCACACCTACAGCACATCCCCCCAACTTACACCAGCTCCTGGCCCATGAGCCAGAAGCAGCACCAGGTGGACGCCAGCATCAGCTGTGGACATAGGCAGCAGGTTCCTGCTGGGGATTGGGGCATCAGCCCAAACCCCTCCTCGGGGCAGAAGGGCAGCCCAGAGGTGGCACTGGGGGCAGCAGGGGTCCTGGCTGAGCTGCCCCTGCTGAAGCTGCTGCCTGTGCCCATGCCAGCTCCCCATATGCCAGTGACCCCAACCCACAGGGAGGTTTGGGGAGCTGTTGTGGGGAAGGGGCTGGGGGGACAGAGTGCGGACCCAGCCTGCAACAACTCCCCAAAACTCCCTATGAGGCCCAGGGCCCAAATAACTGCTCACCCCAGTTAGGGATCCCCCCCTACTACAGCAAAGGCAGTGCTGTGATATCCCTTCATAGTTGTAAGTAGCATTCTGAGGCATGGCAGCATCTCAAGGGCCAGGACCAAGGTGTATTGTGCTCTGAAGTTCTAGCTGGCAGAGAACCATCATCTACCAAGACAACTAGAGCAACTCTGACACTGCTCTAACCTGGCCCAGAGATCATGTTAGCTCTTGGAAATAGGAGACCTACCTAGGCATCAGACTGTCTCTTGCACTGAGGGCACCCCCAGCACATATAGAAATCTAAATCTATAGCACATACAGAAATCTAGCCTGTTGAGTTCATCCAGCAGTACCTATTTCTATGCAGGAAGATGAAGACCCCTTTAACATATACAGGTTTCCCTCACCAACCATGGTTTTGCCAACCCCGGTTTTGAGTATCCACACTTTAGAGAAGGTGGGGTACAATCAGAATATACCCCCCTGGTCCTGCTCATGCCTCTCACTCCCTCCCCCCCACAGCCCATAGCATGACAAGGAATAACGGCCAC
>NW_017729034.1:93363664-93366767 GCF_001723915.1 Gavialis gangeticus
GTAATTGCTCTGAAATTTAGCATGTAACATGGCTTGCAAATGTTATCAGGTCACATACCACCAGTACAGGAAGATCAGGGAAAATTTACAGCTGAAAACTCTGAAAATTTAAGGGTGGAATTTCTGCCTCTTTTCTTGTAAAGTGAAGGACTTTGATGGATACACAGGATGTTGGGGAAGTGGTCAGTGAAGAATACAAATGCCATATCTGTGCTTTTTACCTACAGAGAACTCTCTTCTCCACTGTCCTACATATTACCCCACCTTTCTACCTGTTATATTTCTATGCCCCTACATACACTACTCCGAGGAGCTTAAAAGGCAGGAAGGGATCCTGACAGCAGCAGTTGGTGAGAGAGTTTTCACTAATGCATTTACCAATTAGCTAGTGTACTGCCAAGAATTGCAGGTCCCCCTACTATGCAGCCTATCAAAGCAGAGGAGCCTCACAGAGCCACAAAAATGGAACAATGGGCCTTTTGCATTGTCTGAAGGCAGGAAGGAGCATTCAAGTTGAAGCACTTAGCATGTGACCCCTCTTCAGAGGGTTCATCACTGCATGTTAGAATCTCCCTCCCATTCCAGTTGCAGGGCTCATTGCCCGGGACAATTTTCATTGTTATTTTCACTAAAAAATATTTCCACCCCTGATGTCTTAGGCTTTAATGTTATAGTGAGGTCTGGGGTTGGGGAGGGGGATTCACCTCAGCTGATTACTGTGTTTAGACCTCGGTTTTGCAATAAATTCATCTGGTGCCTGACGCAGTACTAGCGTCCTAGTGCATTTTTTAATCTGTTCAAAAAAGGAGCATCTGAAATCATCCCTCTTCCCAAGTGGTCGTTTGATCAATCTGTGCTCTTGCACACATTAATACATTACTAAAAGTAATGTATTACTTTACTGTATACCCATGAAACTGCTACATTAATATAAGTGGGTTTGGCTCAGCCTACTGCAACTGGGGTAGGCTTTTCTTTTGTTTGCTGCAGAAACTAAGTATGAGCAGCAAAATCCTCAACTATAAAGGGTGTAGCAATATAGGGATTGTGCAGGATTGATGAAATTATAGATAGATAGACAAATATACTGCTGAAACTGATCTATCTCCACAGTGTCATTCCTCCCATTATGCAACAAATCTAGGAAAAACCAAGTGCTATACAAGACACTCTCATCTTTTAAGTCCAAATCTTGATCCTGTTTATTTCATATGAAGCCACTGAGCCAAATTCTCTGCTGGCATAAGTCTATTGACACTGATAGAGTTATACAAGCAACAGCCCCAGATCAAACTTATTATATTATTATTGTTGTTTTCAACTGACCCTAATGTTAATGTTCATATACAAATCATTTTAGTAGTGGCAGGAATAAAAGTATTAATTTCAGTCATTCATTTCATTTTATCACAACCAGCAAAAAGTATTCAGCAATTCAGTTGTAGAAATATTTGTGTCTTTTTTAAAACAAAGCTTAAACGAAGCTATTATACTCCTTCCCTCTCTGTCTTCCTGTTCACTACCTCACATTTCTCATTTCTGTTTCACAGAGAAGGCTACTAGTTTCTAGCTCTAGAAAATATGATTGTTTTTAAAATATTTTTTCCATCCCTTGAAAAGTATTTAGAACTGATCCAAAATGTAATAAAGTCAATAGGGATTCTTCCATTAACTTTGATGACTTTGGGATCAGGTCCTGATATTACAGATAATGCAGCAGAAAGATGGGTCATCTAGCTGCTAGGCTTCAGAACCCAGAAGATTTAATAGTGTTGCTGCAGTCAGTCAGTAGCTGGAAGAAAAATCTAACAAGACTGCACATACACGAGCACACACATTTTATGAGCAATGACATTTCGCAAGGAGCAATGTTTATTTATAGTTGCCAATAATTTATAGCTTTTAAATGTAATGTTAGAATGCAAATAACTTTTTTGCTCTCTTCTCCCAGTGCTCTCTGCTCTCCAGTGATCAGATCATGAATATGGCTGAAAGAAGCCTGGGCTGGAGATAGAACTGGGTAGGAAGAGGAAACAGAGAGTGCCTGCCTTCACGTTCTCCCAGCCCCTTGAAATGTTATCGACTGACCATGGGATCAGTTCACAGCTCAGCGTGAGGACTCCGTGCACAGTTATGTGTGACATGATATCGAACAGCTCCCATCCGAGGCAACAAAACAGGAATGCTGCTCAGCCTACCGTGCAACAAAAATGTATGAAATCACATTAGCTGAAAAACAAGATTTCTGGGTCTTAGCAAAGAAAGGCTGGATTTTTCTCATAGATGAATGTTCACCTCTAATTGAACAACTGTTACCCTCTTTTTTACTATTGAAAGTGTCTTTTAAAATTCGTGGTTAAGAGTAAGATATTTATAATCACATTATCAGAAAATCCTTTTTCAGTTCATGAACTCAATTCACCACAAGGAGTTTTGGGACCACATTTTCATTATTTATGAAAATACAGATGATATGAAGGAACTGGCCATTCACTTTCTGTTTATGTACTTAGGGCTCAATGCAGGGACCTTTAAAATAGGATCATAAAGGCAAAGTCCCATCCTCAACATACACAGAAGGACAGGATGAAACTATAAATCTAAAAATATCTACTTGGGCTACTAATCTCTGCTTATGTCTGACAATTATTGGGATATCTATGACAAATCATAATGAATAATTAAAAGCTCAGCAAGCTAGTGCAGTGTTCAAAGCCATAGCATTCATAGATTTCATAGACATTAGTGCTGGAAGGGACCTCGGAAGATCATCGAGTCCAACCCCCCGCCCAAAGGGCAGGAAGTCTATGAAATCTATGAAGTCAGCTGGGGTCATAGAATCCCAGAAAGATAAGCATCCAATTTGCTCTTGAAGGTGTTCAATGCAGGTGTTTGAACCACCTCTGATGGCAGGCTGTTCCAGAGCTTGGGAGCTTGGACAGTGAAAAAATTCTTCCTTATGTCCAGCCTGAAATGGTCTCGCAGTAGTTTATGACCGTTCAACCTTGTCATCCCTTGGGGCACTCTGGTGAACAAACGTTCCCCCAGATCCTGGTGGTCACCCCTGATAAACTTATAGGTGGCCATCAGATCACCCCTGAGC
>NW_017729034.1:93372051-93373310 GCF_001723915.1 Gavialis gangeticus
TTAAACACCATCAGGTTCTCGTCCGCCCATTTGCTGAGACTGTCCAGGTCAGCCTGGATCACCCGCCTGTCTTCTGGCATGGATTCAAAACTGTCCCATTGACAGTCTTTGTTCCTTGTTTTGTCACCACTTTTCCTCTTTGCTCCAAGGTGGAGATCTCTATTCCTTATTATCTATCTTTGCATGTACATACACGTTACATTTGGGAATCTGCAAAGATGCTGTCGTCCGCAGGTGCAGAATCCATTGCAAGATTAAGGCCTTAGAATGTAATAATGGACACCTGTAATTGTAATTTCTATCTATGCTTGACATCCTTGTAAACAATATAAAGAAATGAAAAGGTTTGGCTAATAGAAGGTAGGAGTCAAAGCTATCAGAACATAGCCAGGAAAAAGCAGGAATTACTTACATATCAAGTACCTGAATGCTCAACTGCAAATGCAAAAGAAATAAAAAGAAACTGTGCAGGCATAACTGCACAACATAGGGAAAGTAGTATCACTAATCCCAAACTGTCAAAAATGATGAGCCAAGATCTCCTCCCTCCCTCTCCCCCACCCCCTCCCAGAATCATGAACTTTTTGCCACAAAAGTGGCATTTTCAGCACTTACGTGCAGGGCATAATTCTTTAACCCTACAGTGTGGATATGTAAATGCATACACTGACTGAGCATGCTCCGTGAGGTATACAACAGTCAGGCAGATGTGGCTACTTGCATGCAAGGGAGGAGCAGAGCTACAACTGTGCCCCCCCTTTATTTCTTGGTCCATCACAAATTTAAAACCAACTGCCTGGCAGGGGCAGCAGCAGCAGCAAAGAAATCACTTGATTTCATGGTTCACTATAATTGATCTAATTCCTTCTAAATTTTTCATTCCATTGAGGTTAAGCACACTTTCTTCTTTTTTAATGGGCTTGATGTTCCACTAATCAAACTATCCTTTCTTCTGCAATTATGCTGTCTGTTAGCTGCTTCGCTCAATATAGTTCCTATTTCACAGCCCTGCAAACTGTTTTCAGTTTTAGCTAAAAATTTTAACTCAGGTGTGGAAATAATTTTCATTGGTTACATTTCATTCTAATAATGAGAGGACTAATAAAACAACATATTTGGATTATTTTTGCGTAGTTTGCTGTGGTTTTTATATATTATGATATAACAAATTAGTGTACATTTCAATAAAGTTATTTTTGTTTTTGCTTCAATCTTAAACTGGCGACTACAGGAATGGTGTTTTGAGGCGGGCTTCGGCT
>NW_017729034.1:93373321-93375333 GCF_001723915.1 Gavialis gangeticus
CTGCTCAGGTCCCTTCCAACGCTAGAAACTATGAAACTATAAACTAATATTGCCATAGACCCCTAGCATATTAGGAAAGTATCTAGTTTCTTTTTACTTGGAGAAAATTGTCTGTCATGTTATATGTGATGATGCACTATACCATCTGCACTGCTACACCACTACACCATTTGCAGCCCTAAATCCTAAATCCGCTCATGCCCGCATGCACCCATTCTGGACACACATGTGCATGTATGTCATGAAATTATAGCTGACTAGGAATCCATGACTAATGGATGATCAACACCAGGGAAGGACCCTCCCATATTTTATCCCCAATAGCTTAGTGGCTAGGGCATTTGGCCAGGAAGCAAGACCTAGGTTCTAGGACCCCTCACCCAGAGGCGGTTTGGACACAAATTTCTCTGACTTTTCAGCACAATGTACAGTCTACCACATCACAGGCTAGGCATTATTTAGTCACTTCTTCAGCACTCCCCTCGCAGGACAAATGCAGGCTACTTTTTTGTGTGCTAGCAGGCAGGGCCCACTAACGTGAAGCTCAGCTACACCTCTTTCCTGACTAGGCCCTTTAAGGCCAAGGGCCAGCTGAGTTGGTAGTTTAGGGGGTGTTATAATATCTCTCAATTATCTTTTGCTAATAGGTTAAACAATAGATTTGTATAAGATGGTTTGGATAGGGATCTGTCTGCCTTGTGCAGGGGGTTGGATTAGATGACCATTGACCTTTCAGCCCTACTTTTCTATGATTTCTATGAGTGCTCCTGTTTGGCTTTCTGGGAGAACCCCAAAACAGTACAAAGAACACAGCATAGACTAAGACCAGGGCTACTTCTTCAAAATATTTCTCAAATCTACTGCTACTTGTCTTCATAATACCCCAGTGACACAGCATATAAAGAATTCTGTTTTTGCAGATGAGGAAACAGAGAGCTTGAGTCTCACTTACATGTTATTCTGGTGTGGCACCATTGACCACCATAAATGTCTGGTATTATTCATGATTGAATCACCCAATATAGGAAGTTGGGAGTGTCAGGAGGGAGACAACTTTCAAATGTCCTTTGAGATTTCTGCATGTCTTTTCACGGCATCTGATGAAGTGAGCTTCAGCTACTTGTCTGTAAAGTGAAAATCTAGCCTGCCTCCTACTTGACTTCAGACTAACATGGGTAACTATCTCTAACTATAAAAAAAGACAAGTTCATAGTCTTTACTGCAATTTGGCTAAACCAAGTTTTTGGCTTTCATGGAACATTTTTCAAAATGTTGAACAGAAGTTTTTTGTGTATATATAGTACTTACCAGTTCATTTATTTATAAATGCTACTTTTTGTGAAATATTAAATACTTTGTTCTGATGGAATATATAAAGATTGATACAAGAATCATATCTTTAAACATCCTGACACTGTTTATTTGGAGCATTTTATCCATCCCTTATTGTTAAAAAGGGCCAATTAAAATTTAAAGAAGAGTGCAAACAATAATCTTAAATTATCATTACTCTAATTGAGGATTCAACTAACATGGTAGCTAGCTGATCTGAGCTAACATTTATGAGACTTGTTGATTTATTTTTTCCCCTTTTATAATACTTAGATTGGCATTTTCTATATTTATTTGGCAGTATAATTCTTTTCTGAGAATGCCTTGGATCCTATTCTGCAATTCTTGTGAACCCAAGACTCTTTCTGAAGTCTTAAATGAATCACTGTATCTTCTTATAGTATTAAAATATTGAAATATTGCAACATATTGACCATCTTATGCTGTAAACATAAACACATGAAACTTAATGTCAGCTAGAATGGAATAAATGAAGGCAAATAAATAAGCATATGTCTTTTCATAATAAATGTGTTAAGTATATACTTGTACCAGAATAAACTTGTGCATATTCCAGGAGTTAAAAATATCCCATTGAATAACTATAAATTATGCTTTTCATGAGAACCTAATTTGGGTTAAGTCACTAATTGAGAGATATATTTGGTCTGATTTAATAG
>NW_017729034.1:93380333-93384470 GCF_001723915.1 Gavialis gangeticus
TATATACTTGTACCAGAATAAACTTGTGCATATTCCAGGAGTTAAAAATATCCCATTGAATAACTATAAATTATGCTTTTCATGAGAACCTAATTTGGGTTAAGTCACTAATTGAGAGATATATTTGGTCTGATTTAATAGTGTCAATTGCTGCCTTTTGCCACAGCACAAACATTGAAGTCAATGGGAGATTTTCCAAATGTCATCAAAGGAAGGATTGAGTCCTCACATAATGACAAAACAAACAGTCTTTTCTGAATAAACCTAAATAAACAGATTTTCCAGAATCCTGTGAAAACTCCATTATAATGCACTGAAAATATAAAGTGCTTTAGGTTCTATATATTTAGGACACTGTAAAAATGGTATCAAATTATTTTGTAGCTAATATATACATGGATACAATCATACAGACTAATATCCTGTGAATTCCTTCCTTTCTTGGTATATTGTTTCAAGATGTCCATTTTATGATCATCATTCACTTTACATATTGAAAACAATTTTTCTGGGAAAATGCCAATTTTAAAACTAAAACAATGATAATACTGAAAAAGTATATGCTAATGTGTAAATATATGTGAATGACGGCATGATAGAGATGTACCTTATAGACTAACTGAATCAAAGATGCGTAAGCTTTCATAACACAGATCTCACTCTCTTTATGTATGTGAATGAAAAATGTTTAGAAATATTTTGTGGAGTATGTGCAAAATTGCTAAGTCCCTGCTTCCATTTTTATATTGATTAATGACTATCGCACATATGAACAGCGGTATTCAATAATATAGGGTCCATTCCTACATGCAGTAAAGTCAATGCCCACCATTAATATTAATGAGAGCAGGACTGTGGTCATCTTGTACAGTAGAGAATATACATAAGCATCTGTTATTTTCCAATAATATTAAATAAGTATCATTGTGCTGTTTCTGAAGCTGTGTTTCAGTTCAAGTTTTACAATAGCATGGTTAATTCCTCACCAGTTTAATGTTTGTTTGAAGCCACTGAAACTTGGATGTAAACATGCTTTTCTTTGATGGTGAAGAATGCTGTTGGGAAACAAGAGCATTACTTTTTAAATAAGAATGTTTTAAACAAAAAGGAAATGGTGTCTAGGAATCAAGTATAACATCAATACAGTGTATTTTACGTTTCATAATCCAGAACTAGCAAACAACATAAAATAGACAAATTATGGGGAGACAGCAAAAGATTACATTGTGGCCCAGGCTCTGTAGTTCATGTTCAGGAAAACTCATATGGTATCTAAAAAGCATACTTGATCCCTTTTATAAAACTGAAAGAGATTAATGTATAAAAACAAGAGGCTGTGATAAAACCTTGAAATTGAAAGCACCAGAATTTTACCTTAAGAAACTGTTTCTTTCCCCTAGAATGTATGTTGTCTTTCCCCCTTTACATAAATAATGTATTTTTTTAATGGTGGATTAATAGAAAAGCAAATGTTAAAAAATATCCTGTACAAGTTGATCACATTATCATGAAAAATGATGATTTCCATATTCTTTGTATGAAGAAAGTAAGAAATATTGTGATTTAGTATCTCTTATCACCTGATCTACATATGGACGGACACTTATACTCGAGAATAAAATAGACAAAAATTCTTCACCTAAAATACATGAACTGGTCACAGCATCTATGGACATAGTATTGGAATTTAATTAAATAGCAAAGCTCTTTTAATCTCTTTCCTTTTCATATGAGTGAATGTTTCCCAATCACTCTCCTTTCACTGGCCCAAATTGCAAAAAAATGTGCTAAATGTAATGATGTATATGAAAGCAATCCTATTAGTTTTAGTGGGATGGTTCATATCAGATCTGTAAGTGTACACAACCAAATCCTAAGTAATTTCTTTTATGTATTAGTGTCCAATATTCAATAGAACCCATTTATTATTTTATTTTACCCAGCAAAGTCTACAAATTTCTATATATATCGCATCAAACCCCACCTTAGAAACCAAAATATTTTCTCAAATAAACCTTCTAATATTAAAACATTAAAATTTTAAAGGAGGATAGATTTCCATTAGTGCTGTCCAGAAAATTATTTGAGGATTTTTGCTTTGAACTAAGGAACAATACTGCATATGTGTGTATGTTATAAAAGTTGTTGAATATTGGCTCTAAACATATAAAGCCAAAGATTTTAATAATGATACATCAAAATATAATCTAAATAGTTTAACAGCCATGCCATCACAAATTATACAACTCTTTACTTTGTCATCTTGGAAAATAAGTGGCCACAGGGCAATGACAATTTTGGTGAATATTTCAAAAGCATCAGGAGTATATATAAGCACACTTTTGTCCACAGTAGTAGCCATTTTCTTCTTTTTCTTTGTATAAAGTTTCACGGAAAGCATTACAAAGTTTGGCTGTGATAATGTCATTGAGCAGGTTGCTGTATTAGAGTGACTCCAAGTGGATCTGCAGCAGTAATACAGTGTCCGAGAAACTCAACTTCTTAGCTTAAGTTTCACAGAAAGCATTAATGATATTGAAATAAAACCCAGTTTGGGAAAACTCCACATATTTTTTATTCAGAGAAACAGTCCCATTGACTTTACTGAGTAGCACATCTTTATAAAACTGTATTGTAGGCGTGCATGTGTTTTTGTGTGTGAGCATATTTGCAAAGTCCTAAAGAGTGAAGTACGGGCTGTATATTGAAGGCTTCAGATCCAGTCCTGCAATCACTTATGTGCCCATGTAGATGCTCATGAGTCATCCCATTGGTTCCATTTGAACTAGATGCATGAGTGAAGTTACACCAATATATAAGCTTTTGCAGGAAGGGAGGCTTAAATTCTTTGTCTCTAATGCTCAGTGACTCCCATGGGATTTGATTGCACAAAAAGCACCTGTAATTCAATCATTTTCACTTCACATTTTTCTAAAAGAAATCATTGGTCTACATTAGCCCATCCAAGTAAAAGCCACTGTGACAGCTCATTGATTTTTTCTCAAATAATTTAGACAGTGCTTATGATCAAAAACTTCTGTTTTGATATTGCATATAAAAGAAAATATCTCATTAGAAGCTCTAAATTGAAACTCATGTATTCCTTCCATCAAAGTTACTGCCAGTCAGTAGGTCAGTTTATTGACACATTCAAGGCTTCAAAAAAATTCAATAAATAAGTAAATTTGAAGTGTTTCTGTGAGCATGTTGGTAGTAGCAGCTTATTTAGCTTTCACTAAAACAATATTATAACACTGACAATAATATTTAATTTATATATAATATGAAGTTTAAAATGTACTAAATTGTTACAGGTATAGGTTGTAGCCATGATGGTCTAAGGACATAGGCAGACAAGGTTCTTTGGGTTAATCCAATATCTTTTATTAGACCAACTCAAGCAATTGGAAAAAATTTTTGGAGTAAGCTTCTGGGTACAAACACCCTTCATCAGGCTGAGGAAAGGTATTTGTGCCTTTCTAAGAATTTTTCCAACTATTTAAGTTGTCTAATAAAGATATCGGATTTACCCAAAGAACCTTGTCAGCCTGAATTTTTAGATGAGTTTATTGCTCATGCAATGTGTTAGAAGTTTAGTCCTGTGGTCAATTATGAGAATGTGTTATCTTCCTTCCCAACATCTCTCCTTTCATAAGGCCCTAAACCTTCAAAACTATATATCTGTACATCTCTAGAACAAACATCCCCAAGCTCATCTGGCAAATGTCACTGTTATTAATAATTATTATACCGGTGGACAGATAAAAATAAAAATAAAAAATCAGAAATAATAGCTCTCACCCTTTAAAGTCCCTTGTAACCACGAGTTTTCCTGAAGGGGGCTTCTCTTGGCTAGCATCCTGCTCACTCAAAGACACCTTCAACTTGCCCCAGCTGAGCCCTAGGTTTATTCTCCAAGTCTGAGAGCATCTAGTCTTTTTACCACTTCAGAAGTTGGGGCCAGAAAACAACCCTCTTCCCTAGGGATTTCCTAAACCCCACTCTGTTCTAAGGCACAAGATTTTACACCTTCCAAATCTCCCTTTTGTTTCCCAAATGCATCCCTGTCTGGGCTAGCCATCTTGAGCATGAATAGAGGTAACTATCCCACCACCCCTTTCCCCCAGGCACGCGCGC
>NW_017729034.1:93384570-93386988 GCF_001723915.1 Gavialis gangeticus
CACACACACACACACACACACACACACACACACACACACACCCCCCCCCCATGACCATTTGCATCTACAGTGGCTATTGTTTCTTAACTACACCTGTCTGGCCAAGATGCATACCAACTGGATCTCCTGTGTGTGCTAAATATCTTGATTATTTTCTAGTTACATCATGAAGATTACAGAAGTACATGTATATCAAATACTACAATACATACAAACATAAAAATGACAAAACCGAATGCAGCTTCACACTAGCTACACATAGAAACCAAACACCACAGAAGTAAATCGAATTTGGGAGAATATCTAATTCGGGGGAATATCCATCCAGGTCACATGTGAGTATCTATGCAGGTCACTCCAAAGGCAACTTGGTTTTGAGGTGAATCTGTGAGAACTCTATTGGTTAGGAGAGTAAAGACATTACACTCCCTAAACAACACAGCTATGTTGGCAAAACTCTCAAGAGTAGACGCAGTTATGCTGATTGAAGAGTGTTTGGGTCAGTTTACTACCAGGATGCAGATTTCCTGCAGGGCCCCAAATTTGGCATTGGTGAGTGGTGGCAACATTAATTGCTATCACTCGCACAGCCATGGCAGCCACCGCTTTTCCTGTCACCAAATTTCTGGCCAAGTGTGTCAAACTGATATAACACGAGGCTTACCATGGGTTGGGTGTTGAATGCAGAGCTGTGTCAGCCTACAAGGCTGCCCACAGCCCAGAAATTTGGTGGCAGGATGAGTAGCAGCTTCTGCAGCTCTGGAAACCACAGCAATTAATGCTGCTGTTTGCTGCTTCCATGAAGCAGAGATATACGTATCCAAGCACAGCTAGACAATCAGCGGCTCAGGACTGTGGACAAAGCCTATGTGATAAAGTTCTCATATTATGCTCTCAAGTTTAGAAGAACTGAAGTGATGCATCAGCTTTGTGCTGGCCCCCTTTCCCTATCATTTGCTCCTGTGCAAAATAAGCTTAAGATGCTATCACCCAGCGTAAATGGAAAATCCTGGCATCCTCATAGTCCTTTATGCCCAAGAAATATTGTCCTGCATGGTCTGTAGTAGAGCTGGAGTGTTGTTGTAGCCACGGTGGTCCAGGAAATAGCATAGAGTTGGTCCAATAAAAGATATCACCAAAAAAAGATCATGCTTAAATGCCTTCTGGACAAGTGCTTGCTGTCTTTTGTTCTAATGAACTAAAGGGGCAACTGCATGATAAAGAAATGCAATTTTATGAAATAATTTTGTAGTAGATCAGTAATTCTCAGCCAGGGTGCCAAGGTACCCTGGAGTGCCTCCAGATCCTTCAAAGGGTGCCAAGAAGTGTGAGGAGATAAGTGAAGTGTGAGGAAATAAGGAGATAAATTAATACACCAGGTTAAGGCTTATCCTGCCCAGCCCCTCCCTGTGTAAGGAGGTAAGCAGTGTAATATATAAATTATGTTTTGAAATCAGGTGCTATTAAATTCACAAAAGTTATGGAGGGGCACCTCAAATCCAGTGAGAGGTGCTTTGAATTGAGAAATATTGAGAATCACTGTTGTAGATGATCAGAACTGAAAGTATTTCATTTCTCCCCACAAACACACACATGCCTGTGCTCACTGCAGATCTGAATTAAGATCTTGTTTGTACTGTATAACCCTCAGTGGCAAATTTGGTTGCAGTTGGCCAGAAGTTTGGTCAGCCATTTCAAATATTCTTATTTTGCAATTTCAAAGCTGCACAGTATATAAAGTAAATGAAGCCTGGCTGTTATCCAGCTGATTCATGATGTTGTAACCAGATGGAACTCCACTTACAGCATGTTTAGATGCCTGCTGGACAATGAACAAGTGCTTGCTGTCTTTTGTTCTAATGAACTTAAGGGGACACTGGCAGGTTAAAGAAATCATGCAGTTTTATAAAAACATTTTGTGGCAGATGATCAGAACTGAAAGCATCTAATTTTTTTTTCCTGCATTAATGTTGATTGTGGTTCACATTTCACTCAGAGTGAGCAAAAAATAAGAGTCATCAGCTTTATTCATGTGAATATTTTTGTTTCTCTCTGGAGTTTTTTAAGCCAAATGGAAAACGAATGGTTAAAAAATATAGGGTCATTGATTATTTTATCTTAGGGCAAATGAACAAAGGAAGTGAGGGTACAAACTTACAGCATGTCAGCTGCTCTGCAGTAATTGCTCATGTGTACGCACTTACCCTGCAGTAAAAGTGGGTAAAGCAACCTTGTGGTACCTTGTTCACTCCTGAACCCCAACAACCCATTGCATTTATGGCATGAGCATGACCCAGCATTTTAAATCAGTGTATCAAGTTGCCTTCTCCTGTAGGTAAGCCCAAAGCTATGCACCATGTGCCCACAGCCTCACATTCAAGGATCAGGGAGCATCTGATTGACTCCCCACTGCCTCAT
>NW_017729034.1:93391988-93409900 GCF_001723915.1 Gavialis gangeticus
GATTCAACACTGACAAGTGCAAGGTGATCCACCTGGGGAGGAACAGCCAGCACCATACCTACAGGTTGGGGAACTCCCTTCTTGTCAGTGCAGAGGCAGAAAAGGATCTTGGAGTCATCGTTGATGCCAAGATGAACATGGGCCGACAGTACGGGGACACGGTCAGAAAGGCCAACCGCACCTTGTCATGCATCCACAGATGCATCTCAAGCAGGCCCAAGGAGGTGATCCTCCCCCTCTATGTGACACTGGTCAGGCCGCAGCTAGAGTACTGCGTCCAGCTCTGGGTGCCGCACTTCAAGAGGGATGTAGACAACATGGAGAGGGTCCAGAGGAGGGCCACTTGCATGATCCTGGGGCAGCAGGGCAGGCCCTACGAGGAGAGACGATGGGACCTGAACCTGTTCAGCCTCCACAACAGAAGGCTGAGGGATGATAGAGTGGCCTGTTACAAACTAGTCAGAGGGGACCAGCAGGCACTGGGGAAGTCCCTGTTCCCCCGTGCACTACCAGGAGTGACTAGAAATAACGGTCACAAGCTGGCAGAGGGTAGATTCAGATTAGACATCAGGAGGCGCTACTTCACTATCAGGGTGGCTAGGATCTGGAACCAACTTCCAAGCGAAGTGGTGCTAGCCTTGTCTTAAAGACCTTGGGGGTCTTTAAGACAAGGCTAGACAAACACCTTGCAGGTTCAAAGTCAGGAACCTGCAGCCCCATTGCAGAGCTGCAGGTGCATGACTCTGGAAGTGCCACATGCCAGAGGCGGCCAAAGGACAAAACAGGGGCAGCAGATCAAGACAGGCCTCACATATGAAAAGTCTCAATGTTCCATTTTTCAATAAAGTCTCTAGCTTTCATGACTGCGAAGAAAGTTTTCCATATGAATCCAGTGTAATTGTTTATACAACTATCTGCCTGCCTGTCTGTGAAAGGCAGAAGTGGTAGCTTAGAGATGTTAACTTCCCCATTTATTTCAGTGGGTGAAAACACAGATGCTAATGATGATCTTTAAATGTAAACGCTGTTAATGGTTTCACTGCCTATGAAGGCAGTTGTAAGCCCAAGGGCTGGAAAATGTATAGGAATGGAACACTCTGCTTCCTTTATAGGAGAGAGAGGAAAGCCAGCTCCAGCCTGTATCATTTACACAAGTTATTTTGTTGCTTAACTATTATTTCATCTGAGGAGGTTGCTACTTTCTTAGAATTTGAGTTTGTTTCAAATGAAAAAAAATGAAAATGCAATTGTTACAATATTCAAGTTAGGGAATAGGAAAGTAGATTATGCCCTGCAAGGAATGTGGCCCCCTGACTGTCTTGATATGAGTGCCCTAATGTGTTGATTTGAGTTACACATTTTCTTGCCTATAAAAGTATGTAGGTCTACTCTGGTTCGGTTGATTATTTTTTCCACTTTTCTTCAAATAAAAGGACTTATATTTGATTTCCCCAGAGCCAGGAGAAGAAACTTAGTTCTAAGTGCAGGCCTTGCTGGGACATTGATCAATATACATATACTGCTCCCAAAAAGTCTTTGCTAAAGCATTGGCCAGAATAGGCCTGATCCCTGACCAAAGCATTAACTCCTTTCATATGCAAAACTTGGCATGTAAGCCAAATGTACACTCCTGACAGGAGATGGGAGGGGGAAATGACTGTATAAGGTGTAGAATAGTTCAGGGAAGGCTGGTAGGTAAGACTAGGATGGTAAGTCTGGAATGGGAACACCCAGGTCAGGAAGTGGAACAAGCCCATGGTACAGGACAGTTAAGATATGCAAAATACTGGTGGGACATAATGTACAATTTGTTTTGCCCACTGCATAAAAGAAGAAATGGAAATTCATACATGTGTTAACACCTTGGCTGACATATTGTAAGTATGGTAGGGCAATACCTTACATAGACAATAAACCTAGCCAATAACCTGACTCTGTGGTCATTTTTAAAACAAGATTGATGTTGGGATCTCCTGGCTACAACTTTTTGCTGGCACTGCAGTCTCTGAGACTACAATACATAAATAACACCCAACAAGGGCAGTGATGATGACACTGGGAAAAGAGTGCAAGCAGTAATTTTATATCTTTAACCTGTCTAAGGAAAAAACTTATTACGCTTCATTAGCTATTATCTGTGAGCAGGGAAAGAAGGTATGATGTTGCAAAGATCTACCCCACTGCTTTCAAACCGCAAGTGTCTGATGGAGATGGATTCATGACAGATAATGGTGGGAAGGAACAGATGCATAAATTAAGATGTATGATCTTTTAATTGTACATGGCAGAACTGAAAGGGGCCAGAGCAGCAAATGATTTCATTCTGCTGAAGTGAGGCTCAGTTTTATAAGGTTTTGTACACTGTGTCTTAAGCTGTAAATAGGCATCTAATTTGAGGAGGTCCTGAGTGTCCCGGGTTATAATCTGTAACAAAACAAGAGCAGCACAGCCCTTTACAAATGCAGGCTGTGTCTGCCAATAGGTGGCCAGGGAGAACACACAGCCTGACCAGCCTGCCCCTCATCCCTGGAATGAACCACAGTTAAGTGAATGAATTGCATATGGCCACAAAGCAATATCTCTATGTCCTGGGAAAAAGTGTCAGCACATTTTATCTGGTATACTTCACAGGTCTTGAAGTGGGATAATGGGTGTCAATGTCTGTAGGATGCCAAGACAAAAGGCCTTCTTCCAACAGGAAGAAATGCAAGGCCTGTTTACAGACTTAGAGGCATGCTTAAACTCATGTACACTGAATGTATTATTCAGAAGGAAAGTCAAAATGAGAAGTATCATTCCCAACTGTTCTGCTATAAGAAGCTGTTCCTTGTGACTCTGGTCTAGAAGGACAGGGCAATTTAAGTACATATGAGGGCAGATAAGAGCAGAACAAGCTAGCCTGGGGGAAAAAAGAGAGTACAAGAGGCAGGTGGCAGGAATGTGTGTGGAGGTGATATGACTTTTGTCCATGACTGAGAGACTGTTCCCCTTTCCTGGGTAAAAAATTGTAGTGTCCAAGAAGTTCTGTTCTAATTTTAAAAATATTCAAGGCAAATGAAGTTTCAGAAGAGCCTGCACAGAAAGGACAGCCTTGCACAGTGAAGTTAGGGAAGTACCAGGAGAGGTTACTGTTAAGTGATTATCTCAGGCTTATTTTAATAAAGGTATGTTCAGCTCCTCAAATGATAAATCCTGTGCTCTTCAAGTGACACATTTTCTGCTCACCCTTCCTTTCAATACAGAGTATGGCTAACATGGCATCAGGCTTCCAGCCCAATTATTACATTCAGAGATTTGGGAGGTGCACCGTAAAGCAAGATATGGAAGACCTTGCTTCTGAACACAGAAACATGTCTTAAACTATCAGATTTACATGATATAGTCAAACAAATATCACTAGCATTAAGAGGAAAACAGTTATGGTCACTCTGATCAGACAGGGAGTTGATCACCTAGGTCCAGATTGTACTCCAATTAGGCAAGTAAAGTGGACTTTGACATTTAAGTGCCTTTCTTTTCCACCCTGCTTGAGTCCCTGAAAAACAGTTAAAGACAAAAGTAGGTAGGTCCTCTTCCTCCTCCAGACTGCTTTTTTGTGACTTGATCTTAAAGGCCCAGTGATGGTGTGTTACCAAAGTAGATGCATTAACAGGTTTTCAGACTTTGAACAATATAAAATAAAATAGCACTTAGATGACGTAATCCACTTAGACACCTATTAGGTGGAACAGAATCTGGCCTTTCGTCCCAGGTTCACAAGAATATATAGTAGCACAAAGTGGGAGTCAGGAAGAATTTAGGCAGCTCAGTCCACGAGTGCAATCCCCATAGCACTATATAATCTCCAGAGTGCTTCAATATCCAAAGGTGCTTAGAGTTCTGCTGCTATGCTAGCCCAGATGCACTGCCATTTTAGCAGAGCAGTTGTTTCTGCATCAGCCTATTTGGTAGGGCTGTGCAAAGCTTCAGATTACGTTTCAGATTCAGAGATTATTCGGATGATTTGGAGGGCAAATCTACGAATCTGAATTGAACCTCTGGAAGCTTTGGGCTTTCTGAATTGATTTGGAGCTTCCAAATGGATTTGGAAAAGATTTGGCGATTCAGAGATTCGCCCATAGGGTATACTGAGGAATCAATTAAATATTGATTCAATATGGGCTGGTGAAGCCTGCACCTATCACCTTGAAACTTGGCACATATCATGCTCTCAGAAGAGGCTACCATCCCGGCATGATTCATCCAAATCAACCAAAAGACAACAAAGTTATAGATATTTAATTGATTCCCCATTATACTGTATGGCCAAATCAGCTCTGACTCTTCTAAAGCGATTTGGCCGAATCGAATCGGAAAAACAATTCAGATCTCCAAATCGAATCTCTGGCATCCGAACTGGCCGAATCCAAATCCAAATTGAATAGTTCCCTATTCACACAGGCCTACTATTTGGCATTCCCATGCAAAGCATCCCTGCATCTAAATCTCCTAAAAGGCCTCGTTCAGTTGGTGTGCTCTTAAATGCACTTAATATGTGGACAGAATTATGCAGTAGAACAAAAAACAGTACCCATATTTATTTTCATTAAGAAGCATAAGAAATGGCAGGAGACACCTTTTATATAACAGCCTACAAGTCAGAGCACTCACCCAGGAAGTGGGAGATCTGTGTGTTATGCCCCGTGACACATTCTGGCCACAGATGCAGCCTGGCTGTGCCTCAGACATACTGCCAGATTGCTTCCATGCTTTTGGGGTGCTTTTCAAACCCCTCCCTGATGTCAGCTGCTTGACCACTAAGACCACCCAAGATATGCCAGAGGCCAATTTGGTGCCTCAGCCCTACCTGTCTTACTCAGTCCTCACCAGTCCGTAGCCAAGTGGATTTTGCCCCAATAGAAAGATTAGAACCTTGTCCAGTCATGCACTCAGAAAAGATAAATCCTCCTTCCCACTGAATGGGCAAACCTATATTATGGAATCACAAGTATCACTGACAACAAGTGTGGTTTGTAAAAAAGGTAACAAAAAGATAGACTGCTGGGATGGACATCAAGACATTTTCTGAAGATCGCCTGATGGAGCACTTTACATTTCTCTGTATTAAACATCAGGTTGTGGTCCACCCACCTGACAAGCCTGTCCAGGTCAGCCTGTATTGCCAGCCTGTCTTTGAGTGTGACCACACTCCTCCATAGTTTGGTGTTGTCAGCAAACTTTGCTAGCTCACTTTTAATACCCGAATCCTAATCGTTGATGAACATGTTGAAGAGCACTGGTCTGAATACTGAACCCTGAGTGATGCCACTGGTCACCCTCCTCTAGGATGACTCAGTTCTGTCAATAAATACCCTTTGAGTCTTGCCACAAAAACCAGTTACCTAGCCACCAGATGTATTATGAAAACAAAGACAAGAAAAAGAAATCAGTAAACATATGTCAAGATGCAAACAGAGATATGAGAATAAGGAAACAAAAGAAAATATCAGAAAATAAACTGTTCTTTCCTGCATTTTAAATCCAAGAATGCAGACTCCATGCAGCTCACCAGCTGGGAGGCTCCAGCATTTCCTTACAGCCACAGGAAATGGTAGACCCAACCCTGCTCTGGAGGCAGGCTTAAGTACAGTTATTTCCCAGCTATTCACATAGGTCACCTCCTGAATTCTTGGGGGGACAAACACAAGGTATACAATTTCCTTCTGCTCCCCCCCTGCCAAGAGGTGCATGTTTGCCAGAGATGAAAGATTTATTTTCCTAATTAAGATCAGGAGACTATGGCAATCATTTCAGATATGGAGATTCATTAATCCAATATAATGTTTCTCTCCTAATTTCCCCTTGGTGGGAAGTGTTCTCCCTTTTTTTAGGTATTACTCATGCTAGAGTTTTTGCTTCTAAAATGTAAAGTAGTCATTGCCTGTAAGGTCTCTTGTCCTGGACCCCTTTTGGTCCTCTGCTTTCCCAGCTGCTCTGCAGGCCCACAAACCCATTCGGTCCTGCACTCTATTTCCCAGCCCCCTTGCTGGGCTGTGCTCTATTTCCCGGACCCCTCACTGAGCCACTAGACCCACATGGTCCCAGTCTTCCCTGGCCCCTCTCTGGGCCTCTGGGCCCACATGGTCCTGGTCTCCTTTGCCAGGTGCTTTTCTGTCAGAGTGCGCTCCCCGAGCCTTCCCCCTCTACAGTGTAACCCACAAGGCAGTGGGAGCTGAGGTGTTCTGGCACCCCATCCTCTCCTTTCCCTGTAGTGGCCCATGCCTGGCATTTCATGGAGGCTGTCCCAACACAGGCAGCCCCACCATGCTAACCAGTTCCAGTAGGGTATAGTTTTAAATCTTACCCAGGACTGGTCCTCAAGCCTTCCTAAAGTTGCTCATCTTTTTCTGGGCTCCCCCTGGACATCCTTCAACCTCTGGGCCCTCCTGGTTCCAGCTACATCTCATATCTGGGCCCCATCTCTGGCCCCCAACTCTCTCTTGGACCTCTTCCCTTGATCCCTCATCCTTGGGTGGCCCAGCATCAGTCGTCATCATACTGGGCTGCACACCCCTTGGTCCCTTCCTGTTAGCTGTGGCCCCACAATGACCTCTGGCCTCTCCTAGCCCTGGGCCCTGCCTTGGACCAGTTGACAACTCCAGGGTGTCCCAGCTCTGGCACTCTCTGTTGTGGTCTATTTCACCCTTTGGCCTCTCCTGGGCCCTGGCCCCACACAGGCCAGTTGAGATTCCCTGGGTCAGTCCTCCAGCTGTCAGACTTCTCTTCTCCATGGGTCCACCCTCTTGGGCCCATCCATAGATCACCCACTCTCTCTGGGCTTGCACAGAGCCCTCCATAAGGGCTGCCTTCACTAACACTGCCCCTTTTTTCTCTAGGTTTATCTGGACCCCTTAATAGGCACCCACACTCTGCCCCGCTCACTGGGTTCATCCAGACCCTTCAGTACATCTTCCAAACACTCAACCCTTCTCTCTGGCTATTTGGCTTCTTCTGAGGCCTCTATACACTCAGCCCCCCTCTCTCTGGCCTCATCCAATGCCTCTGGGTCTCCAGGAACCCCCTCCATTTCCTTAGTTTCCACCCAAAACCTCCAGACTGCTTCAGATGTTATTCTCTTTGCTGGCAATCATGAGCTGCAGCCTTCCTGCTGAGCAATGTTCCTTCACCAGCTCACAAGATGTTACTGCCAGCCCTACTCTAAGGGTCTGGTCTTATAGCCTGTCTAGGCCCAATCCTCCTCCAATCAAATGACTACCTTCATCAGGCCTAGCCTCACCTTCCAGCTCTCTAGGTCAGCTAACTCTGCAATTAGCACTAACCCCTACCTGCTGGGGGCTTCACAGGTGCCTAACCTCTTAAAGTGGCAGGCATCCCATGTGCCCTGCCACAAAAAAAGTATCACCTCTACAAAGAGTTCTGATTCCTTTTGCCTGTAGACCAACATAGCTATAACCCATATCCCTGCCAGAATCAGGAACAGTTAGCATGGATTCACGCAGGGCAAGTCATGTCTCACCATCCTGACTGCCTTCTATGATGAGATGACTAGCTCTGTATATGTGGGAAGAGCTGTGGACATGATATACTTTGACTTTAGCAAAGCTCTATATATGATCTCCCTTAACATACTCACCAGCAAGCTAAGAAAGTACAGGTTAGATGAATGGACTATAAGGTCGATGAAAACTGCTTGGATCATTGGCCTTAAAGGGTAGTAATCAATGGCTCAATGCCTAGTTGGCAGCTGGTATCAAGTGGAGTGCCCTAGGGATTAGTCCTGGAGCCAGTTTTGTTCAATATCTTCATCAACGATCTGGAACATGGCATAGAGTGAACACTCAGGGAGTTTGCAGATGACACCAAGCTGGGCAGAAGAGTAGATATGCTGGAGGGTAGGGCTAGGATTCAGAGTGCCCTTGACAAATTGGAGGATTGGACCAGAAAAAAATCTCCTTAAGTTCAATAAGGACAAGTACAAAGTCCTGCACTTAGGATGGAACAATCCCACACACTGGAATAGGCTGAGGACTGAATGGCCAAGCAGCAGCTCTGCATAAAAGAACCCAGGGTTTACAGTGGAAAATAAGCTAAATATGAGGCAACACTACCCTTGTTGCAAAGAAAGCTAACAACATAGTGAGCTGCATTAGCAGGAGCATTGCCAGCAGATAGAGGGAAGTGATTCTTTCCCTCTATTTGGCATCTGGAGTACTATGTCCAGTTTTAGGCCTCCATTACAGAAAGGATGTAGGCAAATTGGAGAGAGTCCAATGGAGGGCAATAAAAATAGTTAGAGGGCTGAGGCACATGATTTATGAGGAGAGGCTGAGGGAACTGGGCTTATTCATTCTGGAGAACAGAAAACTGAGAGGGGATTTAATAGCAGCCTTCAACTACCTACAGGGTTTTTACAAAGAGGATGGAGCTAGACCATTCTCAGTGGTGGCAGGTAACAGAACAAGGACCAATGGTCTCAAGTTGCAGCAAGGAAAGTTTAGGTTAGATATCAGGAATATCTCTCACTAGGAGGGTACTAAAGCACTGGAACTGGTTACCCAAAGGGACTGCTGAATCTCCATCCTTGGAATTTTTTAAGATGTGGATAGATAACATCTTGGCTGGGACAAGATAGTTGAGGATAGTCCTGCTTTGAGCAGGGAGTTAGACTAGGTGACCTCCTGAAGTCCCTTCCAGCCCTAATTTTCTAAGATTCTATGACTGACTGAAGCCAGTTGGGCAGCAGTTAACTCTTTATATTGGGTAAATATAAAAATCAGTGGGCTTGTCCACACTGAGCACATCAACACATGCAATCAAGTTGCATGAATAAACACCAGAACTTACTGCTCTGGAGTTTATTGCTCCCAGGCACTCTATTTGAATGTGCACCCGGGTGCAATAAACTCTGGAGCAATAAGCTGGGACAGAGCAGCCCTGGCTGGCAGGGGATCCCAGGGGTCAGCCTGCCAACCTGGGGCTGCTCCCCTCCCAGCTCAACATGCTGAGGAGGGGCTGGCTGGCGCATGAGGTAGCTTCAGTGCAGGGTTAGCCAGCAGGGAGGCCTCACATTGAAGCACCCTCATGCCCTAGCCAGCTGGGGCAGCATTTATGAGCACTGCTGTCAAGTTTTTGTCTGCAGCAGGATAGTACTTATATTTATAGGATAAATATTAATTTACTCTGCTGCTGGATAGTACTTGTATTTACAAGTACTATCCGGCAGCGAAGTAAATTAGTTTACTGCAGCCTAATAGGGCCGCACGTGTAGATGAATGATGTTTACTGCACAGCTAATTAGTCAACTGAACAGTAAACGTCTCACGTAGATGGGTCCACTTGGGCAGAAGCAGATCCCAGTACTCAGGGATTTGAGATCAGCCTTCGAAAGTGGCTTCATTGATGTATTTCCAGGTTTAGAGCAGACCAGCAGACATAGGTGGTGCTTCAGGTATAGGAGGGGAGGGTATGGGCAGGGTATGATTGAGCCTGTAAGTGCAAGGACTTCCTGCTGCCACAGTATATAAAAGCCATTTACGAAACCAGATAGTTGAAACACTAGCTTCACCCTAAACAAGGGCTCATATCACTACCCAAAACAAAGGCACAGGAGAATTTGGGTGGATATTGTCAATCTCTGTAAATGTATATGTCTATAAAAACATGCAAAAAGACAACAGAAGAATATATAATATGTAACAAGGACTTACCAGCCAGAGCCACAGAAGCACTTAGCATAATTTGGATATTTTGGTGTAAAAGCTAAGAGAAAGCTCTGTGGGACTAAATACTATCTGCAAAAAGTTTGGAATGTGAAAAAAAACTGCTCCCAGTTGCCTAAGTCCTGTGTTCACAGAAATAGGTACATTGTTTGTAAATAAACAGATTTGTGTCAAGAAAATACCCTACCTATCACCATTTTCTCCTCTTGGAGACCCCACAGGACTTCAGATTTTTGGTAACTGCTCTGGCCAAAGAGAGGTAACACAACTGTATTTTAAAAATGCAGTTCACAGAAAGCAAAGGGTGCATTTTATAGAATGCTGGGTTCAGTTTTATCTTTGCTTAGCTGTATTTAAGACAAAAGTTTTTAACGTAAGCTTATTTAGAAGACAAGGTTCTCTTCTGCTTTTTTAAGCTGGGTGGTTAATTTAGAGACATGATTTCAAAATTTTTAGGGAACTGATAGTTGAAAGCTTTGCACATTTCCTAACAATCTTGCACAAAGTGTGGAGTCTGCATGACGACAACTCCAATCAATCTGGGTGTACTTAATAATTAGTTTACCTTTTAGCTACAGCATCACAATGCAAGATCATATTCAATCAGTTATGTACCAAGATGCCTATTTCCTTTTCTCTATCGCTCCATGCCTACAAACTGTCATCCTCTTGTAAGTTTAATTTATTTTCTTTGTTCCTAGATGCAGCTTTATATTTGTTTGCATTAAGACCCAGACCAGTCTGCACAGGAAAGGGAGGCCCAAGGCAGCTAAACTAGACAAACTGAAGCTGAAAAACACAAAATTAGTGAATACTCTGAAAATATGAGTATATTCATACAGGGATGTAACAACTTTAGGATTCTGTGTTTACTGAATATAAATGCCCCTACAAGACCGAAGCAAATTGAAGACCTATTCAGAGGACACTAAAGGACATAACAACGAGGTGAACAAAGGACAACAAGTATATGAACCTCCACTGCTCTGGCCAGATCTTGGCTGCTACTGATAGAATTAATAGCAATTCCTCACTTGGTATTGATCATCTATATATATAAACTCCACAGAAGGGTTTCTAATGCACATGTACTCCATGTTGGATTACTGACATGTACCCTGTGCAAGTGTAATAACCATGTACTCCAGTACTCCCTTGTCTCTTCTTACCTTAGAAACTGTTTAAAGCAGAGAGGCAGCCTAATGATATGCCCACCAGGCTGCACTGTCATAACTACACTATTTCCAGCCCAGGAAATAGCATGTGAGGAATAAGAGTAATGTGCGTCTCACTAGAGCACTTCCTCATTGAGCAATGTTAGAAGCCTTTACAGTAGCTCTGGCTTTTCTTAAGGTCTTACACATTCCTCTTTTTCCACAGAGAACAAGGTACAACTCAGAACTGAACTGACTGACAGTCCTGGATATGAAGCAAACAAAAAATGCCTGAAGTTGTTGCTTGAAATAATACATTGCATACCTTCCTTGCAAATATGCTGTCCTTTGAACTTACAGTTGTAGAAAAGTAATGTTTTTTTTACATGCTTACTGTGCTTGACATTTGTTTCTGCTTTTAAACTATGCTAAATGAAGATATCTGAGTATTATTGTTTTGGAAGTATTACAAGTGCCTAGATGATATCCATAATCGTCTTTATTATCATCATCATGGCAGGTGCCTTCAGTAGACAGGACCAATTGTAGGCATTTCAGGTTTCCCAAACTGCAGCTAAATGAAGGCCTCATGAGTTCCTAAACAAGTTTCATGATGACTTTGGCTATGATATCTATACAGTAACTAAATTTAAATGGAAACTGGCAAGACTGGAAGTCAGACCTGCAAGCTTGTTGTTAATATAGAAGTGCTAATTTGTGGATCAGAAGAACAATCAATTTTTCCTGCTCTGTGCATATCAACTTTAGCAATATTATTCTTATTTGTGCAATAACCTAGTTTATACACACAAAGGCAAGATTAAAGGAACACTTACATGTCAATATCTGGAGCTGCTCTCAGGAAATCACACAGCAGAGGGTGGTATTTTATTCATGTTACAACCTCTGTTTTAAGAAAGTGAAGAATGCTTCATGTTCATGACAAGACTTAAACATCTTTAAGCTGGTTACACTGTAAGTCTGTGAAACTTTAAATTGATTTAAAACAGTTCATTTTAGGTGTAACAGCAGATTAATGCAAGACAAATGTTATAAATGCAAAATACTAAAATGAAGTACAAATTCCATCTTGGCTAAATCATCTTTAACACTAATGCACCATTCATCTGGCATGCTAACTGCAAAAAGATCTCCCATAACTCAAATGATGTGCAGGAAGCTTGCTCCCTCCCTTATTTAAACAAGCATTATTTAATTTAGATTATTATTGTTTAATATCTGTTAGAATAGCACCTATGTACCCCAGCTGAAGCATAGTATGATTTTGCTACACACTGGGTGCATCTACATGTGCATTAATGAGCAGTTGCTACTGTGTAACTGACACTGCTGCGCAGTAGCACCAGTGCACGGTCTTTTAGTGATGCTAATGCTCAGTAATCATTAGCATGGCTTTTTCTATGACACACTAATGCCCAATAGAATGAGTCTACTGTGCATTTAGCATCTCATGTAGACACAACCTCTGTATATATGTTATATTTAATGGTTGAGAATCACTGCTCTACAGCCAGAAAGATAAGCTCAGAAAAAGAGACAGTCTGCAGACTAACTCCTAGAACTCTGCAAAGAAATTTAGGATACATCTTAGTATTATACTAAATAAATAAGAGCATGATATGGACTGGACTGACGCAAGATACAAAACACAGCAAAATAGGGAAGGGCAGTTCATATGGCTCAGGCTAGTTGAGGATAACCTTAGGGTTGACCCTAGATATACTCTTAGTTATCCAATAACATAGGGAAAGTTAGCAATTAGAAGTAGAGCCCAGATAACCAGAGATTGAGTCTAAGATCATTCTTTCCTATAAAAACCTCATGTCTCATAAAATGGACTCTGGCTATTTATAAGAGAAATTGCTACTTTATTTATGTTCTTTTGCTGTAGCCATGATACCTCACAACTTAAGAGATGAGTTAATTAAAATAAGATTAAAAATAGCAGAAGGAAGTCTATAAGGAAATTCAGCAACCGCACTAAAGAATACAGAATCAAACAACTTGCAAAAACAGATCATTACAAAGGCAACAAAATATAGGAAGTTCCAGTCATAATGTGCACAAGACTGCCAGCAAAAATAACACAAGAGGAACCACTTCTGAAATCAATTCTATTAGGACGTTGGAAAGAAAGAAAGAGTTCGAGATATAAGGATCAATAAGCAGACTGCATTTGGAGCACACCGTGACTGTTCAGCTATTGGGGTTGGGTTTGAAGGAGTATTTGGTTGGGAGAAAGGAGAAAAGATTTTAACAGTTATGCAGTAGGAAAATGTTTGTCTTTCTGAGCCTGACACATTTAGTGCAGTATATTTTAAATAATAGGATACTCATTATACAACTGAGAAACTGAAGCACAGAAAGGCAGTAACTTACTCAACATAACAAAATAGGCCAATGACAGAGTCAGGAACCCCTGTTCACCCTGACTATGCAGTTACTAAATTTAGATGGAAACTGGCAAGGCTGGAAGTCAAACCTGCACGCTTGTTGTTAATATAACACTACTAATTTGTGGATCAGAAGAACAATCATTTTTTCCTGCTCTGTGCATATCAGAGCAGGAAAAAACAACCCAGCACTCCATCCATGCTTTTTTCAGTGCCCGTATTTCTCTATAAAACTGGTACCAATGTCAGTGGATTTTTTTAACTTAAATATACCATTAGTGTTGTAATGTTAAAAACCCTTTAAAAAACTTTCAGCATGGAAACAAGGTGTACATACTGTCACTTCTGATGCATCGTATCTTATAAAAATAGCTTACCAATATTATTTAACAGATGCTTAGGGTGTACAGAATGATAATGTACAGAAACTATATAATGATGCATGGATTGCATTAGTGCTCTCATTAGCACTGTCAGATTTCACAGCAGTACTTAAGACTGAGGAGAAAAGACAATTGTAATACATCAAAATCTTTAATTATAATGCAGTAGGATCTGGGACTCATTTGTACAGGTCTGAGTGCTGATAAGGGAAAAAGAGATTAAACACCACAGTACTTTTCTGTCTAGCTCCCTTACCATACATAGCCAATTAACAAGGTGTTAGACCTTGAGCATAAAATCAGGTCTCATGTAAGAGTAGATCCAATCTAAAACCAATTGCTGGAAAAAGGATACTTCACTCTATATCAAATACCTGTAGCTACAATATCTCCCTAAAAGTACAATGTCTCTTTATCAAACATTTGTCTTAATTATTGTAAAAAGAGAAAAGGAATCTCCTTGTCCCTTAGGTTTGCAGCCTTGCAGTGGTGCTGGATCCTCTGCACTTTGATCTTCAGGTGGCAGTTGTGGCTAGGAGTGCATTGCACAAACTCTGTCTGGTGAAAAGGCTGCAACCCTTTCTATCAGATTCAGATCTGGCAACTATCATCTATGCTTGCATAACTGTTGCAGTTAAAAGTGGGTTCTTAAACCTAGTGTAGTTAAGGATTGGCATGACACCTTGTTTGTTAATAGCAGAAAATCTTTAATAACAATACCACAAACAAGCCATAAAACTAAATAACAGAAAAAGAGACTCTTATTCAATAAATGAGCTATCACCAAAGTCCTAGTACATATTTAGCTGCAAGAGTGTTTTCTCACCAGTGCAGGCCAGGAAGCAGTTTCTTTATAGCTTTCACTGAACAGGAGCCTTTCTCATGAAAAGCTGGGTGCAATGTTGTAGTGACACCTCTTTGTTTCTCCTGCAGTGCACACCTTGCTGACAAATCTGTTCTGCTCTTATACTGTTTAATTGTATAGCTTCAATGCGTTTTTCCTTGATGGTTTGTCCATTAAAGTTCGAACAAAACAGGGAGGAAGGGGAAACCATCACACTACAATTGTTAAATTGCTTGGATTCTTTTTATAATTTGTCCAGGTCTGAAACCTGGGGGTGGGTTGAAGTTTTCTGACCATTCCAGAGGTTGTAAGTCAATCAAACATGATGAGTCTTGATTGGCTAAACAGGATACCTAGAGGTATTGGTTACCGGACCTTTTTGGGGTATTTGTTTAACAATGGGGCAAATTTGCAATAGCCTTCACCAGTGATGGTCTATTTACAAAACCCCAGACAGACATTGAATGACTGAAACATTTGTAACACCTCAGACAGACATTAAATGCGTTTTGAGAAACATGACGATGTGGTGGCAAGACACATATGGTATGCATGCTCATGCATTTGTCATGTACAAGACATCTTTCCTGTATTTAGTGTACCTTTTACATTTCTGCTTGAAATGTATATTTATTTTTTTGTTTTCTTTAGTTACTAGTTCAGTTGCAATGTATATGTAGTTTCCTGGTAACTCAGACAGTCTGTGCCCTTCTCTGTCTCTCTTAGCTTTGTTACACAAATGATGAGTGTGTCAGGTCTCTGCCAACGATTTTCCTTTTAAAGGAACCATCACTTTTATTTTTAGGCTCAGGTGTGGTAGAGGGTTGAGGCCTATCTAACTCGGTGCCTAGTGGATAGCAACCACCAGCGAAGCAACTGTTGTTCTTCTTGATAGTGCTTTCACTATCCTCATCCACTCTTGCCCTGGCCTACATTATGACTGTTATTATCTTATGGCATGGATCTGGTATTGGGTGCTGCAAGCTCCACTTTCTCTATGCTTAATGGATTGCAACCATTAGCAGAGATTGATCTTTTTTTTGTGCTAGTCTTGTCACCACAATCCAGTTTTGCCCCCACCACTGGTTTGTTTGTTGTGTGAAGGAGGGTTTCTTTCCTAGTCAGTAAAATGTTTAGGGGATTACAAACACTATGATGATTTGGCATAATCTAGCACAGAAAATGAAAGCAATTGGGATTGCTTTATTTTGCATGGTCCCAGCCACCATCTTGCATTCTTGTGCAAGATGTACTGCTATTTCAATTTGGTCGTTTACACTTTATGTGTAGGTCTGGCTGAGCGTTACAGCTTTCACAGTCATCAATAACCTTGAGGCTAGATTACTGCAATTTGCTCTATGTAGCGAAGGCCTTGATGACCATCCAGAAGCTGCAGGTGGTTCCACCCTTCTAATGTAGGAGGAATACCAGGAGCATATAACTGTGTTGTTCTCAAAATACCGAGGAGTTAAGCTTATAGAATGATAAAGCTTGTTTATTCATAGAGCTGTACCCTGCCTACAGTTCTGCAGTTCCATCCTGCAATCGCTGGGCAAATGTGACAACTTATACATGGGGTGTAGGTTGTAGCCGTGTTGGTCTAAGAAGATAGGTAGACAAAGTTCTTTGGGTAAATCTGATATCTTTTATTAAACCAACTCAATAAAAAATATCAGATTTACCCAAAGAACCTTGACAATTTATACATAACACTCTTAAAGGTATCCACTAGGGCTGTGCAAAACAGCACCTTTTCATTTCGACATCCGTTTTGCCATTTCAACGGGACAGTGTTTCATTTCAAGTTTCATTTAGTTTTGAAGCTCTGTGCTGTTTCATCAAAACTGTTTCGCTGTTTCGACATCTCGCCCAGAATCTATAATGGGGAAGTACAAAACTGTGTATACCTTTGTCATTTTTTTAGCAGATTTGGATGAAAATACCAGAAATGGTAGCCCCTTTTTAGGGTATGAAGCCTGCTAAATTTCAAGTAGCTAGGTGTAGGGGTTTCTGGGAAACTGCACCTCAAGCTGATGACAAGCAAAACTCATGTCACATCTGTGTGTTACGGTGCAATGGGGTGAAAATTGCAGGCATGGTAGCCCTTGCTGAGGCCACAAACCCTGCCAGGTTTCAAGGAGATAGGTGCAGGGGTTTCTGGGAAATTACACATCAAGATGCTCACAAGCAAAACCAGTGACATATGTGACTGTGTGTGTGTGTGAAGGCGCACCTTCACTGATGCTGGGGCCTCTACATGACATGGTAGTGTGCCTCAATGAGGTCTCCTCCTCCCCTACAGCCTCATCTCGGTCCACCACTTTAAATGACAACAGGTAATAACTTAGTAAGCAGCGCAGTAGCATCAGCAGCATTTCAGGCAGCCGAACAGTCACAGAGCCTTTCTTTCCATTCCTGCAGGAGCTTCTTCTCCAGCAGCTGCCAGAGAACTCTCCCTGCCAACCCCAGCCCTGGGGCTTAGATGTGCCCAGGGCCCTGCATCCTTCCGATCAGCTAACCGGGGACAGGTGCTAGGGGTGTTGATCTAAGGACATGGCACTGGCAGACAAAGTTCTTTGGGTCAATCTAATCTGGTATCTTTTAGTAGACCAACTGAATAGTTAAAGAAATACATCTTAGCAAGGTTTTGGGTTGAAAAAGCTTTTGTCAGGCTGAGGAAGCACCTGCAGTTGGTGTGTGTGTGTGCTGTTCCTGGATTGAAGGAATAGTAAAGAACCCAGAGGTTGGCACGTAATGCAAGCAAGAAAGCCAATCAGTGAAAATGGAAATGGAGGTGTCAGGGGGTGAGGGACAGTCTGGGGTGGAGAGGGCGGGGAAGGGGGATGTAGCAGCACAGGTAAAAGTGGAGAGGTATCTGGGGAGTCAGGTGTCTGGCAGGTTGTAGTGTGTCATAAATCCAATGTCTATATTGAGTCCATGAGTTTCTGTACCTACTACCTAGGAGGTTGATGAAGTGTAATTAATAGGCTCATCTGTGAAAAGTGGTTTATAAACTCAAACAAGCACTAAACCTCACTAACTTCATCACTAGAAGCCAACTTCCTACAGCCCAAAATGCACCGAATGGATCCAGGCCATGTCATGACAAGACATGCAACACCTGCCAACAATATCTCCAGTATGGAGATATCTTCACAGTACAATACATATCTCCATTATGTGGAGACACCAAGCAACAACTGCACACTAGAATAAGCGCACACCAAAAACCTATCAAAGACAACAGAGCTGTCTCCAATCTCTCAGGCCTGATTCTCAAAGGGAATTTACAAACCACTTTTCACAAATGAGCCTATGAACTGCATTTCCTCAACCTCCTAGGTACAGAAACTCATGGACTCAAAATAGACATTGGAATTCTGACACTATAACCTGCC
>NW_017729034.1:93409967-93413437 GCF_001723915.1 Gavialis gangeticus
ATTTCCATTTTCACCTACTGGCTTTCTTGCCTGCATTGCATGCCAGCCTCTGGCTTCTTTACTATTTCTTTCATCCAGGAACAGCACACACACCAACTGCAGGTGCTTCCTTGGCCTGACAAGGGGGTTTTCAACCCAAAAGCTGGCAGCCCAGGCAGCTAAGCTATGCTCATCTGAAGCCTCACAACTCCACTGCAACCAGCAAGCCTCAGGCCTGTCAAAGACATGATGGGTCTGGGATTTCCCCAGCCAGGACTGTGTGCATGCATGTGGTGGCTGGTTGTTATGGCACCTCCTACCTGCCTTTCACCAGAGGGATCCTCAGTCCTGGCATTTCCTGGGGATGCCATGCCACCAGCAGTCTCACCAGGCCTCCCAACCCTGGCAGAGTGCAGTTTCAATGGTCATGCCCAGGACCTGGGGTCTCCTTCTTCCCCATATTCCCAGCCCATACCTGCAAGTTTGTCCCAGCATGGGAGCTCAGCAGGGACATGGTCTCCCTCTGCTAGCTGGTGATGCAGTGGTTTCATAGATTTTATAGATTTCTACGGTGAGAAGAGACCTGGCTCTAGGGGAAACTTGAGAGGTGTGGAGCACAAACTCAGATGATTCCCCCTCCTTCCCCAGAATGTCCCTTGCTAGGGCACTGAGATCCAGCTCCAACTCCAGCTTTTCTTGGGGGGGGACGGGACTTACAGCTCTCTCTCTACCCCCTCTTCCGACCCCCGCTTAAGGCTTGCCAGCTGCCTTTCCAGCACACTTCATGGTGAGTTTCATAGTGTTGTCTTTGCCTTGGTGTGCTGAAAAATCTCTCTCTTCTTCTGTAATGGTCTCTATTTGATTTATGTAATATATGTTGATAAGATAATTGTATGTATGTGTATTTATGTATTGTATGTATGTATTTATGTAATAAATAAAAATATATAAATGTATATATGTGTTTTCCTATATAAATTCTATATTATAATATGCAATATAATTACGCTGTGCTTCCCTGCACAGTGAATGGAATGCACAGCTTTGAAAAGAACCATAATGGAGTAACAAAAACAAAAAGAGGATTCTGGGGGAGGAATAAATTGAAAGGAATCAATCAATGAACATAATAATAACATAATAAAAGGGTATAGAAACTAGAGCAAAAGCTAAAGCTGAATTCCACTTGCTAAGCTAGCAAATAGGAAATGAATGGTAGCCTTTGTTGCCTAACGCTGCTGAGCTTCTGGAAGACAGCTCAGTAACTGACCCCAAGGCAGAAAGCAGTTCAGTTCAAACAATGCTGCTATTTAGGCTGTTTTTCCATCCCTCCCCCAGAGCACTGGGATTGCAAGCAACCTCAGGGAAGGATCACAGTCACTGGTCAGCTACACTGATATTGCTCAGTCAGTATCAGAGCACTCCTTCCCCGCTCTTCCCCCTCCCTCTCCTTACTTTCTGCTTCCCTGCAGGCAAACCCAGCTTCAGCTTCAAAACTCAAAACGTTTCAGAACTTTCAAAACATTTCAAGTGCCCTCATTTTGTTTCGAGGCTGTTTCGAAGCTCTTTGTTTGCTACAATTTTGCTGTTGCAAGCTCGAGATGAGTCAAAACAGCATCAGAACAAAACAGCTGGCAAAATTTCACACATCCCTAGTATCCATACATCTTCCCCCTTTACATGTAATATAATACTATCTGTAACAGGGGCTCAGGCAGGAGCCCTGTTACTGAGATAGTTTCAGATATGGATGACCTGAGAATGGACCCCGCCAGGTGAAGGGAGTTGCACACCAGGAGAAGGGCAGGGTGATTAGCTCACCACAGCCGGTATACAACCAATGGAAGGGCAAACACATTTTGGCTTCGGGCATTGGAGGAAGTATGAGGGACCGCTGGGACCTCAGAACAAGAAAGATGAGCCGCCTGACCTGAGATCCAGAAGGGTGCCAGGACCACAGGACTCCGGACAACACTGCAGGTCAGTAACAAAGCTAACTACTGCCCTGGAAATTGCAGCGGCTCCAATGAGTGCAGGGAAGGACTGTGGGGCTCCAGGAAGCAGCTGCAGCGAACCCTAGAAGAGGAAAAATGTCCCTGGGACAGGGCATGGGGTGGCAGAAACTAGACTAAGCCCTGGCCCCACTGAAACCACCACAACGCCGAAGCAGTGATCCAGACAGCGAGAGAGCACCCGGGGCAGCTCCTGGCACGAGGCTTGAGAGACACAATTAACAGCCAAGAACATGTTGATTATTAAGTATCTATCAGGCACCTGGTGCCAAGTTCTCTTATCGGCTGCCAGGACTTCCCTTGCTAATGAAGTAATTAGCGAGGCTACTGTTGCACTGCAGCCTCCTGCTGCTCCAATAAAGGCTACGTTGTGAGAACTGACTACCTGGGTCGCATTGGTGATTCCTGGCTTTGATATTACCACTGAACCCCTCTCCTTTTTTCTTTCCATCCAACTCATGGCAGATCAGTCTAGAGGGAGACGGAACTAGGATTGACCCACCCTCTCACAAAAAATTGATGCATTGGCCGGGAACTGCCGACAGCAACCCGAGGAGCCATGGAGTCTATGGACACCTAAGTCCCAACTGACTGGCAGCAGGCACACAGTATTACCTTACATCTCCTGCAGGGACAACAAGCCCAGCTGGAGGAGATCGTCAGGGTATGCACCCAGGAAGCTGAGGCACAAATTCAACTCTTCTCCTGCCAGCAGGATTTGTGCGAAAAAAACTGAAGCCCAACAGATGTCGTTGGGGAGAGAAGGAGAAGGGGACAGGCTTCCCTGGATGTCCCCAGAAGACGACATGGAAACCTACTTAGAAGCCTTCAAAAGGACGGCCACAGCTGCAAAGTGGGACCCCAGCAGCTGGGTGGTAAGGATCGGCCCTCTCCTCATTGAGCCAGCACCAGCTGCCTATCACACCCTTACCAGAGCTGAGGCCAGAGATTATCGGAAGGTAAAGGAGGCAATATTGAACCAGTTGGAGATCTCCTCCAAAACATACCACCAAAAGTTCCAGGCTCAGAAGGGGGACCATCCCCACCTGCTGGCTCAGATCCTTAGGGGTTTGGCAGAGTGGTGGCTATGACCAGAGACCCAAACACTCCAGGAAGTTTCATAGTTTCATAGTAGTTTGGGGTCAGAAGGGACCTGAACAGACCATCTAGTCTGACCCCCCACCACTGGCAGGAGCACATGCTGGGACCACATGACCCCAGACAGGTGTTCATCCAACCTCTTTTTGAATTTACCCAAGGTAGAAGCGAGGATCACTTCCCTAGGAAGTCAGTTCCAGATCCTAGCCACCCTAACAGCAAAATAGAGCCACCTAATCTCTAACCTGAACCCATTCTCCAGCAGGTTCTGGTCATTCTTCCTCGTCACCCCAGGTGCTGCTGGGGAGAATTCCTATTTGCTGCTGATCTCCCCTAACGAGTTTGTAGGCAGCCACCAAATCCCCCCCTCAGCCTCTGCTT
>NW_017729034.1:93418437-93419090 GCF_001723915.1 Gavialis gangeticus
AGCCACCAAATCCCCCCTCAGCCTCTGCTTGCTGAGGCTGAACAGGTTCAGGTCCCTCAGCCTCTCCTCATAGGGCCTACCCTGTTGCCCTCCAACCAAGCGGGTGGCCCTCCTGTGAACCCTCTCAAGACAGGCCACATCCTTCTTAAAGTGCGGTGCCCAGAAATGGATGCAATACTCCAATTATGGCCTGACCAATGTCGCACAGATGGGGAGTGTCACGTAGAGGGGGAGTATCACCTCTTTGGACCGGCTTGAGATGCATCTTTGGATGCACAACAAGGTGCAGTTGGCTTTGCTGGCTGCAGTCTGGCATTGGCGGTTCATGTTCATCTTGGAGTCAATAGTGACTCCAAGATCCCTTTCCACCTCTGTGCTCACAAGAGGGGAGCTCCCCAGCTTGTATGTACGCTGTGGATTCCTTCTCCCCAGGTGCAGCACCCTGCATTTATCTACATTGAACCCCATCCCATTACCACTTCTGTAGTCTGTCTAAATCTAATTGCAGCCTTCGAGAATGCCTACCTCTCCCCACATCTTGGTGTCATCGGCAAACTTGGATGTGTTTTCCACCCCCTCATCCAAGTTGCTGATGAAGATGTTGAACAGTGTAGGCCCCAGGACCAAGCCCTGGGGGACCCCAATATTCACAT
>NW_017729034.1:93425606-93432592 GCF_001723915.1 Gavialis gangeticus
AATGACCCCTGCCAGCTCCCTCAACACCCGTGGGTGGAGGGCCCACAGATTTAAAAACATCCAGTCCTTCCAGAAGATCCCTAACTACATCTGCACAGACCTGAGGCCTGACAGCGCTATCCCCAAGATTGCCCCTACCTGTGGTGGGAGAGCTGTCCTGGTCCCTGTCCAAGAAAACAGAGGCAAACAACTTGTTAAAAATTTCAGCTTTCTCGTCTGGCATAGCCACAAGATTACCATTTGAGTCTAGCAGGGGTCCTACATTACCCGGTGCCCTTTTCTTACTCCCAATGTATTTGAAGAAGGACTTTTTGTTGTCCTTAATCCTGGTCGCTAGCCTGAGCTCCGCTCCCACCTTGGCCTTCCTAATAGCCCTCCTACACTCACGGGCCAAGGAGGAGTATTTCTCCTTGGTGATAGCCCCTCCCTTCCACCAGGTGTACACCTCCCTTTTGGCCCTCAGGCATTCTTGAATGCCTTTGCTGAGCCATGGGGGTTTCAGAGCACTCTTACCCCCCTTCTTTCTCTTGGGGACTGTCACACTCTGAGCCTGGAGGATCGTCCCCTTAAGGTATGACATCCCTCATGGACTCCCATATCCTCTGCCTTTTGGGCCCTCAGTGTCTCCCCCACTAATCTCCTAAATTCACTGAAGTTGACCCTTCTGAAGTCAGGGGCTTTAGTCTTGGTATAAGCCCTCAACACCCTGTGCTGGATGGTGAATTCCAGCAGGCGATGATCACCGTCACCCAGGTAGTTAAGGACCTGCATTCCCCTCACCAGGTCATCCCCAGTGGCCAAGACCAGATCCAGCAAGGCATCTCCCCTAGTGGGGCTGTGCACCTCCTAGATAAAGTGGAGGTCCTGTATTTCAGCTAGGAACCTACGCGAACGGTCAGACCTGGCTGACTGCTCCTCCCAGCAGAAGTCTGGGTAGTTTAGATCCCCTATGACAATGACATCCCTAGACCTAACTGCCTCCAAGTAGTGGATCTTATAATAGCAATTCCCGACAGACCACAGCAGTAGCTCACAGCATTGGGTTTCACATCACCAATCCAAGACAGTGGAAGAAGCTCTGCGGTTAGCCAGAAGGGAATGGCCTGGGGACCCAGTGACAGGACCCCAACAGATGAGATCCAACCAGGGCTGATGGGGTGAGAGCATACGGAGCCTCTCCCTGGACTTGAGATTCCAGGGAGATAGTGTGCTTCAGATGTGGGAAGAATGGGCACGTATTCTGATTCTGCTCACGGAGGTCCCAAGTTGAGATGCCTATAGATAACTACCACGACAAGAAGACGGATTGCAGCTTTGGTCAACGTAAGGAGTCTGGATGCCAAGACAAGCCTGTGGTTGAGGTTAGGGTGGGGGACACCATTATCCCCACCATTGTTGACAACAGCTGCTTGCAATCAATGATCTGTGCATGTGGCATGTGGTTGGAACTTTAAATAATTAAGTTGAATTTAGTTTAGAATATTTCAATATGAATTTAATGATTTGATCTCTGTCTTCTAGAAAGTAGCTGCTTGACTCCATTTTGTAGTGCTCCTGGCTTGACACAAGTGAATGAACTTTGTATGCCCTGGGCATGAGAGAGGTTTGGGTAAAGGGATGAGTGAAAAGTGAATGGGAGTTTTTGCATGAGAACAAGGAGGAAGGATGTAACTGTTTTTGTAAGCAACAAGGCGCCAGATGTGTAAATTACCAGCCAGTAACTAACCAACAAACGGCTGAAGAATCCTTTTGAAGCCCAGGGGCACACAGGAGATAACAGAGGAAGGAATGCTGCCATGTGGGCAACAAGAACACTTTAAAGCTGAGACCCATTTTTATGACCAGGATGACCTCGAGTTGAGATAAGAAGCAGATGGATGCAAAACAACTGTTAAAACACAGACTATGAATGGAAAAACCCCAAAATGCTGAACAAAGACTGGCAAACCCTATAAAAGGGAAACCCAAATGATGCCAAACGGGGGAACTTTGTGTCTTCCTTTCCGGAGCACAGACATGTCTATTTTTCATCCCGCTCCAGCTCCTGTCTTCCACCACCATCATCATCATCATCTCAGCTACTCAGTGAGCATGGGGTTGGCCACCCTGTGCTAACATTGAGCAACTATTACTGGTAACTATATCTGTTGTCTGCTTGTATATATGGAATGGTTGTTTTGTGTGTGTGTGTATGTTTGTGCATGATGATGTGTATGATAATCACTGTGTTTGTATGAATGGTGTGCCAGGACCTCTATGTCTAATACACGTAATCAAAAAACACAGCATTTTGCTTTATCCCCCTTTATAAATTCTCGCTTGTGATTTAAGCAACTGATGATTTGTGTAACATGCAGACCTCTTCCCGTCCCATCTGGGGAGCCCCAAGAGCCCGGTGAGCATGGTCTGCACCCACGGAGCCTCATACACCTATGAGCATTGACGCGTCCAGCTCACAGTGCTGGGACGCACAACAGATATTGCCATGGGCCTAATAGAGACCCTCCCCTGCCACATACTCTTAGGAGTGGATTGGCCTCACCTGGAGGAGGTGGTCACCTGGGTCTTAACCAAGAGAGGCGGTGGCTGGGGGAAGGACCCAGGGGCAGCTTGCTTCGGGATTCTGGAGGAGGAAAAGGAAGAAAGCCTAGATATTAAACAAATCAGTGGAGACAGATACTTCTGGGATGAGCAAAGACAAGAGCCCCTGTTCCAGAACATCTGGTGGTCCCAACTGGCCAAGAATGAAGAGGGGGTGGTGGACCCCTGGAAGGCGAGACAGAGTCCTCAGTCTGAGTGAAGGACCAAGAAGATGGGGAGGAGAGGCACCAGATCCTGATTCTCTGGAGGTACTGGGAGGCCCTGTTGTGGGTAGTGCACGTGCTCCCCATGAGGAGACATCTGGGCTGGGACAAAACCTAAGCACACATGAAGTGGCGAGTCTTCTGGCCTGGCCTCAATAAGATGGTGGAGAAATTTGGCATAGAGTGCCCCGAGTGCCAGAAGACAGGAGGGGTGAAACCAGTTAAAGTCCTTTTGATACCCCTGCCCCTAGCAGGGCAACCTTTTGATTGAATCACCCTAGATGTGGAGGAGCCATTTCCCTGAAGCCAAGCAAGGTACCAATTCATCTTAGTAAATTATGTGGGTTGGAATTCCCCAAGAAATCCTTACCAATCAGGGAAAGAACTTTATGTCCAAGATCCTTAAGGGGATATGCCAAATCCTGAAGATCAAACAGCTCCAAACCTCCATATATCACCAGCAGACAGATGGCTCAGTAGAGTGCTTTATCATACCTCGAAGGGAATGATTTGGGCCTGCATACAAGGGGATCCACAAAGGTGGGATGCAGTGATAGCCACCCTACCTTTCTCAACCAGGGAGGCACCCCTGGCCTCCACTGGGCATGCGCTGTTTGAGTTAGTCTATGGTCACAACCCACAAGGATTTCTAGGCGTAATGTGCAAAGAGTGGGAAAAAGGGACCAGAGACTTGGCCCAGCCATGAGCTGTAATTGATTTTCAGGAAAGGCTGAAGAAGGTCCAAGAGATCGCTCAAAATAATTTAGGCCACAGCCAGAAGAAGCAGAAACAACATTACCATTCGTGGACAACCAAGATAGAACTCCAGGTAAGAGACTGGGTGTTGGTGCTACTCCCCAATATCTCCCACAAGCTCTTATTCCGGTGGCAGGGACTATTCCAAGTGATGAGGTGTGTGGGACCAGTGAATTACAAGGTCCTCTGATGGAGCCCACCCGAAGGAGGCAGATTTATCACATTAATCTGTTACGGAAGTGGCGACAACATGAGGAGTGGTTGATGAAAGAACCAGATGGACTAGAAGAAGTGGAAGAAGCCAGGGTGCCCCCAGAATCAGCAGGCCTCCCAGCTGGTCCTGGGATCAATGACCACTTAGGACCTGAGCAGCAGGAGAGTTTGAAAGCCCTGAAAGTGGAGTTCCAGGATGTCTTCAAAGAGGTAGCAGGGGAAGTGTGGGGTAAAACACCAGATCCAAACCCCACCGGGGCAAACAGTATGCAACCATTGAAAGAGGTTCCCTCACCACCTCTGGCCTGCAGTCAAGCAGGAGATAGATCAAATGAGAAAGCTGGGAATCACTGAAGAATCTTGGAGCCCATGAAGGAACCTGAAGGTGGGAGTCCCAAAGACGGATGGCTTGATACACCTGTGCATTGACTATCATAAGGTGAATGAGACAGTAACATTTGATGCCTTCCCTATGCCACAGGCGGACAATGTGATGGAAAGAATCGGCTAACCCCGGTATTTATCCACCTTGGACCTGACCAACAGCTATTGGCAGATCCCCATGGTGGCAGCAGACAAAGAGAAGACGGCCTTTGGGACCCTGTGGGGCCTGTTCTAATTTAAACAAATGCCCTTCGGGCTACATGGGGCAGCTGCCTCCTTCCAGTGACTGATGGAGCAGGTACTCAAACCCCACCAAGAGTATGCAGCTGCGTACATCGACGGCATCGTTGTCTTCTTGCAAGACTGGGAAGCCCACCGCCAACACTTATGAAAAGTCCTGGAAGAACTTAGATGGGCAGAGCTAATAGCCCATCCCCAGAAATGCATGCTGGGGAAGAATGAAACGCAGTATCTAGGTTTTATAGTGGGATACGACAGCATAAAGCCAGTGGTGGATAAAGTAGCAGCCATCCAACAACACCCCCTGCCGCGAACACTCAAACAACTGCAATCATTCCTTGGCTTCACCAGTTACTACTGGTGGTTCATCCAAGGTTTCTCAGAAAAGGCGGCACCCCTAACGGAGCTGACCAAGGGATGACAGAACCTGGTCAGGTGGAACCCAGGAGCTCTCCATGCGTTTGAACAACTTAAGGAGGCCCTACGCCAGCATCCCGCACTGTACACCCTGGATTTCCAAAAAACTTCCTTTCTGCAGACAAACAATTTAGGCATTGCCCTAGGGGTGATTCTCTTCCAGGAGGAAGAGGAAGAGGAGAGGCCCATAGCTTTGCCAATAACAAATTAACCCCAGCAGAAACCTGCTACTTGATGATTGAGTGGGAATGCTTAGCCATCTGATGGGGAGTAGAACTCTTTCGTTATTACCTTATAGGGCAGGAATTTCTACTGATCACAGATCATGCCCGTGCGCTGGCTGTGAACAGTTAAGCTGGATAATGCCTGGTTGATGAGGTGGTCCCTGGCCTTACAACCCTTTTATTTTACAGTAAGACACCGAGGAGGAAGGAAGAACAGGAATGTCAATTTCCTCTCTCGCACAGAAGAAAGATGAGACAACACCACGGAGCACCAGGCTGATGCCAAACGAAGATGCCAGCTTCAGAAGAGCCTTTTTTTCCTCTCCTTTTCTTTTATTATAATTGTTCGGGGGTGTTCTTTCTTTTTTCTCCCCCTGAGGCATTGCTGAACTGAGGGGGGAAGTGTGTAACAGGGGCTCAGGCAGGAACCCTCTTACTGAGATAGTTTCAGGTATGGATGACCCAAGAATGCACCCTGCCAGGTGAAGGGAGTTACACAGCAGGGGAAAGGCAGGGTCAATAGCTAGCCATGGCCAGTATAAAACCAGTGGCAGGGCAAACACATTTTGCCTTTGGGCATTGGAGGAAGTATGAGGACCACCGGGACCTCAGAAGAAGGAAGATGAGCAGCCTGACCTGAGATCCAGAAGGGTGCCAGGACAATGGGACTCTGGACGACACTGCAGGTCAGCTCCAAAGCAAACTACTGTCCCGGGAACTGCAGTAGCTCTGGTGAGTGCAGGGAAGGACCGTGGGGCTCTAGGAAATGGCTGCAGGGAACCCCAGGAGAGGAAGAAAGTCCCCGGGATGGGACACAGGGTGGCAGGAGCTAGACTAAGCCCTGGCCCCACTGAGACCCCCATGATGCCAAAGCAGCGATCCAGATGGCGAGAGAGCAGCCGGGGCAGCTCCTGGCATGAAGCTTGAGAGATGCGGAGAACATGCTCCACAAGCGAGGCAATTAACGTCCGAAAACACGTTGATTATTAAGTATCTATTGGGCATCCAGCGCCAAGTTCTCTTATTGGCTGCCCAGGCTTCCCTCGCTAATGAGGTAATTAGAGAGGCTACTGTTGCTGTGCAGCCTCCTGCTGTTTCAATAAAGGCTATATTGTGAGAATTGACTACCTGGGTCGCATTGGTGATTCCTGGCTTTGATATTACCACTGAACCCTTCTCCTTTTTTCTTTCCATCCAAGTCGTGGCAGGAAAGTCTAGAGGGAAACGGAGCTAGGATTGACCCACCCGCTCTTAATATCATTGGCAGTTAGTTCAACCCATCGATAAAGCACATTTTAACAGGTCTCTATTAGTCTTTGTGTTGACTTTTTAGTTCTAAGTGATCTTTTCAGTTTCTCTGCATTCTCAATCCTTATTAGTTTCATCTTGTTTGGTTTCCTTGTTGAAATGTATCTATTTCTGTGTCATTTTCAATCTCCTCTGTCATTTCTTGTTGTTTTGATGTTATCTGTGTTCCTTTGGTGAACCTTCTGATGCTGCTTCTTTTCTCCCCTTTACAAGCTGTAAGTGTCGTCTGTTCCTTCTTAACACCTGTCCTTCCAGTGTGATTACTGTATAGGATCTGGGAGCTACTTGATGGGAAAGCAGAGCTTTTTGTTTCCACATTCATCCACCTGAAATAAGCACCATATCTTTGTTGCACTGTTGTGGTAATTCCCTGGAACCTCTGCCATAGTACCATTTCTGTTGGAGTTTTTCATAGATTCATAGATTCATAGATTAAGGGTCGGAAGGGACCTAGTAGATCTTCTAGCCCGACCCCCCGCCAGGGCGGGAGGACAACAAAAAACCCCAAAAAGAGAAACGGGACTCAAATGAGTCCAGCCAGGTAGGCATCCAGCCTCTTCTTAAAGACCCCTAGGGTAGGGGCCAGCACCACTTCCATTGGAAGTTGGTTCCAGCTCCTAGCCGCCCTAACCGTGAAGTA
>NW_017729034.1:93432925-93433344 GCF_001723915.1 Gavialis gangeticus
TGTCCACATCCCTCTTGAAATGGGGCACACAGAACTGGACACAATACTCCAGCTGTGGCCTGACCAGTTTGTTGACTTTTTTAATGCTTTCATGTTTTGCTTTTCATTCCGATGAGCATTATCTACAAGATTTGGCAGCCTTATTTTTAGTTTCCTTTTAAACAGCATTTTTCCTATGGACAATCCATGTTTCATGAGTGTTACCCTGTAATTTAAAAGTGACAGGTAAACATCAGTGTGTGAATCCGTAGCTTTTTTAACAATTTCTTCACTATTTGTACTCCATTTTCCACCACACCATTGGATTGTGGGTATTTAAGACTTGAAGTATTATGATGGAACCCATATTTGTTTGCAAACTCTTTAAACTCAGGACAGCTGCCCGGGAGGAGGAGGAAGGAGAGGACGATGCTGGGGAG
>NW_017729034.1:93433355-93433785 GCF_001723915.1 Gavialis gangeticus
CTAGCAAAAATCAATTTGATGTGAGTTATGACATGGTTTGCTGCTGTACTTTTGAGCAATGCAATTTCAGGACAGTGAGAATAATAATCCAGCACTGATACACATTTTTCCCCTGAACGTCTGAATAAGTCAATGCGTACTTGATACCACAGAGCTACAGGCTCCTCTGTGACCTTCATGGGCTCTTTTCTTTGTGCTGTTCTGTACTTTAGGCACATTGTACAAGCCTTTACAACATCTTCTATGTTATTATTTAGGGTGGGCCAATATAGCGCCCCCCTTGCTCTCCTTTTGCATTTTTCAATGCCTAGATGCCCCTCATTTATTGTTTAACATGTCTTTTTTAACACTGCTGGAACAACAAGTTATGGGCCTTTGAACAAAATGCCATCCAGTAGTGACCACTCATCCTTGAATTGAGAGTAGGAGC
>NW_017729034.1:93438785-93456831 GCF_001723915.1 Gavialis gangeticus
CTGTTCTGTACTTTAGGCACATTGTACAAGCCTTTACAACATCTTCTATGTTATTATTTAGGGTGGGCCAATATAGCGCCCCCCTTGCTCTCCTTTTGCATTTTTCAATGCCTAGATGCCCCTCATTTATTGTTTAACATGTCTTTTTTAACACTGCTGGAACAACAAGTTATGGGCCTTTGAACAAAATGCCATCCAGTAGTGACCACTCATCCTTGAATTGAGAGTAGGAGCTAGGTATATGTTTTCCAGGCCAACCAGCACAAATAGCTGTTATCACTTTTTGCAATATGGCATCCTGAGCAATAGCTTTTGTAATTAGTACCCACATTTTATCTGTGACAGGAATCTCTCTTTTAATTAGATGAACATATATGATGTCTGAGTCTGGAATTCTGTCATTTTCCATTGTGTCATATGCTCTGGACAGCACATCTGCAATAACTAGATGTTTTCCTGGTGTGTGCTGTACATCTAGATCAGGGGTGGGCAATTATTTCAGGTGGAGGGCCGCTTACTGAATTTTGGCAAACCATCAAGGGCTGCATCACAAGCAGCCAGGGCAGATAAATTATAATTTTATATTAATTTTCTAAATTCTGCAGGGGCCCCACAGGCCAGATAGAATGGCCTGGTGGGCCGTATCCGGCCCACAGGCCACATTTTGCCCACCCCGGTCTACACCGTACATTTGCAGTTGAAAAAAAAGTCCCTGTAATCTGGCTGGCATGTCTGATAACCCTTTCTTTGCCATAGTTACCAAAGGTTTATGATCAGTTTCAGCTATCACAGGCTGAATACATGAAATTTCTCACAGCCATATACCAGAGCTAAACTTTCCTTCTCAATTTGTGCATATGCCCCAGATGCATATGCCACTGGTCTCCAGCTATCCCCATGTTTTTTTAAGCAAGACTGCTTCAACGTCTTCTTTAGAAGCATCTGTTGACAATTTAATGGATCTTTTAGGGTCATAGTATTTTAGTACAGGAGGTTTCATTCTTTTTTCCTTCCAAGTTTTTAAATTCATGTTCCAATATCCACTGAGCATTCTTTTGTAGGTCTCTTCCTCTGCTAAGTTAGGTAGATATTTCCCTACAAAAATGAACATTCCCAGTAATCTTTGCACTCCTTCCTTATCTGTAGGAGGTGGCACATTTGTAATGGCTTTAACACTTGCAGAATTGATCTGCACCAATTTCTCAGAGTTTTTCTCCCAGATACATTATGTCCTTGACCCTGAATTTGCATTTTTCTTTGTCCAGTTTCAAATCTGCTCTACAAGCTTTTTCTAGTGCCTTTCTTAGCCTCAGGTCATGTTCTTCCATAGTATTTTCCCAAACTAATACATCTTCAATATAACCATAGCTCCATCAAGACCTTCAAAAATTTATTGCACCTTTCTGTGAAATACTTCAGATGCAGAATACAGTCCAAAAGGAAGCCTACAAAAGCAATACCTTCTGAAGGGGGTATTGAAGATACATAATCTAATGTTATTCTTTTCTAGGGGAACTTGCCAAAACCCAGAAGAGGCATCCAAAGTGGAGAAATATTTAGCTTCTGCCACATTGCCAAAAACATCTTCCCTGGTCAGAATGGGAAAATGCTCCCTTTTAATGTATCTGTTCATTTGCTTAGGATCCAAACACAATCTCAAGGATCCATTTTTTTCTATTATGACCAGTGAAGAAACCCAAGCAGTTGGTTGCTCTACTTTTTCAATGATGTCCATGTTAACTAATCTAATTCCTTTTTCAGTTTCTTTCTTAGTACAAGTGGAAGGGACCTCAGAAGATCACCGAGTCTAGTCCCCTGCACCAAGAAGAAAAGGTAACTGGGCATCAGGTGACCCCAGCAAGAAAACTGTCTAGTCTCCTCTTGAAGTTTTCCAGGCTAGGTGATTGCACCACTTCTGGAGGGAACTTATGCCACAGTCTGGACACCCTGACTGCGAAGAAGTTTTTCCTAATGTTGAGCCTGATTCGGTCTTCCAGGAGTTCGTGGCCATTACTCCTAGTTTTCCCCTCAGGTGCCCTGATGAACAGTTGCTCACTGAACCCTTGATGTACTCCCTTAGTGTAGTGGTAAGCTGCTACCAGGTCCCCTCTCAGCCTTCTTTTCTTCAGACTGAAGAGTCCCAGATCCCTCAGCCTTTCCTTGTACGGCTTGCCATGTAAGACTCTGAGCATACGGGTGGCTCACAGTACCCCAGATGTGGAGTACTCTAAAATTAGGCACCTCAAAGGTTAGACTGCTGTTGTATACAGATTGTTTTTGCTATCTCAGTTTTGAATTTGGTCACTGCACTCATTAATACTATAAAAAACAATATCTGTCCTTTCACACCTTATACCAGAGACATCAAACATATGACCCACAATGCCTGTCTGGCCCACCTGGCTCCCAGCACAGCCAGAATTTGGGGGCAGAACAAGGAGGGGTGGGGGCCCACCACTGAAATCTCTAGTACAGAGCCCTATTAGGGACACGACAGTAGCAAGGAACTACCTTCACTGTCATGTCCGTCCGTAGCCCACAAAGAGCCCCACAGTCTGGATCTGGCTTAAGACAAGAGGTAACCTTTACCTTACATAAGTTCCTGATCCTGACATTTTTTAGCTTGGAAAGCTATTTATTAGATAGGTCACCATTATCCAGGAAAGCTTGAGGTGATTTACAATAAGAGACAAGGTAACTTAGAATAACTTATTAAAATATGTTAGCATAGCAAATCTGCACTCCTGACCCAGGAAAACATCCATCAGTTTTTAGTGGGAGTTTTGCCAGAATATGAACTGCATAGCAAAGTATGTAGCAATTAAACTAATCCTTATATTGTACCATTGATTATTTTTCCTACCCACTGCAATCATAAACAAAACCTAAATTTATAGTAACCGGGGGGGAAAAAATTGAGACGCAAGTTACTTTTCCTTTGTGCGCTCAAGTGCTTGGTGGATAAATCATTTTCAGTGTCTAGAACAGGAGCGGTCAGCCTGCCACAAGTGGCCTAGGCAACCTCTGTGCATGGCCTATGACAGACGAGGGAGAGGACAAGCAGCACAGTGCCAGATAGGGCAGGAAACAAAGCAAAGCACCAAATGGAATAGGGAACATGGGGAAGGAAGCAAAACACAGAGCATAAGATTAGGAAGGGAATACAGACCAGGAAGCAGAAAGCAAAGCAGCAGCTTGGGCAAGGAAAGGGGATGGGGTGTGGGCACACTTGCCAAAAACGCTGGTCTAGAGCATGCCTTGAAACTCATCATGAAACTCTTTTTCTATGTTCTTGCTTTCTAGTCACTCAGTGGCATCAATTCTCTTAATCAAACCTAGAGTTTTACATATTTACAATACAATAATTGGCACTAGCTTTCCTGGGACTGTTACAAATTGAATTTTTACTGTATTAACTTGTGTCTAACATGCAGTGCACAAACATCTTGGTTGCAATCACGTTCCCGTTATATGTTCTAAGTCTCACTTTCGTATTCTCATAGTACACAGATTTAGTTTTCATTTTTTTGAATAATGCATTCTGGTATTACATTGACCTGTAGCCCTGTATCTAATTTAAAAGTTACCATTAGTCCATTGGTATCCAGAAGGATTGTCCAATCCTCAGAAGAATGAACTTCTTTTTGCATTGTGCCGATGAGGAATTCTTCATTTTCCTCATTGCACAAAGCATGCATCTGCTGTTTCTTGTGTGTTGCATCCTGCTTTCGACAAACTCTTGCAAAGTGATTGAATTTTTTTCATTTGTTGCAGCACTTGTCAAATGCAGGGCAGTGCATGGGTTTGCAGTAACTTCCACAGCATCTACAGCTGACCATTATTTCTTCAAGCAATTCTCTTTGGGCTCCACTTACCTGCTTCATAGTGATGTCCTCCTTTCTGTATTGTTTGTGTTGCCTTAGATTTTTGCAGTCTTATAATCCTGTCTAGTTCAGCTTGTTCTGTTTTTTTCCTCCAGCTTCTGCAGCCTGGTATTTGCTATCTCAGCTACTTGGCAAATTCTAACTACCTTTTCCAAATTAAGCTCAGGATCCTCTAGCAGTCTTTTCCTGAGCCCTGTATCCTTTATCCCTAATACTATTTGGTCTCTGATCATGGACTCTTTTAGGTCTCCAAAGTGGCATGTCTGGCTCAGCAGTCTGAGGTCTTTGACAAACTCCTCTATTGTCTCTCATTCTTTCTGCTATCTCATGTGGAAATTATACCATTCGAAGGTTTAATTTTGTTTGGGTATACAATATTCCTCAAACTTTTTTATCACTGTGCCAGAGCTTTTCTGTTAAGCTTCTGACATTTGCAGGCTATTATAAAGAGACAGAGCTTCTGGGCCTGCTATATTTTAAAAAGTAGCTACCTTGAGTGAATCTTTCCTCTCTGTAGCTCTACTGGCCCTCATATATATGGTGAAGCTCTGCTTAAATTTCTTCCAGTTTTCTGCGGTATTGCTGGACAGCTTTAACTCTTCTGGCATTCTGAGATGTTCAGTTTTTTTGTCTTTGTTCACACCCCAGTCCTGGTACCATGTGTTGTCCTCAAAAGACCAAGGAGTTAACCTTATAGAATGATAACACTTTTTTATTTAGAGAGAAGTGCCTTGTCTACAGTTCTGCTGATCCCTCCTGCAATCCCCAGGCAAATGTAACAACTTCTATATAACACTCTTAAAGGTATCCACACACATAACTCTAGTACTCCAGAGTCTGCACTGGCTCCCAATAGGTTTTTGGGCACAATTTAAGGTGCTGGTTTTGACCTATAAATCCCTGAATGGTTTGGGCTTCACGCAGCTAAAGGACCATCTTCTCTCTTACCCATCTCCAATCTCTAAGGCCAAATGAGAGCAACTTCCTGCAAGTAACATCAATCCTTGGTGAAAATGCATGGGAGGTTGTTCTCAGAAGTCATTCTTTTGCTTTGGAACTCCCTTCCCCCTTCTTGAAGGCCTGCCAGGGTTCCAGCCTGGACAAATTTCAGAAGTGCTGTAAGACCTTTCTATTTGGGCAGGTATTTAGCAAATAAAGCTAGGCTGAGATATTGTTTAAGGGGTTTCTGTTTTATGTTGATATTCCAGTTCAGACTTAAGACGTTTTGTCATTTTCCTATTTTATAAGCATTCTGTTCCCCTTATTGTAAGCTACCCTGAATCTTGGGAAGGGCTGCATACAACTAGAATTAATCAATAAATAAAACCAGGCATGGGCAGTGAGTCAACAATATTAGTCCTTAGGCAATAACAATGGGCACAGTAAAATCTTAGTAAAATAGTTGTCATGGCTATGAGGCCAGTTGCCCCTCTTTCTTTCCTTGGGGGAAGAAAATGCACCCCATGCATTTGATAGGTTTCAAACCTCCAGCCTTTCCTTCTTCTGCAGGTAAAACTCCACAATTCACCTACTTGCAAAGCATCAGCTGGGCTACAGCCCATAGGGGTTCAGCAAACCAAATTCGGGTTGGAGCCTTCAGAGAAGCCCTTTAGTTACCCTAGCTTACTTTACAATAACTTGTTCATGTTGCCATACCCTTTGTTGGCATAAATGAATACTATCATTGAAACTCCACCTCTCTCTCTCTTCCAGATAACAATACAGGCATCCCCTGCTTAGCACTTTTAATTGGTTCCTGAAAAACTCAGCGTTAAGCAGAACAGTGTTAAGCAAAATCCATTTCCCCATAGGAATTAAAGTAAATAAATATAATTTGTTGCCAGGGTGCCCAGTAACAATGATTTGAGCACCTGGTAGCTCAGGGCCAGCACAGCTGGCACCGTGCAGTTGCTGTCCGCCTGGGCCCAGGCCGCAGAGGTAGTGCTGTTGGTCCCTTCCAAGCCAGGCAGCAGGCAAGGGTGCAGTCACAGCCACTGTTGTGGTCACTCCAGGCCAGATCCCCCTTCTCCCTGCTGGCACAGCCCAGCCTGGCTTCATAGATCTCCTGCCAGCTGGCCCCCACCAGTCCTGGCCCCATGGCACCAGCGTGGGCCGCATGAGCATTCCCACCCGCCCACTTGCTGCCACTCACCTCCCCACATACCACTGCCATTTCTCCACTTTTCTGGCCACCACTTAGCCCCCCCTCCCCCCGCACCTGCCCACCCGCCACTCTGGAACTACGTCCCAGAGCATTATAATAAAATTCACTAAGCACTAAGTGGCATCAGGTATGAATGTAAAATGAGCATTATAACAAAATAGTGCTAAATGAAACAGCTTAAGCAGGGGTTGCGTGTACTCCCATTCTCTGTTTTGTCGCCTAAGACAAGTTCTGATTGGTGGAGCAACCAGCAGAACATCCAGCGAGTAAATGGGGTGTAGGGGAGGCAGAGCCCCGAGGAACACCGCGGCACGAACGTGAGTACCTCCGTCACCGGGTCACCTGAGAAGAGGAACACCACTGAACCCCTCCTTTCATCCAGTAACAATTCATGGCAGGCAAGTTGAGGGGCACTCCAGTCAAGGGGGGTGGTACAGTACTCACAGCACCCACTAGAGACACCACAGTGGTGCATTGGCCAGGAACAGAACATTGATGAATCTATGCATCTATGAACAGAAATTTTTACGTTAGCGGATCAGTGACCCCAACCTGGGTTGAAGCAGACGTGCAGGTGCCGGCTGTAGCTCATGCAGAGCCCCTAACACAAGCCATCCAAGCAATAGGGCAGGTGCTTGAGATACAGCAACTGCAGGGGGCCCACCAGCAGGAGTGGATGCAGCATAATGCCACCCTGTTTAAGATGCTGCAAATGATGCAGGATGATGATCCCGAGGCCTACATAGAGGCATTTGAGAGAACAGCCCTTCAGACTGGGCTAGATCACACTCAGTGGGCCCACCAGTTGGGTGCCCTGGTGGTAGACCAAGCCCAAGCAGCCTACCGGGCCCTGTTGAAGGAGGATGCCCAAAACTACGGTGAAGGCTGTGATCCTGTACCAGCTCAAGATTTCCCCGGAGAGCCACAGGCAGGCCTTCCAAGCCCGAAAACCCAAAGAAGTCAGGAGGCCTCACAGTTTGCTACAGTACCTGCGAGATGCACTCAATAAATGGCTTCCCACGGGCCAGTTCGACCGGGATGGTGTCATTGACCAGGTCCTGTTGGAATAATTCCTCTGGAACCTGGAGGAGGACACCCAGGTGTGGGTAAGAAGGCACCAACCCTGAATCAGTGAAGAAGCCTTCCGCCTCACAGAGGCTTTTGCCAACTCAGAGAACGAGCGTGGTTGGGGGCGAGGCCTCCATCCCCCGATCAGGAGCACAACTACAGAAGAAGAAAAGAGGATAGGTCTGCAGAAGGGGATGTCGAGGGGTGTAGTTTGCTAGCGCTGTGGTCGACCCAGTCATATAGTGAGAGAATGCGGACTGGGCTTTAACGAACTGGGTCGCAGATTGGCAATATCCACCCCACCCCAAGAGAGGGCAAAGAAGCTGACAGAAGCGAGCCCATGGACTGCAGTTTTGGTTCTACCTCACAAGAGGGAGGCTGGGATCGCCCTGTTGTGATGGTCTGGATTGGGGATCAAGAGGTATGAGCAACCTTAGACACGGGATGCTCACAGCCCCTGGTCTGTGCTGACCTGGCCCCTAAAACAGGGGTGAGGGAAGCCGGACAGTTGGTGATGACCTGAATCTTAGGTGGCAAGATGCGCTTTCAGAGCTGTTACCTCCCCTTGAAGGTAATGGAGTTCTGAGGCGAGCTATGGGTCAGCCTGGCCCCAACATTGGCCTGTGAGATGATCTTGGGCTGAGAATGGAGGCCATTTTACACAGTACCTGAACATGTGCGAGCAACCAAGGAGGAGAGAAAGCGATTAAGAAGAGGGGAGGGTTGGGTCCGAGAAACCGCCTCCCCGCAGTGTGAATCTGTCCAGGATAGCACTGACATGGAGCAGGTGGAAAGCACCACGCAGTTCTGTCAGGCCCAACAGGAAGACTCAGAGCTGCAATGGCTAGTGACAGAGGACCTAGGAGAGGGGACATCCAGGAGCCACCCTGACTTTGAGGTAATAGGGGGACTACTATACTGGGTCCAGAGGGATCAGGAGGAGATGGCAGAAAGGCAGCAACTAGTGGTTCTGTCCTCACTTCACTGACAAATTTGAAGATTGGTGCATGACTCCCCACTAAGTGGTCATTTAGGGTGTACCAAAACCTGGGCAAGACTAGTCCGGGATTTCTTTTGGCCCCGTCTATAAGAAGATGTAGAGAGATGGAGTGCGGCCTGTCCAGAGTGCCAGACAGCCCAGGAATGGAGACCTCGGAGGGCACCTTTGCAACCCATGCCCATAATTGAGACACCATTCTCCCGCGCAGCGCTTGATATTGTGGATCCCCTCCCAAAATCTCACGGAGGGTACAAATCTGTGTTAGTCCTAGTGGATTACATCACACGGTTCCCAGATGTGGTTTCACTTAGGTCTATTACGGCTACTTGTTTGGCAGAAGAACTCCTAAAGTGGACTGCCTGTGTGGGAATCCCATGAGAAATACTCACCAACCAGGGGACCAATTTTATGTCGGGCATAATGAAAGCTCTTTGTAGCACCCTGGGTATCACCCACCTGAAAACATCAGTTTATCACCCTAACGGCTTAGTAGAGAGGCTAAATGGAGCCATCAAAAGGATGCTCAGGCAGTATGCACAGGAGGACCCCCGTAGATGGGACACCATATTGACCCCACTATTGTTTGCCTACGAGATGCACCCCAAGAGTCGACACAGTTCTCACCCTTTCAGCTAGTATACGGCCACAGTCCCCGAGGTCTGTTACAGATCATCCGAGAAGAATGGGAAAGGCTGGTGGGATCAGGAATAGTAGCCAAAAAGTACCAACAGGAGCTAGAAGATCACAGCAACAAGGCCCAGTGGATCGCTTGCCAGAATTTTCAAGTCGCGCAAGAACAGCAGGAGACCCAGTATAATTGAAGAATGAAGCCCAGAACATTCCAGCCAAGGGACATGGTATTAGTCTTGCTTCCAGCTTCAGTGAGTAAGCATCTTGCAATATGGTAAGGCCCATTTAAGGTGACCCACCAGGTTGGTCCGGTAGATTATGAGGTGCTCAAGGCCGGACACCGCTGCGAGTGCCAAATTTACGTCAACCTCAAAGAATGGAGGGCTCCACAAGGCTGGCTGGTGAAAAACAAAGAGGCAGGGGAGGAGCTGGGACCCCCCTGCCCACAGTTAGGGGATCCATACTGAAGGGGCAAGTGCAGCCAGGGGAAGATTTGAATGCCAATCAACAGCGGAAACTGGAGGGGATGATAGAAACCTTCTGGGACATGTTCCAAGAAACCCCGGGATGAGCACAGGGAATCGAGCACAAGATCAGGACGCTGCCAGGCGCACTGGTCAGGGAACGATGGAGGCCTATACCCCAGCAACTGCAACAATAAGTACAACAAGAGATAGAAAAGATGCAGAAGCAAGGAATCATCCAGCCGTCCTGAAGCCCGTGACGCAGTCCAATCGTACCGGTGGCCAAACCTGATGCACTGATTTCCAAAAATTGAACACACCAGCAACCTTCGACGCTTTCCCCATGCCTCATATTGCCCACCTCGTCGAGAAAAATCAAGGAAGCGAGGTATATATCCACCATTGACTTAGCCAAAGGGTACTGGCAAATCCTGATGATACCGGCAGACTGTGCCAGAACCGCTTTTGGAACACCTTGGGACCTATTCAAGTTTGTACAGATGCTCTTCAGGCTGAATGGAGCTGCGGCCACCTTTCAGAGGCTGATGGATGCCCTGTTGGCACCACATGTGGCATACGTGGTGGCATACATTGATGACATAATCATCTTCACCTCAGATTGGCCCCAACACCTTGATGCCCTGAGAGCAGTCCTGGGAGAGCTTCAAGCAGTCAGGATGACCACCAATCCAAAAAAATGTAAACTGGCGGGTAAATAAACCAAGTACCTGGGGTTTTGCGTAGGCCAGGGAACCATCTGACCCCTGGTGGACAAAGTGGAGGCAGTATGACAGTTTCAAGAACCACGCAACCGTTGGCAACTCCATTCCTTCTTGGGGCTCATCAACTACTATTGTAGATTCATACCACACTTTGTGGAGCTTACTGCGCCCTCACAGACACACTCAGAGGACGGGAATCGGGGACACTAAAGTGTACATCCGAGATGAAAAGAAGCTTCAAGGATCTGAAGGAGGCTATGTGTTGCAATGTGGTGGTACATACTCATGACTTCTCTGCCCCTTTTTGTTTTGCAGACCGACACATCCAGCAGCGTCCTAGGGGCCATCCTACTTCAAAGATGGGGGAAAGATGAGCGCCTGGTTGCAACCTCAGCCAAGCCAAGACAAGGTATGCCATGATAGAGAGGGAGTACCTAGCCACACGCTGGATGATAGAATATTTTAAATATTATTTGATGGGCCAGGAGTTCCTGGTTGTGATGGATCAGGCCGCACTGCAGTGCTTAACCAAAAAACAAAGCGAAAATACCTGCATTACCTGCTGGGCACTCGCTCTTCAACCTTTCAAGTTCACGGTAATGCACCGCCCCGGCAAGGATAACCTCGTGGTGGATTTTCTCTCTAGATATATCAGTTCAGAGGAGCCAGCCGTGGAGGCATGCCAAGCACAGGAAAGGGAACACCAGGCTATTCAGGAGGCCATACAAGATGTCAAAACGCTACAAGGCAGCTTAAGGGGGGAGGTCTGTGGCAGCAAGAAGCCCCCACAGGCACCAAGGGGACTGGGGGTAACCCTGAGTGCCCCCGCAGTAAACAAACAGACCCCCCACACCCCAGAGGACTTACTTCTAGGAGAGCGCCCAGAGACAGAGGCGCAGCCACGCAAGCCAGCATTACGCCGGCTCTTTAAACAGCTTCTCCCGAGGTGAGGCAGTGTTGGGCTAATTGTGGCAGCTGAGGATGCCGCTGCAGGACGTTTAAAAACCCTGCCAGAAGTTGGCAAGGGCAGACAAGAGAGAGAGAGAGCCAGCAGAGAGCATGCCTGACTGGCAGCACCGGCAGCTCCAGACGCTGACAGTAGCAACCTGACAGACACTGCTCCGCTGCCAAGGGGGGCGGGGGGCGGGGGGCTGTGTCAGGCATTAAGCTGGGGATGGACTATCCCCAGCCCAGCAACCTTAGAATTTATTGGGAGCATCCCTCTTCCAAGGAGGTGGAGGAAGGACGCCGAGAAACCAAGGAGCGCAGTCCTTTGGGATCAGGGACTGAGGCTCCAGTAACGATAACACTTAGGCGACAGGCCGGTTGCCTGGAGTAGATGCCAGACCCCCCCAAACAAAGGGGGCTCACGGAGATTGGCGAAGCAACCAGTGGAACATCTGAACGGTTGGCGAGTGGACGGTGTGTAGGAGAGGCAGAGCCCCAAGGAACACCGCGGCACGAACGTGAATACCTCCATCACTGGGTCACCCGAGAAGAGGAACACCCCTGCACCCCTCCTTTCACCCAGTAACAAGTCATAGCAGGAGAGCTGGGAGGCACTCTGGTCAAGGGGAGTGGTACGGGACTCACACCACCCACTAGAGACGCCACAGTACCAAACTCACAAGAACAAAAAACCCCATAAGAAATTTTGTCCTGTTAGATCAAGAAAAGATCAAGATTTATTAAAAGATGTGTTCATAAGCAGAAACTAACAAAACAGAATCACACTGAAATATGTTAATATAGAAATGAAAGTTCACTTTAGCACCTCTACCCTAAATATCAGCATATCTCTCATGAAGTTATACTTCCCTATTGTACTCAGTATATAAAATATTTTCAGTTCCTTTTTCTGTAACAGCTAAGAATTTTGCATCAAAGTTATCCCTGTACATCTTCAGAGGAGTTTGTATGCTGTGTGTATACATGTATGTATTGATCTTAATAACTCAATAGTTATTTGTCAAATCTGCAACTGCTTATTTGTCAGTTACCCCTGCTTACTTCGAAGAAGGCGCATATTTATGTGCACTCGACTGCAGAGTTGTTACTGCACACTCATTTAGTACTTGCTTTAGCACATGAGCTACTGCACAGTAGCTTGTTGCTACTGCATAGTAATGGCAGGATCACAGTCCGTGCCTGCCATTGATACATCACAGAATCTCATGTAGACACACCCAGTAGTCCAGTCCATTATCCACCACCTGTGGATGCACTGGGTAGCAGTACAGCCTAAGAGCTAAAGTAGCTCATAGTCCAAGGTTTCCTTTGCTTCAGCACCACTGGGGCAACGCTTCACCACTGCCGTTGCTACTCCTTGCTGCTGCTAGGGGATGCTGCTCCTCATCATTGATGCTCTTTGGGGAGATACTGCTCCTCATCACTGCTGCAGCATTGCTCTTCTTTTGGTTGCAGAGGCAACTCAGCTATTTTATATGCAATCTCAGTTCTTTCAGTGTTGTGCAGGTGTCTGATATACCTAGCAAGTACTTTAAGGATTTCATCTCTTTAGGACCAACTGGCTAGTAGGCTCAAACTAAATTCGCTAAGATGATTTGTACATTACCGGCACATACTTCTTTATTGTTGGATGATAAGATGCAATACCATCCCCCCAGGAAGCCTCCAATCTGGAGCCTTTCTTCCTTCTCTTGTGATTCCTGAGCTGGCGGCCTATGGCAGTGCACCTTTAGTGCCTACCACTTTAAGGACTGGAGCAGGCAGCCACCAGGTGGCTGATTGCAGTGGCCATTTTCAAATGCAGGTCAGCTATATAAAGAGGGCAGCTGGCTGCTAGCAAGAGAGGCAGAAACATCAGCCAACTGAGCTCCTGCTTGGGGAACTGGAGGTAAGGGAAGGGGCTATGGGGAGGTGGAGGCTCCTGTTGTCCTGAATAAGATGTGAAACTGCACTCTGCTAGGGAAGGGTAGCCTGGTGGGGCTCCTAGTGGCATGGGAGCCCCCAGGAAATGCCAGGCCAGTTACCTCCCCAATGAAAGGCAGGAAGAGGCACCTTATAACCCCAGCCCCACATCTCTGGTGGTGTTCTAGCAGAGCAAGGGGAGCTCAGGTTCATTAGGAGCCCTAAGGCAGAGTCAAGACTGGAGGAGGGACCTGGAGCCGCACTCAGGGAGCAGGTTAAAGCCTGGGGGCACAAGTAGAGACCCTGAGAGAGAGAGCAACAGATAAAGAGTCTCTGCAGTTGGGCGAGTGAGTAGAGGCGTCAAGAGAGCATAGTAAAGAGGGAAAAAGCCCAGGGGGGCATGGAGACCCGGTGAGGGGCAGGAGTGAAGTAGGCTAACAGTTGTAGAGTCACTCAGCAAACATTAATGTGAGGGCAGCAGGAGATGCCAGACTGTACTGGGGCTGATCAAGGCATGGAGAGACAAGCCCAAAGCCAGAGAGGCCGGGCAGTATGAATGTGGCTCAGGAGAGAGGGCAGCATGTGAGAGCTGGTGGAGTGAATGGGACCCCAGTGATGAGAGTGGTCCTCCAGGATAGTATGGTAGACCTACAACTGTGTACCCAGTTTGCTCCGGACCTAGGTTGGAGAGGTAACACACAGTGGAACATCTGTGAGACATGGGGCACATACAGAGCATGCACTTATGGCCCTAGTCACCAGGGCATACAAAAGGTATTCTCCTGTGCAAGTAACAGCTGAACTTTATTTTCTTCAAGGTGTAGCAGGAAAGTGGGGTGGGTAGACTTCCTAGAGACAGGGGAAGACTGGAGGTGGAGACCTGGCCAGGAAGGTAACCCTGTTCCAGGGTCTCTTCACCTTAGACTTCCACACAAGTCATGGTGAGCACTGTCTCCTCAGCTACATTTACTCAACCTTCTCTTACAGCATTAGTCCCCTTGCTACACAAAATAGTAGCCTATTTTACTGCACATTAAAACTCCATGTCAAAAACCCTGCTACTATGTTAATGCACAGTAAAAATAAGCTAAGTGTTAAGCATCACTAAAAAAGCATGTGCTTTTGCTACTGTAAATTAAGGCAGCCTACTGAGCATTTGTTTAGTACCTCAAATTAGGGGACATCCATAGACGTGCTCCAGGAGGTGGGGGGAATACTTTAATTAGTGAGCCATGCTAATTAAAAGCACCCAAGCACCATGTGTCTCAGCATCCCTATGCTGAAAAAATGGAAGAGCTTTAGTTTGATGAGCTTTATTTTGACAAGCTTTTTTTCTTTTGATGAGCTTTAGTTCAAAGTGCCCTGCCACCATTTTTCAGTGTGAGGATGCTGATACACATAACACTCGAGGCTCCTGGAGCATGTTAATTTCCACATTCCAGTAGACTCCTTTAATTAAGTCCACTCTAACATTCTGGATTTACAAGTTTTAAAAGGGAGGGCCAATGCAAACAAACTGGACTTCCCTGGCCTCTTACATTCAAAATTTTAAAAGCAGTTAAAACATGATGTCACAATGAAAGCACAAAAGAGTTTTTCACTCCCTCACTCACATATGTCAATAGAAAATATGCTGATAGACACAAGGCCAGAATATGGGAATTGTATACCGATGGCAATATCAACAGTGTCTTATCAGCAACTGTACACATTATGTTTATCTCAAGCTTCAAATTTTAGACACTTTTCCACTTCAAAATACCATAGATCTTGGATCGTTCATATCAGGATGCTTAATTCACAGCAGGCTGCCAAATTAAGAAGTTGCTACGCAATTGTTTTTGTTGTAGCTTTTACACCAAAGAGCACCTTCAGGGAGTGTCTACACATATGCTTTACTGCACATTAGATTAATCTAATGCATACTAAAGTATCACCGTCTACACATGCACAGCAAGTACTGCACAGTAGATTAACTTAAAGCACCATTTGCTAGTAAGGAAAGACACGGGTACTAGAAAAAGGTGCTTTAAACTAATGCATCCAAGCACACCTGTAGAAGCTGACCTGGGAGGACATTGCTCCATGTCATCCCAGGCAGCAGGGAGCCACAACTGATGCCTGGCTTAGCCCCAAGCCCTGGGGCTTGGTGGGATGCTGTCCCTGACTTCAGTTACAATTATGGAGGCAGCTTCCAGCCATGCAGAGCTCAGGGCCTGAGATCCATGTGGCTGGGAGATGCCCCTGAAACCAGGAGCAGCTCCCCTCCCCTCTTGTCCCCTGGTGTTTGGAGCTTACCCTAAGCTCCATGCAGCTGAAAGCTGCTGCCAGAGCCAGGGACAGCTCAGCTCTGCCCCCCAGAACCCAGGTCTGCCCCCATCCCCCACTGTCAACACTTAAGCATCATCTATGGTGCCAGTATTGCCCTTTAGCTTAAGTAGCATTTTCTTTCCCTAGAGTTTACCTACTGTATGTAATTATATACAGTAAATTATATCACCTCCCCTTCTCACTGGCACTGCCTTCATCCTGTCAAAGTAAACAAACCAAGCTCTTTCAGTGTCCTCCCATAAGGTAGGTCTCCCATTCCCTGATCTCCTCCTCACAGCCCTTCTCTGTTTCATTTAGTTGTAGAGTTCTAGCTAATTGGCATTGTAAGAAGAGCCTCTGCACAGTATAACCATCAGGCCTAACTGGCTCCACTTCAAATCTTCCCTTTTCAATCCAGCATAACCATAACTTCAATTTAAAAAAAAATAACAATGATAACATAGCACAAGGAAGAATTTATACAAGGAGCCAGGAAACAAGCCAGCTAACAAGGAGATTGTATGGGAGTTTGTGGGAGAAGTCACTGTCTGCATTTCAGTGGGATTTTAGTGTAAGCTGACTGAGTTTCCTGTAGAGTCAGGGAAGTGGAGGAAGGTTTTGCTTTTTCTAAGACATTCAAAAAGAAGCAGTTCTGCAATAATTAGGAGACATCATAATGCCAAGACTTCTATCACTGCTAACTCTTCCTCTGCCTGTACTGCTGTCCACATCAGGTCTCTGACTTCAGATCCTTCCACCCAGGACCTGGTCGGGCCTTTGGGAGAATGTGGAACAAACTATGAGGTTGATTAATTGCAGCTAACACTGAGCATGACTATAAAATGCATAGGCCACATTGGGCATACTGATGGGAACCTTTGTGTGTGTGTACAAGTGTGACCCTTAAAAAAATGAACAGTTGTTTCCCCAGAGGGGGAATGGGCTCCAGCCTGGAGGTACTGAAATACCAGGCCAGCACTCAGAGAGATCAGAATGAGCTCCAACATCTTCCTCTGGTGCCAAAAAATGTAGCCTGTCTGAATAAAACATATGGTATTGCTCATTAAACACAGTCCCCCTCACTGGCAACTCTCTTCCAAAGTCATGGTGAGCCACGACATTGCATATATATATTGACTTCCCCTTCTCTCTGATAGCTGAGCTGTGCCTTTCTTTCCCACTTCCAATGATTCCTTTTTCTTCACCAGCCTTAAATACCTGGCAAACATCATGAAATGGGGCCCCAAACAGTTCACCCAGAATCACTCTGTCCCCTACTTCCCCCCAACCTGATGCATATGATTAGGGTGGCTCACCCTCCATAAGGTAAAGCCAGAGCTACACCTTATCTGTATATAATTTTTTGGAGCATCCCAGGACTTGTGGCAAGAACATCTGGTTCCAGTTATGAGTGGGGACTAATTAGCACATAGGACCTTTGTGGGGGTATCTGGAATACACACATATACTGAACAGTGCTGAGCTGTGGGATCACCATGGCTTGAAATGCTAGTGACCAGAATTTCTTGTGGGGCCCAGCCCAATGAACTATATGGTAAATCATAAGCCTTTGGCTCTGGATTAATATCATGCATAGTTTGTACTATATATAGTAAGCAGGTGCCAAACTGCTGCTCAGAAGTGTTTTTATGGAGTAAATTTCAAGAAAGGTGATATGCATCAATTCTGGCTACACTAAGTGTCTGGGTACCAGTGGTAATGCTTAGGGGGTGCACATGCACCCACTGAAAGTGCTGGTGCACCCTCTGACAGGCTGCACTCTCCCCTTAGGTGGGGCGGGGGGGGGCAGGCAGGAGCACCAGTGCCCCCCGCCATGAGCACCAGCTGGGGAGTGGCCACAGCCACTTCCCGATCACCTCAATCGGCCACGGGGGACCCTTCCCACCCCCCACCAATTCATTTTCCCTGCTGTAGCAATGGGAGTGGGACAAAACATACCTCCTATAATTAGATTCTGCGTATGAACAATTATAACAAATTCATACATTTTCCATATATAGATTCTAATCATTGAGGGGTGGTCATCTTATATTTAGGGTCATTTTCTATTTAAATAAATACAGCAGCTCTGTATAAGTACGAAAAACTAAACCTCTGCCAAAGTGTTGCAGATCAACAATTCACCTTGCATAATACAATAGAGCAAAGTAATAAATGGTATGTGTTAACAGTCCTGAAATGTACTGATTGTATCTGAGCATACAGTGTGAAATAAGGGTAAACATAGGATTTGTGAAATGGTTTTATATTAACATTACATTCTATTTCCCGCTATGGGACAGGGAGGTCTGGGTGAGGGAGATCCCCTGCCCTCCATAAATGCTGACCTCGTGAAGGAACATCTTGAGAAGCTGGATACCTTCAAATCAGCCAGCCCTGACAATCTGCACCCCAGGGTACTCAAGGAGCTGGCGAGCATCATAGCCCAGCCCCTGGCACGGATCTTTAAAAACTCCTGGCGCTCTGGTGTAGTGCCCGAAGACTGGAAGAAGGCCAATGTGGTGCCTATCTTCAAGAAAGGGAGGAAAGTGGATCCGGCTAACTATAGGCCCATTAGCCTGACTTCTATCCTGGGGAACATCTTAGAAAAGTTTATTAAAGAGGCCATCCTTAATGGACTGGCCAATGCCAACATCCTAAGGGATAGCCAGCACAGGTTTGTTGTGGGTAGCTCTTGCTTGACCAATCTCATTTCCTTCTACGACCAGGTGACCTATCACCTGGACAAGGGAGATGAGATTGATGTCATATATCTTGACTTCAAAAAAGCCTTCGATCTGGTATCCCATGATCACCTCTTAGCGAAACTGGCCAATTGTGGTCTTGGGTCCACCACGATCCGCTGGCTGGGAAATTGGGTCCGTGGTCGGACCCAGAGGGTTGTAATTGATGGCAGTCACTCATCATGGTGT
>NW_017729034.1:93461831-93464558 GCF_001723915.1 Gavialis gangeticus
AGACCGTTTCAGGCTGGACATAAGGAAGAATTTCTTTACTGTCCGAGCCCCCAAGGTCTGGAACAGTCTGCCATCGGAGGTGGTTCAAGCACCTACACTGAACACCTTCAAGAGCAAATTGGATGCTTATCTTGCTGGGATCCTATGATCCCAGCTGACTTCCTGCCCTTTGGGCGGGGAGCTGGATTCAATGATCTTCCGAGGTCCCTTCCAACCCTAATGTCTATGAAATCTATTTCCTATCTTGTTTCTGACTGACATTTACTGAGTTTCCAAGTTTGCTGTCTGTTTAAACTGTATCCACTTCCACTCCGATAATCTGTCAAATAAACCTGGAAACTTCACAGAAGGCAACAATTTCATAAATAAATCAACTGAAGATATATAGTGAAAAAGCCTTAGAAATTTTGCCAAGCAAAACAATCTGAATATCAATAAATCAAAGATGAAAGTTATGAACTTTAATTTACCTAATGATCATTTCATTTACTTTGGAAAGTGATGCCTTTGAAAACTATTAGCATATATGTAGCATCATTCACAATGCTGGTGATTACTATACCTGTTTGAAGTCTAGAATAGGTAAAAACAAATACTGAATTTCAAAAACTTAACACTATCAGATTAGCACAAATGCCATAACTAAGATCTATAGAACCAATGTCTTAAGTATCCTCCCATACAAAGCAGAGTCGTGAAAATGTATTAAGTCCTCCCAATGCAAATTGAACAGGATTTAACACAGGCATCGGTGTAGGTTATTGAAAGTATGAGTGACTTATAGAATGAAGAAGTTCTAGAGCTCCTGCATTTAAAACAACGTAAGTAGTACAAAAGAAGAAAGAAATACTTGGATCTAAAATATCAAACTTTCTATCTACTAATGTAAAGGAGATGAGATGATGCTATGATCTAATCAGGGCTTAATTTCTATGACACTAGAAACCTCATTCCTACCAAAACTACAGCCAGAGAGCAGTCTTGAAGTTACCATCTGGTCTGGCAGCATGCCACTAGCATCATGGCCTTTGAACATATAATATCTTAGGAGAGATGGGCTGCCCCAACCATACCTTCAGGCCTGTCTAAAATTCTTCATGATATGTATGTGAAAAAAGTTGTATAAAACCAGTTATCAAGAATTAGAAGCATTTGCCACTAGCACACAAACATAGAGTGGCAGTATTTGAAAATGTTTCCTCTAACAGCCCTAATATGTTGGAATATGGGTACTAATTAATATGATTAAATTAATGTATCTCCAGTTCTTCTAATAAATGTAGCATTTATTAAAAGTTAAGAGAACAGACACATATAACAATTGAACCATTCCAAAATGTCACCGATTAGGAACCAGTTCACAATTGTTGTGGGACAGGGTGCAGACACACGTTAACAACTGAACACAGTTCCCAAATGTCATTGATTCTGAACTGATCCACAACTGTGTGAAGTGCTGTACCTCCAACACCAAGGGGTGCGAATTAGCACCCAGCCCAGTATGCCTTGCAGTGAGCAAATGAGGGTGGACTGCTGGGGGGATGTCTAGAGAATTAACCAGACCCGTTTCTAGGAATGTTTGGTGTATTCACATAAGTGAGCTAGTTCAAAATTGTATTTGATTTTCCCCATACACACTTTTGAACTATTCTCTGTGGCTTTAAACTGGTTTAACAGGCTTGTGTGTCTGCCCAGATGTCTGTCAAGGATGATCTAAGTATACTTATCTGGGTTCAGGACAGAGGGATGAACAACAGCCATACTTTTCTATGATTCTCTATTAAAATGAGATTTCTTTCTACAAGTTGGTTGTGTACAACAGTGGTTTTCAACCTGTCATCTGAAGACTCCTGGGGGTCTACAGACTGTCTAAGAGGTCTGTGAAAGATGACTATGATCAATCAAAAGTATGAGAATATTCATGCTTAAAATTCAAAGGGATCTGCACCTTCATTTGAAATTTTTTAGAGGCACACAAATGAAAAAATGTTGAAAACCACTGATGTACAGCATCTCTAAGGCTAAGGACAGAAGTTACACAATAACTAGTATAAGTCATCAGAAACTGGTTTAAACCTGTAACAGAACAGAAGTTCAGTGCACATAAACCAGTTTCAAAATGGCTAAAGCTGGTTTAGGATAAACCTGATTGAATGTAGTATCAGACTTAACGGATTTAGGTCACACTGGTTTACAAAACTGGTTTACAAAACTTCTGTCCCAGTCCTCTTCCTGGTTCAAGTTAAATCAGAGTCCTGCAGCATCCCAGCATGCTTTGCAGCCCTGGGCTAAGCTGTGCCGTCTGCTCCAGAGAGTAGGGCTCGCCCTGCCCCTCTGCTCCCTAGCTGATGCAGTGAAGGCTGGCTCACTGGCCCCTCCAAGCAGACTTTGATGTGTCTGGGGCAAGAGAGTGGGGTTAGACTCTCCTTCCCCTGAGTATAGAGCTGCCCTGCCCTGCTTACTTTCTGCTGGCTGAAACTGTGGACTGCAAATCCCAGACGCACCTGGAAGCAGGAAGAGGAAGCAACCCTGCATAGTCCTGCTGTTCTGATTATGGACTGCAAATCCCAGAGACCTCGGGGCAGCAGAAATAGGAAGCAAACACACAGGCCAGATAGCCATGCTCTAGCACCATCTAGCTTCTGGCTTGAGCCAATGCAGGCATGTGATTGCATTTCCTGAATCAAAAGTGAATGTCTGTTCCAGTGTTGTAGCCGGGGGGGGGGG
>NW_017729034.1:93469558-93477397 GCF_001723915.1 Gavialis gangeticus
GGGGGGGCGGAAGCAGCAACAGTGCCTCCCAGACATGTGCATGGGGTGAAGTTGGGCTGTTCCTGTGGGCTTTGCCCTGGGCACCAAACTTCTTTGCCATGGCACTGGTCTGTTCATTTGCTTATTAGTTCAATCTTTGCAGCTTAAACTAATGTGCAAAGACTAAATCAATTCAGCCTCAGGCTTTTTGACTGTCTGGACTTAATCTAAATGACTAATGATAGTCCAGAAGGGATTGAGCTGTCAAAACATGGTGAATGGCCTGTTTTTTTCCTCAATATTTTTGCCTAAGGAGAGTAATTGTGTTGCCAATATGTGTTAGAAGATCTGTAAAATACTTCAGCAAAAAGAAAAGTGTGTCAATTTTATATTTTCTGCATGGAGCTAAGGTGCCTTTTATCAAAAAAGAAAACATCCCACAATGGTATAAAGGCCTCTCCTTTCACAAGAGTCACATGCCTTTATGTATGTGTGATAGGCATATATATAGTACTGTATGAATTGGATGTTGCATACTGTTGCTTTAAGTCTGTTGTTCTCCAAAGAATCAGCATGAGTGATGATTTTGCTAACACAGGTTTGCCAAGTTTACCACCTGTTTCTTTGAAGGGGTTCAGCTTGAAGAACCAGGTACCATAATATTTGTATTTTCATTGTACAGCTTTCTTCACATCACTGGTAATGATACATACACTCCTACCTATCTCCCACACCTTACTAATACCCTTTATACTCTAAGGTAATTTGTAGAGGGAAAAGATATGATAGCCAGAGGGCACTTTGGACTAAAGTGCTTCTCACTGCACTCTGGCTAAAGATTTAGGTTTTTCTGTTTACAGTATAATATTAATGTGCACGAGTCTGTTTTATTGAACTAAATAGGCCAGAGGCTTGGTATACAGCATATTGATGCTGTCACCTCTCACACACTAAGAATCCTTAAACAAGATGCACTATATATCTGTTCCTCCAGCCGCAACGTGAGAAAAACACTACTTCTGGTTCTTATTGTGTTTAACACATACTGCTGTTCCCCGGAAACTGGTGATTCCTGTTGACCTTTGAATAAAAACAGAGGATGGGAAATAAGGAAGTGTGAGTGGGAGAAGCAGTACAGCAAATACGTATGTTTTCTTATGTCTGATTCATCGTGTTGCCAAAAAGGGTTAGACCTAAGGCAATCTTGTAATTAGACCTTTTGATATCTCTAAACAAGTGACAGAAATCAAGTCACTTTTTTTTTCCAGAGGACTATCTTGTGGACAATTTGCCTTCCAAGTTTCCTTTCATGTTTAATTATTGCTGAATCATGGAACTGTTTCTGAAATTTTTAAGTATTGTTATTTTTTTCAGTAGAGAAAAAGAGAAGGAGAGAACGTAGAAATTTGTATCTAAAGAGCTATAAATGAAACTAGCAGTGCCTACCCTAAAGTCAGGGACCCTGGAAGTTCTGGGTTCCTTGAACTAGGGTAGTCCACATGGGAAGTCTGTCTCAGAGCATAGGCTCCTCAGAGAACTCAGTCACTGCTCAGAGATGTTACTGTTCTTGTCAGGTTCACTCCTGAGCCTGCAGGATCCATGAACATTACCGGTGTGCGAAACGGGGCATGTTCAATTCGGATTCAGCCCAAATAGGGGACAGTTATTCGATTTGTTGATTTGGATCACTGTCCCCAATTCAATTCAGCTGAATCCAAATCTGAAGATTCGAAGCTGTTTCAGAGAATCAGCAATTTGGCCATACACACTGCTTTGAATGTTTTTTCTACATACCTCGAGGTACCAAGCACGGCTCATGAATGCTGTGATGCTGGGGTGGGACAGTACACTCCCCAGCCGACCCACAAGTAGACCAGAAGTGTTTCTAGTCCACTTCTGGGTTTGCTGCTGAGTGCTCGGGCGATCCCCCTACACTCCTGTGGACACTCCATGCGCCCCAGCATCACAGCATTCACGAGCCCCCCGGTACCTTGAGGTATGTAGAAAAAACAGTTAAAGTTGTGTGTATGTCCAAATCTCTGTAATCTCTCCGAATCAGTTCCAGTTAGATTCGGAGAGATTAGAGGGTCTCCTGATCTGATTTGGATTTGGATATTCGGCTGCAGAATTGGGCCAAATCTCCGCCAAATTAAATCGAGGACCAAAGCTTCAAACAGCCCTAATGGACATCTGGGCATGAGACTCTTTTTGACCATTCATCAGCTACTAGATACCCTGGTATCTTATGTTTCTAGACTCTGCCTAAAGCCCAGGTGCTATCCCCAACTTGAAGTTGCTAAATTCACTGTGCAGATGCAGGCTCACTTCTCTAGCACCTCTCAGTGAGGCTATAACTCAAAGTTCAACTGTCTGTCCCTAAGGCCAGTCCTGACCTAATTCACCCCCACCGTAGCTTAAAAAGAGTCTTTCTCAGAGTCTCACTGTAAGTGTGAAACTTGTGGTTACAGTCTAACCATCAGAAAGGCACATGATCCATGTAAATAAATATGTAGATATAGAACAATTCTGGCAGTTTCAGCATACATCATTACCCTCTCTCACTTTTATCTTTCCTGTAATATAATTCTGTTTCTATAACCAATTGATTTTTTTTTTTTCTTTTTTAAAAGCCTAAAAGGTTATCTGGAGCTCAGCACTCCCTGCTCTAACCTCAGTTGGGACCAGCAATTACACCAAGATGTAACAGGTGGGATTATATCATAACCTTCCTAACAGATAAAGTACAAGAGGCTACAGATCATTAGAAAAAAAACCAAAGCAATAAATCCCTAAACACAATGCCCCTCTCTAACTCACTTTTCCTTCAGAAGCTTAGGCATTCACGTGTTTAGTAAAGCAGGCCAGCAGCTCTTCATTTTTTTTTCTCGACTTTGATCAATCCTCCAGAAGAAAAGATTCTCCCCTGCTACAGAAGTATGTTAATGATTTTCCCTCCTGCTCAAAACTTCCTATATGTCCCCTCAGTCTTCTCTCAGTGAGGCCTTTTTAAGCTTTGCTTTATCACTTCTCTGTCTTGTTAAAAATAAGTTTCATTCTCTTCTGTTTCTCATCTATACTCTTCTTTTATTCCTTCCCTTTAGAGAAGAGGAAGAAGTATCTGCCCAAGCCTCAAAGAAATTTATTATTCTAAGGTAAGTCACTTTGAACTGAGCTCTAAACGTCAACCATTGGCCCTACTTAGGCAGAAATATGACACAGCCAGTCCAGTGCATGAAGGGTACACATAGGACTTTTCTACATTAGGGAGCTGCTGTCATACTGGCTATGTTGCCATAGCTATGTTGGCAGAAACCCCTAAAGGAAACATTGTATAAGCTGGCACAAAGGTTTTTTCCAGGCAGCGTAGTTGCAACACCTCTTTGAATTACAAAAACTAATCTAACAATAAGCCGCTGTCTGCATATCTGACAAACCATAGCTACATCCTTACCAGGAAGTTTGTCAGCAAAACTTTGCAGAGTAGATCAAGGCATTGATAAAGGCATTTAACAATAAAAAAATTTTATAGTGACAATTTCACGATATCAGTCAGAACTCAAGTTGCACTGATTCCTCAAATTGTCACAAGGATTCATCACTAAAATATTGACTGTTGAGCATACATTCATATATGATATTTTGTTTGTGCTTTGATTGTCTTGCAGCTATTAAATATAATTTGCCTGGTTTTTCAATGTTGTCTCATTTGTATTTGTTAAATCCTATTATTCAAACTCTTCACACTACTTTCCATCGCTTAAAAGAATAATACAAATTTAAGGTATAAATATATCCTAAACAGTTGCAATTTGGCTTAGCAAAATCCAGATTGTTTGTGGTAAGAATAGTTAAAAAGCTATCAACTTTTACAGAACATTGTAAAAATTCCTTTTGTCTAATAATTTATTCAAACTCTAAACTTTATTTAAATAAACTGTAATTTGATAGGAAAAAAATGAAGTTGTTAGTACAAGACAAGTAATTCAGAAAGTAAATTTTGGTCTGTGCTTTATCCAAACTAGTTTAAAGCAAGTCTCTGGGTTGTAGTGCAGAAGTGCCACCTGATGATCCCTGCCACATATACCTCAAAAATTTCAGGGAGAAATTAAAATAATTTCTTCAAGATATTTTGCTAAGGAGTTTGAAACAATTTGAACAACTGGTGTCCATAGTTCTTTTTTTCCTTATTTGTTATATGATGATGCATGTATTTTTTTGTATTTTCAGTTTGTGTTTGTATAAGTGACTTATCTATAAAATAATATACAAGCAAATTGGGAGGGACATATGTTTACCTATGCACTGGTAAACAAGTCGGTTTAAATAGATGTTTGCTCTGGGGTGGGATAAGGGATGGTATATGTGTGTTGTAAAACAGAACTGTGCGAAAACAGTATCAAAACCCTCCTCCATGGAGGCCAGAGTCTTTATCTATGGAGACCTATATACAAGAGTTTGTATATATTCAGGGCTTAAAAATATTAAAAGCATTAAAAGTGTTGCATAACTGTGTCAGTCCAGAGTGTACTTTTTCATATTATGCTAATATGGCTACACCTGACAGAGGCCTGATATAGTAGCAGTTATAGCTGGGAGAAGTCCTGTTGTGTGTGTGTGTGCGTGCATGTGCACACGCATGCACATAATCACTCTCTCTCATATATATACACAAACATACATACATACACGCACTTACTCTAGATTGTTTCTGCATATACTCAGATGTAATCTAGATTAAGTACCTAGATTCCAGCTAAACTCTTGGGCAGTTCAGGTCAGAGCTGGAACTCCACGTAAGCCCGAGTGAACTCCACATAAACCCGAGTCCATTAGGCATTCTCTGTGGATGTTTAATGTCTGATTGACACTAGAGCAGTACTCATAATAGCTTTCACTTTAAAAGACAGTGGTCATATCACCTTTTGCGTAATAGGCTATGGGTTAAAGCACTCAAGAGGCAAGTGAAAGTTCAGCAGGAAGGGATATGCAGCAGTGTAATGAACAGGACAAGCAGAGCACCAGCTCTAGGCACTGACCTTGCCAACTAGGCCACAGCTGCTACCACTGGGAGCACTGCTCCTGACACTGCTCCCATGTGTTGTGTTCAAGTGTCCTCTGGACAAATTTCTTGCTTCTCAGGAGAATGCCCTAATAGGTTATGAAATAGTATGCGCTGATAAGCATTTTATGTTGAAGCTGACCCATAGGGCACTCAACAGTGCAAGATTTATAGGACCAAAGAGAGAACATGAAAGAGGTAGCCTTGTTTTTGTAGCCAAGAAGAACACTCCTACGAGGTGGGAAGGCTGAGGCAGCAAACTACTATTATATTTAACCAATGACAGTCTAAAGTAAAATGCAAACAATCCTAGAAACAAGGACTAGAAATTAGGGATAATATAATAATGCTTATTTTCCTTAAAGCAGGGGTTTAAGGGGTTTTCAACCTTTTTTAATAAGTGTACCCCCAGCAGCCAGATGCAGAGCAAGGGGGAGTGGAGTAGCGTGTGACTGGATGCAGAGTGGGCAGGGTGGGGCGGGGAGCCTGGCTGGACGCAGAGCGGCAGCAGCGTGGTGTGGTGAGTGGCAGCCACTGTGTGAGAGCTTCCCCGCTTCCCCTAACCTGGCATCCAGCCGGCTGGGTGGCACCTGTGCAGCCCACAGAGAGGCGCTGCTGCCTTCACCCCACCCCAGACCTGCTCCTGGGAGGCAGTGGTGCGGGGTGGTGGGTGGCAGCACTCTGTCCCCACCTGCCCATGTGTACTCCCTAGGGCCTTCCCAAGTACCCCTGGGGATACAACCTGTGTCTTAAGGGAAAATAGTTTAATCATGGGGAGAAATAATTTATCTAAGTACATTTTTTTCCTGTGCTAAACCTGATTTTAGATTTTAGTCCAGTATAGTGAACTATTACAATTTTTTTCACAAGTCACATCAAAACATATTTACCCTTTAGTGCAACTACTTTTCTAATGATGTTAAAGGCAATGTGCTCATGCAATTTTCAGGCTTGCTTAGAAAGGGGCATAAGTAGCAATACAAATACATTTCTTCATTATGGCTCAAGAGCAGGGGCAGGCAACCCTTTTTTGGCTGAAGTGCCAAAAAAAACACCATGTCTACCTTGTAAGGTGCTGGAGTGCCAGCACACCACAAAAACAAAGCTGGGGTGGAGGGGGTACATACTTTTTTTTTTTAATCAGTAAATAGAGAGCTGGTGTCAAGCGGGGACCGGAGGCTGCCCCAGGGCTCTGATACTCGGGCCACAGCGAGGGGCCCAGCAGCACCGGAGGAGGGGCCCAGCCAGCCTATGCAGCTCCATGGGTGTGGGGTGCAGCCACTCTGCCCACAAAGGAACACTGCCTGGCTGGGGCAGGATGCCAGGCCCAGGGAGCTCCCTGCTTGGTCTCTGTGCCAGACAGGTACAGCGCAAGTGGGAGCTGCAGCCGCAGGCTGTTCCCCGGGCTCTGGGAACAGTTGCCACAGCTCAGGGCCAAGCCAGCTGGGGGCCTGCAGCGCAGCGGCTCTGTGCAGTGCCTGCCCCAGATCTGGCCCCTCGAGGGGAGGCACGGGTGGGCAAGGCCAGGACCCAGGCAGGTTAAGGCAGCCGTGGTAGCTGTTCCCAGGTTTGAGAGGGCTCCCGTGGCCAGGCCCCTGCACCGGGGATGGCTCTGCCCTGTCTGCACTTTGCTCAGCATGCAGGGAGGCTAATCCTGGAGAGGGACGCCCCCCAAGCCCAGCATCCTGCCCCAGCCAGGCAGCATCCCCACATGCACAGGGTGGCTGTAGCCCATCCCTGAGGAGCTGCACAAGCTGAGCCATGCTGTACCACAGGTGCCACCTGCCTGCCCACCACAGCTCAAGCCCACAGAGCCCCCAGCGCAGCCCCCACTTCCTGCCCAGCCCACACCTTCCTAAGGGCCCGACCAGGCTGGCTTGCCTGCAGCACTGCCCCCCACACCGCCCAGCCCCTGCCCCGACCACCCAGCCCCAGCACTTGGTACTTCAGCATTGCCCCGAGTGGGACTGGGTGTCTGCCTGCCTAGGCAGCTCCCTCTGGGAGCCAGCTGGGCTGGAGGGTGCATCCTGGGAGCAAGGGACGGGGGCAATAAAGCACAGACAGCCACCCTGCCTGTGTTCTGGCTCCGCCCCGGTGCCTGCCGCGGTGCTGGGACTTGTGGCTTCACAGCTCAGAGCAACAACTTAAAAAAAACAAACAATTTCTTTGCATGCTTTTCAGCGTGCCAGGAAAAATGTCTCTGTGTGCCACTAACAGCACACATGCCAGGTGGGGGTTGCTAGCCCCTGCTCTAGAGGGACAAGATTGAGCCTTTGTTTATACTTGTGCTGAATGGATTCCTTGCTGTGAGACTAAGAAACAAAAGGCTGCTGGACATAATACTAGTGACATTATTACCTTCTATATTTAAGCATACTGTAACAGTGTTAGCAAAGAGGCAGATTAAGACTTTTTTGGGTCCTAGGTGAAAAGAGAATTGGGAACCCCCTTGAGAGAAACCTCTGTTCCCCCACTTCCCCAACAAGGGCTAAGCTTCACCAGAACAAATAATTTTTTTTTCTTCTTCCTAGTATTACTTTGGAAGTCTATGACCCAGTTCTCATTCACTCACTGCAGAGTTACAGTAAGCAATATAAAGCAAATAAGAAAAGGGTTTATTTGCATATTTATCTACATATTTTCAGGGTATAGATAAGTTGTCGTCTTATTTGCTTTATATTGCTTACTGTAACCTGGCAGTGAATGAGTTAGAACTGGGTCAAAACTGAAAAGCAGTTATACTATATTTAGCAATAATGAAATCAGATATTTGGGTGGGGAAAAATACTAATGTATGTGGT
>NW_017729034.1:93482397-93486525 GCF_001723915.1 Gavialis gangeticus
TATATATATATATATATATATATATATATATATATATATATATAGCAGGGGCAGGCAATTATTTGGGGCAGAGGGCCATTTACTGAGCTTTGGTAAGCCATCGAGGGCCACGTGACAGGTAGCCAGGGGCAGATAACTATTAATTTTCTAAAATTTTTAGGGGCCCTGTGGGCTGGATAGAATGGCTTGGCAGGTCGCATGCAGCCACATTTTGCCCATCCCTGATATACAGACATATTTTTACCAAAAAAAAATACCGTGTATCTGAGTCCATGAAGGCAGTTTTCCACAAGTGTCCCCAGGGATAACTGTTCTTCTGGTGTGGTTTAGTACCTGCTGTGGTGCTGGGGCGTAAAGCCCACTTTATGGAAATTGGAATTTCCTCCCTAGTTTGCATCTGCAGCCGTATGACTGAGGGCAGGTGAAACTTGGGAGCATTCAGCCTTGGGCCTGCACATAGGATGCCTGCCAAAAGACTTTGGAAATATCTGAAGCCCCTGGTAGGGGACTTCTTATGGATTTGGACTTGATTTGGCTGATTTGGCTTGGAACACAAAAAAATTATTTTTAAAAAAAATCTCTAATTAGTAGAGGGGTCTCTAATTGCTTCTTGGCCTCTTATTGGCTCGGATCAAGTGTAGTCTATGCTTATCTGGCAAAAGAAACACTGTGACCATGGAGGTGGTCTTCCTAGCTGCATTGGGGAAGACCGCTCTCCTGGCACGGGTATAGTACCTGCCAAGGTAATATATAGTAAACCTCCTACTTAGCTGCTGGAGTGGAATGGTCTTGGCTTTAAGACTTCTTTATGGAAATGGGAGACTTCTCCCTGGCTTGCCCCTGACAGCTGAAGGCAAGAAAAATCAGGGGCATCTGAACCTCAAGCCTCTGGGCTTGGGCCTGCAAGTAGGATGCCCGCCAAAAGTTTTAGAAACATCTGAAGCCCCAGATGGGGGTGGAGGATGCTTGCCTGTAGTAGGGTCACTTATGGTTCTAGACTGACTCTCAGATTTGAAATTTCTTTTGGCTAATTTAGCTTGGAATATGGAAAAAATTTTAAAAAGTATCTAATTGGCAGAGGCTCCTGGGCCAGGGCCCCACTGGCCCATTTGTTAATTTGCCTATGTGCTAGCACGATGACCTTCCTATGTAGGTCATATTTTGGTTTGGACAGGGGGATAGACAGTAATAAAGCAGTACTGAAAGCTCTCAATCTCAACCCTAGTGTCAGCTACAAAGGACCAATTCATGGGATCGTGTCAATTCTAGTTTATTGGACGGGATGTGAAGTTACTAATAAAATCATAAATGCAAACTTTGAGTTATGGGTGGTACTGGTCACCTTACCATGTTGTCTGCTTGTCCTTCTGTCTTGGTAGGTCAGGTGATGGATGAGAGGGTGCCACTGAGGGTCACGCTTCACTGCCTTTTATCCCTTTCTGGCAGACTTGTGTGATCTCTCAGCATCATCCTGGCTACCCAATCCGGAGGTCTCTACCCTACGTGGGTCTTGAATAATACATGACAGTTGTTAGTCACAGGGGTCTCTGCCTGCTGGTACCTGAAGTTTTGGGAGTCCACCCTTGACTTACTGACTTAATGGCTGTATTGTCATGGGTTACAAGAATAGTCCATACGGTGAGTGCTCAGTTCCAAGAATCAGTTCTTTAGCTTGGTTAGCTTAAAATGGAGTTCCTTTGGTTAAGCTATTGTCTACTGATGATCATTATTCGCTCGCATTCACTCAAGGGACCACCCAATGTAACAGATTTTATCACTTTACAATTACAGTTTCAATGCAGTTCTAACAGTGGTCCAGGTTGTAACTTCATTCTACAGGGAGTACATTCCTTAAGAGTTTAAAAGTATAAAATACAAAATGCGATGGTAAAGATGAGACAGAGGAAATATAAAGATGCACTATGAGAAATATATAAAAATGCAATGTGAGATAGTGAGGATCAAAGACTACTGGGGACAGTAAATGAGTTAGGTTAGCACAGGATATATTTACAGTCTTTGCAGTGGATATTTTAGTTCTTCTGTTTTCTTCAGTGACGCTGAGCTTAATTGATATATATATGTAGTTTCTAGGTTTCTTCTACAGAAAGCCACTTAAGCTTTCTGGCTTGCTCTGAGCCTTGCCACACCAATGCAATGACTGGGGGACTGCAGGCAAGAAGGGGCTTCTGTTATATCCATGTCCAAAAGGGAAATGTACAAAGGGGACTATCTGCTACACTAGTAGTTGTGCCACCTTTTGCATAATAGTCTATTGGTTAAAGTGTGCAATAGGGAACTGGAAGACAGCTTCAGCAGTAGGAGACACAACAGTGTAACGAACAGGGAGCAACTGGCGCACCAGTTTATGGGACCAAAGCACCTAACAACTTTGACAAAAACAAAGGGAGGAAAGAGGAAGCAAAAGGAGCCAGATAGCAGCTTTGCTTCCTTCTGCCCTGTTGAGCAAAACAATCAAGTTCCTCTCCCTCCCCTCTATTTCTGCAACACAAGGCATGAGAAGCTAAAACACTACTGGGGTTGCATCTCCCCAGACCTAAAATAAGATGGGCAAGAAAACCCTGAATTTTCTCCTATGCCCCTTTCAAGCTAAAATTAGCTGGGTTCAGGCAGCTGCACTTACTACAGAAACAAATGCAGCTGCCCAGCTTCCAGAGCAGAAGGTAGCTTGCTTGGTACAGCATGAGGTGTTTCCCAGCAACAGACACTTTATTCTGGACTAGTCTGGACTGTTATTCTAGACCTCCATTGTTCCAGACCAGCTGTTCTCAGCCAGGGAGTCTTGGTACCTTGGGATGCTTTGAGATCCTTTTAAGGGTGTTGCGGGGTGCCACACAACAGGATTCATGGGATAAACCTGAAGACTTCACATGGGAATCCTTAGTGTTAAAACCATTCAGCCTGTGGGCTTTGCCACAGAAGAATGGCTTTGCTATTTTTCTCTTGAAAAAACAAACAAACAAATAAATAAATACAATTGAAAACTATTAGGGGGCATTTCCTGAGGGGGTGCCTCCACGCTAAACCAGGGTCCCAGTCCCCTTTGCAAAGGCCATGTCACACGATCACAATAAATCTGGATAGAAACCAGGTACAGAGTTGTCACACACTTTCGAACACTCATTTTGTAGCCACTGGTTGGCTCTTTTTATAGCAGGAAGGACATTTTTTACAGTGAGATAGTCACTTTGCACCTGTGGACCCTTTTACAAGTTCACATTACAGCTGATGAGAAACAATGCTCCCTCTAAGGTGTAGCGATCTGTGAGCGTGCCACTTTGGTACGTGAGCGCGCTGCTTCAGTCCCACCTCCCCCTTTTGGCGTGCGCTGCTTCGGAAACCACAGGTACCTGAGGGGCACCCTGCATAGAGCCCTATAAGGGTCAGGGACCCTGAGACTGTAGTGGAGGGTCACCAGCCTTGTCTGGGGTCAGGGACTCCAGGGGACTGGGATGGATGGAGAGGAGCTTTGCCTAGGCCAGAGACCCCAGGGGACTGGGATGACATGTGGAACAGGGCCAGGGGCTGGGGAGCACATTGGGAGGTGAAACCTTGAACTCAAAATATCCCAGAACTCCAGGCTGCAAGAATAAGCATTAGAGTTAGCTAAGCTATTACAAAGTAATGTATTTATGGGGAACTACAGTTATTTCACACTGACGAGCTATCAGTCATGTAAGATTCTTTCAAGAGCTGTTACAGAAGTCAGTAGGAGTCTGCACACAAAGAAGGGAACCCCAAGTCCTATCTCAGGGGTGGGCAAAATACGGCTCAGAGGTCAAATCCAACCTTCCAGGCAAATGAATCCAGCCCACAGGCAGGCGCCAATTAATTGCATCTGGCCTGCCCTGCAGCTGGCCCTGCTACGTTCCACATGGGGCCAAGCCCAGCACATTCCCCCCAGGACAGTGTGATACGCTGCCACACTTGCCAGCAGGAGGGCCCCAGCCCCAGTCAGTGTGCACAGCTTCCAGGTAGGGCAGCTACCGCTGCTGCAGGCTGCAGCCGGAGCCTGCATCAGCCCCAGCCCCCACCTTGGGGAGCAAGGAGGCACATCACATGGGGGCTGGGGAGCAGAGCAGTTCCCCAGCACCAACCCCCAGCCCC
>NW_017729034.1:93486717-93507231 GCF_001723915.1 Gavialis gangeticus
CCCCCAGCCCCAGCCCCAGCCCCAACCTCCTTGCCTCACCAGCCCCAGCCTCACCTCGCCAAAGAGGCACATGGCAAGGAGCCCCTCTGCCCCAACCCCTGCCCTCGCCTCGCCCCATTTACATTTATTGCATGGGTCACCAGCAAATTGCACGCTATATGCAAAGTGTAGCAAAGGGTCAAGGGTCCCCACTACATTTATTGCATGGGCGATCAGCAAATTATGTTATATATGCAAGGTATAGCAAGAGACCAGAGACCCCCTTTACATTTATTGTGCAGGTCACCAGCAAATTGTGTGGTAAGGGACCAGGCTGACTCTCTTACATTGACTGCGTGGGTCACCAACGAACTGCACAATATACACAAGGCATGCCAAAGCGGGCAGGGTCCCCTTTACATTTATTGCGCGGGACCCGCCGCTGGGCCAGGGAGTCAGAAACCAGGCACGGGAAAGCGCCAGGCAGGAACGCGCAACCGTCCCACGGTACCCTGCTAGGCGGTGCGGTGCAGTCCGGTCGGGGAGGAAGCAGAGTACGCCTGCGCACTGGCTGCCAAGTGCGGGGAGCAGGGCCTGCCCCGCCCTTTGGTCTGACGTCAGCGGCGCTGCCAGAGGCTAGCTCTGGTAGTCGTGGTGGAACTCCCCGCGTTACGTAATCGCGCGGGAAGCGCGGGGCGGGGCGGGTGGAGAGGGGTCGCGCTGGAGTCGCTGGGCCGGGGGTGCTTGCGCCCCGCAGAGCCGCCATGATGCAGCCTCGGGCCCGCGGCCCACTGCTGTTCCTGCTCCTGCTCGTCGCACTGCTGCTGCGCCCAGGCCTGGCAGGCTCCGGCTCCGCGGGGCGCCCGCCCACAGGTACCGGGGAGCAGCCAAGGGCGTGCGCGGGCCTGAGCGTCCCCGGCGGGTCGTGCTGAGGGGGAAGCAGCTGCTGCCGCCAAGGGAGTGAAGGGTGGGAGGGGAGAGGCCGGGCCCTGAGGAGAGGGAAAAACGGAGCCGCGACGGGAGCGGAAAACAAAGAGGGGGGAGAGAGGAAGAAGAGGCGGCCCAGGAGAGAGGGGAGGTCTGCAGGCCTGTTTCCTGGAAGCTGCCTTTCTGCCTTGAGGGAGCGGATAAGCAGGGAGGAAGGATGGCAAGAAAAGGCCGTGCTCCTCGGGCATGCTTTAATGTGTGTTTGTGTATTGTAATGCACATTACAGCGTTTCTGAAACTGTTCCATAAAAGAGGTGAATGCACATTAAGCAGACTCGATTAGTTGAGTTTGTTGCAGCAGGGAAATCAAGGCGCTGTGGCAGCTGTCCGCGTCGCATGTATCAGCATCGCCATGCTGAAAAAATGATAGTGGGGCGCTTTGAAATAAAACCAGTTTGATGAGCTTTAGTTCAAGGTGCCCCACTGCCATTTTTTCAGCATGGGGACACTGATACACGTCACATGCGGGCGCTTTTAATTAGCTCTTGATGCCCCTGACCCACGCATAGATTTGCCAACCAAGGTGCGTGCGTACATGGCCGTGCACAGTTTAAAATCTTGCCTTGCACTAACTTATTAATGCCGTGCACCTGCCCAGAGGGGAGCTGGGTTGTGGCTTCCTGGAGAGGAGCTGGGCACCGTCTTTCCTGCCCAAGTGCAGTGGGGCTGGACCTGATGATCTGTAAGGTCCTTTCCAGCCCCTAACAACTATGAAGCTAATTAAACTACCTGGCACCATGTCCCCACACCACATATAAAAATGCCCCATGCTATTTAGTAAATATTCATTAAGACAGGCTAATACTCATTTTCTTAGTACCTCACAATAGAAGTACTAGATCTAATGCATGTGAGCTAAAGTGTGTCAGTGCACATGTAGATGCACCCTTAAATGCTGATGGAAAAAGGTTTGACCCACCTGCAGCTCGTGGGCCTGTTCTTGCCAAGGAAACCAGCCAGGGTAAAACAGAAAGAAAAAAAAAAAAGCTGTGTTGCTGGTAACATTGGAAGAGGGCAGGAGAGCAGCCTGGATGGGACCAAGCAGTAGTCACAAAGCAGAGAAGAATTGGAATAAGCAGGAGTGGGGGATTTATTTACTCCCAGGGTCACTGTTTGATTCCAGCAAAAGGGGACTTACTGTACTCCATATAGGTAGTGTTGTTTCAAAGGACTTTGTAGCCACGCTGGAATAAGCCATCAAACCTCACATTTTTAGCTAATAGTTTTGCTTTAAAAAAAAAGCCTATTTATTAAGAATTTAAAAATTCAGTTGTAGAAAATTAAAATGCCAGTAGAGCTGGTATGATAATTGTAAATTACGAATTGAACTAGCCAAGATGAACTTGAGCTTACGTTTAAAAGTGCAGGTAGAATTAGCTGTATTGCTATTGCTGTCATGAAGCATAAGGTAAACATTGGAGTTTATTTTTTTAAAAATCGTGACCAAGTTTAGGAGAATAACAAACCTCATGCCCAGCCTGCTTTATGCCAGCTGAAGCCAAACTTTGAAATCAGAGAGTGGGGGAATGCTAGTTGTTGAGTACACATGTGAAAGTACTAAAATACCTAGTTATGAGCACCATAGAACAACCAGTAAAGACTAATGAAGAGTAAGATTTGATTTGTGCAGTAAATAAGGTGTGGGCATGTGCCTTGATGATCATTAAAAATATTGAATACAGTTTAAGTGAACATAATTCTGTTGTGCAGCATAAAGCAAAAATCTTGTAGGGGAAAAATGTTACTGAGTGATACCTAACATTTGACACCTTCTCTGATAAGTTGACACTTTTTCTCTTGTGGTTGAAAATTTGCAGACCTCTTTCTCTTTTCCAATAATTGTAGTGCTGACTTTATGCATGTTAGAAAATAAGTAAACCACAGCAACATTTTCAAAGCTTCATGTATCTTCGCGGTTAATAGGTGAATCTTAACCTTATGTATGCAATAGTCTGGAAAGTGTATGTGGTCTCATTCTGAAGACAAAATGCCCTTCATTTTCCTTCACTAACATAGCACAAAACAAAATGGACACTTTGTGGCCTACTTATGGCTCATTTAAGTCTTTCAGAGGACTTATGTGGCAGCCACATACATTAAAATTGGAACGATACAGAGAAGATTAGCGTGGCCCCTGTGCAGGGATGATGCAAATTTGTGAAGTGTTCCATATTTTTTTTAAAAAGTCTTTCTCCTGTCTATTTTTGGGGGGGAGGAGGGCAGGGGAAAAGAAGCAAACCCTCAAATCTGTCCTCTTCCAGATTGCATAGTTAATGTTTTTAATATAGCTTTTGTAAGTATGTTTGATATGTACAAAGTCAAATGATTGAAACCTAGGAAATGCAAAATAAAATGAACTAAACAACCTTAATTTGACCTTTTTTATATTTTTGTACCATAATGGCCTTTGGTATGCTCATGTGGTGTTTCTTCCTGTGCACGCATCGGTAACACTCATCGTGTAAGGAAGCTGTTCAGCACTTTGTGTAACCATGTCCTTTTTGCTGGATGGCATCTAAATGCTTTGCTGAATACAGCTTTACTAGTTTTATTCATGGTCCTTCCATGGCAATATGACACAACTTGATGTATCCAGACACTTATTGCAAACTTGTATTCACAATTCTTGTAAGAATAAGGATAAGTCTCATTGGTTTAGAGTTGGGGAGCTTTAGTTGTAATTTGTGAAGTGTCTTATTTATGTATGCTTTAGTGACTGGATAACCAATTGGAGAAATAGCTTTCTTGTGAAAGTAACCAAGTGTTTTATAATATCAACTTGTAAGTTAAAAGTAGTACACAGACACGTCCTGACTAAATTCGTAGGAGAGAAATCCATAAATGCTAGCTTTATTTTAGGCAGACAAGGTTCTTTGAGTGAATGTGATATTTTTTATTAGATCAACTCGGACTTTGGGAAAAAGGCATCATCCCAGTTTTCTTGGTTGACTGGTGTCCTTTTAATTTTGACAATCCACTATCCCATCCTCACTGTCTCTGTACCGTTCATTTTGACAGCAAATGAGGCAGGAATCCTGAAAACATCTTCATTTCCTACCCAACCCTGACTCCTTGATCAGGAGTTCTGGATTCAGAGTACAGACTTCTGCCCCTTGAAGTTAAGAAGAAACTGGTGTCAGTAATATACTGATATTCTGTATATGAATCAGCTGCTAGAGGAATGTGTAACCGGTTTTGATAGATTCACACTTAACTACTTGCTGAATTACAGAAGAATTACAGAGGCAAGGTAGTGGGATAGAAGTGACAGAATCAGAGGCATATCTGGACACATCTGCACCTTGGGAAGTGTCAGTGGCTGAGCCAGCAATGAAGTGGCTTAGGATTTAGAAAATTCTGCTATTTTTTTACCCTCCCCTACTCGGTCTGGGCACCCAGGAGTGGTGCTGTAGTAGTCCTCTGTTAGCCATGCTACTGGAGTCATCCTGGATTTTACTTCTGACTGTGGAGGGGGTTTGGTTTACTGTTAGAAAATGAAACCAAAGCATGTTCATTTGGCCTTTTTATTCTTTTTCTTGCCATTCAAAACTGACCATGGCATGTGATATGTTGAAGCAGTCTCAGAGGTTTAAGAGTTTAGGTGTCCAGGCAGTCCAAAAAGAAATTTGGATGTCTTGCTGACCTCCATTTTCCATGGTTCAGAAAATAAGTGGCAAGTTGTATAGGTTAGACTAGTGGCTTCAGGTGGAGAGCAATCACCCCTTCTTTGACCTTGGTTCAGTCAGAAACAATCTTAGGTCAGATCTGCAGTATGAACCACTTGGATTTCACAGGGCATCTGGGATGTTTAGAAATCTGAAAATCAAGCTAGTTTTTGGTGAACATCACTTAAAAATCCAGCAGTCTGGGAAAGTAGGGCAGCCATCATCAGCTTTAAAACTTAAGTTTTTATTATTGATATGATAATTTTCTAAATCCTAACCATGTGGGAAACAATATAACTGTACTCTGGGCTTATCTATGGGCATTGCATCACTCCATTTAAAACCTTTTTTTTAAGCACATTAGACCTAGGCTGAATAGCCTTTCTAGCTTTTAAAAGATAGAATTCTTTTATACGTAAAGGATTCAGACCTGATCAAAAGTGAACCTCTTCCTGTATATTTACAGATAGCAGTTGCTTTTAAAATATTTTAGACTACCACCACAACATTGCAGTGGTTTAAAGGCATTAATACAAAAAAATAGCACCTTTAGATAAACTAATCTGTTTAGACCAGACCTTAAAAGGTTCTAAAATCTTAAGATTAGCAGATGTGACCAGGTGTATAGCAATTATGCTATTTCTACTTAGTTTTCAAAACCTGTGGCAGAATGTGATCATCATCTACAAGCTTGTCAGTCAGGCGATGCCATTCACTGCTGGATTAAAAGAATTCACAATAGTTGTAGCAGAAGAAACTTGTGAGACTTCACTATATTTGTACAGGCAAAATTTTTTGGGATTTATCTCATTTCTGCTGTAGATAAGACGAACCAAAAAATAGATTACTTTATAAATCCATAAGGAATGATATTTTGCCAGTTTTCATACTTGGTTACAATTGCATATCAAAATATCAATTGTGGTGTTTGCTTTCTTTTATTAGTGTCTCCACCAACAAATGTTGAAATTGAATCCTTCAACTTCAAGACTGTATTGCACTGGGATTACTCAAGCATGGTTCCAAATGCTCGTTTTACTGTTGAAATCAAGCCCTATGAGTAAGTTTCTGTGCTTCCTGTAGCTTTTTCTGTAGGTGGCATGTGTGGTAATACTCCAGGATAAATATTTTTATTTCCATGTAACAAAATTGTGTGATCCATATGGAGCTCAGTGGAAATTGACATTTTTTATGTTGTTTTCTCTCCCACATGATATAATATTCTGTCCACAAAAGTTATAGTTGCTTTTCATCTGTTTTACAGATTAGGGTATTATGCGCAAATCAGCAGCTGCGTGAACATTTCGCGTCGTCATTGTGACCTTTCTGACAACATAACCGATCCATTGCTTTCTCACTGGGCTAAAGTTAAAGCTCATGTTGGTTCAGAAGAATCCAGTTATGTTGAATCTAAAGAATTTATTCTGGCTAACCAGGGTAAGTGGTATTGTAAACCAAAATTATAAATGTAGATAAGTGATTTGAGATTGTTTTCACATGACATTTGTGGTATTTCTGCTAAATCTAAAAAACGAGAAATATTTTTTCTGTGAAACTGTTTGCTTGAGAATTTAAAAATACTAACTTAAGGAGTCAGGTTAAAAGGTGTGTATGGCCAGTGACAGGCTGCAAACAAAGCAGCTTGATGCAGCCAGTCATTGTCCATTGGAAGCCCATGAATTTGAGTCTGACTATAGTTTCTAGTCTGTAGAGCAAGGGTTGGCAATTATTTTGGCTAGAGGGCTGCTTAGGGAGTTTCAGTGAGGTGTCACGGGCTGGGTCAGCACCCTCCCCCTGCCCCTGCAACAGCTTACCAAAACTCCCTAAGTGGCCCCTGCACGGGCCAGGCAGTTGGGATGGGGCCACAGGTAGATGAGGAACAGCACACAGGAGCAGGACAGGCAGGCAGGGCTAGAACCAGGGCTGGGATTGGGATCGTGAAGCAGTAATAGCACAGGGCCTGAGGCAGAGCCTCAATCTGCTTCTCGCACATCTCTGCAATACGTGCCGGTTCTGCAGGTAGGGGCATACAGGCTGTGACCCGGGCCTGTGCCTGTGGCCCTGTGCTGTTCCCACCCAGTGATCCCAAGGTCTCCATTGAGAGCAACTGGGACCCATGAGGGCAGGATGCGCAGCTAGGCAAACAGGATGGGACAGGTGGGCAGAGAGCTGCATCTGGGAGTGGGATGGGTAAAGCTGGGGATCAAGATTGTAGGGCAGTGCCAGCATGGGGCTGAGGCCCAGGGAAGAGTCACGATCTGCTCTCCTCATGCCCCTGCCCACGGAATTGGGGCAGCACAGACATTCAGGCAGCTGATCATGGCTCTCCCCCGGCCCCGCCCTATCGCCACCCTTCAGTTCCAATCCTCGGCCTTGCCTGCCCACCCCACTCTTGGACACAGCTCCCAGGCCTCCCATGGCCACAGCTTGCCTATCTGGCCACACACCCTGTCCACATGGGTCCCACCCTCGGTGATGAATGCAGGGTGGACAGGCTGGGGTGCTCATGCAGTGCAGCAGGCAAACTAAGCTATGCATAGACTCTTAGTATAACTTTAGGCCTTCTTGGAACTAAGCAATTAAATTGTACAGAATGCCTTGTAAGGGACTGGGAAAAATGAGTGCTGGTTAACCAGAGACAGTAGTTTCCATAGAAGGCAAGGAAACAAAACCAGAATAGAATTGGAGTACCTTATCTAAAAAAGATGAGATAAGAAACTTGAGTATTGGACAGTTTGAGATGAGAAAATTACAAAAGTAGTGGACAGAGACGGTGTGTATTCTGTGTTGCCACCCTGGGGAGATGGGAGCAACCTTGGAATTCTTGCTTTGAGTAACAAGGAATCCAGAAACTAACATCCCACACACCTATCAGAGGATCTGAGGCTGGTACCACCTAAGGTCGCTGTTGTAACATCTGAAAGAACCGCTTGCCAGGTAGAATTACAAGGATAATAAGCTTATAATAAGCCGAGGAGTTACTAATATAGTTCACTTGATACCAAATCAGACAAAAGGCTGTGTCAGTCCTTGGGGGTCTCCGGTAAAAGGAATCCTGGGGCAACAGGCAGCAGGGCCGGGTCTGGCAGAGCCAACACTGGGGCTGCCAGAAAATGGAGTCCAGCTGCTGCTCTGCTCCAGCCATGCTGTGCACTTGAGGACGGCGGACCAGCCACACGTGCCATGGTGACCCACTCACCCCTCGCACCTGTGGTCAAGGGTCCTGCTGTGGGCTGGACAAAATGCCTTGGTGGGCTGGATCTTGCCTGCAGGCCATATTTTGCCCAACCCAGTAACAGAAGCCTTGCTGCTTAGGGTTGAAGGCCTGAACACCAAAGCCTAATTACATATCATTGTTGTCTCAGGCAGAAGGCTTTGAAAGCCTTAAGTGAAGAGCAGCAATATGACAAGATCATGAAGATCAACAGATAACTCAAGAATTGGTGCTATAAAAATCAGGGATCAGCATCTTTATGGTCCACGAGCCAGATGTGGCCTGTAAAGCAATCTCTTTTGAATGCCTGGAGAAATAGCATTTTTGGATTGAGGCTGGCAGAAGAAGAAAGAGAGAATGAAGGGAGACTGTTCAGAGGAACTTGTAATTTCCATGCCTGGTTGACCACTGAGGATGGAAAGTCAGATAAATGTGGGTTTGGCGATGGCTAAAGAAATATCGGTGAGCCGAATGATGGACAGCAAGGAGAAAATGCTAAAGCTGATGAGAATGTTGATGGACTCATGGCTAAGGATGGGGCTTGATCTAAGGGAATGCTTTGTAGGAAAAAATTGAAACATTTGTATACCAATGACTGGAGTTCAAGCAACAAAATCTGAATTATTGGCGTGAATATGAAAATTGGTTAAACTTGGATCTAGTGATCACAAGGAAACTGCACTTTAAATAGAAGAAAAAATAATAGGTCTGTAGGCTTTAAATTTCAAAGAGCAAACCTTTATAAATTAATACAACTATGTACTAAGATGAGCTGGATTGAGGCACTCACAAACAGAGACTTGAATGCAGAGGTCTAGAAATTTCAGCATTTTTGACAGGAAGAAAAATCCGGGATCTGTTTAAGGGAAGGGACTTGAGACCAACTGGAGAATAAACATTTCAATAAATGTAGAATCAATGAGCAAAAAGCCTACAATGAATGGAAAAAGGACCGTTATCTGGAAGTATCAGGACTTCAATGTACTTATATTGTAAAATAATTCCAGCTATACTGTGTACCTAATGTTAAATGCTTTGGACTTCTTCAGCATGAATAGTACTGATGAGATTTAAACTGATGTGGAAAAGTGCCTCTGGCTTTATTTAAATTCCTTTTAACATCTATTAAGGTAACATAATTATAGCTGTATTCCTGTGTCTAGCATTACAGTGTTTTGTTTTTTTTTCATGACTAGGAATAAACCCAACTTTTCTGGCCTGTCATTCTTTTAATTTCTGATGTGATTTGTTATTTTTAACTTGTGACCTTTGTTTTACTGTGGTATTGGCTTAGTCTGTGCATAATACTAAATGACCTCATCATTTAGTAGGGCTGTGTTTCATGCTGTACCTGGCACTCTGTTTATCTTATTTACAGTAGCAGTTAAAAAAAGTCAATTTTAATAGTTTCATAGTTTCTAGGGTCGGAAGGGACCTGAGCAGATCTTCTAGTCCGACCCCCTGCCATGGCAGGAAGGGCACTGGGGTCAAATGACCCCAATAAGGTGGTCATCCAACCTCCTCTTAAAAACCCCCAGGGTGGGAGCCTGCACCACCTCACTTGGAAGCTGGTTCCAGACCCTAGCCGCCCTGACCGTGAAGTAGCGCCTCCTGATGTCCAACTTAAACCTTCCCTCCGCCAGCTTGTGACCATTGTTCCTGGTCACTCCTTGCGGCGCTCGGGGGAACAGGGACTCCCCCAGCGCCTGCTGATCCCCCCTAACCAGTTTATAACAGGCCACAAGATCCCCCCTCAGCCTTCTCTTTTGAAGGCTGAACAGGTTCAGGTCCCGCAACCTTTCCTCATAGGACCTACCCTGCTGTCCCTTGATCATACGAGTGGCCCTCGTAAGGTTTCATCAAAGTGGTAAAATAGCATTGGTTTAATTTTAGTTGCTTTTAAACTAATACAAATCCACATGTAGATATTTGTTTTGATTTAAAAGTGATTTTATTGCATACTAGTTTACACCTAATAATGTGAGCTCAAATGGAAAAAGCCACTAGTAAATCATAAAGATATCTAAACTCATAGACAGGGCCTAATTTTGTCCTGCTCTATATACAGTTTTAAGTCTGTGCATTTAACGTTTAATCATTTAGGCTGTTTTACCATTTTTCAACCCTTGTTTTTGGCTTTAAGTTGCTCAGCAGACCTTTCTGCCTTGTTTTCTCATTGTTGTTGGCCAATCTTTCTAGATTTTTCATATCCAGAAACCTAGAATCCAGTGCTTAGAAAACTTTTTCCCTCAGCATGACCCAATTTATGATTCCATTTCCTCAGCATGGCCCCTCACTCCCAGCTCTCAGCCCCCCAGAATCCCAGGTGCCCCTCACTCCCCACCTACAGTCCCGTGGCCCTGGGGGTGCTCCTCACTCCCAGGGCCCAGGCCCTCAGCCCCCCCCCCCACCCCAACAGTGGCTGAGCCCCAGCTGCCACCCACATGAAGCAGCAGCTGCTGAGGCCAGAGCACCAAGCCCAGCTCCCTGTCTTGCCATGCCCTGTCATCTCCCCTGTGGGCAGCAGTTGAAGCAGAGCCTGTGGTGGGTGGGTGGGGGAGGATGCAGGTTGCCTGCTGCAAGCTTGGGGCTCCCCACCCTGTTGCCCTTCCCCCGGGCCTCTGCAGCCCAGTGGGCAAGACCTGGTATGGGAGAGACCACGTGCCATGACCTCACTCGCTGACATTGCGACTCCATTTGCTGTCACAACCCACAATTTGTCAACTGCTAGTATATCCCATTCTTGATATTACTGCTGTTACATTAACAAGATTCATCCCACACCTCCTTTCTTCAATATTCTTGTTATTGGATTGCTTCTTAAAATTCTGGCATGTCTTTTGAAAGTTTTTCAAAACTTATCCTGTACGCAAGTTTTGTTTTTGTTTTTTTTCAAATCTCATTCTGTATCAAAATTTTCAGACTAATAAGAGGCACAATTGTGTTTCAGGCAAAATAGGTACACCTACACTGACTGTTTTAACTCAAGGCAATAAACTGAAGGTTGATATCTTCCACCCTGCCTGTCTACCTGAGAATCTTCTTGAGTCTTGTGATGAAGTTGAATATCTAGTGTATTTTCAGGACCATGAAAATCAGGTACTTTTTAGATTATATATTTGAAAAAGGCAGTACACTTTATACAGGAGATCTGTTAACAAATAATCTTTATTTGTATTTTAACTTTAAATTATATCTACCACAATTGAGCTTTGATTTTGAGAAATTATTAAGAATTACATTTGAAAACTGAATCCATGATATTTTAATGTAGAGGCCTAATCCATTCTCTGTGAATGTTCATGGCATGCAATCCATTTATTTCTGCAGAAGCTTTTTTTGTGTGTCCCCATTTAGTCACCTAATCCATCAAGGTTTTCACTTAGTATTCCTTGTTATGTTGAGTACCATGGTTGAAATAGTGGGAATACTTCTATCCTCCTTATTCAGTAACATAGTTCATTGTTCTGTCCATTGTACTTCATTTACATTTTTCAAGTATTGCTTTCAAGTTTTTAAAATTTTTAAAACACCCCCCAAAATGTGTTTTCTTGCAGACTGAAAAACTTAAGACAGACTTGGAATCATGTGAGGAGCATAAATGCAGTATAAGCCTTCCAGTTGCCTCTGAAGGTTTAACCTACTGTGTCTCAGCTGAAGTTTATTCATGGTGTGAAATGCGTGGCGACCAGTCAAATGAAACTTGTCTTCATGTTCCTTTGAAATGGCAACTAGGTAAAAAAAAAAAAAAAATTTTAATAACCTGATCCACTATGTCCAAAAAAGTTGATGCAGTGGATGTTGTAACATTGTATAACATTTGTGACCAGCTTTGTGGTTTTCTACTTGATTGGTACCATAATGTTTTGGTTGTGTTGGATAATTTAACAAATAACAAAGGTATCATTAGGCAAGTTCTATAGTTCCAGAGGCTTCATACCCATCTTCCTACAAGTGATTTATTTGACCAGGTAAAACATGCAGAGTTGAGGAATAATAAACATGAAAAATTAGAGCAAGCATATGAATTTTCTTCTGAATTTGCTTGGGCCTGAGACAAATGAGTGACCTTCTTGCTGCATGTTAAATATAATATTGTGGCAGGGCACTGGGCATGTTTACCACTTTAAAAGAGCCAGGCTTACTGCAAAGCCCCAACAGGTGAGGCCAATCCAGCTAAGGAATCAGCAGACTCCGAGGCTGACAGCTGGGGTGGATTAGGAGAGGCCTCTCGTGACTGATGAGGGGGTGGCTTACTGGCAGGAGCCTCGGCTAAGACGGAGCATGAGTCCAGGCTGGGAGGATGGCTGCAACACCAGAGGAGCTGAGGGAGCATCACTCACCAGGAAGAAGACACCAGCTCCTGAGGATAGGGTAGGAACTATTAGGGAGGTAGAGGTTCCTAGGGACCCAGATTGGGGTCCATATCCTTGCAAGGGGCTGAGTGGTGCCTGTGAGAAGAGCTAGGCCAGTCCAGAGGGAAAGAAGGCTGCATACCTAGAGCCCCAGGAGAAGGCAGCCCTGCCCTGGGAGAGAGGGGCAGAGGTAACTAGGGCCTAGAAAGAGGCTAGGCCTGCTCAGTGAAAAGCCATAGGCTGGGAGAGGGGAAGAACCAGATCAGCCCAGAGAGCAGGACAAAGTCATCAGGCCACAGAGGTTAACTAAGTGGGACAACAGAGCTAAGGCCAGAGCATGTGAGATCGGGTACAAGGCCAGAGCATACCCGAACAGCAGGGGTGGATATGATCCAGAAAAAGAGGTACCTGAAGGGGGCCCAGGGTGGGAGAGGGCTAATGGCCAATCTTACTGGTGTTGAGGACTTTGACTGGCCAGGGCCTGGGCCCATGGGGGCCTAAAGGGTGAAATAGACTACTGCAGAGGCAGCCAGAGCTGCGGAGAGCCTGACACCTCACCTGGCCTGGTAATGGGGCCAGGGCCTCAGGGAGGCAGAAAGTCCCGATGGAGTGGGACCACTACAGAGAAGTAGGGACCAGGGCCATCGTAGCTTGTGGCAGTCATCCAAGGAGTATTGGTAGTGGATTGGGTCTGCATAAGGGTTGGGGCCAGGAGAACTGTGACATGGAGTCAGGGCCAGAGGGCCTGATAACACCAGCCCAGGAAAGGGCCATAAGGAAAGATACTAAGATCAGATAGGCCTGATGATGGCCTTGGGTAAGACCAAAAGCTGCACCCTGCTGGGGTTGGTTGATGTCGTGGGACTGCCTCTTGCAGGGCAGCCCCCAGTAAATGCCATGCCTATGTCACTCCAGTGAAAGGTGAGGGTGGGGTGCCAGAAAACCTCAGCCCCCACTGCCTTGTGGGGTGCCAGAAAACCACAGCCCCCATGGAAAGGGAAGGCTAAGGGAGCTCAGCCTAACAGAAAAGTGAGGGGCAGGAAGGAAGAGCATCTGAGCCATGGGGTCCAGCTGCCCTGGTAGGGATGAAGAGGCCTGAGCAGAACAGAGCTGTGTCTGGATGAAATGGAGAAGGTCTGAGCAAACTGGAGCCAGGTCTGTGAAGGAAAGAAGGCCTGAGCAAACCAGAGCCAGGTCTATGTAAGATGGGATAGGCCTGAGCAAGCCAGAGGTAGGTTCAGGTGACACTGAGAGGGTCTGAGCAGCCCTGAGGCAGGTTTGAGGACGATTGAGAAGGTCTAGATAGGAGTGAGCCAGATCTCAATGTAGCTAAGGACAAAGCTGAGGGGCCTGAGTAGGGCCTTGAGTTGAGTTAATAGGCCCAAAATGAGTTGAGAGGCCAGAATTGAGGAGAACGGCCTAGTTGAGGACTGAGTTATAAGGTGGCCCAGTAGGAGTACAAACCAGATGTGAATAGAGTAAACCAGATATGATGACTGAGTACAGCCCAGCGTAGGCATGAGTCGAGCTGTGTCCCAGTTGGGGGCAGTAGTTGGATGTGATAGCTGAATACATTCCAGTTAGGGGCATGAGCTAGAAGGTGGCCCAGATGTGACAAACTGTATGCCATCTGTGAGGCATGGGACAGGGTATTGGAGGCGAGGAGCCATGTTTGGCTTATAAGGCCACAAAGAGTAGTCAGTACAGTTACAATCAAGGCAGCCTCCCACAGCGTATATATTTACAGGAACAAGAAGGCATGGTGGGTGAGTATGGGGTGAACTGTCCTGAGAACAGGGTGGGGACAGAATTTTTTTTGGGGTGCCCTGACACCACCCTGTCACAAATATGTAAATATAGTGATGAGAGTTTAAGAGTGGTGAGGGGGTTTTTTTGTGAGGTGACGGGTGCTGTTACAGTGGTGTTGTAGGCATGATGCCTCTGGAATTATGAAGGGTAAGGATTTTTTGGGGATGATATCTTTTATTGGACTATTAACTGTATAGTTGGGATAGTTGGACAGACTTTCAAATGCAAAACATTCTTCTTCAGTTCTGGACTCCATTCAAAAGTTTGTCTAACTTCATTGCAGTTATACAGTTTGTCCAATAAAATATACCACCCAAAAAAACCCTCGTCTGTTGCATATTTGTCTCGCTAACTCTTATTAAAATGCTTTTTAATGATGAAATCTGACTGAAACAAGAACATGTGTTTGTGACACCCAGTTTGTAAACCCATGGTTCCAGCAGATAAAATTTCAGCTGTTCAAAAAATGAAAGTTATATGAGACCTCTAACTGGAAACTTTCTGTGGTGAGATTATTCTGTGTTATTTGTGAGCACAGGGGGAATAGTGTGATGGCTTCATCAAGACTATAAGGTGGATATAAAATTGCTTGAAAAAAGTAATTGGTTTACTGTGAAACTTTAAAGTATTTGTTAGGTTGCTGAAAGGTAGGGCTTGTATTGGGCTTATTAGTATTAAGCATTTATTTTTCATTAGTGACTCATGATGAAATAAAGTGAAAACTTAATCTCTGGCTAACACCAAAGTAGGAGATATTGCAGGCATGTTGGAGGATAGTATTAGGATTGAAAATGATTGCTAAATTAGAAAAATCATCTAAAGTCAATGAAATAACATTCAAAACACAACAAGGTACTGTATTTTCTTACATACAACATGCCCTGGGATAAGATGCATACATAACTTGTTTTTGAAAGACAGAATGAAAAACAAAGGTCTTTCCTTGTGGTGAATAACTGCATAGTACAGCTGTGCCTGCTCATTTTTCTGCTCCCTATGATCTTGTGCAGATTTTATTTTTGCTGTTGGAGCAGAAACTGTTGTTGCCATATTTCTTCACATACTTTGTATGCTTCAACTTTCAGCCTCCGGGTTTTGGGGAAAGGGTGTCTATCTCATGCAAAGAAGTACAGTATGACATTTTCAGAAGAGATAATCAAATGCACAAATGCAAAATTGGATGTTACTGAGAGAGTTCTGTAACACTAGGTCAGTCATTGATTGAACATAAGCAAACAACATGGTGCTATTGCTAAAAAAAAATGTTCTTCAGGAACACATAATATTACATGGAAGATGTGCAGTGTAGTTCTTGCTTTCTACTTCATGTTGGTGAAGCCTCAGCTGGCATGCTGTGTCCTGTTTTAACATCACACTTATATGAAGATGTAAACAAATTAGTGTCTCAAGGAGAGAAACAGGAACAGGTGCTTTAGGATTTTTAGATTATAAAAGAGAGGACAGAGGAAATGTTAGAAATTATGATTATTTGTTCTCTGGGTCCCTCCAGTGAAATGTAAGTATTTTGGTTGTGTTTGTAGCAGAAAGAAGGGCACATGGACAAGTTTCCATGAAACTAAACTAAGGCAAGAAGAGCGTGTATGTAGATTTATTTTATTTGCTATAAAGGTTGCAAGTCATTTCTATTTTAATATTATCTAGATGTTACAGAAATGTGTTGCTTTAACAACAAACTTTGTTCTTACTTTCAAAATTAGCAAATATTTTAATTGGGACTGCTGCTTTCCTTGCTTTTGGACTAATTTTGGCATCATACTATGTTTACAACCAGCTAAAGAAGAAAAATATTAAACTTCCCAAGTCTCTGGTGAGTTCACATTACTGTTCAATAATAATAGTATTTCATTTATTAAAATCGAACAAACTCAGTCTTATAATCAGTATATTATTTGAAATTCCTAAGAAGCAGCATGTAGGGGAGAGAGGAATAAACAGAGCAGCATACAATAGAACTAAAATGTTAACTCAAGTATGCTTAATTTCTATATAGGCTATGTTAAGTAACTCTTCTTTCTTATAACTGTATGGATCCCTTAAACTTCCGGGTCTTGTCTATTGTCTTATCTTCCATGATCTTATATATATATACTCAAGATTTATAAGCATTGTAAGCTTTGTAAGAATTTACTCTTTCAACAGTAGGTTTTACCTTTTTAACTGAGTTGACTCCCAGTCGATTTGTTTTCAAGAATTTAGCAGTCCAAGTGTTTGTTCACAGATATGTTCCAGTGTTAGTGTGCTGGTCATACGTAGATCCTAATGGGAGACTCAGGCTGTGTACACACGTTCAAATGATCTGGGGGAGTTCCTCCAGGTCTGTTTCCTGGTAGAAGAACTTAGACTCTGTACAAATATTGAAATGCTGAGCCCTGGAGGAGCAGAGAGCTTGCAGCACTGACACTGAACAGCCAAGGGGCTCTTGTGCATATATGTCAGTGTTCTCTGCAAGTGCCATCAGTCAGTCTGAAGCTGGGTGGAGCGGAGCGTAGGGCAGCCCGGATTTGCTGACCCAAACTGTTTAGTGTCAGCCTGCCTCTTCTACAGCACAATGTGAAGGGATTGTGAAGTGGATGTGTTCTGTTCCCTGCTTGGCTGGAGCAGTAGAGTTCAGTCCAAGCAATGCACTGTCTCTTGGGGTGGTGGGGCACCAAACATCCTAAGGTGCTGGAAGACTATGCTTTAGCTTCTCCCACAAGGGAAACTGTACAGATATTTGCTTTCCCAGGAGAAAGACTTAGTCTGGAGAAAAGAATGAGGGGGATTTGATAAATCTTCAAATACCTGAAGGGCACTTCCAGAGATTATAGTGATAATCCTGTCCTCTGTGGCCACAGAATCATCTAGGAGCAATGTCCTCAAGATGCTGCCAGGAAAATTAGGTTGGAGATTAGGAGGAACTTTCAGACTATGAGGTGGTCAAGCATTGGAACAGGCTACCTAGAGAACTTGTGGAATCTCCATCCCTCTAATATTTTCTATATATGTTAGGCAGACACTTGGCTGGAATGGTGTAGTCAGGCCTGGATTAGGTGAGCCCATGAGGTCCCTTTAAAACCCTACTTTTCTAGGATCCTATGACCCACACGTGAATCTCTTCAGCCTTTAAGCTTTCAGGTGATTTGCAAGAAGCCAAGGTATCCTTGATACAAAGAAAACTGTTATTGCTTCAGATAGCTCGGATTTTATTTCAGATGTGTTTCTGGTCGCTAGGTTTCGGAACTTGTACATACTGCTCATCTACAAGACTGAAGAATCTTATGTGGAGGTAGTGAAGCAGAAATTGATAGCCCTGGTATAGACAATAGTCAAGATAGTTTTAGTACCTACATTTTCATATCCTGTCAATTTCAACATCCCATAGTCTTACCATTGCCCCCAGGCACAATTTTTCAGTCATGTTTAGGTCTTGTACCCACTCATGGTGCAACCCTCAATTCTAAATTAAGCTGTCTTTAATGAAGTTGTTGGTTAAAAGTTCAGTAAATTTTCATTCATAGACAGACTGTTTGATATGTTTAGCTATCTAAGAGGAAAAGATTCTGTATGTAATATCATTGCTCTCAGTTATTTTCTTCCAGCTCACAAGTCTGACATACATTATTCTGATAGGAATAGGCATCAGATCAATGAAATTACACACCCATCATGAATACAATCGTAAATTTAAATTTTTCCCTCACACTATTGTAGCAAGATTCTTAAAATTTCTGTTCAGGATTTATCCTCCTGTAATTAAGTCTTTCCATCCATGGGACCTTAATTTAACAATTTCTGGTATCCTGCTCCCTTTTCTGTTCTCCCCAGCTGCCCACCAAAAATAAAATTTCTTTGTTTCCTGTTCCATTTAGCAGCTGAGCAGTATAGTAGAATCTTTGTCAAGGAGCTTGGGGGGAGCTGTGTGATGTCAAGTCTCGCTCTATCTGCTGTCTTCTGTAAGGACAAGGTCTTACTGAAACCACATCCAGTTCGTTCAAAGGTTTCTGTCTCCTTAAATCAGATTATCTATCAGCTGGTATTTTTTCTTAAACTGCATGCCTACAAGGGTGAGAAGCCAAATTCTGTCAAGGGTCAAGAGACGTGCATAGTTCAGAAGTTTCTGCAAGTGCCCTTTCATTCTTTGTATGTATGCAACAGTTTATTTTGGCTTGGAGAAACTTCTAATTGGATTTCAGTGTGTGTTTGTGATCAGTCAAGCAATAATACTCGGCATCGTAAACTAGCATTCTAAAAAAGTTATCTTTAGCCTCCGTGAGGAATGTTTCTGTTGTCAACATGTATAGGATGATATGGTTTTCTCTCAGTACATTTACACAGTTTTAAGCAGTTGAGGAAATATCTAAGGATAACACAAGGACTGGCAAAGCATTTTCAGTCTCTGTTTAGAAGCCTTTACTGTGCTGGAAAATTGCCCCAAAAACATGTACATACACACTCCAAGGAAGTTACTTAGTGAAATGGTAGTATTAGGATGTGCTCTCCATATATTTCACAATCTTTCCTCAGTTGCTGCTACTTTAAAGGCCCTCAAGATACTGGTAATAAAGGAGATGAGACACCTATCCCAACTACCTCTTCTTTACATCCTCAGTTGGATGTAGGAATAACGTGGGGCTGTGTACACACGCTACAAATATTGCTAACCAGCAGTTTCAAATTCAAGTGCACTGGGTGTTTGACAGTGAAATATGTGTATGTTTGCACATGTGCACAACACAGAAAAAATATAGTTATTGTAAGGTGGTATATTAATTCTTAAACTATTAGTCTGAGTTGTAACAAGAGAAGTTTAATTGCTAGAAGGCTTGATGGAAAGGCCAAGTGGGTTCAAATTTCTTACTAGAGCTGGAAATTATGTCTGTAAAAGACATAACATATGATTGTTGCTAAATTACAAGGAACCTTTAGCACCTGGCTACAAGAAATCTCCTTGCTGGTGCCAGGAAATGTCTGCTGTGGGAATTTTTTTCCTCTTTAACTTCCTTGTTTTGTAAAAAGACGAGTAGGTGTGTCTCTGTTTCAATTCTTCCTTTGTTCAGCGCAAAGAGCAGCACAAAGGCTAAAGATACCTTCCTAACATGGAGGCTTAGGCCGTGTGTAGACAAAACTAGAGATGTGTATGCACGACACTTTAAAGCGGGCTAATGCTTTTGCACCACTTTTATGGTGTTGGTGTTTGTACGCCTCGGTGGCGTATTGCGCGTTGCTTCCAGCTGCTGTAGGAAATTCAGTGGTGTAATGCACCTTAAATGACTTGGGGCACAGCAAACTAAAACTCCTTCGAAGAGTTTTAGTTTGCTGCCCCTCCAGCTGCAGAGTGAAGTACTGGGCTCCATGCAGCACCACAGCTCTGCAGGAAGCCTGGCAGCAGCCCAGGAAGGCAAGCTCTGCCCAAGAAAAGCAGCAAGCCTTTTTTTTTTTCCCCCCCCCCCCGCCCCCCAGAGCCAGGGTGCCTGACCTGCGCAGGGGCCCTGTACTTCCCTCCACAGCTGTGGTGCCCCCTGGGACTGCCCAAACTGGGTGCCTGTGGGCAGGTGCCACCTGGAGGGGGTGGGAGGCTGCAGCTGCTGCAGAGGGAAGCACCAGCCCTCTCCCGCAGCCAAGGGAACAACCTGCCCGCCAGCGGCTCACCCTCCCCTCCCTGCTGGAGGGGCAGGTAAGTCAACGGGGTGTGTGCACGACACGGGGGTTAAATCAGTCCTAAATTGAAGCAGTGTTTTTTAAAACCCACTTGCTTCAATTTAGGGCCTCCATTTCATCTACACGCACCTTCAGATCTCAATAAGGGAAAATCTGTAAATGTATCTTTTCTTCGTTTACCTTTGAACTGGTATTGAGTAGTAAAAACTGTTATAGGTGCAAATGTTTTAGCAACAATAGAATTTTTTCTCCTTTTTGTTAATAGTTTTACACAATTTCATTTAAATTTCACTTCTTGTGGTTACATATTATATTTATAAAGTGAATTCTTTCCCCTTGCAACAAATTTTAAGGATATGTTTGAGTTGGATTTTGTGTGTTTGAAATGGCTGGGCCAAATAGGTTTAATATTAAAAGTCCAGTGTTTTGTATCCTAACCTCTCATACCTCTTTTTCTCTTCTCTCAACTTCTAACCAGTAGCTACTTGTCCATTAACTTTCAGGTTGCCTTTTGTTTATATACCTATGCCGAAAAGGGACCCTAAATCATCTTTTGCTCACTTTGTGTTGCATGAAGTTTAAAGTATCTGGAGAGATGGATGCTTGAAAGGCTGAGCTCTTGGTAGCTTAAAATTGCTACTTTTATATCTTCAGTAATTATAAATCCAAGAAAATAAATTGATCCCAAAGCACCTTGTATCTTTTTCAGCAAGTTGCACTACTTCTCCTCTCCCTGCTGCAAAGCCCTAATAACAACTTGTAATGAGGGAAGAAAACTTTTTTTGAGGTTCTTGATATGTAGTTGTGGATTTGATACTTTTTTTTTTTTTTATCTCACATAAAAGGC
>NW_017729034.1:93507277-93519218 GCF_001723915.1 Gavialis gangeticus
TTTTTTTTTTTTTATCTCACATAAAAGGCTCATAGCCAGTCAGTGTCAAGGCCATAGGTGACATAACCTCTACTGGACTCTGTTTGCAAACTCTGACTTGAATTCTGCTGTCCTGGAATTTTAAAATGTATATCATGACTTTGTATTTGTTTCCGACTCTCTTTGACTGTTAGAGACTAAAAGTAGTAAACTGCTAATTTATATACAAATAAAAATATTTGTCCTTACCTTTTAAGGTCGCTGTGGTAAGAAACCTGAACTCACGCCACACTTTAGAACAAGAAACAAAGTATATCTCTGTCATAACCTCATCATCAGCCAAGATGCTGGTATGTGATAAGGTAACTGTGATAGAAGAAGAACAAGTAACTGGGACTCCTAGCCCTGAAGACAGCTGTGAAGAAGCATGCTCTCTCAATTCCCAGGAAACATCAAGCACAACAGAAGAGGGGGGCATTCAAGAAAGCACTTCGCAGTTATCTCCGAATACTGAACAGAGTTCCGATGTAAAAGATAACTATTTTACTTCTAATAGTAGTCAAATGGAATTGCATGAGGAGGAGCTCTCTTCAAACTCCAAGCCTCTCACCACTGATACTCAAAACTCAATGAGCCAAATAAAGTTTTCTGGCTATGACAAACCTCATGTGCCCTTAGATATGCTCGTAGATGTTGGTGAAGAGGAGTCTGTGATTGAATATAGACACTAACTGCAAGGTTGACTGTAACATTTAGCCATGAGTTGAGAAGAACAGCATTACTGAGGACTACACAATGTCACTTGTAATCCTTGTATTGACATCTAGAAGTTTTTGCAAACTTCCAGTATATGACTTCTTAAAACAGAATCCTGAAAATTAAGTGGGAATCATAATAGAGATCGATGCTAATGTAGCTGACAGCATAACAAGTAAGTCTAGTTAACCTGTCAATTTTCAGAAGTATGTATATAACAGTTCTGTTGTCTGCTATAGAAATCAGTGCTTTGTTAATGGTAGTGTACAAGTAAAGAACTTTCATATGCCTAAAGGCTTTGTGGAAAGAAGGCAAGTCATTTGTGCCTTCCTGACCCTTTATACACATCTTCCTTCTCAAAACCATTTAGTGACGATGGGAATTTTTTAGTTCCTTCATCAGTACTATTTTGGAGATCAGCTTTCCTCTTTTATAGAACAGTTGTCTTATCAAAGAACTTTCTAGCATGTTCTATCTTTGCTAAATCTTTTTACATTAAGAATCATTTATGTACTATATATTGATTTTGGAACGTGAGTAGATGACCTAGACCAGAATTGATGGTATCCTCTCTGGAACAACAATAATCTCTGTAGGCCGGCATTAATCGAAACACTGCATACCACTTCCTTAAAAAGCATGTACTGTGAATATTAACATTTTTGTTGAAACAGCTATCTTTTATGTTTGCAGGTTTATTAATTTGTTTTGCATACAGCGCCTGTATTGTGCAATTCATATGTTACCCTTGGGGAAAGTGGTATGTTAGCATGCTGAATAATAATCAGGAAAAGGTTACTGTTGAACACAGAAGCCCTCTTAGGAAAGAAGTTCTAAAAATGATTAGCTATTTTTCCTCAAAGGAATGTAATTTACATAAATTAATGGAACTCCTAGCAATCTTTTTTTTTTTTTTGCCAGATTGAAAATATTTACCATTCTTTGTCAACCATTAGGACAATAAGATATTTTTGGTAATTTGCTGTAGTTACTTAATTTGATCACTTGATGGCGTTCTGGATTCTAAAGTTTAAAGCCATCAAAATGGAAATAGATTTAGATTTTTTTTTCTCTGTTCTATTAAAAGGCTTCTGAGGCCAGCTGATCACAGTTTAAATAGTGTATTACTGGAGATAATATACCCTGTTTGTAGGAAGTATTTAAAATTACAGTGAAGTGTTCTGACTTTACTGAATTAAGGTGTCTAACTTTGCAGGTAGATTAAGTATGCATAGTTCAAAGCCTCTTTGGTTTAAATAGCAAATGCACTTTTTACATGTATTGTAAGTGGCTCCCCAATAGAATAGAATGCCACAGTGATTTGCTCATGATCCATGTTGGATTGCTTTATTTTGTACTTGGTGTAAGGAGTGTTTCTGGGTTTTGGGATTTTTTTTTTCCCCTAAATATGAATGGCAATAATCAAATCTTGATTTTCTAAAAGTTTAGATCGTTGTGGTCAGGTCTGAGAGCAGTCCTCCGGTCAGGAAGTGGACAGAAGTTTGACAGACAGGGGTTTGCTTAGCTTTTTAATCTCTTTCCCGAAAAAAGTTCTTGATGCTAAGCATTAATTTGCTAAGTCAGGGCTCCTAAGTGGGGGCTGGGGTGGCACAGGTACTAGGGTGTGCAGTTGACAGCTCTGTCATAGCTTGGCCACACTAGCAGTGGTGATGGTCTCCTGTGGCTGTACATCACATGCCATTCCGCCACTGCACTGCAAATCGGAGCATCCCAGGCTCCCCCACCCAGAGGCGTAGCGGCAGAGCTTCATGCCTGGGGCAGCACCAGCTGTCATAGTACCACATGCAGCAGCAGTTAGCGGCTAGTATGGTCATAGCTATTTTTATGCCCTTCTACAAAGGTGGCACCTGGGGGTGCTGCCCTCGTTGACACCGTTATTGCTGCTGTTGCACTACACTCTTCTGTCCCCTGGGATGAGGAAGAGGAAGCTGGGGGGAGAGGGAGCACAGAGATCCCAGCTGCAACCAGAGCAGTGGGAGCCCAGGGGCTGCAGTTTAACCCCTAGGCCAGGTATAGAAATTACCAATATAAGTGGTCAGAAACTGTTCTACACCTGTAATGGAACAGGAGTTTGGTGCACACAGGGTGATTTTAAAAATGACAGAACCTGGTCTAAAATTTGCTATTTCCCTTCCCCACTTCTCGTCCCCCAAAGCGAGAGAGAGAGAGAGAGTGTGTGTGTGTGTGTGTGTGTGTTGTTCACTCTGAATCTAAACTATGCCACTTATAGAAAACTGCATAACCTAGAGGGGGCAGAGGTCAGGTATTGGGAGTGCAGGGGCAAAAGCCATGCATGGGACGGGTTGTATGTGCTCCCATATATTTTCAGTTCCCACAGCGGGGCTGCAGTGAGGCTGGACCAGCTCTGGGCAGGTGCCAGGGCCCAGTGGGCAGGACTCAGCACAGGAAGAAGCACTGCACTGCCATGGTTGCCAAGGTGAGGCATCCCCTGCCCACTTGGCAGCATTGGGGGGCACAACCCCACACCACTGCTGTGCCACACCGTGACAGCATGGCACTCCCTCCCACACCGAGTCCTGTTCACTGGCCTGTGGAGGCAGTGCCTCGTTTAACCTGACTGCAGGCCCACATCCCACTGTGGGCACAAAAATCTGGGGGAGCATGGCCCCCCCAATGCATTGCTTATGCTTCCCCACCTGTGTACCCGTGCCCTCAGTTGGTACTGAGGGGCACCAGCAGGGCTGGAGAGGCAATGGGTTGAGAGTGAGGGACAATGATGTATCAGGGCTACACAGCACCATAAAGTGAGGAGGGAGATGACAGCTGCAATTGGATCCACATCCTGGTGAGTGAAGGGGGCAGGGGGAGCTCTGATTTTTCCATGGTTAAAAAAACCCCAAATCAAATACCAAAATATAGGTATTTAGAATTTATTTAATTATAATGATTGAGGTGCTGGCAGGTTTCCAAATTGCTTCAAAATTGTAAATACAGTAAAAGCTGCGTTATCCAGCACCTTACAAGCCAGCATGCTCTATTAACCAGTATGCCAGCTTGTAAGGTAAAAGCAAAACCGGAAGTGCCCACCATGGCGCTTCCAGTTTTGCCGAGCCCCCATGGTCTGGGACAAAGCAGCCTACACGGGGCCTGTCTCTCGGCGCCCGTGGGTGGGACGGTGACACACCAGACACAGTGGGAGAGGTGGTGGCCCAAACAGGCAAAGACGCCTGTTTAGGCCTCTCAGGTAATATATAGATACAATATAGAAAAATGGCTTTGGGGGTTTTAATTGGAGAATTTCTGACCTTTTTTTTTAATCAGAGAATTTGTATTTTTAAACAGAGAACCAGGACCCCCAATAATCATACAGTTTGCTCTGTCTAAATTCCAGCTATTCTTTGCCACAATGAGAAACTCTTAAAAGCAATATGCTTGATCTGTTGTTTCAGTATCACAGCTGGAAATACTAATTTCTATAATTTCTCTGTAAAATAAGATCCTTTACAAGCTTTGCTGTCTTCTGGGGTTGAATGCAGTAAGCTGAGTTTATAAGGTTATATTTCCATTCTGGAACGCTGCCTCTAGATTTGATTTTGCTGTTATCTAGAAAAGAAATGGTTATTCTTTGCATGTGCAAACTAGTTATGAAACTCCTTAAGTGTCTATCAGGCTGTTTTTCCATTCATCCTTTTACATTCCAGATCTTTCAAAAGCCACGCTGATCTGTGTGGCTGAGAGAGGTTGTCTTTATGCTAGTGGGTGTTTTGTCAGTAATCATGTGATCAATGTAATCACTATGGGGAAAGTGCTATTCTGTTTGGAAGATAATGTCCCCTATGCTAGAGAGAAAAGCACTGTTGTCTTGAAATGTCATAAAATTAAAAATACAAAGAATTTGTATTCATGTATTTTTGGTTTATGTAGTGTAAGAAGATAAGAAAAAACTTTGACAGTTGCACAGAGGAAGAAAATTAGTTGTCCTCTGTAAACATTATTTCAGAAAAATCCTGAAGTATTGTAACTGATGAGCATTTTTTACATTTAATTTCCTAGTGAAAATGTCATTGGAACTGAGAGTTTGCACAGCTAAGGTTTGTAGATATTCAGGTTGCTTAAGAACTCAGTAGGTTTCTATAAATTAAAAAAACAGCCCTTTTTTATGCTGCACTTAGGCATGAAAACTTTCATCTAAACAATAAGCTTTTACTTGTATTTGAAAATGGGACAGTAGATTGGAAGTGCTGTTATTAGCTCTTAACAGTTACCTTTCTTGTGCAATTCTGAATAGCATGGTAAGAGAGAGACTTTAGAGTGTGCAATGTGTATTTTCAGTGTCTTTAAGAATGAATTTTAATTCATTTAAATCTTACCAAATCGTTTGGAACACACAGAAGCATTTATCTCTACATACACTTGTACATCCCTTTCACCAAAGTATTTAAGGCTATCTGTACCACTACCTGGGGAGGGACCCTTATGTGTACAAGTTTAATATTTTATTATTAGACATAATAGTAATAGTATAAGATCTACAGATGTAAGATGCCAGTTATTTGGTCCTGCATGGTTTGGAAGTCTCCATATTTACAGTTATTCTGGTTGTTGGCAGCTCTGTATTTGTGCCACTTTTAACTCCTAAAGGCTGTTCCTTCTTCAAAAAATACTCTGTGCCTGTTGTATCAAGAATTCTCTTATTACCTGTAATTGAACACTTTCTCCAAAACTGTTTGTTCAGTCTGTCAGTGACCTGTTTCCAGTTAAAGAATATTTTGTTCTTCTCTAAGTTGTGTTTTCTTTGTGTAAGTGATTATTCAAGCTGACTGCTGTGAAAATTGCTCTGCAGTCTGGCTTGATAAAGAACTTGCATGCAAGAACTCTTTCCATAAGTTGATTTGACAATTACTCGTACTCCCGCTGTGTCATAGAACTTTAATGTGATAAGTAGTAGGCAACCACCGATCCTCTGGATCATGATGTACATACAAGAGATCTAGTTAAGTATCTGATGAATCCGCTTGTATGGAGTCCTGTGACCATCACACCAAGACCTTCAATGTGTAGACCTAGCAAGAATTGGGAGATGTTGAGGCTGCCCAAGACCTACCATCCCCCCTGAGACAGAATCTAGAGGCCAGATCAAGTCCAGACATTCAGTGCCTTGATGGCTGTAGCTTCTGCTATAGATCAGCAAACGCCTCAGTGACAATGTATTTCTGGTAAGGCGACATCCCTTAGCCTTTCTCCAACTAAAAGACACACAAGGCACTGGGGGCTAGGGTTTTGAGTTGCGTTATATTCACCTTACTCTGGAGGTTGCAACATTGTGGTATTTTATAAGAGCTACCCCACCACCAGTAACCCTACCATAATGCTACCAGGCCTTCCAGTCAGATGCAGTTTATGGTCATACCCAGGATCAAATGTGATATGTAAATGTTGATAATTAGGGCAATATCTGTTGTTTGCTAACAATGTTTTCAAGAAGAAATATTTTTATATAGTACTCCACAAAAAAAAACAACAAAATATAAAGATTGTTTCTACAGAAATTTCTTATTTTTAGGTAAAACAAGATTATAGGTTTCATAGAATTGTATTTCTTGAGAAATGCTAACCATAAAGTTAAACTTTAAGATGTTAAACTAACTATGAAACAGTTATTAATGGATTATTATTTTCTAGATATCTAGGCACTTTAGTTTTGGCTACGTAAATAACATAACCAAATATAATTTGTAAATAGTGTAAAGTATGTGGTTGTTTTTTCAATCTTGAATAAAAAAAGGTCAGAGAAATTTGGGCGTCTTGTGCTCTTAACTACAGAAGCCTTCTGAACCTTGTACTACTGACCAAAGCTGGCCAAAGTCATTGCAGAACCCCTGGCAAAACTCTTCCACAAGTCATGGTGCTCTGGAGAGGTCCCTAAGGACTGGAAGAGGGCCAGTGTTGTGCCCATCCACAAGAAGGGCAGGAAGGAGGACCTGGGTAACTATAGGCCAGTCAGCCTATAGGAAAATCCTAGAAAAGTTCATCGAGCAGTCTCTCTGTAATAAGCTTACAGAAGGTAAGATGCCGAGTGACAGCCTGCATGCCTTTGTCAAATGCAGGTCTTGCCTTACAAAACTCAACTCCTATGACCAGGTAACTCACTACCTGGACACAAGAGCAGACTGACTTCCAAAAGGCCTTTGAGATTGTGGAAGACTATGTCCTTACAAGGACTTCATGGAGGATTCTGGGCTTAACTCAGAGACAGACAGGTGGGTGAGAAACCGGCTGCAGGATGGAACCCAGAGAGTCATCGTGAACGGATTCGTGTCATCCTGGTGAGAAGTGGGCAGCAGTGTCCTGCAGAGGTCAGTGCTCAGTCCAGTACTTTTCAACATACTTAACAATTTGGATGTGGGGGTGAAAAGGTCATTGGCCCAGTTTGTGGATGACACCAAGTTATGAGGGAGCATGGTCATGCTTGAAGATAGGCTACATATACAGGCAGACCTAGACAGGCTAGCAAGTTGGGCGGATCGGAACCTGGTAAAGTTCAACATCAAAAAATGTAAAGTGCTCCACCTCGGGACAAGCAACCTCCAACACGCCTACAGGTTTGGCGGTACCAAACTGATTAGCACCACAAATGAAAGGGACCTGGGGGTAATAATAGACCACAGTATGAATATGAGCCAGCAGTGCGATGCTGTAGCCAATAGGGCAAGTGATACTCTGGTATGCATCGATTGATACATCTCCAGCAAAACCAAGGAGGTGATTCTTCTGCTCTACTGGTGAGACCACAGCTGGAGTACTGCATCCAGTTCTGGGCACCACACTTTAACCAGGATGCAGACAAGCTTGAGAGAATCCAAAGAAGAGCCACCCATATGATCAGTCTTAAAAGGCAAGCCATATGAGGAAAGGCTGAGGGATCTGGGACTCTTCAGCCTGAGGAAAAGGCTGAGAGGGGACCTGGTAGCAGCTTACTGCTACACTAGGGGAGTACAATCAAGGGCTCACTGAGAGGAACTGTTCATCAGGACACCCCAAGAGAAAACTAGGAGTAATAGCCACAAACTCCTGGAAGACTGATTCAGGCTTCACATTAGGAAAGACTTCTTCACAGTCAGGGTGTCCGGACTGTGAAATAAGCTCCCTCCATAGATGGTGCAATTGGTTACCCTGGAAATCTTCAAGAGGAGACTGGGCAGTCACCTTGCTGAGATCACCTGACCCCCCAGTTATCTTTCCAGCTTCGTGCAGGGGGTGGACGTAACAATCTTCAGAGGTCCCTTCCAGGCTTACACTCTATGAATCTACTGTTGCAACGGTTTAATGCGTTGTTACAATCAAACACTGTTAAGAATTAATAACTCATTGTACATGTAAGGAATATATACAGTCAGCTATTGTATTTGACTTGTCAGATAAATTAACGTGGAAGAATTAGTCTTAAATTAAGGCTGCTTCACTGAGTTTTAAAAGATGCTTTTAATACCATCTCCTTGAAGTCAATAGTTTCATCTTGGAGGAAATTAGTCTTTTGTATAGTTGTAAGGTGGTTATTTTGCTATGCAACTTTTTTTTTTTTTAAATGCTGTTGCAGGAGGATAAGATTGGACAAACCAAAGACCGTCTGAGACCTGTCTGCCCCAGTCTAGGGTGTTAGCTTACACCACTTCCTTTCTGCTCACTAATTGCTGCCTATCAAGATCAAATATAGGGTGGCTATATTTCCTATCTTCACTGGTATGGTCCCATTCTGGCATAGTCCCATTTTCATCATTGGTCCCAAGCATTGCAATAAACTGACAATATTCCTGGAACCACTGTTGAAAATGGAACTGTTTGTCCCCCTCTTCCTCTTCCTACCTGGAAACAGCCGAGGGAGCCAGTGACCAAGGAGCTAGCAAACAGAGGCTGCAAAGAGGGTAAGCAGTTTGCAGGCCATGGGCGACTGGTGCCTCCCAAGTCGGGGGGAGGGGCACAAGCCGGGGAAGGGAGCCACAGCAGCTGAACATGGCAACTGGGGGGGGGTCCCCCAGCAGCCAAGTGCAGTGGCAACATAAGTGCCTGGAATTCTGCATGCAGCATGGTGGTGGCAGAAGTGCCAGCACTTCTGCCACTGCTGTCTTGCCAGCGGAGCCAATTTCAGGGTGGGGCACAAGCGTTCTCCATGCCCCCCTACCAGCCGGAGCACTCTCGGGGGGGGGCATATCCCCCTACCCCCAATGCCCCTTCTAGGCATCACATATGTTGCAGGCAGTTTGCTGGGAGCAACAAGAGGAAAAGGAATAGAAGCTAGGCACCAGATGCCATCCAGGAAAGGTAAGTGATCCAGAACTGCCTATGCCTTTGGTTTGCTGAGTGTTTGGTGAACTGTGCGTGTTTGAGGCATGTGCTCACAAAGAGGAAGAATTGGTGGGGAATGTAGTAGTGGATGGCAACTTAGGCAGTAGTTACCACAAGATGATTGAGTTCAGGATCCTGGGGAAAGGAAGGTTTGGAGAACAGAGTAAGGAGGCATGTGCTCACAAAGAGGAAGAATTGGTGGGGAATGTAGTAGTGGATGGCAACTTAGGCAGTAGTTACCACAAGATGATTGAGTTCAGGATCCTGGGGAAAGGAAGGTTTGGAGAACAGAGTAAGGACCCTGGACTTCAGAAAAGACAACTTTGACTCACTTAGGGAACTCCTGGGAAGTCAGTCTGAGGGCGAGAAGAGTCCAGGAGAGGTGGCTATACTTTTAAAAGAAGCCTTACTAAGAGTACAGGAACAAGCCATCTCAATGCACAGGAGGACTAGCAAGTATGGCAGACCAGCTTGGCTTAGCAGGGAACTCTTCAGTAAATTAAGTCAGAAAAAGGAAGCTTATAAAAAAGTAGGAACTTGGACAAATAACTAGGGAAGAGTATAAGAGCATTGCTCAGGCATTCAGGGATGAAGTCAGGAAGGCCCAAGTGCAATTGGAGTTGAAGCTAGCAAGGGACGTGAAGGGTAACAAGGGTTTCTACAAGTATGTCGGTAGCAAAAGGAGGATCAGAGAAAGTTTGCGTCCCTTACTGAATGGTAGAGGCAACCTTGTGACAGAGGATGCATAGAAGTCTGAAGTGCTCAGTATCTTTTGTGCCTCAGTCTTCACAGGCAAGGTCAGCTCCCAGACTACTGCACTAGGCAGCACAGTTCGCGAAGGAAGCAAGCAACCAACAGCGGCAAAAGGACAGGTTAAGGACTATTTAGAAAAGCTGTACATATACAAGTCCATAGGGCTGGACGGGATGTACCCAAGGGTGCTGAGGGAGTTGGCTTGCAAAGCAACTGGCCATCATCTTTGAAAACTCATGGCAATCAGGAGATGTCCCAGATGATTGGAAAAGGTCAGATATAGTGCCTGTATTTAAGAAAGGGAAAAAGGGGTATCCAAGGAACTACAGACCAGTCAGCCCCACCTCCGTCCCTGGAAAAATCATGGAGTCCATCCTCAAGGAATCCATCTCGAAGCACTTGGAAAAGAAGATGATTAGGAGCAGTCAGCATGGATTCACCAGGGGCAAGTCATGCTTGACCAACCTGATTGTCTTCTATGAGGTAACTGGCTCCATAGATGCAGGGAGACTGGTGGATGCAATATACCTTGATTTTTAGCAAGGCTTTAGATATGGTCTCCCACAAAATTCTTAGCAAGTTAAGGATGTATGGACTGTAAGGTGGACAGAAAAACAGCTGGAGCATCAGGTTCACAGAGTAGTGTGGAAGAAATCAAACCATGTTGTGGCTGAATCAGAACCGACAGAGCCAGCTTTTCTTTATTTAGGGGTATACTGTGATCACAGGGAGAATTCCATACAGCAAGGGGAATCACCCACTTGTCTGTTTCAAAGGAATCCTCCTCCTCTCTAAGTTTTAAGCATTTTTATACTTAAGATAGATAAAGAGAAAAAAAATGACCTTGAAGAAACTAAAACAAGCTTACTTAATTGGACATCTGCACAGAGTAATAATGCAGGATTTTTTTTTTTTTTATCTCGAAACAACTGAAATAAACAGTATCAGCATTTCTGGTCTCTGTCTGTTTTTCTAGTCAGGGAGGCCAGAAGCCTGACTAAATTCACTCTTACATTCCCCCATTTTTTTTTGCAGCAAGTTTGATATTTATAGCTATTAGCCTTTCAACTTCTAGTTTTTCTTTACTTTCTGCTATTTCAATATACGCACTATATACTTCGTTTCTGGTTGATGGGCTATTCCTCATTTGCTTAACAGCACAGTTTAAGCAACATTGAATTATCATAAACACTAGGCATATTCCAATAAAAACAACAAACAAGATCAACAAACTATGAATGACGGTAGAGCCTAAGGAACTGAAAATAGAGCTAAACCAAGAACTCAAACGCCAACTGACTCATGCAATTTAGCTGCTTCTTTTCGAATATGTTTACTTAAATCCTGGATTTCTTTTGAATTATCAGGAATATAAGTACAACATTCTTTACCTATTAAAGCACAAACTCCTCCTTTGCTAGCTAGTATATAATCTAACGCAAGTTGGTTTTGCAATGTCATTTGCCTTACTTCCTTCATTTCTGTATTTATTTTATCAAAAGTATCAGCAGTAGCAGTAGCAATCTTTTCCAGAGATGCTGCAACTTTCTGTATCTCGGACATAGCTAAGCCTGTGCCATAGCTGGGGATCATTATACCCCAAATGATTTGATTTTCTGTAATTTCATGAACATTGCAAAGTCTTCCTTTAGGTAAGTGAGGCTTAATAGTAAAAGGCAGGATACGCTACGGAGACATAGCACGTTCCTCTCCAACCGGAGGGAAGATTTTTATAGGCCTTATCTCCACACACAAAATAGTGACCAGCTAATGCAATATATCCACCTGTATTACAGCATGGGGACATCATGCATTGTGAATAATAGCCTGAAGATTGACCTGCAGGGGAATAGTTAGATATCTAGGAACCATTAGAAAACCAAGCACCATTTATTTTAAATTCTACCTTGCACTTACTGACTCCTACTACAACACGAGATCTATTACAGGTCCAACAGAACTTTCCAGAGGTGGCATATGCTAATCGTACATAGAACGGTTGCAACTTACATTCTGCCAAGTTTCGTTTCCGTGAAAATCTGAATAGTAAGGGGCTAACATCTGAGTTGCATTCAAGCGTACTGGTATCATGGGTATTCCTCCAGTAGAATAGATAGGGACATGACTA
>NW_017729034.1:93524218-93524428 GCF_001723915.1 Gavialis gangeticus
GTAGAATAGATAGGGACATGACTACATATCTAACAACAAGAGACATTTAAATCTATCTCAATTTGATTAACTGAAGACAAGAACATATTTGCATTAAATGATCTTCTTCGTCAGTGCAGAAGCGTAGTTTGGTTTACAGAGTTTCTTATAACTGATTAGTCAAGTTCATACAAGATGGCCCAAAAGGAAATACTGAGAACTACCCAAATC
>NW_017729034.1:93524439-93525498 GCF_001723915.1 Gavialis gangeticus
GTCTGTCCTTTTCATGACAAAAAAAAAAAGAATAAAAGGTTTAGTATAAATCGGGAAGGCCTAAGGCAGGAGCTTGCGACAGAGCTTGTTTAATAGAGGCAAAAGTGGCTTCGATCTCTGAAGTCCAGGGTAAAGGCTCAGGAGTATTAACAGGAGTCAGATTTTGCAACGGCTTGACTATAGAGGCATAGCCAAGTATCCACCGATGGCAGTAGCCAGCCATGCTAAGGAAGGTACGCATTTGGGACACAGTAGTTGGTCTAGGGATTTTAAGAACAGCTTCTATTCTGGAAGAGGAAAGCAGTTGAGTTCTCCAGCAGAAATATCATGACCTAAAGAGTGGGCACGACGAAGACAAAGCTGTAGCTTTTCTTTAGATGCTTTATGACCTTTTAGAGCAAGACAGGTGAGGAGAATTAAAGAATCAGTTTTACAGGCTTCAAGGGAGGTTGATGCCAAAAGCAAATCATCAACATATTGCACAAGCACAGAATTTTCTTTAAATATTATGTCATGTAGATCTTTCTTCAGAATTTGAGAAAAAAGAGAAAGGGATTCAGTATAGCCCTGGGGCAATCGCATCTAGGTATACTGAAGTCTTTGATAGGCAAATGCAAAGAGAAACTGGCTATCAGGGTATATAGGAATAGAAAAAAAATGCAGAACACAAGCCAACAACAGTAAAATAACAAGCATTAGGAGGAATACAGGCCAAGATAATAACTGGATTTGGTACAACAGGAAAAGTAGGTAAAACTGCAGAGTTTACCACACGAAGGTCTTGTACAAAGCGATAGGTATTCTTTCCAGGGTTGTTTTTTTGTTGTTGGTTTTTTTGTTTGTTTGTTTTGTTGTTTTTGTTTTTACAGGAAAAATAGGTGTATTACAAGAGCTCTTAGTCGGGACAATGATACTTTGCTTTAAAAGGGCAGTTATAACACAGCGTATCCCTTCTTCAGCTTCTGGACATAATGGGTATTGAGCAACTTTGGGTAAAGGCTTAGCTGGGTTTAATTTAATTTTTACAGGCTGGGCAGTATGGATTTGTCCTACTTCATT
>NW_017729034.1:93526133-93526926 GCF_001723915.1 Gavialis gangeticus
TAAGTGATCTCCTATTCCGGGGTCTTGAGTAGGCCAAGTAGCCTGTGCAATGAGGTGGTTGCGGACCTCAGAGGGCAGAACACTTCTCATTAATTGGTTCAAATCTGCCCATGTTGGATCATAACAATGGATTACAGTGTCTAATTCATCTCTAAATTTTTGGGGTTCCTCTCTGATGTTGGGAAATTGTTTAACAAGGTTTAGGAGATCTTCTGGGGTCCAGGGAACAGGGACTGTCATTGTAGCTTCCCCATTTGGACCTTGCCCTGGAAGTTGGCATAAAGGCATGAGCTGAGCCTTTTTAGATTTTAAAGAAGAGGCTGGACCATACTGGGTACCAGCCTTAAACAAGAGGAGGGGGGTTGAGATTTCAGGAGACAGACGTCATGCCTCCAGTGGACGTGGACGTGGACATACCCCAGGAGCAGGTGACAGTTGTTGAGTGATAGTTTCCTGGTGAGGTGGGCTAATCCTGCCGGAAGAGCCTATTTGGTTACTTTGGACTTGTTCATGTTCAGATTGTGCCTGCAGCCAATATGGGGGTGGCACATTAAGAAAATCAATTTGAATCTGCAGAAGATGTATGTCTCAGTTATTTGTGGATTAAGTTGTTTTGGTGCTGATGGTACTATTGATTGGGGGGGGTGGGCCTTTTGGTGCACTTTTCTGTTTTAATTCCTTTATCTGAGATTTCAGTTTCTCTTGGGAGTCTTTAAGACTCCGAACTTGAGATTCTTGACATCTTTTGAAAGCTTCTTCATACCAATCAAAAAAGTGTGTCCCACTGAGTCAG
>NW_017729034.1:93531926-93532911 GCF_001723915.1 Gavialis gangeticus
GTGCCACTGAGTCTGTGGTATATTACTACCTCTTAACTCAAGGTCTCTGCAGAGATGAACAATTTTACTTAAATCAAATGTTCCCTCCAGGGGAAACTGCTAGCTAACATCATCTCTGGTATACCAATTCCATTTGTCTAGAAACTTACAACTTTTATGACTATAGTGTGTGTATGTGTACAATGCTGGAGTCCATTTTGGTGGAGCCGGTGTGTCTTTAGACTCTCCGCTCCCCATATCTTTAAAAACCTCAATTCACACAGGTCTTTCATACAGGAATGGACAAGACTCCACTGCAATAACAACACACAATGCAGTTATTCACAGTTAGACACAGCTCATTTATGAGGGTGAGGAAAGGGTAAACCTGTCCACTGGGTCATGAGGTTCGAGTTGGGCCCCCTTGCATTCAAAACTGCCCTTCTGGACAGCCTTGGGGCGGCTGAACCCAACCTTAGTCTCAGACCTGGTCAGTGGCTCATATTTCTCAATTCATGCAAGGGAATTTCTGCGTTGAGGCACGAGGTTCAAGAGCATTTCTTTAGTCTCAGCCTTGGTCAATGCTTATTATTGAAACCACTCACACTCTAAGAGTTTCCACCTTGCACCCTTGCTTTCAAAGAGCACACAGAACAAATCTGTTGTCTTTGGGGTGGCTGCACAAGGTTTCCACTCCTGGCCTCAGAGAGACCTCATAGTTCTTTACAGAACTTAACTCAATTCACACGGGGAAATACTTTCATTGACAACAGCAACACAGAGCGTTTAACCTTAACTCTTTCTACTCAGTTACTACTTAGACAGTGGGTCTGGCAGAAAAAAAGTTCAGATAGGGTGAGCCTCAAGCAGTGAAATCAGGAAGACACAGAGACAGCCTCTCACTGAAAAGCCCCAATAGAGATTTCAAAAGGTCTCTTACCTTGGTTTGGCACCAGGGCTTCAGTGAAGAGATGTCTGTGTCCCAACTGATCACTCCGGGCGTCTC
>NW_017729034.1:93537911-93538290 GCF_001723915.1 Gavialis gangeticus
TCTCTATCCGAGTCACGGCACCAAGTTGTGGAAGAAATCAAACTTTGCATTGTGGCTGAATCAGAACCGACAGAGCCAGCTTTTCTTTATTTAGGGCTATACTGTGATCACAGGGAGGATTTCATACAGCAAGGGGAATCGCTCACTTGTCTGTTTCAAAGGAATCCTCCTCCTCTCTAAGTTTTCAAGCATTTTTCTATTTAAGACAGATAAAGAGAAAAAAAATACAACCTTAAAGAAACTAAAACAAGCTTACTTAATTGGACATTAGTGCAGAGGCACTTAAGGCAAGGGATGTAGTTGTCATAGGTGATTTTAATTACCCGGACATCCGCTGGGAGGAACAGTCAGCCAGGACGGACCGTTCCAGGAGGTTCCT
>NW_017729034.1:93538643-93539214 GCF_001723915.1 Gavialis gangeticus
AGCAAGGGGGGCAAGTGTGTCCGAAAGCCCCCCTGGCTCACCAAGGGCATCCGAGAATGACTGCTTGCCAAAGAGGCGGCGTACACCCAGTGGAAGGGGGGTGCTACCTCCTCTGCTCGGGCCTCTAGTGGGGCTGTCAGGAAAGCTAAGGTGGACATAGAGCTAGGACTAGCGTTCAAGATCAAGGATAATAAAAAGTCCTTTTTCAAATACATAGGGAGGATGAAGAAGGCACCGGGTAATGTGGGGCCCCTGCAAAGTACACTGGGCACTCTGGTGGTTGCACCAGAGGAGAAAGCAGAACTCTTTAACCAATTCTTCACCTCCATTTTCTTGTGCAGGGACCTGGACTTCCCCCTGTGATGCCAGATGGACTCGAGGGAAACGCCTACAGACCTCAGGTTGGGGAGGACCAGGTTAGAGAGCTTCTGGAGGGGCTGGACATGTTCAAGTCAGCGGGTCCAGATGGTGTCCACCCCAGGGTGTTGAGGGAGCTAGCTGGGGTTCTTGCAGGGCCCTTGGCATGGCTTTACAAGCACTTGTGGAGGAAAGTGACATTGGTATAGATTTA
>NW_017729034.1:93539886-93543965 GCF_001723915.1 Gavialis gangeticus
CTTCACAAGAGAAGGCTGAGGGGGGACCTGGTGACTGTCTATAAACTCACTAGGGGGGACCAGAAGGGTTTAGGGGAGACACTGTTTCCCCTAGCACCCCCTGGCATGACAAGGAACAATGGACACAAATTATTAGAGAGTAGGTTTAGATTAGACATCCGCAAGAACTTCTTCACAGTTAGGGCGGCTAAGAGCTGGAACCAGCTTCCTAGGGAAGTGGTGCTGGCTCCTACCCTGGGGATCTTTAAGAAGAGGCTTGATGACTACCCGGCTGGACTCACTTGAGTCCAGTCTTTTCTCCCACCCAGGCAGGGGGGAGGGGTCGGACTTGAAGATCTACAAGGTCCCTTCCGACCCTACTTCTGTGATTCTATGACATCTGTGCACAGAGTAATAATGCAGGATTTTTTTAAAATCTCAAAACATAATTGAAATAAGCAGTATCAGCACTTCTGGTCTCTGTCTGTTTTTCTAGTCAGGGAGGCCAGAAACCTGACTAAATTCACTCTTACAGTAGTAATCAATGGCTTGACGTCTAGTTGGTAGTTTGTACCCAGTGGAGTGCCCCAGGGGTTGATCCTGGGGTGGTTTTGTTTAATGTCTTCATCAATGACCTAGAAGACAGCATAGAGCAATGGTTCTCAACCTTTTTTGTACCAGGACACATTTGTAAACATTGATGACCAGTCCTGACCCAGTGCTACCCCAGTGTGTGCGGGGGGAGGACAGGGAGGAGCATAGGGGTCCCCAAACTACCCCTTGTAGGCTGGCAGTCTTGACAGCCTTCAAGGGAAAAAACAGTTTCTCATGTTTTTCTCCCTTAAAGAAGAATCCATTTTTTAAGTTTGTTTGCTTTCATTTTATATATTCTTGCAATCCACTTTTGGGTTGCAACACATGGATTGAGAAATGCTGGCATAGAGTGCACCCTCAGCAAGCTTACAGATGACACCAAGCTAGGGGTACTAGATACGCTGGAGAGTAGAGCTGTGCGAAACAGTACCGTTTCATTTTGACTTCCTTTTCACCGTTTCGAAGGGACAGTGTTTTGTTTTGTCGTGTCATTTCAAAGCACTGTTCCATTTCATTTTATTGAAACTGTTTTGCTGTTTCAATGTTTTGCCCATAGGCTATAATGGGGAATCATGAAAATTCCTAAAACTTTGTAATTTCTTGCCTGGTTCAGATGAAAGTTGCAAGGGTGGTAGCCCCTTTTGAGGGCATGAAGCCTGCCATGTTTCAAAGAAATAGGTGCAGAGGTTTCTGGGAAACTGAACCTCAAACAGTTGAAAGGAAAACTTGTACCTGCTGGCAGTGGCAGCTTCCTGTCATCCCACATGCAAATGTGGGGGGCCCGCACCCCCAGAAGGGCTGCAGGGCTGTGCTGGACTCCTTCCAGGGGTCTGGGCCCCCGGATCTGCACATGGGATGACAGGAGGCTGCCACTGCTGCTGCCACCTGGGACCAGCGCCAGGATGACTGCTGCTGCCACTGGCCCCGGGCAGCAGTGGCAGCCTCCTGTCATCCTGTGCACATATCTGGGGGCCCATACCCCCAGGTGGGCTGCAGAGCTATGCCAGATTCCTCCCAGGGGGCACAGGCCCCCAGATCTGCCTGTGGGATGACAGCAGGTTGCCGCTGCCGGCTGGAATCTGCACTGAAGCCAAGCAAGCCCAGCTTCAAAACTCAAAATGTTTCAAAAGTTTCGAGTGCCCTCATTTTGTTTCAAAACTGTTTTGAAGCCTTTTGTTTCATTTAGATTTTGCTATTTTGAGCTCAAAAGATGTTGAAACAGCTTCAAAATGAAAACACCCAGTGAAATTTTGCGCAGCCCTAATGGAGAGTAGGACAAGCATTCAGAATGACGTAGACAAATTAGAAGGTTGGGCCAAAAGAAATGTCACGAAGTTCAACAAGGACAAGTGCAAAGTCCCGCATTAGGATAGAAAAATCCCATGCACTGGTATAGGCTGGGGGTTGACTGGCTGGGCAGCAGCTCTGCAGAAAAGGACCTGGGGTTATAGTGGACAATAAGCTGAATATGAGCCAAGAGTGTGCCCTGGTAGCAAAGGCTAATGCAGGGGTGGGCAAAAATATGGCCCACAGGCCATATCCAGCCCACAGAGGGGCTTTGTCTGACCTACAGCAGGTCCCTTGGTCCTGCCCAGCTGAGGCACTGTCTGGCTGTGGCACTTCCTGCCACGCCCTGGGGATGCAGCAGGGCTGGGGCAGGTCCACAGCTGGACTGCCACCACTGCTGCCCCTAGCCCCATGGTAGCAGCGGGGACCAATACATGCAGCCCTGACCCTGAGCACCCTGTGCCAGCTCTAGGCTTGCTCATCTGGGCTGAGCAGCAGTGTGGGACAGAAACTGCTGCTGAGTGTGGGGCAAAAGCAGCCCCTTCCTCTCGCTACCACTGGTGATTCCAGGTGCAACCACCTGGAGCCTGTGTGTGGCTGCCCTGTGTCTATGCTTCATCAGTGCAGCCTCAGCTGCCCCACACAGGCAGCACAGAGAAGATGCAGTGAAGCCCTGCACAGGCTCTGGGAGGCTGCACCAGAAAGCACTGGTAGTAGCAAGGGGGAGAAGCTGCTTTTTCCCTATACTGAACAGCAATTTCTCTCCTGCACTGCCACTGCTGAGCCTGCTCCCCAGGGCCTGCTCTGGACTTGGCCCTCTGGGCTGAGCAGTGGCAGCAGCAGCCATGCAGAAACTGTTGCTCAGCGCAGGGGAAAGCTGTCCCTCCCCCTCACCACTGCCAGGCAGTTTTTGGTGCATCCACCCAGAGCCTGCACTGTACCAGGCTGCCATACAGTTCTGTCACCTCCACCTCTGGGCTGCCATGCACAGCAGCGGTAACAGTACAGGGCAGCCTCAGGGCAGCCCAGTGGCATTGGTGTTGGAGCCATAGGGCAGCTTGGTGCGGTGCAGGGTCAGGGTGGCTGCACCAGGAACTGCCCAGCAAAGGGGAGGGGCTGCTCTTCCACATGCCAAGCAACAGTTTCTACCTGGCAGCAGTGACCGCGGCTGCTGCTGCTACTGCTGGGCAAGCCCAGAGCCAGTACAGGGTGAGTAGGGTTGCAACTGTGCATGCTGGTCCCCACCACTACCATGGGGCTGGAGGCAGCATCTGGAAGGAGCCACCTTAGCCACGCTGCATACCTAGGGGTGACAAGATGCACCACAGCTGGGCTGTGCAGAATGGGCATGGGCCACACTGGGATTGCCTGCGGTTGGTTGTGGCAGGGGAGGTGCTGCAGGGTCCATGGGTTTTAGGCTGTTGCGGGGTGGGAGCAGAGGCTGACTGGTTCACTGGGGTGCATACAGGGGCTCTCAAGTACCCTTAAACCCTCCCCCCACATCCCACAGCCAAACCTTCCCACACACACAACCCACAAACACTGTACCCACCCCCCCACACACACACATCCCCATCCTCATACTCACACATCTAAGGGAGCCCTGCTCACTGCTACACATACACACCACACGTACCTACAAACCCCATACCCACCCACCCACACCCCTCCACACAATATACAAGAGTAAGACGTCATTTCAAACTATTATGCAGTTGCCTCTCTCCCTCTCTGCTTATGTAGCACTGTGACAGGAGTACTGTTACTGGAGTCTTTCTAGTGGTGACTCCGCCCTCCTGTTATGGGCCAGCCACCTGCTTACTCGCCTACCATGCCTTGATCTTAATTGAGTGATATAATTAGCGGGAGGCTGCCCACTTTATACACTCCAGTGCCAGGGGACGCTATCTGCAGCTCCTTTTCCTCCCCTACACCACAGCCCAAGCCTTGCAGATGGTACCGACAGGATTTTGACCTGGGTCCTGCTGTGATTTGGCCCTCTCCTTTACCTCCCTGGGGCTCCACCCTGCCCCTCATTTGCTCTGGGGCTGGAGCCAATGCACCCCAAATGCTGCACCCTCTCTGGCACCAGGACCTCCATGCTACCGTGGAGTCCCTATGAGGCCTCCTCCAACCCCTAATAGCCTCACCCGGTCCTCCGGTTAAAACAGCAAACGCAAAAACACAAAACCCCTGGGCTATAACATAAAAAGCTAAAC
>NW_017729034.1:93544010-93547475 GCF_001723915.1 Gavialis gangeticus
AAAAACACAAAGCCCCTGGGCTATAACATAAAACTAAACCATCTGGTCAAAACAACATTCGATCCCTACCGGGAAAATACTCCAGCCCGTGGCAGCAACCAGGGGATGCTCATGCAGTCAATCTTCTCCCATCTCTCTGCACTGGCCAAACTCCCCCCTCCTTACCTGCCAGAGGGGAACTGCCCTCCTGGCCTCCTGCCTGGGCTTAAGAAGGGCTAAGCCCTGCCCCTTCCTGTCAGCAGGTTTTGCTGGTTGCCCCAGCAACCAGCACCTGTGCTGCCCTGGTGACTGACAGCTGCACGTCCCCCTTCTCACCACTAGGGGTCTCTCTTGAGCCGTTTCTGTTTTCAGACACAAGGCACCTAAGTGCTCTGCGACAAGCACAAACGTACACAAATCAGGACAAAATATTTTTTTAAATACAATTGAAATACAGTGTTATGGATGCTTAGTTTTTAGTATATAATTTGTTGGTTTTTTTCTGGTTCCAAGATGGCAACCCCCTTCCCAAAAGGAGTACTTCCAGGGGCAAGGGGAGGGACTTCTGGTGACAAAGTTCAGAGGTTAGGGGCGGGACTTCCAGTCCCAAGATAGCAGTCGGGGTGGGGCTACCCTTACAGCCCTAGACAGCTCACCAAAACTCATTAAGCAGCCCTCCAACTGAAATAATTGCCTGCCCCTGGCCTAATGGCATCCTGGGCTGCATCAGTAGCAGTGTTGCCAGCAGATCAAGGAAAGTGATTCTTCCCCTCTATTCAGTACTGGTGAGGCCACATCTGGAGTACTGTGTCTAGTTTTCAGCCCCCCACTACAGAAAGGATGTGGACAAGTTGGAGAGAGTCCAGCAGAGGGCAACAAAATGGTTTGGGGTTTGGGCGACATGACTTATGAGGAGAGGCTGAGGTAACTGGGCTTATTTAGTCTAGAGAAGAGGAGACTGAAAGGGGATTTAATAGCAGCCTTCAAGTACCTGGAGAGGGATTTGAAAGAGGATACAGCTAGGCTGTTCTCAGTGGTGGCAGATGACAGAACAAGGAGAAAGTTCTCAAGTTTCAGAAAGGGAAATTTAGGTTACATATTAGAAAGAATTTTCTCACTAGGAGAGGAAAAAACACTGGCACAGGCTACCCAGAGAGGTAGTGTAAGCTCCATCCTTGGTTAGATAAAGTTTTGACTGGGATGATCTAGTTGGGGCTGGTCCTGTTTTGAGCAGATGGTTGGACTAGATGAGCTCCTGAAGTCTCTTTCAACCCTCATTTTCTATGATTCTATGAGGGTGCCAGGGGTGTGGGTGGTATGGAGCAGAGTGTCCCACTTTGGAACCCTGGAAATACATCACTTATCAAGTGTCTGTTTTTGGACTTTACTGCATCAGGCCTACCAGTAGCTGTCATGATAGCAATAAGTTTGCCTTTGTGCTCGTTGTTGAATATCATTCAGAAATGATAAACTGCTTACTTATGACACAAACTACTTATTACTCATAGGAACCAAAATCTTGATACCTCAGTCTATGATCCAACTTATAATTTGATTTATATTTTACTTCTTTCAAAAAATAATAATGCTTGAAATAAATACTTATTTGAATAATTGAAAGAATTGAATAATAACTGAAATAATATTTCTATGAAAAGATTACTCTTTTTATCTTGAGATGTTCTTCCTTGAATATAAATGCTCAGTCATAAATTAATGATCTTTATATTAATTTAAAATCGGTGTACACCTTAAAAGACTAGTGAACGTTACTGAACCTCTTTGTGTGTTCTTGTCAATTTAATAGCAGATGTTGGTTTACTCAGAAGAATTTGAAATGCTGGTGGTAGAACTTTGATGTTGAGCCTACTCTAGTCAGGGGTAAGGGGCATCCTGCAATGCAGAGTTTGAGGATATTTTCTAGTTATGATTAACAAGTTAAGTTCAAACTTCTACTTTCAAAGTCACTGTTCTGGTGATATGTAACTGCCTCTGAGTACATGTCCCATAAGATGAGTAATATTAAGCTTAAGAATTCAAACTCTTACAGGAAAAGCATGGTTATGAGAGTTATGATCACTTAAAGCAAAAGAGGAACCAGTTTACCACCCTAGAAAAACTTAAGATATTTCAAATATTTTCTCATTTCTCTAGACAAAATAGGCAAGTAGATGTGATCTTGAGATTTTTCTTGAGCTAGCTCAGACGTGCCAGTAGCTCAGTGGCTGGGCCACTTGGCTGACATGTGTTAGGTCAGAGGCTGTCCTCTACCTGCATGTAAGCAGAGGAGGGATCTTGAAGTATGCTTCAGTTAACCAGTATCTTCATTTGGGAATGTTTTAATGACCCCCTAAGCCTAAATTCTTAATATCTGTTCTAGGTACAAAGACAGCTCTTCCTACAGCTCTGTTGCAGTTAAGTACTCACCCTTATATTGCTGTTCTAAATTGCTTGCAGCACGTTTTTTGTCACCATTTAGTCTAGAAATAATTTAGGGTGACTTCTGAGGAAAGAATAGTTTAATTATTCAAAGGTGCTGAACTAAATAGTATCTGTGTGAAAGCTCACGCAATATGCCATGTGAAATGAGTTTATTACACTCTCCTTTTTATGAAATCATTTCCAATATTTCTTTTGAAGTAGAATTTCTATTGGACCAAAAGTCTTACTAAAAGAACTTCTACTTCAAAAGAAATATTGGAAATGATTTCATAAAAATGACTGTGTAGTAAACTGATTGCACATGGCATATTGAGCGAGCTTTCAAGCAGACTTTAAGCAGATAATTGATAGATGTGTATATGCGTAGTATCTATCTGAAAGTGTGTGTGTGTATATACACACACACACACACACACACACACACACACTTTCATCCTTTGTGGGCAAAGATGACCGCATCAAGTGGGGGGAGGGGAGGGGAGGGGAGGGAAGAAGAGAGAAAAGAAGTGGAAAAGAAAAAGCGAAGGAAAAAAAAGGGAAAGGGAAGAGAACGAAGGGGGCTGGAGGTTAGTTCACATGAGTACGTAGGTGACTTATAAGTCCAATCTTTGCTTTGAACAGTCTGCTGCAGTAGTGGCGATGAGGACTGGATAGGGAAGTTTTCGTTTTCCTGGCCATGCGTTTCTTCATTGCTTCTGCCGTGCATTGCTGTTCAAAGGCCAATGCTCTGTTCTGGATTTGGGATCTCCAGGATGGATGGTCATGAGCAATTTGCTCCCACAACTCTGGGTTGATGCTGACACTCTTTAGGGACACCTTTAGGGTGTCCTTGTACCGCTTCTTTGGTGCACTGCAAAAGCATACTCCATTTGACAGTTGGCCATAGAAGACTTTCTTTGGCAGGTGAGTGTCAGGCATTCTTGAGAAGTGGCCAGCCCATCCTTAGCTGTGCCAGTTTCAGCAGGGTGTGAATACTGGGGAGAGTTGATCTGAGCACCTCAGTGTCCAGCATCTTGTCCTGCCACTTGATCTGTAGTATCTTTC
>NW_017729034.1:93552475-93556985 GCF_001723915.1 Gavialis gangeticus
AAAAGAACTTCTACTTCAAAAGAAATATTGGAAATGATTTCATAAAAATGACTGTGTAGTAAACTGATTGCACATGGCATATTGAGCGAGCTTTCAAGCAGACTTTAAGCAGATAATTGATAGATGTGTATATGCGTAGTATCTATCTGAAAGTGTGTGTGTGTATATACACACACACACACACACACACACACACACACTTTCATCCTTTGTGGGCAAAGATGACCGCATCAAGTGGGGGGAGGGGAGGGGAGGGGAGGGAAGAAGAGAGAAAAGAAGTGGAAAAGAAAAAGCGAAGGAAAAAAAAGGGAAAGGGAAGAGAACGAAGGGGGCTGGAGGTTAGTTCACATGAGTACGTAGGTGACTTATAAGTCCAATCTTTGCTTTGAACAGTCTGCTGCAGTAGTGGCGATGAGGACTGGATAGGGAAGTTTTCGTTTTCCTGGCCATGCGTTTCTTCATTGCTTCTGCCGTGCATTGCTGTTCAAAGGCCAATGCTCTGTTCTGGATTTGGGATCTCCAGGATGGATGGTCATGAGCAATTTGCTCCCACAACTCTGGGTTGATGCTGACACTCTTTAGGGACACCTTTAGGGTGTCCTTGTACCGCTTCTTTGGTGCACTGCAAAAGCATACTCCATTTGACAGTTGGCCATAGAAGACTTTCTTTGGCAGGTGAGTGTCAGGCATTCTTGAGAAGTGGCCAGCCCATCCTTAGCTGTGCCAGTTTCAGCAGGGTGTGAATACTGGGGAGAGTTGATCTGAGCACCTCAGTGTCCAGCATCTTGTCCTGCCACTTGATCTGTAGTATCTTTCACAGGAAGCACAAGTGGGAAGTGGTTTAGTTTCTTGGCGTGAAGCTGGTAAATGGTCCAGATTTCACAGGCAGAAAGGAGGGTCAGAAGAATGATGGCTTTGTAAACCTTCAGTTTTGTCAACATTCTGATGCCTCTGTGGTCATGTATATACAGGAAACCCTTCCTGTTCGTGAATCTGCTATTTGTGGATTTGAATATTCGTGGTGCATCGCAGCAACAGGGTAGGTCTGGGTGAGCACTGCCATGGCTCCCTCTGGTGCTGCCCCAAGCTCCTGCCTCTTCATAAGCAGGCACAGAGCGCTGCATGGGGCAGGGAAGGGCAAAGCCAGGGAGACCAGAGCAGAGAGCAGAGCCAGGTCGGTGGAAAGCAAATGCTGGGGACGGAGAGGGAGGCGGCAGTGGAGGCATCTTCTCCCCCGGAAGCAGCCATGGTCAGTCCACAGGCACTGCAGGGGAGCCCTGCACTTCCAGCTTCTTACAGGGGGGGTGGGGGGAAGCAGTGGGCAGCTGTGAAGTCTGACAGGGAGCCCATCAGTATTTGCAGATTTTGCCATTTGCGGGGACCTCCAGAATGGATCCCCCATGAATGGCAAGGGTCTCCTGTGTGTGAGTGTGAGTGTGTGTATTAGGGCTGTGTGAAGCTTCAGTCCCTGATTTGATTCAGCCTGATTCGGTGGCCAAATCTCCAAATCTGAATCGAATCAGAGGACTCTTCAGTCTCTTCGAATCAAATCAGAACCCTCTGAATCGATTTGGAGAGATTTGGAAAGATTCGGAGATTCAGAAATAGACACAGCTTTAAATGTTTTTTCTACATACATCTAGGTAGCAGGGGCTTGTGAGTGCTGTGATTCTGGGGCACATGGAGTGTCTCACAGAAGTGCGCTCCCCAGTGCGCTCGGCAGCAGACCCGGAAGCGGGCCAGAAGCAGTTCCAGTTCACTTCCTGGTCCACCGGGAAGCATGCTGCCCCCCACACACATCCCCCCCCTCAGCTCAGTGATTGGTACCTCCTGGGTCTGGGGGGGCCCCCAGGGCCCCCTGTGGCTGATTGCTGAGCCAGGGTGACACGGGGGGGGGGGCCCTGTGCGTTCCCCGACAGCCCAGAAGTGGGCTGGAAGTACTTCCAGTCCATTTCCAGGTTTGTCACCAAGCACATGGAGGGGCCCCACACACTCCTGTGGGGCGCTCCATCCACCCCAGCATCGAGCATTCACGAGCCACGCTGCTACCTCAAGATATGTAGAACAAACCTTTAAAGCTGTATCTATAGCCAAATCGCTGATTCTTCGAACCAGCATTGAGTCTTCAGATTCAGATTCAACCGAATCAAATTAGGGACAGTGATCTGAAGCAACAAATCAAATCACTGTCCCCGATTTCAGGCTGAATCTGAATCTGAATTGAATAGGGCCCATTTCGCACACCCCGTGTGTGTGTGTGTGTCTTAGACTGAGGTTTTGGTACTTCTGTGTGTGTGTGTGTGTGCGTGTGTGTATGTATGTATGTATATGTATGTGTGTGTGTGTGTGTGTGTGTGTATATGTATGTATGTATATGTGTGTGTGTGTGTGTGCGTATGTATATACATACATACACACACGCGCACATACACACATACCAAAACCTCAGTCTCAGACATACACACACACACACACACACACACATACCAAAACCTCAATCTAAGACATACACACACACACACACACACACACACACGGGGTGTGCGAAATGGGCCCTATTCAATTCAGATTCAGCCTGAAATTGGGGACAGAGATTTGATTTGTTGATTCAGATACACACACACACACACACACACACACACACACACACTCTGTGTGTGTGTGTGTGTGTGTGTGTGTGTGTGTGTGTGTGTGTGTGTGTGTGTGTGTGTATAAAATTGAAGAATACAGTTTCCACATACTTAGTACATACTCAAGTACCAAAACCTCGGTCTAAGACCACAAGTTCTAATCCAGAAAGACCTTAAAGTACAAAATATCTTGCTGTAGCAAGTTATAAGGACCTGTTCTAATGATGTAACATTAACTAATTGTGTCAAAGGTGTCTGATTTACCATGTTAGTCTGAGCTAAATTTACTTAGACAACAAGCTTTCAAAAATATGTAAACTTCAAATACAGGTATGTCCCCTTCTTGCTAAGGGAAAACTGTTGCAAGGCTGTGGGTGCATGTACCTTAGATGCCTTAATGCATTGCGGACTGTTCTACTGTGCATTAGCATGTCATGGCAAAAACCATGCTAATGTACAGTAGAATTAGTCTACTGTGCATTGTGTCACAAACAAAAAACATTTGCCTTTGCTACTATATGCTACCACAGCTACTAAGCCTTGATCTAGTACCTCATATTAGAGGTAGTAAGCAATGTGCGGTAGCAAAGGCACTTTATTCAAAGTGTAGGTGTGCCCTGTGTACATAAGAGCTAGGGACAGAAGTTACATACAAACATGTTTAAGTTATCAGAAACTGGTTTAAACCTGTAACAGAACGTACGTTCAGTGCACATAAACCAGTTTCAAAGTGGCTGAAACTGGTTTATGATGAACCTGGTTCAATATAGTATCAGACTTAGCTGATCTGAGTCAAACCAGTTTATGAAAATTCTATCCCAGACCCCTTCCTGGTTCAAGTTAAATCACAGTCCCACCGAATGCTTTGCAGCCCTGGGCTGAGCTGTGCTGTGCTGTCTGCTACAGCAGAGAAGGGGTCCCCTCCCCGCAGGCAAACCCCAGCTGGGGTCTGGGGCCAGGGTGTGGGGGTTAAACACCCCTTTCCCTGCTCAAACTTAGTGCTGGCTGCAACTGTGGACTACAAATCCCGGAAGCACCTGAAAGCAGACCCTGCTTATGTCTGGAAGCAGGAAGAGTCCTGCTCCTCTGAGTCTGGACTGCAAATCCCAGAGACCTCGGGGGCAGCAGGAAGAGAAAGCAAACACACAGCCCATGCTGGCAACATGCCAGAGAGCCATACTCTAGCACCCCTCTCCCCAGCCTTCTGGCCTGAACCATTAGTGGTACGTGGCTACATTTCTTGAATCAAGAGTGAATGTGTGTCCAGTTGTTTCTCAGTTTAAACGCTGCAGCTTAGACTCACCTGCAAACATTGGATTGATTCAGCTTCAGGCTTTTTGAATGTTTAAACTGGTCTGTTTCTATCCCAACAGCCATCATGAAGTACAGCATTACACCAGCTTGTATATACGCTTACCTGAATGCTCTTTACAAATATAGACTTTTTAACAACATACTTCCATATCATTATAGGGAGAGGGAATGTTGTCCTTCTCCAGAAAGTTGAGACAGAACAACATTATCTCCTCCCTGCTTCCATTTCTGAGTCTATGCCAAAGAGTATGGCCAATCATGACAACAAAGGTGCTGCTGTTTGCTGCTTTGTGGAGTTCCTTAACAGATAAGGAATAGGTTGCAAAAGCCAAGCTCAGCAGATGTAGTGTAAGATTTGAGCAGACTGGAAAGCCAAAACGTTCTCTTTCTGCTGACTTCACTCAGGGGAAAAAAGGTACCTTCTATTCCTGGATGCAAGGGAGGAAGAGGATTACCACAGGCTGCCTTTCCATGAAAATAAGATGATTACTTGTGAAAAGATACTTAAAGGAGAAGGGATGGGATACACGGACCATTACACATTGTATAAATATGTTACTAGAGAT
>NW_017729034.1:93556996-93559498 GCF_001723915.1 Gavialis gangeticus
CGTGCCGAGGGGTCCTGGCGACAGATGGGGCCCTCTGTACATCTCAGGATGGAGTCGCCAATGGCAATCACGTGACGCTTCCTCTTCCTGGCCTGCTTTTCTCCTTCAGCTTGCACGGGATGCGGTGAGCGTGGAGTTGCCTCCTCCCCGGTTTCGTCCTCTCCGTCCTCCACCTCCAGGGCTGCCAGGGCTTCGTACCTGTTCTCCAGCCAGACTGGAGGAACTGGTGCTGCCGTGTTTTGAGCAGCCCTGGCACAGGAGGTGACCGTCTGCCACTTAGCAGTGGAGGGCTCTTCTTGAGGTGCATCCTCCTTGGTCGTACAACCCTGCAGGGAAAGAAAATATCTGTCAATTTCCTCCTCAGCCTCTCAGATTCCCCTCAGCCTGCTAACTTCCTCCTGGTGCTCCCTCACCTGCACCTCCAGGGCCCTAAGGCGGTTGCCTGCAGGACAGGTGTGGGGGTCCCCAGTCCCTGCCCCCCCAGGCTTTGCTGGGCAGCTCCCACAGGCCAGGGCATTGGGGGACACAAGATGAATGAAATCAGTTCATCTTTTTGTGCCAACAAACGTTAAAATGTTTTTTGCATGGAATAGAGAAAGGTTTGCTGTCACTGTATCTTAGCAAAGAGGAATCTGGTCTTCATAGCCAGAGCACATGGGTCCACTTTCATCAGGCACCAGTAGAGGCTTTCCTTCAAATCTTTTAGAATACCAGTTAAATAAATTGTTCACAAATATGGGCAATTCACAATTTGGGGATTTACAATTCAGAATAATGTTTTTTATTTACTAAATAGCTGGCTTTCAAGATGAATGACACTGGAAATTTTATTTTCTTGACTTTAGTAAATTTATATTTAGTATTGGAAGAAGAATATGGAACAAAAATTATGAGCAAGTAAATAAAGTTGCTGCTACACTCGGGTCTCTCTTTATGCAAGAGTTGCATTCCAAAAAAACCCTCGCATAAAGCAAATCCATTATTACAGATAATTAATAGGGATACATACTGAGTTCCCTGCTGCCCTGCTTCCTTCCCCCACAACGCAGCACATCAGGGAGCAGAGGAGATGCACAGGGATCTCCCCACCTGCTGCTGCTTGTCCCATACTGCCCCGGCAACGCACCTCCTGCACGCGGAGCTCACAGCTTCTCTGCACAGCCCCACTGAGCCCAGCCACACTGGGTCGCACCTGCTGGGATGCAGCAGGCCAGGGGAGGGAAGCAGCAGCAAGCAGCCACGATTCCCTGCCACCCTGCTTCCCTCCCCCGGGCTCTGCACAACCTGACATGGCTGAGATCAGTGGGGCTGCGTGGAGAAGCTGCGAGCTCTGTGCTCCAAGCACCGGCAGGCACGGGGGGGGGGGGGTGTTGCTAGGGCAGCGCTGGGCAAGCAGGTTCTCCACATGGCCCCGCTGTTACCTGCTGCCCTGCTTCCCTGTCCCAGAGCCTCCACAGCCCGGCCAGCCCTCCCCCTTCCTCTCCCCCGATGAGCCACCCGAGGCCCCATCCTGCTCCCCGCTGGGGCCCTGCAGCCCAGCTATGCCTAGCTCCCTTCCTGCAGGGGCCTCAACCCCCCACTTACCTGCCAGAGCAGCTGTCAAGGCCACCTGGGGCCACGTGCATGTGCTGTACATGCACGTGGTCCCCCATCTCACCACCTTCCTTCCACTTCATCGCAGCCCCCTGCAGGATGGAACTCTGTCAGCCTCACACAAAGTGATTTTTTTCTTGCACAAAGCGAACTTCTGGTGTAAGTAATGTCTCATATAAGTGAATTCACACAAAACAAATTTGCGTAAAGAGAGACCCAAGTGTAGAATGATCTGAATTCTTCTTTCATATGGCTGAATTGGAACAACAATTATAAGTTCAGTTTAAGGTTAGTAAACCAGTCTAATGCTCTTGAGGAAAGAGAATGTATCTCTGCCATGTCACTGTCAAATTTGTATAGAGGGCTGAGTGTTGTTATGTGGTCCAGGATTGCCACACTTGCACTTTACAGAACACCTAATACACCATTTATGTATCAAGTGACTGCAGCAGCCATGCTAGGTTTGGATCCAATTTAGAGCCTTCCATGTTTTTTGTGGAAGGTCAAAACCAGGAGGCTTTATTGTTGGGTCGGAAATTAGATATTTGTTCTTAATGGTGGTTTCATTCCACGCTTTCCTTCAAGCTTCTGCACTGTCGTACAAGGGCTTGTACATGTGTCCACAAAGGTTTCTGGAAGATCAAGTGGTGACCAGAATTATCTGAATAAATGGTTATAGATTCATAGATTCATAGATTAAGGGTCGGAAGGGACCTAGTAGATCTTCTAGCCCGACCCCCCGCCAGGGCGGGAGAACAACAAAAAAAACCCCAAAAAGAGAAACGGGACTCAAATGAGTCCAGCCAGGTAGGCATCCAGCCTCTTCTTAAAGACCCCCAGGGTAGGGGCCAGCACCACTTCCCTTGGAAGTTGGTTCCAGCTCCTAGCCGCCCTAACTGTGAAGTAGTT
>NW_017729034.1:93559586-93561045 GCF_001723915.1 Gavialis gangeticus
GCTGACTTGAACGCGTCCAGCCCCTCCAGAAGCTCTCTAACCCGGTCCTCCCCAACCTGAGGTCTGAAGGCGATCCCCTCGAGTCCGGCTTCTATCACAGCAGGGAAGTCCCGGTCCCTGCACAAGAAAACGGAGGTGAAGTTATAGTACAACCAAATGCAAGATAATGCAATACAGAACAAGAATGCATGTTTAATTTACAGGGAAGAAGACTACCTAGTATAACAAAACTAGAACATCCACTCAATGGAGGGTTGCAAAAATGATGGAGCAGGTAGAAAACCAGCCTAATAATGTTGACCTCTAATGAACTCAACTTTGCTTAAGGAAGAGAAGGCCAAGGTGTGACTTGATCACTGTGTGTAGGTACTTGTACACGGAAAAGAGATGACTGGTCAGTTTTTCAGTCTTGTTTATAAGAACATAGGGAGTTCCATAACAGGGCAGACTAACAGTCCATCTATGCCAGTATCCTGTCTCTTGATAATAACAATTAGTAAAGGGAGAACATATGAATGGGACATGTCTAAAAGAATTCTTTCTCTGTCATTTTCTCTCTGGCATCAGCAATCATGTCAGAGGCTCCAATGGTTCTATTTGGGAGCTCCCCATGGACCTGTCCTCCATGAATTTATATTGGAATCTGACTTTATGGGCGTGTCCACACATACAAGCACATGCGCTTGCAGCAGCTCAAATAGAAGCAGTGCAAATTTGAGCCAGGGCTTTTTGCCTCAGCGCACATGCTTGGACATGCACTTTGTTGTGGAGCAAACTGTGCCACTTGGGGCAAAATAACCCTGCCTGGCTCCTCCTGGATCTGCAGCCAGGGAGAGCTAGAGCCCGGGGCCAACACCTGTGCTGTCCCCAGCAGTATAAAAAGCTTCCCTGTCCTGGCCCCAGCAGTATAAAAAGCCACCCTGGCAAGTAGCTCAGGGCTACTAGCTCTCAGGAGCTTCTGGGGCCCAGCCAATTGGTACCTGGGGACACTACCCCTTGTACCAGCTGGACTCCTGAATCATCGCTGGGAGTTCCCTGCACCCTCTACCCACTGCAGCAGTCTGGTGGTGGGGGCTGCTGCCTGGCTGTGACCTGCTGTGCATTTGCCAGACTCGAATGGGAACTGCAGAGCCAGTAGAGGCATCTGCCCCTCTGGGCCAGCTCCCAGTGGACTGTGGTTGCAAGGCTGGCCTTTGTGCAGCACTACTGCCATTTGTCAAGGATTGGCCACAGCTGGATAAGCAACCTTGTAGGGGGATGGTTAGGAAGGCCAAGGCAGAGATGGAACAGGGGCTGGCTTCCCAGATTAAGGACAACAAGAGGTCCTTTTTTAAGTACATAGGGAGTAGAAAGAAGGCCCCAGGAAATGTGGGGCCCTTGCAGGACAAGACGGGGAATCTGGTTGTCACGCCAGACGACAAAGCCAACATATTTAATAACTTCTTTGCCTCTGTCTTCC
>NW_017729034.1:93561881-93571378 GCF_001723915.1 Gavialis gangeticus
GCAGGCTCCCACCCTGGGGGTTTTTAAGAGGAGGTTGGATGACCACCTTACTGGGGTCATTTGACCCCAGTGCTCTTCCTGCCATGGCAGGGGGTGGGACTAGATGATCTGCTCAGGTCCCTTCTGACCCTTGAAACTATGAAACCTTAGATGGTGTGCATCAAAGCTGGGAGATCTTTCAGAGAATCCTTTAAAACCTAATTGAGCATAGGTAAAAGTAACTAGTGTCCTACCGTTCACCAGATTAATGATCAAGTTTTCTTCCCTCTCCCTCCCTCCAGCATGGCACATGGCTTTTCTACTACATATCTCACCTAAATAATTCCTGCCATCACAAACTGTGCAGGCATTGGGAGCACATCAGTTTCTCCAGCTCTCTGTCTGTCAATACTATAAAAGAGTAGTGTTGGAGTGATGCTGTAGCTGTGAAGATCCAGAAAATATTCGAGAGACAAGGATTTGTGTGGATGCTACCTTTCACTGGGCCAACTGCATGATTGGGATAGACCTAAACAAGGTCCTGAAAAAGAATGCGCTACATTTGAAAGCTTGTCTAAGTCTATCCCAACCAAGCAGTTGGTCCAATAAAAGGTAGCACCCACACAAATGTGCTTCCACAACCACATTTACACAAATCCAGGATGACTTCATAATTAGATTCTATACATAGAAACTTATAAATGCATTGTAATTTTCCATGCATAGAATCTAACTAGTGAAAAGCCATGTTATATTTGCTCCCCACCCCTTACCCACCCCGCTCCCCACACTGAAAGCAACAACAGGGAGTGAGAGTCCCACTGCCCCTGCCACTGTCTGCTCCCTGTCATGTGCCCCCCTGGCATCTGCTCCTGCATGCTTGTGCCTGCCCCTTGCTCTGTGTGCCTGTCCCAGCCCCCCTACCCCGCCCCTTCTTCCCCTGTGCCTGTGCTTTTACAAGCTATCTTGGTGAAATAGAGGCCCCAATAAAGTCAATGGGAATTCTGCCACTGACTTCAGTGGAGTCAAACTTCACCCTCTCTTCTTCCATAGAAGAACTATATGGATTGATTATTTTAAAAGTCCTAATGTTTTAAGCATGTGAACCTGTGGTTAAACACTGTTTATTATAAGTTGCATCAGTACAGTTCAAAGTTTATTCTATGTTGAAAGACGTATGACTAACATCCAGTGATGATAATGCCGTTCCTGGATTATGTAAAGGTTCTTAATTCCTGAATCTGAGTCCATCATTCTTTATACCAGTCAGTTCTTCAGAGGGGAATTACTGTAGGTTCATCAGGGTTATTTTTACCGGGATATGTTTTGGAAACAGAGTAAAACTATTTCCTAAACACTGATGGTTAGATTTGTCTTGAGGGATTATGTTGTATCTTGTGTGTGTGGAAGGGGGCAGGGGTTCAATCTGCATTTCTCTTCTCATATTCCTATAACTTTTATGTCATTTAATAGGCAGTTTGGCTAATTATTCAAAAGTATCCACATTCACCCCAGGCTGAACTAACAAAGACATTAAAAGTAAGTAGTGCAGCTGAATCTACGTGAGCTGAACTTAGTCCTGATGTGAACGGGCAAAGTTTGGTCCCATGTGTGAAAGCAGGTGCCTGAGTGGATCTTTTTGATCTAGTGTATTAATGGATGTACAAACTTCATATACTACTACTCTAGTCATTAATTTATGATTAACACTGTATGCAGCTACCCATACAGTCATGGAAGCTTATGGGTGTTTTGCCAATAGCTTCACTTGGTTCAGGACTTTGCTGTTGTGCTACAGGCAAATGTTTCTGCACGCACATTTAGTTCCTGCTTTGATTATCCCCTGGTGGTGCTGCTGTACATAGACTTCTGGGTTTGGGGGGAGGCAGGTTAAGTGATCTGATTTTGACTCTTGGAAAAATGTGTCATGTTCAGCTTTGAATTATGCATATTTTTATTAAGTATGAGTTTGAGTCTGTGCCAAAATGAATATCTTAAATCTTGGCATAGTTTTACAGTTATTTATTCCAGTCCATACCAGAAAAGAACCAAAAATGGTTATGATCTGTCTAATTCCAAGCAATTCAGATACCCTGATTAAATGAACAGGTATTTTTGTGTCAGGATAAAAATTCACTCTTAGAACTTCCTAGGTGGCTTGTGAAAAGGGGAAGCACTGGGGGAGGGAGAACAACTGGCAAAGCAAGCTATATGAGGAGAGGCTGAAGGAGCTGGGAACATTCAGCTATGGTAAAGGTGCTTAAGAGGGGGCATGAAAGCAGTCTTCAAATACTTGAAGGGCTTTCACAAAGAAGAGGGAAAAGCACCTGCTCTCTACTTGCTGCAGAGAGAGGAGGACATGGACCAATGGCTTGAAGTTGGAGCAAAATAAATTTAGATTGAATATCCAGAAAAAACTTCTTCACTGTGAGAGTAGTGAGGCAGTGGAATAGACTGCCTAGGGAAGTTGTGGACTCTCCATCACTGGGGGTGTTCAAGAAGAGGCTGGACAGCTGCTGGTAGGGAATAATCTAGGCATAACTATGCCTATTTTCTACTATGGGCATTTCCTTTGTTTCTGGGCTTTGCTGGTTGCTCCCACCCCTTCTCTTCCTTTTTTTCTGCTATATGTCAGGCTGTTTTTAAGCCTCCCCAGAGGCATTCAGTGTTGGCTACAGCTAAAGCTTGGACTTCAGCTGAGGTGTGCTGAATCTTCTGCTAGGAGCCAAGCTGGAGGTTCCTGGCAAGAGGGTCATGCCCCTCTGCTTGGGGTCAGACCATTTTGCTATATTTGAGTTCAGGAAAGAATTTTACCCCATGATCAGATTGGTATAGATTGTGGGGGTTTTGCCTTCCTATGTAATGGGGGCAATGGCCCTCTACCCAGGGCCTCTTGAGTGAATATTGGCAGCATTTTATAGAAGCAAGACATTGTCTGCCATGGTTGCTTGCTTTATGTGGCAGGTTAGGACTTTAGGTCTAGGCTCTGTCAAGGTTGAGGGCAGTCTTATGCAGATTTTAGGTTAGGGGATGTTTTGGATAGGGATGATCCTGCCTCCTCAGGGGGTTGGACTAGATGACCTCTGGAGGTCCCATCCACTTCTCTATGACTTCTCTGTGCTTCCCTTTTTATTTGTATTACTCTAACCAAGAGGTACAGAGATACTCACTATCTATACAGCTGTTCTTCTAACCATGCAGGCTAAACATATCCCCCAATGCCTAATAAAATGCTTGCTTTGGAGTGGTATAAGTGGTAAGTAAATGCTTTGAACTCTCTCTTTTTTTAATATATAGTTTCAGTGTGTGCATGGGGGGTTATGCATATGGAAAAGAATATGGGTATTTTCATAAGTTTAGAAAACACTGTCCCTTTTTTAATTAGTCTTGCTGTCATTTAGGGTTAAATAGAAATCTGACCACGGGGCTAAATAGAAATTGAAATTAAAAACAGTTTCCATTTAAAATTGTATAGCTGTATTATCACACTGTCACCTCAACTAGTGCAAGTTACTGTTTTCGGAAACACCAGTCTTAGAGCCACAACAGACGAGACGGTCTAGACCATTAAATACTACCCAAAGAGAGGGTTGTTAGTTCACTAATTGTTGGTTAATTGTTAATCTTTCTTCTCTGCCTGGTAGATCTGGATTAGATTAATGTAAAAAGGTGTTTGGTTAGTTGGTTTGAATAGAATAAGGTGGTAGATCTCAGATCATTTCTATAGAAGAAGAGGTTATATCACAAATCTACCACTCCAGTTTCTACCCTACATAACTTGTTAATGTGTTGAACAGGTTTTTGGACCCTCACTCTTCCTTGCAGATATAGTGTCAATTACAAATAATAACCTCTACAGGTTAGGGTTTAGATATGCAGATGATGTGCCACTTGGAAATTAAAAGCTGCTTGCTGCTGTACTCCTGAGTTGAATTAAGATGTTTCCTGGGATGCCAATATGGCACTTCGTATCCACATTAGATTTAAAAAAAAAAAAAAAAAAGCAAATATGCCAAAAATTAAAACTTGACTGCTTTGATAATTGTAATTTCTGGATACAGCCACTCAATCTTCCAGCATCTAGCTAGCATTTCTAATTGCTTTAACAAAACAATGAGCTGTAATAAGGCCTAACTAACTTTGTAAGAGTAAAGTAAATGTAAGAGCAAGACAAATGCTTTGTATCCTTACTGCTCATCATTTGCAGCTGCTTTAATTTTGGAAAATCAAGAATTGCAGCAACGAATTAGACCACAGAGGGTTGAATTTTACTCCATAAACTTCAACAATACTTTGCACTGGCAGCCTGGGAGAGTTGGAAAAGGTGAAGATATTACCTACTTTGTACAATACAAAGTGTAAGTACAGTGGACTGCTCCCACTTGCTTTGTTTCTAAATCTCATCCTCTGTTCCACAGAGTCTGCTTGTTCTCATGTGACAAGTGTGTATTTTTTTTTCTGTTCAAGGAATAGCCATTCTCAGCTGTCTCAGAAGTGGTGACAATTATTCCTTTATATACAATACCAGCAGAAGGTAGATAGTTTTGAGCCTGACAAGGGGAGATACAGTGTACCTCCTGCAGTGAACCAGTACCCTCACTGCTGCTCCAAGGGAATGCATACATTATGTCATGAACATATATTTTCAAAAGTAGGAAGAAGAATTGTTTGGTTGTTTTTTTGGGGGACAGAGTGGGTAGGGGTTTGGATGCCACAATCTATGGATACCGCATTTGAGAAACCTTAAAGGCATTGACTTTCAGATGTGACAAGCTTCTGCTCTTTGGCACATCCACTTGGGTTTCCCAAATTACAGCAATACTGTATATCACTAGTCACATTTGAAAACTTAAGCCACAATATCTGCTAATAGGAAGTGAGATTTTATCTGCTAACTGGAATTGCAGGACAGTTTAAATAGGCAAAATACTAAATTACTACTATGAAATGCATCCAGTTAACCAAAACTAATGCACATTATTTTAAAAGGGGGAAAAAGCCATGGGTTTTTTAATGACAAGAGGTCAGAACCCTAGTTCTGAATTTCCTGAAAAAGCAGTTGAGATATCAATCACCTACAAAATAGATTTTTAATGTAAGCAATTTGAAGATGAAATTGTCTTTGTTCATGGAAGATCTGGTAGTGGGTACAGCACATGAGTTATTTGGAGAAATATAGTGTACAAATCCACACAATCATATACTAGTGCCTAAAAAGAATGATACTTTCTCCCCCTCTCCCTCTGCAGATATGGGCAAAGCTCATGGAAAAACAAAGAAGAATGCTGGCAGATTCACAAAAGTTTGTGTGACCTAACTTATGAAACATCTGATGTAAGAGAACCGTACTACAGCAGAGTAAAATCTGTTTCAGCTGGAGTCCATTCCAACTGGACCATCAGCTGCAGGTTTACTCCCTGGAGGGAAAGTAAGTTTGACTGTGTACATCTTTTCTATACAGCAATATGGTATGTCATCTTCAAGTAATTTCCAGTTTTTTTCCCATAGCTTGTCATCTTGAGAAACTTCTTATGACTTATAGCCTAGGTTTTGTTATATTTCAAGCTTTTTAGTTGCATTAACATTTCTATTTTGACTATTTATTTGTACCCAACAAAATGGGTTGTCTGAAGCTGAAACTGTAGCTTGTGACTATAATGGTTTACTGTGCCCATATGATGATGAGCACAAAAGACTAGCTGCAAAATTACAGGTGTTAGTGAGATGGACTTGGGTAGATGCTGCTGCTTGTTGTCTTTACACTTTATTTGAAATGTAAACAATTTACGTGCTTTGTCAAATGTAGTCTCTTCTTTGTCTGTGAATATCTGAATGTGTGAATTGAACTGTATATGAATTCCATGTGAAGAAGAGAAAACGTTCCTTTCTCCCTAGAATGAACTCTTGTGAAACTTCTCCATGACAGTTAGCTGTCAATGACTGATCTTGTGCTCATGGAAATGGTCTTTTGAAGTTCAGTCTACATCCTTAACCCAGAGACCGAGCTTTGTATAACCATTGGCAGCTTGAACCTAATCACCCTGCAGAACCAGCTTCTAGCAGAGCATGCTGAAACAGAAATATTTGAGGTGTAATTGGAGAGAAAGAATCCCCAAAGTGCACTATGGCTGTTGGTGAAATGGGGGAGAGTGATTCAGTCGCCTTTTAATGAGCAAGAATCTCCATGCAGTTTTATCTTGAATTATTTACATTATAGAACAACACTGTGTTCCCCATCAAATGGTGGGCAGAGGATATCTGCTACACCCCAGAATAGGCCAGATGAGAGTCTATAGAGTAATCAGAACCAAGTACAAGGGCAATAACTTCTGTTATCCAGTAATAAGTCATCATCCAGACATCAGGAATCTAACAAAAGGTTACCATGCTCCTGGGTTTTCCTGGGCATGTCCTCTTTTTGGGTCCTTTGATTTCTGTCTGGGCAGTTTCTTTTAAATGTGAACCAAATGTCCAGGATTGTTCAGCCACTCACCACCCCATCCCCTGTGATGCCACTGCCAGCTTCTTTGCATCAGGGGGCCCCAAAACTATATCTTCCAGGTGGCCCAAAAAATTGTGGGCCAGCCCTGGATGGGTGTATTGGAGGGTACCTACTGGTGCTGGGGAAAGCTGTCTGGGCACTGGGGTTGTGGCAGGATGTGGGGGAAGGCACCTACCCCCCAGCAGGGGAAGGAGTTGGGGGTGGACTTTTGAGGGAAGAGGGGAGCTCTGTGGCCGGGCTGGCAGCACCAGGGTCAATACCCATGCTCGCAGGTGTGGGACAACCAGGAGACACGGACTGGGGGGCATGGCCAGGCTGCCTGGCACTGCACGGGAACCCCATCCCAGGGCAGGGGGTGCCACAGGCCTCCCCTCCTCTTCCCTGTAGCCTGTCCCATGGCCAGACCCATTCTGCTGCTGCCCGCATGAATAAGAGTCACCATGCTCTGGCCTGGTTGAGATGGGGGCAGCTGGGGGCCCCCTCCAGCAGGCTGGGGGGTGCAGTGGGCTGTAAGTCAGGAGTGAGGGGCACCATCAGGTCTGGAGGGGCTGTGACTAGGGAGTGAGGGTCACCAGGAGGCTGGGGCTATGGGCCGGGAATGCAGGGCACTGGCAGCGCCAAAGGGTGGCAGATCAGGAGTGAGGGGTACCAGCGGGGGCCTGGGGGGCAGGAAGGGGTCTGCAGGTCAGGAGCAAGGGGCAACAAAAGAGACAGAGGACTGCAGTTTGGGAGTGAGGAGCATCGGCAGGGCCAGAAGAGTTGGGAGTGAGGTGTCCCTCTGACAGGTATCCTCTTTTTTGAAACTGGAAATATGGTAACCCTCTCTAGCATTTAGGGGGAGGCAGGAAGGGCAGAATATCTCCTTAGAGACTGACTGGTTCAGAGCAACGTAAGCTTCTCTAGGTAAGAGCAATCAGATTATGAAGCAGGCTGTCACCTTGAAAAGTCTATGCCTCCCTGACCTAGTTAGTTGCCAAGTTGCTACCCTGCCTTGCCCCTTGCCTGACTTTATACTTGCATGTTAAATTCCTCTCTTTAAGCATCATTTAGAAACAGAGCATCAGTAACCACAGATATCATTCATTTAGGTATCATGAATCAGTCGTTCTCAAGTAAATTGTCCCACTGTGCTTCACTACTCACTTAGATACTTCTATGTAATTAGAAAACCAAAAGCACTTATTTCCCTTTTAAAAAAATATCAAATCTCTCCCCATTATAACTTAGTAAGATAGAGCTGGACCCTGTGTTCTCATCATCATTTAAAACCATTGCAAGGACCTGGACAAAGGATGGGAAAATCTAGGGAACTTGGTGGGGGGCGGGGGAGGTTCCTATGTGAGATACGAAAAAGGGGAGAGAAGATCAAGGATAGCAGGCTATCTAGAAAGCTCCTTCTAATAATTAATACCTGTGTCTGCCATGTAGAGGTTCAGTGTTTTTTCTGAGCATACTGTTTGCTCTCCTCTAGACAGGAAAGCATACAAAGCTCAGTACATACATGGTCATGACCACCATACTTTTACTGCATAATTAGTTCTGCACTGACTTTCTGTAATGTATTTCCTTCCCAATGATGGAATGGGTTTGTGTGCATAGTAGAGGTGTAGTATTTTGCAAAATGAATATACAACTACTATTTAGAAGCTAGTAAAACTTTTGTGTGTTTGTATGTAGTTTCTTCCTTTACTAGTACCTAATTTGGTTTGTTGTTTCCCCTGCATGTTGTCCCCAAAGAAGCTATAGCATGCTTCCTTAACTTGAGATCAGAATGAGTAAGACTTAACCATGATCAATAGATTTTTTTTTTAGGGCACTGAGTTTTATTTTTGTTTTGTTGGATTGTTTTTTTTAACCACTTGCCTGAGGCTGAAGCTCACTGGATATCAAAGCATGAACTACTAATTATTTATAATAAAGACATATGCATAGGTCAAAAGAATAATGCTTATTAACTGAAGTCTCTGCAGGGCTTTGGATCTGGATGTTCATTCAGGCCTATATCAGGGTACTTGCAGCATTCCAAGCATCTAGCACTTGCTAGCATACCAAAGAAGCCATGACTTTCAATGATCTATTCTTCTTCCTTATCATCCATGTCAGTTCCAGACTTACTACAGCCACTTGTTAGCCCAATGGTGGCCACCACAAACTGTTATTCTATATATGGTGACATTCCATGATAAATTCTGTCCACCTCTTTGTAATATGGATAGATGGTTCAGCTGCTACCAGAGACCTTGTCTTGGTCCTTGAATTTTCTGAGAGGATCTCAGATCCTTGCTTTTGATCTAGCACATCAGTTGTGGCCCTGCTCAGACATTCCAGCAGCAATGGCCTTAAAAATAAATGCTCATTATGCCAAGTCTCATTTTAAGGGCTTTTAAAACCTTCACCTCTCCCCAGAGCACAATGAGACCCTGAACTTCTGCACAGCTCCCAAAAGGTGCACAAAATATGGCACATCATTATAATGCAGTAGTATTAGTTGCAATATTAGCTATGTGCTGACTCAGAATTGTGCAGTCACAAATGGACTAATCCTTGCTGCATGCCAGCATACGAAGAAAACGTTCCATCACCATGACCTCAAAGCAGTAGAGGGCATAAATGTAAAAAGACCAGGATACAAAGCAATATCAGATGGAGTTGGAAAACTGCTGTCATAACTCCAGGGTATGATCCCAGAAGCCTCAGGCTGTCCTCTCAACATTCCCGATGTGTGTCCTTGAGTACAGGCAAGACCTTGTTCCCCAACAGACTCCTCTGCTAGACAAAATCCCAGTCTAAACCAGTATCCTGAGTGGATCTTGGTTGAAGGCGGCCCTGCCAGCTATGCAGTAGTTGCCCCAAAATTCAAAAGAAGAAATCAAATACAGCAAAAGCTGTTATCTGGCATGAGTGGGGAATGGGGTGTGCTGGTAATCTAAAAATGCCGGTTACCTGAGGCGGGGTTTTTCATCTGGACACAGAGCAGGGGCGGGGGGGAAGCCCGGCGGTGGCAGCCGCAGGGGAC
>NW_017729034.1:93571662-93584372 GCF_001723915.1 Gavialis gangeticus
GGAGGTGGTAGCGGCCTCACACAAAAATTAAATTAGTTGATGGATTTAAAGCTTTTAATTATGGTGTCCTGAGAGTATCACTAAGCAAATTATAATAATAAATTTTACATTGTTTCTTCAGCAATAATAGGACCCCCATCAGTGACTGTGACTCCTAGAAATGGGTCCATAATGCTCAAGCTCAAGGCTCCAAGTTCACCTTATAAAAGGAAAAAAGGAAGCAAGATATCTATGGCACAGTTTTACCACTTACTGTATCAAGTGTTTCTAATTAACAACTTGCCAAATGAAGTAAGTGCATATTCATTCACACTCTACCTTTTAAAAATGTAAATAGGGAAGACTGCATACCCTTCTGCTTCACAGCTGAAATAACTCACTGATTTGCTCATGCATAAATTAATCTAGAGGCTTAAAAATATCTGCTTTTAGAAATCATGATTTTATCATTATTTTGTAAACCATCTTGTATCACTCCCTTTGCATGGGACATTAGTCTTTCCTTACATTATAGTTAAATAAGCCCTTGGGCCAAATCTTTTTAGGTGCCATAAAATAATAAATAACTTTATTTAATATTGTTGCTGAGTTCATGCTATTTTCTGAGCTCACTCATCTCCCATTTAAATATCTTACACAATTCTGCTGTGCTTAAATCACGGCTATATTTACTTAAGTGTCCTAACCACATGTTTTGGGGTTTGTTTTCTCCCTTGCATGCAGAAACACAAAATGCTGGTATATGAAGGAACAGACAAAGTTTTTAAAATAGAAAACTTGAAACCTGGTGTCAGCTACTGCATAGTAGTTAAAATCTTCATAGCAGTACTGGACCGCAGCAGTGCGTATAGCAGTAAGGAATGTACAGTGCCACTCTGACATGGTAGGTAGTCCCAAATGAAACATCCCAGAAGCTAAGAGGCTCCTGCCCATCACTACTTCAATGCAATATATTTGTCGGTAGAGTCATTAAGAACTGCAACCATATTCGAGCACAGATAATATATCTAGAACATTCATACAGCACTCTCAAAACCATGATTTCATAGTTGGTTAAGAAAGCTGAAGCAGAAAAATAAACGTGGTTGATATGGTATGTTTTGATTACTTGGTTGTTGTCATGGTACTTAGATAACTGCAGGAAAGGTTACAGGAAAGCCCCTGATATGAATTGATAAAGAATGCTGCTTATTTCCCCTTCTATATTTAAAGATATACACAATATTTTTCCCCTGCCTTTGACAGATTTGAAGCAGTAATTAACCACAAGAAATGGATAGACCTGGAAAGCTGTTACTGTAAAGGTCTGGCACAAGAAAGGGCTATATTTGTCCATGGGTGTAGCTGAGCTGGCAAAAGCAGTTAATATGCCTTGGCACATCTACTGAATTTTTCATACATTACTCATGCCTGTTACATTTCCAAGCCATGAGCTTTACAAAGATAAATCACCTAATTCCAAGCATGAATGGAAAAAAACAAAACAAAACCCATAAAACAACCCATCTTCTTAAATGGCCTTGCTTACTGTTGAATTCCCATGCCTCTCACAACTTTAGCTTTAGACATTTTCTTATTAACATCAGTTTTATGGTTCTTAGATACAGAATGGTTAAGAGCCTGAATCAAAACCTACTGAACTTGCCAGAAAATTCCCCAATACCAGTATTTTTTTTTTGATTTGTGTTTTATGGCTAGGAACACAAGTTACACATAAACCAGTTTAAGTAATCAGAAACTGATTTAAACCTGTAACAGAACAGAAGTTCAGTGCACATAAACCAGTTTCAAAATAGCCAGAACTGGTTTGAGATGAACCTGGTTAAATGTAGTATCAGACTTAACTGATTTGGGTCAAACCGGTTTAAGCAACTTCTGTTCCAGACCCCTTCTTGGTTTAAGTTAAACCGGAGCCCCCACTAGCATCCCAGCATGCTTTTCAGCCCTAGGCTGGGCTGTGCTGTCTGTTCTAGAGAGCAGGGCTGGGCCCTCCCCTCTGCAGCCTACCCTAAGCAGGGGTGGGGGTGTGGCCAGACACAACCTGGCGTGGCCCCATTGGGCAAAAGGAGCAGGGAGGGGGTTTATTCCCCTCCCCCCAACCTGGCCAAGGTGTAGCAGCTCCTGTCAGGCATTGCCCACTTTGCTGCACTTTGCTGCAGTGGGGTGGGGATGTGTGGCCAGTTTCTCCCCCATCCCGTGGCCCCCCCGTACACACACACGCACACACACACACACACACACACACGCGCACACACACACACACACACACACACACACACAAATGGGGAGAGGGAGGGGGATTTAATCTTCATGTCAGGCATTTTCCTCCCCTCTTCCCCACTCCAGCAGCAGGGGTGGGAGTGTAGCCAGAGCTGGCTGGCATGGCCCCGCCATCTGCCTGCCTTGCCCATGGCTGGGGCTGGGGCTGGGGCTGTGGGGCTGAGCTGGGCCAACCTGCAGGTGCTGCTGAGGGTGGATGCAGAGGGGCCAGCCCAGGCTGAGCCGCAGGAGCCGGGCTTTTCCCAGCAGGCTGTGGCTCAGGCTGGGGCTAAGGGGGCTGCACAGCCAGATTGCTCCCAGCTCCCTGTGCCCAGGCTGGACAGGGCTGTCATGGAGCTGCAGCTGGCTGTGAAGGAGTCAGCCTGGGCAGGGCCCTTCCCAGCTGGCTGCAGCTCTCACAGCTGGGTCTAGCAGCATGGGCACCAGCTGGATGGGCAGTGGGCTGCCTGGGCCAGCTCAGAGGCACCAGGGGCCCTAAGCCTGGCAGCCACTCATCACAGCCACCACTGCACCCCCTGTCCTGTGCAGCACCTGGTGGCTGCAGCTGCTTCACAAGCTGCTTGCTGGCTGGGGTTGGTGGTGCTGTTCTGCCTTCCTTGCCTCCAGCTGCCACTGCCACTGCCCCTGCCATGCTGCTCTGGATAGGCGGGCAGGAAGCTTGAGCCCGGCAAGCTTGTCTGGGAGCTGGAGCCGGAGCTCCATGCGCTGGGCAAAAGCCGCTGGCATCAAGCTTCCATCTGCCCGGTGCAGCACTGAATGACACGGCGAGAGCAGGAACCACAGTGGGAGGTGAGGGGAGTAGAACAGCTCTGCCCAGCGCAGCCAGTGTATAGCTTTCCCCCACCTCCAATGGCTCCTCCTTCTTCCACTCATGCCCCTATCACACCACTCCAGGCAAGAGAGAGGGGTGGGAGGAAGAAGATGAGGAAGCTTCAGCCCAGTGGCTTCTGCCCAGCACATGGAGATCCAGCTCCAGCTCTCAGCTGCCTTGCGCCCACCCCACCTGGCATGATGAGCAGCCCCTGCAGGCAGGTGGAGCAGGTGGAAGGTGGCTGAGAGCCACCCCACACCACCACCACCACTCAGAGCAGGAGCAGGAGCGGGAGGAGGAGTTGTGGGTGGCAGTAGCGGGGAAGGGGAAGCTGCACACTGGCTGGGCCCAGCAGGGCTGTTCTGCTCCCCTCACCTCCATCTGCAGTCCTTGCTCCTGCTGTTTTGCGCAGCGCCGCTCTGGGTGGGTGGAAGCTTGAGCTTGGCAACTTCTATCCAGCACATGAAGCTTTCGCTCCAGCTTCTGGGCACCTTCTGCCTACCTGCAGGGGCTGTTCTTTACGCCAGGTGGGTGGAGTGAGTGTAAGTCATCGGGAGCTGGAGCTGCAGCTCTTTCCATTGGGCAGAAGCCACTGGGCTCAAGCTTTCCATTTGCCCATCCACAGCGGCATGGCAGGGGCAGGGGCAGAGGTGACAGCAGCAGCTGTAGGCAGAGGAGGTAGAATAGCCCCACCGGCCCCAGCCTTCACACAGCCTGTGGTATGGCTCCTGCTGCCAGGTGATGCACAGGACAGGGGGTGTGGCAGTAGCTGCCGGGTTCCAGGTCCATCACCAGCTTGAGCAACCCACTGTCCAGCCAGCCGCCACCCATGCCACCAGACCTGGCTGTCACAGAGTCAGCTGAGCTGGGAAGGGCCCTGCCCTTGGGACCCAGCCTGGGCTAGCCCCGCCAGGCCTTTCCCAGCTGGCTGTGGCTCCAGGACAGCCCCACCCTGCCTGGGCACAGGGAGCCAAGAGCAATCTGGCCATGCAGCTCAGATTGCCCAGCCCCCACAGTCCCTCTGTGTCCACCCTCAGCAGTGTCCACAGGCCAGCCCAGCTCAGCCCTGCAGCCGCAGCCCTGGGTGGATGGCAGGGCCAGGCCAAACAGCTCTGGCCAGGCTCCACACTACATGAGCAGCAAGCAGGGGAGAAAGCCCCCAGCTGGGGTCCCTGTGCCCATGCCTGAGAGGGGAAGACAGGGGAGTTTAATCCCCCCTGCCACTCTTTGCCTGAGGTGCTGCCTGAGTCGAAGTGGGGGGGGCCTGGGGGACAAGCCTGGTAAGGGCTGCTTCCCCCGTCTCCCTCCAGGCACACCTTAGCTGGGGTCCCTGCAGGCCAGGGTGGGGTTGAAACCCCTCCCCGATCATACCTAGCCACCTGCTGGGAGCCTGGCCACACCCCCCAGTTCAGCTTCCCTCCAGCCTTGCGGCTGCTGCAAAAGGTTAGACTAACCTGCAAAGTTTGAACCAGTTCAGGCCTGGACTTTTTGAATGTCTGTCCCTACCGTATATGACTCATCCAATCTCCACAAAGAAGCCTACCAGGAAATGCCTGCCTTCCGTTTGGTGCCCTAACTAAAAACCAGTCCATCTTCTGTTTTATTGTACAATGTATAACGTGGTATCCTGTCACGAAATTCTGTTATTGCCAATTAGCTAAAGAGGATGTGGGACTGGAAAAAAAATGGTTTCATTGATGAGGAACTGCCTCTGTACCCAAAATGGAGCAGATGTTCAGTTTTGCAGCATTATCATACTTCAGGTTTTTTATTTAAAATCAGTGGGTGTCCTTAAACCAAAAGGAATGCTTGATATGGGTTGCCACTGTATCTTAGCAAGTTTTGCTTCCAGTGACTCTTTCCTTTTTCTTCCCTGTAGCACGTAAAACAATGGAAAATGACTTGTCTTACCAGATGTAGCTGTAAAGTAGAAACCTATATTTGTGGACATTTTCTTGCACGCTCCTCTAAAGTAACTAATGGAAGCTGAGTCACCAAATCAGCATAACATGAAGCACAAGAAACAAAAGTTGGCATATTGTAACTTAAAATGACATATGTTATTGTCCAAGGTAGAATTAATTTCATTGGAAACATTTTTACGTTGCAATTAAAATTTATAAAGTTATTTCATTTGAAAATATGAAACTAGGATTTTTTTTTATTTGAGCCCTGGATTTTGAAAAAAGAAAGTTCGAAATCTATTATTTCCCAGAAAGGCACGACACAACACGACAAGCTGACAAGAAAATGTGTACTGGGGACTTAGTCAATGATAACCTGCTGAAGTACAAGTTTTTGTTAGCCAACATTAGCCTAGAGATAAGCCAGTATCTGATTCATTATCCACGAAGCTTGCCTTCTCTATTGGTCCTCATTCTCAACAGGGGAGGATTTCCAGAATTAAATCTTACTCACTTGCCTTTGGACTTTGTGTTTGTGGGTCACAGAAGATAAGGGTCACAGAAGATAAGGGTGGGGAGTGAGGGGCAGATCATCCCTGCTGTAACTCTAATCAGATAAATCAGTGGTGGCTCACTATTCTTCGTTCCTTATAAAGAAAAAAAGGATGTGAATGGGAATGCAAGTGTTGAATATAACCCATTTATTAACTTCAAATCTTGCTAGGCTTTTTGCTTCTTTTTAAACCTTAGTTTAGTGATTCTCAACCCTGGTATCCCAAGGTGTAGAGGAAGGCAGTCGATAAAGAGATAAGTGTAGGCTCAGTCTTATACCAGCTTGCCTGTCTCCCACCCATGTTGCCCAGCCCTTCTGCAATGAAGTAAGTACTGTATATGTATAAATTCATTTTCTGAAATTGGGTACCACTCACTTCACCGAAGTTATGGAACAGAAGTCCAAAAAGAGAACCACTGCCGTAGGTTGTCATGAATATACATAAAATTTCCTCTCAAAAATTTAACAGATGTTATAAGTAATTTGTATATTACCTTTATCAAGTGCAAACAGGAGTTCTAAACCTTCTGTTCACTATTTGTTATTGCAGCAACATCTAGGCATCCACATCCTAGATCAGGACTGTATAGTATCAGGTACCATATACACATAAAACAAAAGGTGACCCTGCCCCACAATCTAGGCATAAGATTAAAGGCAACACATGGAGGAAAATTAATGCATACAGGCCTGGTCTACTCACCTGCATATGAACAACCATCAAATGGTTTGTAAGTATCAGGGCAAAGGAGTTATAGTGAACCATTTGAAGGAAGACAGTAAGGTGGGAGTATATGGGGCACTTCTTCCCAAGAGAGAGAGGCAACATGAGAAGACACCAAGGTGTCTATTTGGAAATGTAGTAAGTGGGTGAGAATTGGCAACGCAGACTGATCAGAGTTGATGCAAACTGATCAGAAGGAGAAGCTGACATCTCAACCAGAGAAGTTATATTTAGAGTAGGGGAAAGCCTCAGAGAGATTAGAAAATGAAGGAATGTTGATTATTTCATGTGATTCAAAAGGGAGATTGGATATCGAGGGGTCTCCCTGCACTAGAAGTAACAAAAAATAATGCAGAACCCCCCCCCCCGAGCAATGCATACTCGGCCAGTGCGTGCTGCTGAAAATCAGAGCCAGCCCTCTCAGAGCCATGCTCTGCTGCCAGCCAGGCTCTACATGGCAGAATTGCTGTGGCTGCAGCCCTGGGGAGCCCCCAGAACCCCAGATAAGGCTGCTGGGACCAGCCCAGTGCTGGGCACAGCCTCCCCTATCCTACCTCACGTAGCTTGCACACCAAAGCACATGTGGCACAGGCATTCTCTGGGGACAAGAAGCAGTGGCCCAAAGTGAACAGCCGCTACTCATCCCCAGGGAATGAAACATCCATGCACATCTGGACATGCCCACAGAAAGTGGATGAAGGTGGAGAAGTAAGGTGACCCTGGGAGCAACAGTGGAGGCAGCAATGATGAGAGTGACGAGTGATGGATCAGGAGCAGCAGGCGAAGATATGTCGAGCAAGAAGCAGAGAATGGCGAGAGCCTGATGGGAGGCCAGCCCCTGGCAGTGGCATGGTGGAAAAGCATGGAACAGGCACTGAGAGAAGCTGTAAAGAAGCTGTGAAGAGGCTGTGAATAAAGACAAATTTCACAGAGGCTGTGAATAAAGGCAACTTTACCTGGTGACAGGAGGCAGACAGGATCAACGATGAATAAATATGATTTCCTGGAAAAGGGGTGTACTTGGTAGCCGTGTTGGTCTGAGACAAAAAGACATACAAAAAAATAGAACTCTTGGTTCCAAAATGATACCTTTTATTAGACCAACTGGAAAATGGCTTGCAGAAAAGGACAATTTTCTTGCCATTTTCCAGTTGGTCTAATAAAAGGTATCATTTTGGAACCAAGAATTCTAGTTTTTTGTATGATTTCCTGAAAAAGGTACTGTTTGAGATTTTGGAGGTGCAGGCAGACCATCTCACCAGCCTGTTTGATTTCTCAAACTAAAACACTTGGGAATGGAGACGGGTATGAGAACTTTTGGAAGAAGTGTGCACAGAAACATGGGAGGGAGGAATTAAGAGGGATAAAGTTCATAGCAGGGGAAAAGTCAAGCGAAAAAATTATTATAGTTTGAATGTATACGGATTGACTGGAGGCAGAAGACCTAGGAAGATGGATTAAAAAGTACATCCAAAGGGTAATTAATGTTGGTAGGGAATGTAAGGGACAAATATGGTATCTGGATGGGGTCTTGGAGGGCACAAGTAGTGTTACAAGCAGATGAGTGGAACCCCAGGTAGGGTGCCGCACCTCCCATCAGTGATCCAAATTGGGGCAGACTGGGGTTTTATAATGTGCCAGGGACAACCAAAACAGTGCAGCAAATGCAGAAAAGTAGGACATGCTGTCTGCACACTCTCCCCTCACAGTGTGCCACAAATGTGAAGGGCATAGAGCAGCAGAGTGTGAGGAATCCTTAAAATGAACTATTTGTAAGAGAAAGGGACACTTGTATCATAAGTGTCCCAAAGCTTTTGCAAGTACAGTCAACACCCTGAGGAACAGCAGAACTTGGAGAAGGAGAGTGGAGGAGAGGATGGGTTGGACACTGAGGTAGAAATGGTGAAAGAAACCATTCTTTCAGGAGGGTGGAAAAGGAGTAGGGCAAAATGTCTGTGACTGGGGCAAGATGGGAGGAGATAGAAGACAGGATAGAAGGGAAGGTGGGAAGAGTAAACAGCTCAGACATGGAGGTGGGGATGGGAAAGAAAGAAGACACTCCTGACAACAGAAGTGGAGATGGAGCAAGAGAAAGAACCAGAGAGAGAGAGGCAAGGAAAAGAAAGAAAATGCAGAGGCTGAAGATCAGGAAGAAGAAACCTGATAATGAGGGAGGTGAGTAGGAGGAAGAGCTGGAGAGCAGTTTTCTGCTGCTAATACCTGTAGGCTCCAGGCTGGAATGGAGATCAGAAGGTGGGAAGCGACAGGGAGGCAGGAATATGCAAGCCTTCCTAAATGCAAAAGCAGTTTGGCAGCTTGCAGTGGCTGTGGGAATGTGAGTGAGGGAGAGGGAGGAGTCGACCACTCTGAGCAGTGGCACAGATAAGCTTTAAATGGACTGAGGCCTGCGTTTCAAAACAAGCATAAATGGCATTGACAATAAGTTTGCTTAACGTCACAGAGTATCTTAACAAGGAAAAGATGGGAACAGATTGAACCAGTGTTGAACCAAGTAAGGACAGACATAATCTGCCTACACAAATGTGGTATACCTGGGGAGAGGGAGTATAAACACTTTGAGAAAAGGTGGAGATGGGAGCCGTCTTGGTGGACAGGGACAAATGAGAACAAAACAGCAGGGGTAGCAATATTATTCAAGAACCCAGAGCTGAAAGCAAAGCTGGCAGAAGTACTCAGTAGTGGCAGACTGCAAGGAATGATATTATCAGGCAGCGGGGAACAGAATTAGAAAATGTCAATGTACTATGTACACCACCAGAGAGGGCAGGAAGGAAAGCACTGCACAAAACACATGTAATGTGCTGCTTACAAAGCTAGCAGCGTATGTGGTTGGAGGGAGAGGGCACATAATAGTGGGAGATTTCAATTGTATAATCAAAGTGGAGATAATCAGAAAGGAAAGCTTCCACCTTCACTGTCTCAGAAAAATCCCTGGAGTCACTTGGGACCAACAGTGACATCCTTGAGAGGACTGGCCTAGAGTCTATGCAGACTACACTGGACACTCACAGGCTTTGCTGGCTGGAACACGTGGAGCACGTGCCTCAAGATTGTTTGCTGAAGCCTGCGCTCTATGGCCAACCCAAGAACTGCCTGTGACACAGAGGAAGGCCAAAAACTGCTCAGTATGGAGAAGCCGGGTCAAGGCTGGTGTAGTCACTGCAGAGAGCCATCAGAGCCCAGGCTGAGGCCCACAGGAGAGCCAGGAAACAGAGTATGCTTCAACCGCCATCTGATGAGTGGCCCTGCAGCCGTAGGCAACTGGTGCTGCCTTAGTTGGGGGGGGGCACATGCCCCCCCCCACAGTGACCAGTCAGTGGTCAGGGTGGAGGGGATCCCCCCACAGCCAATCGTGAGACAGCCAATTGCTGTGGCTGATTGCTGCAGCTACTTCCAGGAGTGGCTGCAGCCGCTTCTGGGAGCATAATGGCGCTCCACTCCCCAGTCAGCACTTGCAGGGGTGGCACTAGCACTCCTTCCTGCCCCCCCTGCCCATCCCCTAAGCCGGGAGTGCAGCCAGTCAGGGGGTGCATGTACACCCCCATGCACCCCTTCAAGCTGCCTGTAGCCACTGCGGGAAGGCTTACCACTCATACATCGGGCTGTTCTTCCACACCGTTGCCAAGCACCACTGATTGACTGACTTTGTTGTGTCTCCTTTCATCTGTCAAGATATTGAACAGCCATACAATCAAAGTGGGTGATGGAACAGGGGAAGGAGGAAACAGCTTTAGACAGCTCATCCACACTGTTAACAAATATAATAAAAGAAGAGTTGCTAAGAGATGTGTGAGCAGGGGGGAAAGTTTTCAGTAGAAAAGACCCCAGTGGAAAGAAACAGTCAAGAACTGATTTTGTGCTTTTATCAAAATAAATAGGGATAAGGAAAAAAAAATCATACATGTGGCTTTTAGTGATCACCGGATGCTGAAGGTAGAAATGAGTCTTGGTAAGAGCCCTATGAGAGGGTAGGGGCTGTGGAAGTTAAATGTCCAGCTGCTACAAGTTGAAGTGATATACTAAGCACACAGGAGATGGTAAGAGGGTTGGAAAACACTTGTAACCCTGGGTGCAACACTACCCATGCCTTCACCTGAATAGTGGGATCCTGAGGTACCCAGTAGCCAGTGACCCCTCCCAGCTCCCTGGGTAGCTGCTGCAGGGTCCCCGAGCAGAGAGCCTCCCCTTACAATCAAACAACCTTGCAGACCGTTATAAAACTATTTTCATGATATAATTATTTACAAGATAACATATAACCAATGCAATAGAACAAATGTTACACCACATGACCTGGTTCTGGTGGCTTAAGGATTAATGCTTCTTGGATACACATTACAGAAGGGGAAGATATACAAATTACCCACGATAAATAAGGAACCAATACATAACTACATTGATACTCCAGCTAATAAACCATCAGTTTACACAGTTTATAACTTTTACACTCTGTAGTGAGGACCCTGTTGTGCCCTGCCCCTGGCTGGGTGTCTCAGGAGCAGGACTGTCTGCACAGGATCTGTGGGTGGTCCCTGGTGCTGTCATCCCTCACACCACCTCCACGGGTCTCCATGCAGCAGGTGCTGGCTCCTCCCCTGCAGTCCCTGTAAGAGAGCTTATCTCTACTCAGACCCCTTCCCTGGCTCAGCAGGGAGCAGTGTCTGGGCTGCAGGTTGTAACAGTTTCCCCTGCCCAGCACAACCTCACAACACCCAGCAAATGCAGGCCCTGCCTGGCCCCGGGCTTCTGGTGGTCGGAGCAGTCCCTGCCCCTGTAGCCCAGGGCTCCCTCTGGCATCTGAGCCTGCTCCTCTCCTGCTGTGCTCACCCAGCCACACAGGGCTTGCAGGAGGGTCTTCCCAGGCTCAGAGTCTCCTTACAGACAGCTTCTCTCTTGTCCTGCCCTGGCAGGGCTGGGAGAGGAAAAGAGCATAGCACTCTCTGTGCAGCCTCTGCAGCTACTTCTGCAGGGCTCTGCCAGAGGCTCTCATGGAGGGACAGCCATGGGGAGATTCTTGCCCTGGTCTCCAGCCTGTCTCACCACCCCCTCTCTCTCTTTTTTGTTCTCTACCCCAGGAAAACGGCTCCCCTCATTTAACCAAGCCTCTCCGCCCATCACAGGCCAGGACTCTTCCTGCGCTTTTGCTAACCTCTCATTCAAACCCTGCTGGGGTTACATCATTCCTCCCACTTCCAGGAGGGCTACCTCCAAAGCAACTTCACTTGCCCTTAGGGCAATCTGTGTCCCCACTGGGACAAACTCTGTCTCTTCTCACTTGGTCCCTCTGCAGGGCAGCCCTTCCTATCCCTTCAGGTGGGCCCATTTTTAATGCTGCTACACACTGAAGAAATATTTTGGGGAGTACCAACTGGTGGATGATGGTGAAAAAGAGGATGGGAGAATTCTTCAGGAAGGAAGGCCGAAGATGCACAGGGAAAAGAATGAAAGAGCTAAGAGAGCTGCAAAGAAAGATGCAAGAGCTGCTAAAAGAAGCTGCAGAAGGAAGACAGGTACAAGAAGAGGTAGAAGAAATAAGGCAAGAGTTAGAAAACTGGTTTAAAAGAAAGATGAGAGAAAAATATTCTTAGCACAAGCACCGTGGGTGGGAGGAAACGAAGAGTAGTCCCAATACTTTTCAGTCAGAATGAAGGTAGTAAAAGGAGAGCTTAAAGCAGTGTGGGAAGAAGACAGTGCCCAGGTGGAAAAGCAGGAGGAGGTGTTGGAGATGATGAGAAGATTTCATGAACAGCTATACCAGAAGAAGAAAGTAAACAGGAAGAAGATGAAGGATTTCTTGGAAGAGATTGAAGAGAAAGTAGAGGAGGAAGAAGCAAAGAAGATGGAAGAAAAGATTAGCTTAAAGGAAGTGGAGGAGTGTTTAAAAACCTTGAAGAGGGAAACCACAAGGAGCATACATCTGAGTATGAAGAAGTGATGGGGGCTAAACTAGATAGATCGAAAAGCACCAAAATGGGAGCGGGGAACTGGAGAGGCTTGGAGAAGTTAGGCCTTCGAATGAGAGAGAGAGAAATCACAGTGCTAGGGATCCCAATAGATGCCAAAGGGAAAGGTAATACAACATAGGAAAAGGTGATAGCAAAGGTATGGCATATACTTTTCCATAGCCAGAAGGACACTGTCATCTACCTGTACAAGAGGAAGGGAAATCACCAACTCTGTAACAACCACTGGCTGATAGACCATCTAAATGATCTACTGCTTGAGAGACAATGAGGCTTCAGAAAAGGATACAGAACCACCGACATGGTATTTACAGCCCAGCAGCTTCATGTAAAGTGACAGGAACAGAAAGTTGACCTTCTCCTCACACTTGTTGACTTAACCAAAACATTTGACACAGGCCTCTGGGAAATCATGAAGAAGTATGGATGCCCTGGAAAGTTCATCAATATGGTT
>NW_017729034.1:93589372-93597290 GCF_001723915.1 Gavialis gangeticus
CTTTTACCAAAAAAATGGTGGTGGTTAAGGCTGTACTACTGCCTATTATTCAAAATACAGGAACTGTATTCCCACTGACGTGGCAGGAGATAGCAAAAGTATAGAGGGAAATGTGTGTTCTTCTGGAAGTCCAAAAGAGAGAAATGGGCTAGAGCTGAACTTTACAAATCAAGAAGGAGGAAGGGGATGGGGGCTGCCAGACTTGGGATTGTTCATTTATGCGAAATATGTAACTGTGATATGCAAGGCAGTAATGGAGGGAGAGGGGAAAGCGGCATGTACCACCCAATTTCACACAGCTGCAATTTTAAGAAAATGGGAAATATATCAGACCTCTTTGAAGAGTCCACGGGCATGGCAACCACCAATTCATTAATCAGGATGGGAGGATTAATGCACAGGTATAAAATAAGGAAGGTAGGGCTGGAGATCCTGAAGGATCATAAGAAATTGATGAAAGTGGTAACAGAAAAAGACTGGATGGTACCAGTGGGAAACTTCCCAGAATTATGAGTGAAGAAGGTGTGGGTGAAGAACTTAAAGGGGAACATGCTGACCTACCATGGAGGCTTGCAAGAAATACCTTGCTGGTGAGTGAAGTACAACATAGATGGGACTTGACAACCTCATCAAGGTGCCCAAGGGAGAGGTGCAGGGGAGAAGAAACCGTGGGACGTGTTTTGGGAGTGTGCATATGCAAAAGTTGTGTGAGAAAGGGCCCGCCACTTTCTCAATGTCACCAATATAAGCCTCTCATTAGCATGGGAGATGGTACTATATGAATTCATAGCAAAGGGACCAGAAGAAATATTATTAAGGACTTCTATTACCATGTATTAAAACTAGTTTATGGAAAGTAAGAAACGTCTTTAGTTTAAGGGGTTGACTTTCACTGAGAGTGCCTGAACATGGAGCTCCATGAACTGAAATGCTGTATCCATCGGGACAAAGAAGAGATTGGAGAGGAAGAGGCAAAGAAGTGAAGGAAAAAGGACTGGGCACATTTGTTTTACTACAGCAACAGAGAGGACTGATGGGAAGGACAGAGAGTTTCAGATGATTACTAAAGTAACAGTTTTTCACTGTATGAGAAAAAAGATTCCTGTAAGGGTTTGTTTTTGTGCAAAGTTGATTTATGCTGTTTGATGGTTTAATATACATAGTTGTGTGTTACTGATCTGCAGCTGTTTTTGTGATATGACATCTCGGTGAAACAAGGATGCTATATATGTATAACTTTGTAAGTGTAGGATTATAAATGTGTTTTTAATAAAATGTGTAATAAAAAGGTTCATTTTTGGCACCAGAGGAGGGTCAGGGCTGGCTTGGACCCTCCCAGTGCCAAACTGGTATTGCAGTACCTCCAGGCCCAGCACCAGTTCCCTGTGGATGCTACACCCACCCATTTTTTTAAGGGCCGAAAGAAAGTTCCCATCAGTGTGTTTGCCTGATATATAAGGGCCATGTGTTTTATAGTCATGCTATAAAAGTTGTTGGCTACATTTAAGTAACTTCATAGTCAGTTTTTATTACTGAGCACATATTGCTTTTGGTGGCAGTTTAATGATAGACAATGTATTTAATGAGGTTTCCTTGTATGTGAATATAAGACAAGAGGCTTTTTTCCCCACACTGATTGAGGGGGGAAAATACCATTTTGTGTTTGAGTAAATACATTACATACATTTTTATTAATTGAGTTTGAGCCATCTAGCTCCATACACATGACTAGTCTATGTAAGTACATCTTGTTTACCATAATTACACTTGTGCAGAAAGAGGCAGTTAGTTGTGCTAGTTTGAAATCAGGAGAAAGGCAGGGCAGAGTGGCGCCTTATAGACCAAGAGTCAGCATAATACAGCCCACAGGTCAGATACAGCCCACTAATTGATTCGTGGGCCCCTTGGCACTCTGCATAGGGCTGAGCCCCACCTGATGGCTAGAAAATGGTATTTAGAGGTTTGCTTTTGGGAATTAGCTTTCCCTCTGTGATGACTCTTATCTTTTGACATTGCTGATTGGTCTCTCTGTGGTTGTCATACTGTCCACGTTCTGTCCTGTCAGCCTAATCCTTTTGTTTCACAAAGCTATCACATGCACACATCCTAATTTGGGCTTTACTGGTCTTCTCCTAATTTGGTCTGTTCCCTCAAAACTGGAAAGCGCAAGGGCCCTACAGTTGGGCACTGTGACCTGGTGCCACTTTATCTTACGCTGTGGAAAGTGTAGTACATGGCTTCAATTCCCAGCCTGTGTCTGCTTGCTGCTTGTCTGTATCAGACAATGTGGGCCTTGAAGAAACTTTGTCATAGACTAGTTTTTTAGAAATCAATTAATTTTGCTTTTTCCCTGGACCATTATTCTAATGGATATCTATTTTACCTGTGAGTCATCACAGAGGGAAAAAGATACAAGTAGGGAAACTGAGGCCACCATGGAGAGAAAGCATACCACCAGCCTGTCTCACCTGCCCGACTAGGGAGAGAGGGGTGGGCCTTGGCCTCTGACCTCCAGGCTGGTGACATCTGCCATTCAAGAGAGAACTTCAGACTGAAGCTTACATACTAGCCAGACGTATCTTGACTGACAGCTCTAGGACTTGTAGATATAGAATTGTTTGCATTACTCTTATCTGCTATCACTGTGTATCAATAAACTTCACCTATTATCAAATGGAAAGGTTGTGGTCTGTCTGAGGGGTTGGTCTGTCTGGAACAAGGTATCTGGGTCATAAATCCAGTGCCAACACCACCCATCTGGGACAGCCCGCTCTGTGCTTCTGCTCAGACCTGCCAGCCCAGCCCCAGACGGTGTGCACAGCTTCCTGGTAGGACTGCTCCTGATGCAGCTGCAGCTGCCCAGGTACTGTTCAGCTCCCCCTACCTCCAGTGGCGGTTTTTTCTTCTCCTCCTGCCTCTACTGTGCCACTCCAGGCAGGGAAGAAAACCACAGCTGGGTGGCTTTGACCACAGTGCATGGAGCTCCAGCTCCCAGCCACCACCTTCCACCTACTCACTCCACCCACATTATCATGGTAGGTGGGTGGAGTGGGTGAAAGGCAGCCAGGTGCTGGAGCTGGAGCCCCATGCACTAGGGCAGTAGCCACCTGGATGCAGCTTCCCCCCTGCCTGGAGCAGCACAGTGGGGGCAGGAGAATGAGGAAGAACAACTGGGTGGCGGGGTGGAGATGCACCAGGAGACTGCGTGCACTGGCTGGGGCCATGGCCAAGGCTGAGGCTGGTGGGTGTAGGCAGGAGTGTGGCTCAGGCTGCCCCAGGCAGGAGCAGGTAGGGCTCAGCCCCATGCAGTGTCATGGGGGCAGCCATGAGCCAGATGAGGGAGGGGCAGACCATACCCATACTGCCCTGCCTGCGTTAGCTCTGCTGCATATGCACCCTTCCTCCCCCAACTCTTGGCCAGGTCCCAGGACCTAGTGCACTGGCAGCCACCCCAAATATTCACACCTCCCCTGTGCATGCACACACACCCCCTGCACCTCCCCCCCACAATATACAAGAGTAAGACTTTATTTTGAACTATTATGCAATCACCCCTATGAATACTACTCAAAAAACCAAATCAGGACAACAATTATTTCTTTAAATAAAATTTAAAAATATTATGGTAGGTGTTTGATTTTTAATATATGATTTGTTCTCATCTATAATTGTTAAAATGATATCTTCTAAAATATTTTATTTGTGCAGCCCTTGACAACTCACCAAAACTTGTTAAGTGGCCCTCCCATTGAAATAATTGACCACCCTGTTATAGACTAATTTATTCAGAGGTATATGTCTTCAGAAACAGCAGCTTGGCTTCTTCACATGATACAAATGGACCTGCAAAAACAAAATAGTAATTTAAATACAAAGGATTGGGAAGAGAAGAGGAAAGGAGAGGGTCACGGCTGAAAGAGGCAAAGGTGGTAAGCAAAGCAGTAAAACCACAGGGGCATAGGGGTTATAGAAGCTGGCCCAGGTAATGGGATAAGAACCTGTAGTCTCTATTTGGACCATTCTTAATACAATCCAATGTGTGGATGATTTCTCATTCTGCAACTTGCATTCAAGTTGTTTTTTAAAGTTTTGTTATTTAAAAACAGCTACTCTGATCAGCAATGGGTTGTCCAGGGGGGCTAAAGTGTTCTGCCACAGATGTGTGTCTTTCTGGAACTGATGTGAGATCAATTTATTCTTTCATATAGTGAATGCCCCATCCGTCCAACTGAGATATCAGAGGAGCACTGTAAGCAGGTGATGGCATATATGATATTAGTAAAGGATCAATCAAATTAATGAACCCCAGATGTTACATCTGTGCTATTTGATCCAGTGATGATGTAGTTTGTATTAATGAAGGGGCACAGCTAGCAACTGGGTCCATGGCAAGGCCTGGTACCTTGGTGAGCATAGGAGATAGGTAGCCTGTTGCTAGAGAAATGTCATTTGAGGCTGGGGTCTGCCCGTAAGTGAGGACAGGCTTGTTGTCCACGGCTGCCTTGGGACAGTCATTTTTATCCAAGATGGATTGCAGGTCATTAATTATATGTTCAAGCTGGGAGCTGCAGGTGACAACTAAAGTGATTTTATTGTCCTTGTCATGGGGTTAGTATTGTTGCACCAGGCCGCGCAACAGACCCATGTGCAACCTGTGCTCAAAGGATATACTGAGAGCATTCTGAGATGCACAGAAAAGCATCTATTTACAGTTAACTGCAATGAAATGCCTCACAGTAATGCTGCATGAACAACTTCTTAAAAAACAAAACTGCATTTCAGGATGTGCTTCATCAAAGACACAAGATATTGACACTTTTTTATGCTTAGAAGGTGCCCTTATGCTGCATTTTTGTATTCTGTTTGCAAACTCCTCACTGGATCAGTTGTTCTGGGAACATTTAGAATCAGTTGTTTAAGGGCTTGTCCCTACCCTAAAGAGCCAATGATCTAGTGATATCTTTGTGTAAAACAACACAAGGGATGGAGATGGGATAACAAGAGTAATGGCAGCAGAAGGCAGGGCAGAGTGGTACCTTATGGATTAAATAATTCTGAGAGCTTGCTTTGTCAGATGCTGCACGGGACCTGCAAGGAGCAGGGTTCTAAATAGAGAGCAATAATTTAAATACAAAGGATAGGGAAGAGGGAGGAAAAGCCTCCAAACATGGTATCTGGGTTGGGTTTATGGAAACGGATCATCAGGGAAACAGACTTTCTAAAAGTGGATTTGAACTCTGCAACTGCTTGCTTTATGCACCCGCCAGCTAGCACAATCTGACAAAACGTTTAAGATACCATTGGATGTTTCTTAAATGTCAAATCCTTTTCCTTCCTTACTGCATTATCATTCCAGAAATTAACTTGTATTGAAGTAGCAACTTTCAGCTCCAATCAAGAAAGATAGATATCATGCCTATGTCTAATTAAAAAAACATGGTCTCTTCTCCAAGAAACTTAGACATAAAAATATAGTGGTGCCTGAATTGTTCAGGCCTGAGTAGAATTGGAGTAAGAATGTTTAGATACAGTCCTATGTATCAATTGGAAATATAAGGTACAACAAAACGTAAAACAATTTTTCTAACATTAGAACAGGGACAACAGATGAGAAATAAAGAAGTTCAATAAGACCTCCACTGTCATGTCCCTATTCAAGTTTCACTTCCTTAACTATGACATGGGATTCCTGAAAGCTGTACCAATGCTTGCAGGGGACTTCTGGCAGTTTGAAAATACTGTGATTTACTGTCACGGGGGGGGGTGCAATTTATTGCGATACACAATTTTCTTTCAATTTCAAATGTAAATTTCTTTCAGCTCCACTATAAAATGTAGTTTTACTGGGAAAGGTTTGGGAAAAATGACTGTTTTGTGTTTTCCCTATGTGATGATGATGATGTATTCCTATGACATGCCCCTTGTGTCATACACGGAGGTATAGCTTCCAGTGTCTGATACCAGCTGGGAGTGGATTTTCAGTACAGCTTTGGGGCTTTCCTCTCCTTGCCCCCCCCCCCCCAATGTTGTGGTAAAAAGTATATTTACTTGATATCTTATCATATACCCTGCACCCAGTCCTTATATTTATTTATTTTGGTTGAAGAAACAAGGATTCTCCCCCCTGTCTAATATTTAGAAGTACTACTTAATAAATTTAGGCTAAATGATGTATGTGTTCTCCTCCTCCCCTCTCATCTATAATGGCACAATGAGAAAGTCCAATAGGTCTTCATGGATCCATCTCTTCCCTAGCTATACTGTGCCTGATTTGTTGTCACTATAATACAGAGTAGGGACCTACAATGGATCCCCCCTTCACTCTTCAATTTCATCATTTTTAAGCCATCATTATCTTAGTTTCTACCAACTGTTTACATTTCTTTCTAAACCAAATTCTTGGACTATGTCTACGCAAAACTCCAACCACCATCCTGTGTTTCAGGAAATACCAATGAGAATGGAAGCTGGGATCTAATACAAAGCAAGGTGGAGGAGGGAGATGTTGGAGAGCTAATGTTAGATTGGCGCACTGCATTTTTTCTCTTCCTAATTACACAACTTTTTGAGAAAGTATCTGTGTCATTATGCAATGTTCATACCATTGCAAACTGACTAGTCTGTCCAGACTCTTGTAACTTGGCATCTTGGGGTTGCAAAATATTATATGATTTTACAAATTGACAGCATTCTCTCAAGGCTGGGGCCTAAGCCAGCTAAAGAACAATGAAGAACCTTCCCTTTCTTTTACATAAGTTTTTTACTATTAACCTAGTAGTCATATAGGGGGTAATGGTCGGCAATAGTGTGTCTTTTTTGTATATGGCTGTAATTTCTTTGTTTTCTCTGTCAGATATCGTTTAAATAGAATATTGAAGAATAAGGCTCTGAAAAACTTGATAGACTGACAGCAACAGACCAGATGCTCTCGCCTTATAAATTAGGAGAAGATTATGCGTAGCCAGCTGGACCATATAAATGTCCAGTTTTTATACTATGCCATGATCTTTGGTGTTTATCATGTGGTTTAGCATCTGGTCAGTCCTGTTTGCACCTCCCATATATCTGTTCTAATCAGACAGTGAGGGGTTTATTTATGTGCATAGCTTGGTATCAACTGGGAATTGTTCTAGTGGTCTTGCGTTCTGGTATGAAATGACATGTCCTTTGCATCACAGCTATCAGTTCTTTAAAAGTGTTTTTTTTCCCTTGCAGCATAATTGTAAGCCTTCCAGAGCAAGAGCAATTAATTGTAAATAGGTCCTTTTCTTTATGTCTTAGCATTACCTCAGTATTGCCTAGAGTGAAGAAATACAGATGTTAAAATTGGCTTTAAAAATGAGATAACTTCACCGTTCAGTTTCCCACAGAAAATGTTTGATTTATATCTCCATAAACCTGAAAAATCCTGCTATTTTATCTTGAGTTCCCTGGCATTTGGTGAATCCCCAGTTTCAAGAGTGGTCAGACTCCTTTCCCAGTTTTTGAAATGGCAATATTTTGTCCTCATTGGTTGCAGAGGAAACTTCCAAAATGGTACCCCCACAAAAGCTGTAGGACCATAAGGCAAAGACAAAGAACACAATAATTATTATTATTTTAAATCTTATTATTTTCAATCCAGAGTTATGGTTCTATTTTTTAAACACTTTCATTTTTTAAAATGGGGTCCTTGAGGGCAGAGGAACTCAGTGTCCAGGACGAGTGGTCGTTCCTTAAGGAAATGATACTCAGGGCCCAAGGGGTGTCCATCCCGACAAGAAGCAAGGGGGGCAGGAGTGTCCGTAAGCCCCCCTGGCTCACCAAGGGCGTCCGGGACTGCCTGCTTGCCAAAAAGGCGGTGTACGCCTGGTGGAAGGGGGGTGAAATCTCCAAAGAGGAGTATACCTCCTCTGCTCGGGCCTGTAGGCGAGCTGTT
>NW_017729034.1:93597701-93601716 GCF_001723915.1 Gavialis gangeticus
AATGGGCACAAGTTGATGGAGAGGAGGTATAGATTGGACATCCGCAAAAACTACTTCACAGTTAGGGCGGCTAGGAGCTGGAACCAACTTCCAAGGGAAGTGGTGCTGGCCCCTACCCTGGGGGTCTTTAAGAAGAGGCTGGATGCCTACCTGGCTGGACTCATTTGAGTCCTGTTTCTTGTTTTGGGGTTTTGTTGTTCTCCCGCCCTGGCGGGGGGTCGGGCTAGAAGATCTATTAGGTCCCTTCCGACCCTAAATCTATGAAACTATGAAACTATTTGGCACTACTGACCAGGGGAATGTGGGGAAAGTAGACTTAATGGATTCCTTTGTTTGAATGCAATGGGCTTCACAGTAAATACGTAGAGAAGTTGTTTTTAAACTGGAGACTAGTCTGAGTGTAGAGGAATATTGTGTTTATTGCTGTGGTTATAATGTTGAGTCAGTTGGAATGCCTTCACTGAAATCATTTTCCATCAGAAAGTACCATTTGTTATAAACTGAACTTTTGTTCAGAAGAACAAAATCAGATTTCATTGTCAATGTAATCTGCCCCCAAAAACTTAAATCTAAGTATTGACCTGCTCTAGATATTATGGTTTTTGTAGCATAATAACTCTTATTTAGCTGAAAATATTTAGGAATATATTGTCTAATTTTGTTTTGCCAGTAGATGACACTATTGCTTCATAATTACAGCTCCTACAAACACAGCACAAGCATTTTTGTATACAGTGTTAACAATATTTGTTAACTTCGTCCTCAGGATGCAGTGACCCCCTATCCTAAAGGAGTGATCATTTCAAACATCATTCTTGGGTGATTAAAAAGCCCAGAATGCTTTTTTTATTTTTTAATGGCAAAGATATATTTTTTCTCTCATTCCGTATCCAGACAAAACAGCTATAGCAGGATAGATCACTGGTGCCTTTTTGTCCCCTTGTTTGAAGAGCTTTAGTTCAAAGTGCCCTGCCACCATTTTTCAGCATGGGGATGCTGATACACGTGACACTCCCGGCACTTTTCATTAGCGCAGCTCTTGGATAATTAAAGCACCCTCTCCCACTGCTGGAGCACACCTATAAACACCCTTTCTGAAGAGCTGTCTTTGTAACATCAAAAGAACCACTCAGGCAAAGCAAAAGTAAATCAGGAGAAAACACCTATCAAACCTGATATGGAGAATGTCTCTTCCTGCACATAAACACAAGTTAATGTATTTCTTAAGTAACGAAATATTTACTATAATAATTAAGGATAGACATTTCACACAGTCACATATGAGACACATAGGAGCCTGCTTAAAAATATCATAGGTATAGTAAGATAAACTGGAAGTGATGCCTCATTATTTCTTTTCAGAAGGTCCAGCCACAAACTTATATCCTCTTGCATTATGCAATTGCCATCAATATTTTGTAGTTTACCTTTTCTGAGTAGGCTCAGCTCAGCTTAAGCTTCACAGTCATCACTGATGCCACCAGGTTGTGATGTTCCATGTCTACACAAGTATGCTACTAGGTGATCCAGGGACCACCACAGAGCAGTCACCCTGCTTCACATACATACCATTTGCCCCCACTGTATCTTGATCTGGCCCTCTTCCTTGGATCTTTCAAGCATTTTGTAACAACCTTGTATCAGCAGGACATTGGCTACCATGGCCCCAACTTACCTGTACCAAGTTAGGGTGTTATGTCTTGTAGTTGTGTCAGGGTTGACTAATTTTAATAGGTTAAAAATGGATTGAGCAGCGGTGGTGGTCGGGGCAGGCAGACTGCACTGTAGTCCCCGGGAGCAGAGGGAAGACTAACCCCCTACCCTGTCCCCCTGCCTAAGGGACCATGCCGACTGGCCTCTGGCCATACTCCTGCTGCTGCAGCGGCAAGGGGGGAGCGACCGTGACAAGGGCAGCAGCCCCTTGCATGGTTTCCCAGATCTTGAGCCTCTTCCCAGTGGGGGCGCCGCATTGCAGGTGGGAGTGGGGCAGCCAGAGCTACTGCAGCTGCGCAAGATAAATGGCAGTGGGGCCGGGGGAGGTTTGGGGGGCTATGGCCCCCTCTGAGCCCTGATGCTGCCGCTCATCCCATGCAGTCCACAGCAGCTCAACTCAATACAGGGGTTGCTACATCACGGGCCCTACTTCCTCACTGCTCTGGTGGCAGGGGTGGGGTCAAAGCCGCAGAAGTCCATTAACTTGAATAAGCTTTACACCTTGTCTTTAATGCAAAAAATTCCACTTCAGGTAACACTATAATTTCTCTTGGGTCTCCACATGTAATTTACATCGCTCTTTCTGTCATTGAACCAGATTTTGCAGAGCCCAAATCTAGCTCTGTATAGATAGTGGTCTACTCGTAAACACAACCTTTAGTACCTATACTTACTGTTTACAGGAAGTGACTTTGTCTATAAATATTCCAAATGTAGCAGCAGTTCTCAGCCATTTGAGACTCCAGGCCCCATTCGTAGCTCTTTTGAACTGAACAGTACCCTATTTCAAAAACTAATTCACTTACACAATGCATACCTCCCCATCCAAAAGCTGGGCAGTTAGTGGGAAGAGAGGTGAGCACTTGCCTCCTTGCACAGGGGCCTGTTCCAGTGAGGGCTTACCCTCTCTTTCAGGCACAGGGAGGTGGGGCAAGTCCTTGCCTCCTCACATCCCGTGGCACCTTTAAAAACATCTCGTGGCACTCCAGCTGAGAGTCACTGCTCTAAACACCACCACAGCTGCTCAGGGTGTGGACAGATGTAGCACTTAGTGTTCTAAATACACTTGAAACCCCAAAGGTCTACTTGTGCAGGCCACTTCAGATTGGCTTAAACTTCCTGGAACATTTCAAAAGCACACTGGGAAAATCCAATCCTATTTTGAGCCAGTTTTCCTTGAACCAGCCTAATGTTATGAGCAGACAGAGAACATCCTGTGCCTAGCATCTGTTCAGTTCTCCGGGCACCCCAAACTGCACTGCTCCTTCTTCCCCTCCAAGCCCAAGCTGGAAAATGGGAATGCTCTGGGGTGCAACCAGGTTTCTACTGCCCAACTGCTTATGGAAACCACAATCTGCAGAAGTGGGGAAGCAGAAATCTCTGTCATTTTCACCCCCCTGTTAAGAACCATGAGCTGGGGTCCCAGGTTAACTAACAGGGTGAGGGAAGGAAGCCAAATTTTGAGGAGGAGATTTTCAGCCCCTGCTTGTGGTGGCTGGGTGGTTGTACCTGTAAGGTAAACCCCTGTCAGTTGCTGTGTGGCGATTGGAGGTGGGGGGGACAACTATTGCACAATGGGTACTTAATAGAACAGACTGGTGGTCAATTCTATACTTGATATGAAGTGAATTAGCCCACTAACTGGTAATTGTTCCTCTCTGTGCTGCACTCTTGCTGCCAGCCCTGTTCTACAGGTTTCACCCTGTGTGCATATCTCTGTGCAATTGCTGGCAATGCAATGTACATGAGCAGCTAGAAAAGCCAAGTGCTTGGTGGGGAGGGGCCCAGAATACCCAGTCCCTTGGGAACTACAGGCAGGTATCCAAACAGCCCCCACCACCTGGCCACACTTCCACTCCAACCCCCTAATCCAGTCCATATCTTCCTCTCCACCTAGAGGAATCAAGGGAAATTCCAGGAGTTGACCCATGGGAGGCATAGAAAAGCAGGGCTGGAAGGGACCTCCAGAGGACTTCTAGTCCAACCCCCTGCCTGAGGCAGGATCATCCCTATCCAAATTATCCCATGCAAGTATAATATAAACTAAAGCACCTACTTTGGACTCATTCAAAAGGCATCTGGATGTTTATCTTGCTGGGATCATTTGACCCCAGGAGACTTCCTGCCTATGGCAGGGGGGATAGACTTGATGATCTCACAAGGTCCCTTCCAGCCCCTAATGTCATCCAAATTGCTAATAAAAATGCTGAACAGCACTGGGTCCAGGAAAAACCCTTTTGGGACTCCACTTAAAACCTGCTGTCATTCTAACATGGAACCATGAATAATTCAGCTATTGACT
>NW_017729034.1:93606716-93607582 GCF_001723915.1 Gavialis gangeticus
AGGGGGGATAGACTTGATGATCTCACAAGGTCCCTTCCAGCCCCTAATGTCATCCAAATTGCTAATAAAAATGCTGAACAGCACTGGGTCCAGGAAAAACCCTTTTGGGACTCCACTTAAAACCTGCTGTCATTCTAACATGGAACCATGAATAATTCAGCTATTGACTCAGTTATCTATCCATCTTGGAGCAGTTTTGTCCAGGCCCCATTTCTCCAGTTTTTTTAATGAGAAGGTTATGCATGGCCTTGTCACAAGCCTTTCTGAAATCCAGATATACTATATCTACATTCCCTTCATCTACCCAAGTAGTTACTTTGTCAAAGGAAGAGATTGGGTTTGTCTGACAATTTATTTTTCATAAATCCATGCTGGCTGCTTGTGACCAGCCTTTCCTCTTCCAGATGCTTCCAAATGGCCTTCCTTAGGATATGCTCCAGAAACTTATCACGTACTGAGCTGAAGCTATCTCATCTATAGTTCCCTGGGTCCTCTTCCTTGCCTTTTTTTGAAGAGGTTGGCCCTTTTCCAGTCCTCTAGTACCTGGCCCGTCTTCCACAACTTAATGAAGATAATTGCTAGTGGCTCCAAGTTCTCCTCTTCTAGTTCAGGACCCTGGGATGAAGCTCATCTGGCTCAGCCAACTTGAATGCATTCAGACCCAACAGAATCTTTCTGACAGTCTCTTTCATTATCAGTCAGTCTTACCTCAGTCCCAGGTAAGCTTTTTGAGACAGTTATCCTGGTGCATGCCTGTGAGGGGCCAGCAAGTGAGATTATGCTTGGTGCAACCAACATGGGTTCATTAGACGCAGGTCCTGTCAAACCAACCTGGTGATCTTCTATGACCAGGTCACCAAATCCTT
>NW_017729034.1:93608622-93612807 GCF_001723915.1 Gavialis gangeticus
AAGAGGAGGCTGGATGAACACCTCGCTGGGGTCGTTTGACCACAGTACTCTTTCCTGTTATGGCAGGGGGTCGGATTTGATGATCTGCTTCCGACCCTACCAACTATGAAACTATTATCTCCTTCCTCAGCTTGCCCCCTTTCTTACCTAGATAATTCCTATTAGGTGACAGGCAGCTTAATTTCTTTGTGAAGACTGAGACAAAGTAGCTGTTGAGTAGATCTGCCTACTTTGTATCTTTAGTTAGGAGTTCCCTCTGGCTTATTAAGGGAGGCCGGACAGCTTCTTTGGTCCTTCTTCTCTGGCCAACATACCTCTTCTTGCCCTTAACCTTCTTTGCCAGGTGCAGCTCATTCTTTATCTTTCCCTTACTGATTTTGTTCCTGCAGGTTCTTGCTATTTCCTTGTCTGTGTCCTCAGTGATCTTGCCCATTCTTCCATTGCCTGTATGCTTTCCTTTTGCATTTGAAACATCTTAGAAGCTCCTTGTGCAGCCACATTGGTCTCTTGCCATTCTTCTTGTGCTTTCCTTGTGTTGAGACAGTTTCTTGTTGGGCTTCCAACCCTGTGCCCCATAAAAGCTCCCAGACCTCATGGATGCCTTTATCCTTCAATCTATCCTCCTATGTCAACATGCCTTGAGTTGAATGAAATCCTCCTTTTTGAAATGTAATTGCATCCTAATTTTGCTGACTTCATGCCTTCCCTGTCTCAAGATCTAGATTTCTAACATATCTTGCTAGCTTCCTCCCAAGTTACCCATCACCTTCCCATCCTCCCCCAGTTCTTCCCTGCTGGTCAGGACAAGATCCAAGATAGATGATTTCCTAGTTGTATCTTCCACTTTCTGGAAGAGAAAGCTGTCCTCCAAACAAGTTAGGAATTGGCTTGATGTTTTATGTGCATCTGCATTGTCTGGAAAATTCAGTTCTCCCATCAGTACCATCCCATAATTTTTTAATAGATTTGTCATCTGCTTGAAAAGTACCTCATCCACCTCCTCTTCCTGATTAGGTGGCCTATAATAAATCCCCACCATTATATTGGTGCCACTTCTTTTACCTTTCATCTCTACCCAAATGTATTCTGCTTGCTGTCTTCTTCCTCCTGAACCAGGAAACAAGTCTATGTGTTTTTGATATACAAGGCAACACCACCACCTTTTCTGTCAACCCTGTTCTTCTGAAACAGAGTGTAATCCTTGATATGCATATTCCAGTCATAACAGCTGCCCTACGAGGTCTCAGTGATGCCAGTCAGATCATAGTTCTTTTCACAGGCTGCAGCTTCCAACTCATCTTGTTTATTCCCTCATACTTCTCAGATTTGTATACATGCATCAGATGTATTTTGCATTTTAACCTCCTCACTTCCTTTTTGCACCACTTGTTGCAGTCCTAGAGTTCTCTGGCCCTTTCCCAGAGCTGAGTTGCTTCTTTGAGTTCTTTCCCCTCTGGACCACATGCTCTGTTGCTGGTGAGCTTTGATCACCATCCCCACAAAACCTAGTTTAAAGCCCTCCTTATTAGGTTGGCCAGATGACAGCTAAAGATGCTCTTCCCCATTCTCATCAGATGGATCCTATCTCTTGATAGCAGCCCTCTTCCCAAAAAGATTCACTCATTGTCAAGGAAGCTGCAGCCTTCATGTCAACACCACCATCTCATCCATGCATTCACTTCCAGAATACAATGGTCTCTGCCTGGACCCCTGCCTTCCACAAGAAGGATTGATGAGAACACCACTTGTGCTACAAGCTCCTTAATCCTCCTGCCAAGAGCCTTATAGTCACCTCTAATCTGGTCTGTGTCATGCCTGGCAGTATCATTGGTGCCTACATAGACAAGCAGGATGAGGTAGTGATCCGAAGGATGGATGAGTTTTGGCAGACTCTGTGACAGCCTGAATTCAGGCTCCAGGCAGGCAGCACACCTGAAGGACAAATTGTTGTCTCTGTCTCCTCCAGAAGAGAGTCACCAACTACCACCACCCCTCTCTTCCTTTTTGGTGCAGTGGTCCTGGAGCCCCTGTCTTCGAGGGCTTGCACTTTCTGCTCTCTAAGCTGCTGCCTCCTCTGACTCATGCCTGCAGATGTCCTCTGCTCTGCCTCTTCCTCAGCAGCTCCACTGCAGAGTGTTTGAAAGCAGTTGCTGACTTCAATCCACTCTTCTTCAATTCTGGGGGCCCTCCTTCTTTGAGTAGTCACATGCTGCCACTTCTTCTTATTGCCCTTTGGCCCCTCCAGTGCCAGCCTCTCATAACTTTTGTCCAAATAATCTTCCTGGTCCCGGATGCAATACAATATGGATGCCTGTCCTTCCAATCCGTGAATCTTCTCCTCCAGTTTACACCTGGTGCAGACAAAGTGCTCTTGACCCTCTGGGAAGGTCAAACATGGCACATCCCATGCAGGTCACAACAGCTGACTCAGACTTCATTTGGGCCTCCTTTGCTCCTTGGAGCACACCTATGCTATAAGGATTAAAAAAAAGAGAATACACACCACAAGAACCTGCACATTAAACACCCACACCAGGGTTCTTACCCACACTCACACACACACACACACACACACACACACACACACACATGCATGGATATTCACAGTCTCCTGCTCCCTGGTTACCACTTTGGGAGAACTCGCTAGGGCTAGGCAAATTCCTTCTCTGTTTGCTGCCCTTTGTTTGCTGCAGGATGGTCTGGGGTCTCTTGTCACCTCCTGGTGGTGTTTTGGCATCAGTGCGATTCCTGAAAAATACGAGTTCTACTTAGACCCCTTAGCAGTGTACGTGTGGACATTTCTGTCCAGGGACAATTGTGAAACAGTTCCCACCAGTAACGTTCTTGAAACAGTTCATGTCACATCTGTCTGCACCCTTATTTAGTGCAACAAAAATGTACGCATTCTCAGTGGGTCTGTTAACTCTTGCTCTAAATGCCACTGGTGGAAGTAAATGAGCTTCCTCCTCTCAGGGCTTGTCTTTAAACAAAAAGGTAAAGGAACAGAGTTATATCTGAAAATCACACCTCTTCTTGCAGATGCATTACCCTCCTAAACTGTGAAACTCAGTGCCTGCAACTGAAATAGTGGCTAAAATAGTTTTAATTTCAACCGCTTTAAAAGCAATTAATGGAAAACACTGAAAGGGAAGACTCTGTATGGGTTAGGTTGGGGGCCTGCAATCTTTAGGAATGTCTGTACAGGAGGCAGACTACACTTGCCATGCCCTTGGCATTATAGGTGGGTTTTCTGAACTTCCTTTAAAACCAGATCTTCCAATGGGATAGCACCCACAGTCTAGTTCTATTCAATTTGCCTTACTTGGAACATCAATTTTCTATTGCAGGGCTGAGCCCCCTGTGTTTCAAATTGTATTCAGTTAAGAATCTAGGACCTATACACCTTCTCTGGAGAAACAAGGGCCTTTCCCAGGGATTTTTTTGTTTGTTTGTTCAAATATGCAATTATAGTTATCATCAGTGACTCAACAGCACTGGCTGCTGGTATACAATTGAGAGTTCATGTAACCTAACTCTAGAAATGTCTGACCAGTATTAACAGACCTGTGTCAGAATACAGGCAGAATCAACAAATGATTCATCAGGATGGGCAGAAAGCAAAATTTTTTGTCCATACCTGACAGTGCGACCAGTTATTATTACCCTGGGGAAATCCTACCCTTGGATATGAGAGTCTTGTAAAGGAGAAGTACCAGAGCTTTTTGAAGACTCATTATTGGGTTATTAGGCATTGTAAGCAAATACCCAACCTGACAGTTTTTACACAGTAATGATAAGAAAAAAAATAAGGCCTCACCTTTTAACTCTGTTGGGGTATATTGCAGGAAGGAGGTACTGTCTCATGTGCTGGTATTCCTGTGCTTCAAAATGGTGAACAGGGTTTAGTTGAAGAACCCCCACTGCCACCCCTGGAGCGCACCATCAATCAGCTGGTAAGTTCCTCAAAAACCTAAGCCCAGGGATAGACAACATAAACATAGGTCCCATCTGCTCACAGATCTGGATTGATCGTCTGTATCAGGCCAGTGGAATGGCTTTAAATCTTCATGGGCAACACAATCAAAAGACTGACCCACATGGAGTGTGGAACCCTTTGTGACTATGGGTGCCTGTAGACGTGCAGGGATGCTGCTCTGACATGCTGTAATTACAGCGTATCAATGA
>NW_017729034.1:93617807-93621236 GCF_001723915.1 Gavialis gangeticus
TGATCGTCTGTATCAGGCCAGTGGAATGGCTTTAAATCTTCATGGGCAACACAATCAAAAGACTGACCCACATGGAGTGTGGAACCCTTTGTGACTATGGGTGCCTGTAGACGTGCAGGGATGCTGCTCTGACATGCTGTAATTACAGCGTATCAATGAATTGAGTCTGCTGGAGTGTGCTAATTAGCATGCTCCAGCAGCCTCCGCCTCTCATGTATTCAGTGTCTCTGTGCTTCAGACGGTGGCAGGGGTGCTTTAACTAAAGTCCACTGATTGAGCTTTAAAGCACCCCCACCGCCATTTTGAAGTGTGGAACACTGAATACACAAGACACTGTGGGTGCTTTAATTAGAGTGGCTCTCAGAGCTACTCTAATTAAAACACCCTGCACCCCAGAGCACATGTAAAGATGCCTTATGTGCTCAGGACACTGGCATAAGCAACACTAGCAGAAGTGCGTGCTTGCTGCATCTTCATCAGGAGGGTTTGCTGATATTTTGGCATGAGTAGTTAAATGTAGATAAGATCATTGGTTTGGAGGGCTGGAAGTATTCCTTTGTCCCCAGCCTCTTTGCAAAACCTGTTTACTTCAGTGTTGCAAAGGAGTTCAGCATTTGCTGCTAAGAAAGATGTGAGTAGCCCCCATTCATTTCAGTGCAGTGTGTTGACTCTGTTGTTCTGATGGAGTTGCTCCAGGCCCAGGCTGACCATTCTATCCTAACCTGTCATTTTAGCAGCAACATCCAGTTACTTTCAGACAGGGGCTAAATGTCCAGTGTCACTACATTGCCCCCAGGGTCTGACCCTTGGTCCACAGCTGACTTTAAAGAGAAAGGTAATTAAATTTGGGACAGATAGAGAGCGAGCAGGAATAGTAAGGAATAAAACTAGGATTAAAATGGGGCATAATTCAATTAAGGAAAAAGAATATGTAAACAGTGAGTGAAGAGCATTTACTAATATCCCTGGTATTATATCTACCAAAACTTAGGTGTTTTTTTACAATGTCAGCAGCTGAATTTGTTTTGATTCCAGTCCTGACCTGTTCACAGTAGTCAGAAGGATCATCCCGTCTTCGACTATGCTTAGAGAAAACAATGGGAAGAAGGAATTACTCAAGGTGGTAAAGCATAATATCACAATTTCTGCTTAATATCACATCATGTTTCATTCATACAGCCACATACATCTCACATCCAGGCCTAAAACCTTGCATATTGTCTTCCATGCCACAACATCTCTGTGATATATCCTCATTACCTATCCACAGAACTAAAATTCTTCTCCATTTCCTATCTCAGTTACTGAATTGTTCCTTTCCTTGGTCTTGACCAATGCAATCTTACCCTGCTGATAGTCATCCAGAATAATGCAGGAAAGATTATGTTCCTAGCCTATCACCTTGCCATTATTTCTATATAATGCCATTGACTATAATTGCCATAAATATATATCTACATGTTTGTCACCATGTATCACCATTGGCTTTCCCTCCTATGTCACATAAAACAATATGCTTTTCTTTACTTTTCAGGCCCTTCTCAGACCACCCCCATCTTAAATATCATCCCCCAATTCAATACAAATAGGTCAGCTACCAAATTTGAACAACTCAAGATGCCAGCTGCCACAACCCAGTTGCTGTACTTTCAAGCAAAACTCAGAGGAACAAAACCAACAACAGTCTCCCTTTTAACACTAACTCTTATAAAAAATGTCTTACAAAACCAGAGTAACTTTTCAAATATTTTACCCACTATGAATGCCCCTCACTTTCAAAGAGAAAGCCCTCTTCTTGGAAAGCAAAGACATTGATAACATAGGAAAAGTTTCTTCTACTTCTCCCTCACATCTTAGTACTAGTATTTTGGATAACTTCCTCTTACATTTAAGGTAGCTCATAAAGTGTGTGGTGATAGACCATCTTTTATAAAAACATAGCATTTCTCTGAGGAAGAGGCATCAACCTTAAGTCACAACCATTTTGGCTAGGTCTGGAATCTGCTGTGGCATATGTGTGGATACAGTTCATGCCAAAATTAGTGTTAGTGAATATTATTGAAGCAAAGTACAGGATTTGTTTGAATGAAAAAATGTTTTTTCAGCTAGGCAAGGATTTTTGTGATATCTTTACTGGACCAACTGTAGAGATGAGAGGGGGACAGACATTTTTTGGCTAGTTCTGTACCCTCTGGTTTCAATCAGGCTTTTTTGTCCTAATCAGAAAAGAATGTTTTCCACTCAGTAGACACAGATATTGCTCCATAAATGGGAAAAACAGCCAGTGACATTCGTTTGGTCTAAACTGATGAATCTTGAAACCACATCTTCACCTGGGAAGAAACACTTATGATAAAAGCCTGAAAGAACTAGGCAATCAGGGCTCATTGTAGAGGTGATATCTTTCATTAGACCAACAAGATTTTTGAAAAAAAAAAAACTTTAATTGCAAGCATTCAGGTACAAACACCCCTCATCAGGCATCAGAGAAAAGTTTGTAAAAGTTCATTTTAAAAATCAGCTAAAATTTGATATCTTCCATGAAAGAACTAGGTGTATTTAATCTGTAGAAGAGAAGACTACTGGGAGATTTGATAACAGTCTTCAAAGGGGATGATGAGGTCGAACGGTTATAAACTCCTGCAAGACCGTTTCAGGCTGGACGTAGGGAGGAATTTCTTTGCTGTCCAAGCCCCTAGGGTCTGGAATAGCCTGCCACCAGAAGCTGTTCAAGCACCCACATTGCATGCCTTCAAGAGAAATTCGGATGCTTATCTTGCTGGGATCCTATGACCCCAGCTGACTTCCTGCCCCTCGGGCAGGGGGCTGGACTCGATGATTTTCCAAGGTCCCTTCCAGCCCGAATGTCTATGAAATCTATGAAATACCTGAACAGAGCAGGAATGGAGGTGGGCTTTTCTCTGTGGCCACAGGGGATAGGATGAGGAGCAATGGCCTCAAGATGAAGCAGAGGAAATTTAGACTGGAGATTAAGAGGAACTTTCTAACTGTGAGGGTGGTCAAGCCTTGGAACAGAGAAGTTGTGCAATTTCTATCCCTGGAAATTTTCAAGGGCCAGTTGGACAGACACTTGGCTGGGATAGTTTAATCACGAGTACTCCTGCCTAGATCTGGGGACTGGACTAAGTGATCTCATGAGGTTCCTCCCAGCCCTACTTTCCTATGAGGCCTGATCCTATCTAAGCAATCTAATTAACTACCAGGTCAGCTAAACAAAGCATGAAACTAGAGTGACACTCTGTGGCAAAATAGGAGTAGTGCAACTTTTTCCTCTATTCCCATCATACAACAATACAGTATCTTTGTGTTGACTGATATGATTTTTATGCTGCCCTTCTCCAAAAAGTCTCAAGGTAGTTCACAGTAAAAGACAGAATAACTTATAAAGAAACAGATAAAATGTAAAAT
>NW_017729034.1:93626236-93639244 GCF_001723915.1 Gavialis gangeticus
TTAGGTTTAATCCATCCTTTCAGGTGAATATGAAAATTGTTTCCTTGCAGTTCCATAAAAATTCCATCTTTTGGTAGTTTTACCAGTAGTGAGAACTTTGTTCACACTGCTGTAGTTAGGGAGACAGATGAGTCAAATTATTTCTTATTACATAAGGGGTGTGTGTGTGTGTGTGTGTGTGTGTGTGTGTGTGTGTGTGTGTGTGTGTGTGTGTGTGTGTGTGTGTGCAGAACAACATAAAGAAATAGATAAAATGTAAAATAAGAATGTGTGTACACATGGCATATAACAAAAGTACCTCAAACAGAATTTTTATTTCTAATTATTATATTTTTATAGGAAAACTAGAAACCTCAGAACCAGATTTCAGTCACTATATGTAACCCTTTATGAGCTGGTCCATAATTTGATTTCTTTTCTTGCATGTCTGCCTAGTACGGCTTTTGTTTTCACCTTTGAAATCTTGCTGCCTCAAAAGCAGAAAGATGGCTCATGACCCCACAAAGAGCAAAAGCTTGTTTTTGTTCTGACCAGTTTTGAAAAGAGTGAATGTTGTTCACAATTGTCACACCATAATGGTGGCATCGATGCGCGAGGCACCAAGATGGCGAGCCCCACCCTCCTTCCCGCAACCATCACAAAAGAGTAAAACAAACGCTGCCATACCACTACTTTCATTATCAGAGCGTCACCAACATAGATGAGGTCGGCCGGTCTGCAACGCCAAATAAGGCCCGAACACAGAACCCTGAGAGGTGATAGGTGAAAACAGCCAGCTCACCGTTGAACGCGTCACCTGAGTGATATAAGGGAGCGCACAGCAGCACCCAAGCAAGGTCATTCATCACCTACTTCGATTATCACAACGGACGCTAGCCTGATCACCTAGCTTCTGCCTCCCGTTCGCGATTAGCAGCCGCCGAACGCCGCTTCATTGCCGGCCCCGACATGATTAGCAGTCTACTTCTCTGCATCTCGTTTGTCTCCTCAACGCTCACTGTGAGTAAATAAACCTGTACCTTCAACTACTCTCCGCCTCTGTGACTATCACCTCACCACCTCCTATCAGGCGACGTGAGCTGGACTCGCGTTAATCGTCCCATAGAGAGCTAAACGACCCTTCTAACCCCGCTGTTCCGGTCCCTTGCGCTGCGATCAGACAGCAGCATGACAACAATTTCTTTGAAACAAAGCTACTCATCTGTGGTGAGGCATGTAGAACAAGATACGTCCCAAGATTTCAGTGGAACAAAAGAGTTCCCCAGCCTATAGGTATGCTGCTGGATCCTTCTCCCTAGATGCAGCGCCTTGCACTTGTCTATGTTGAATTCCATCCTATTCTCATCTGCCCACCTCTGTAATTTGTCTGGATCTAGCTGGATTCTGTCCCTCCCCTCCAGCGTATCCACCTCACCCCACATCTTGGTGTTGTCAGTGAATTTAGACAGCGTGCGTTCCACACACACATCCAGATCACTGATAAAGATGTTGAACAGTACAGGCCCCAGGACCGAGCCCTGGGGGACTCCACTGCCCACATCCCTCCAGGTCAAAAATGACCCATCTACCACCACTCTCTGAGTGCAACCATCTAGCCAGTTTGCCACCCATCCAACTGTGTAGGTATCAATGCCACAGTCACCAAGTTTTTTTAAGGGAATGTGGTAGGAAACAGTGTCAAAGGCCTTCTTAAAGTCCAGGAAGACAACATCCACCCCGACCCCCTCGTCCAGGGACTTTGTGACCTGATCATAAAAAGAAACCAGGTTAGTCAGGCAGGACCTGACCTCAATGAACACATGTTGGTTGCCCCTAAGCATTACCTCCCCTGCTGGGCCCTTGCAGATGTGCTCCTTGATGATTTTCTCAAAGGTCTTCCCAAGGACCAAGGTAAGACTGACTGTCCTATAATTGCTGGGTCCTCCTTTCTCCCCTTGTGAATGGGGACCCCATTGGCCCTTTTCCAATCCTCTGGTACCTGGCCAGTGCCCCATGAGTGCTCATAGAGTCGTGCCAGGGGCCCCACTATGACCCCCGCCAATTCTCTCAGCACCCTTGGGTGAAGAGCATCTGGACCTACTGATTTAAACATGTCCAGCCTCTCCAAAGGTTCCCTAACTAGGCCATCCCTGACCCTAGGCATGGCGGTGCTTCTCCTGGGTCCATCCACAATTCTAGCGGGGGAGATGTCCCGGTCCCGGTTCAGGAATATGGAGGCAAAGAATTAATTAAAGAGGTCAGCTTTTTTGTTTGCCGCAATCACCAGATTGCCAAGCCTGTCCTGTAGGGGCCCCACATTACCCGGTGCCTTCTTCTTACTTCCTATGTATTTGAAAAAGGACTTTTTATTATCCTTAATTCTAGTCGCTAGCCCTAGCTCCATCTCTGCTTTGCCCTTCCTAACAGCCTCCCTGAAGTCCCGAGCAATGGAGGTGTAATCCTCCTTGGTGATAGCCACTTGCTTCTACTGTTTGTACACCTCCTTTTTTGCCTTCAAGTATCCCTGGATGCCTTTGCCAAGCCATGGGGGCTTCTTAGCACCCCTGCCCCCCCGGCGCACATTGGGACTGACTCCCTTTGAGCTTGGAGGATCATCTCCTTGAGGAACAACCACCCGTCCTGGACTCTCATCTCATTGAAGCTCTGAGACCCCAATGCCTCTCCTACTAACCTTCTTAGCTTACAGAAGTTGGCCCTCCTAAAGTCAAGGACCTCTGCCTTGCTGCTTGCTTTCACCACCCTGTGCTGGATAGTAAATTCCAGCAGGCAACGATCACTGTCGCCCAGGTGGTCGAGTATCCACAGACCCCTCACCAGGTTGTCGCCTGTGGCAAGGACCTAGTCCAGCAAGAGATTTCCCCTGGTGGGACTATGCACCTCCTGGGTTAGGTGGAAGTCCTGTATCCCAGCTAGGAACATCCATGAGCAGTCAGACCTGGCTGACTGCCCCTCACAGCAGATGTCATGGGTGACCTAAACTACCCAGACAACCACATCCCTTGTCCCTACAGCCTCCGTGAGCTGACTTGAGAATTTCAGGTCCAGCTCGTCCCCCTGGTGAGGTGGTCTGTAGTAGACGCCCACTATCAAGTCCCTTTCCCCATGCTCCCCCTGCATTCTTACCCACAGCGCCTCATTTTGCCACTCTTCTGACCCCATCCTGATCACTGAGGACATGTATTGCTCTTTGATGTATAGCGCTACACTGCCTCCCCTTTTCCCTGCTCTGTCTCGCCTGTACCCCTCAATGTCCACTGCCCAGTCATGGGCAGAATCCCACCAGGTTTACATGAGCCCCACTAGGTCTGGGTTTTTGCTAGCTAGCAGGAGGGTGAGTTCCTCCTGCTTATTCCCCATGCTTTGAGCATTTGTGTAGAGGCATTTGAGGCCTCCTGTAAGTGCCCATGCCACCCCCTTGTTTCTAAGTCTGCCCTGAACCCTGTCACTTACCTGGGTAGAAACTCTTGCACACCCCTGCACAAGTTAAGTGTAGGGACCTTACCCCATCTTGAACTTACAACTTCTAATCTAGGTAGCCAGCAGGGAGAAACTCCTAAGCCGCAGAGCCAGCACATGCACCCTTGGAAGCTCCTAGGTATATGGTTGCACATGCACTGGTCCACAGCACACTGAGCTGGGTCCCAGCAGCCCTGGCAGGCAGGTGGCTCAGGATGTTGGCCTGCCATCCTGGGGCTGTTCTAGCTAGGCTCCATGTGCTGTGGAGGGGCTGGCTGGGGCATGAAAGTGCTTCAGCACAGGGCTAGCCAGCAGGCAGCCCCAGCACTGAAGCATCCCATGCCCCAGACAGCTGGTCAGTGTCTACACATGCTCTGCTGTACATGAAAAATACTCTACAACAGGGTCAGACTTATATTTACAAGTCCGACCCTGTTGTAGAGCTTATTAATTTTGTGTGCCCTAATAGGGACACGTGTAGATGCTGAGATTTTTACTGTGCAGTTAATTAGTCAACTACACAGAAAAACCTCTCATGTAGATGCACCCAGTGACTACTACTTTTTTAAATTTACGTTCACTTTACCTTTGGGATGAAAATTTTGATTCCAGTTAAGATTTTATATTATCTCATCCTAGGCTTTTATGTATTATCTCTGTGCTCATGATATATCTTCTGTATTCGGTTTAAAATAATCGCTAGTTGTAGGCACAACTTATCCAAAGCCTCTTTGCCTTCAAAGCAAATTACCCTTAGCAATAAATGATAAAACACAGTGAAATATGTCTATCAATTTCAACGGATCATTTTCCCTCCAGCAGAAGGTCAGGCAGCCTTTAATTCCACACCACTGTGAAAATTAAACTTACTTGATCATTCTGTTACACAAGACTCCCAAGTCACATTCTTTATGAGTACAACCCCTAAAATTTCACCAGCATTCAATTATCTCTTGTGCATTTCAAAACCAGCAGCAAAAACGGTAGTCATCCTTACCAATAAATAAAATGCTAATGTGTATATTAGTCACTAAAATTCATGGGCAAGTGTTCATGCTTCTACAGAAGAAGCTGCAAACTCAAAGGAAACCCAGATCCTCTAACCTGGCTGAAGTACATTCTCCCCAAGGCTGGGATAGCAGGGAAAAAGGGGGCAGGGAATGATCGGATACGTCTTTTTATGACTCCCAGTGCTAGTGTAGGTAGCCATTAGCCTTAAAGTGAAAGCAAATTGTAGGCTGCTCTATCTTCCATTCCTGATTCAGCCACTCTGGCCAAGGCCCTTAATTTTGTCTGTGATTTGTTTTCCCCAATTATAAAATGGGAAAATTCTTGCCCACATTTGTAGAGTGTTTTGATTAAAGAGTGCATAGTATGGTTATGAGTATGCTCTTAACACAAAAAGTCACAGGACATAGTGGACAGAGGGTTATATAAAAATGAATGATATAAAACATGGAATAAAGTTTATGCAATATGCCATAACATGGGGTGCATATTATGAAGCTTGCAAAAGTCTCAAACTTTTTCGCAACATAGGTCTGGAAATGAGACTGCTTTTGTGAATCAGGAACAAAGATGAGGAACAAGGCACTCGGCACACGAAAACAATGCATACTATTGTAGAATGTGCTCATCTAACATTTATTTCTCTAAGTACCCATGTGTCCATCCTAATTAGTAAGTTCCTGGACTGAGGTAGTTTAAGAGGAAGGATGTGTAACTGCAGCATGTGTCCTGATGAAAGTAGAGATGTTCATATATCTGCATCACAATAGCATCTGCTACACGTCTGATACTACATCCCTCCAGATTTACCTTAAATCAGTCATTCTGAAAGTGGTTTATGTGCACTGAACTTCTGTAGCATTACAAATTTGGAGCAGTTTCCAACTACTTATATTGGTTTATGTGTAATTTCTGTTCCTAGTCCTACAAAAACCAGGAACCAGTTTGTATTTAGCTGAGTGCAGAATGACTCACAGAGAAGGAACACAACCATACTCTCATGAAGATGATTTTTTTAATTATTTTTCTTGGTCTAATGTAAAATACATTGCTTACTCAATATGATGAAACACAACGTTTTATTAAAGGAGAAGTCTGAATTTCTTAGTCATATAGTGGGAGTTAAAAATCCTACTAAGTGTCCAAGTATCACTTGAGTAACCAGCAGCCTGTAGCTTCGGCCTCTACACCAAAGATAGGTAAAACTGCTCTGTTTGCTCTTTTGTCTTCCCTGGATTAGTTGACTATATTTGTTCACTTTATTATGATTTTATAAGTAAAATAATTCAAACTGAATAAAAATAAAGAAGCATGATGAGGTACTCTTAGACAAATAAACCATCTCCAATAGTCTTATAAAAGCAAGACCACTATAATGCTATAGGCAGTAAAACAAGCATGACAAGCTTTTTCCATGCCTCTAGCACAGTCCAATACAAAAACTGCCCTTTTGGTATTGAGACCTGAACACCCTGTGTTTGGTTCCATATCTCCCCACAAGAGTCTCCCTCCCCAAAGCAACTACATGAAGTAAATGATGTTTAAAATCTCTGTATGAAGTTAAAATAACAGCATATTAATTTGGCCAGAAAGGGTAAGTAGATAACCTTAGCACTCAATCTGTAATCTGGCAGCAAGTCTCCAGGCTTTGCTGTACTTATTGTTTCCATATTATGGCAAAAGCATAGATCATCTTAGAGCCTAGGGGTGAAGTCACTCATTTAGGTGAAAGGAAACAAGTTAAAATCTGCCTTCCAAATAAGGCACAGGACAGAGTTGAAGCTGCATATCCCAAATTGCAGAGACAATGCCTATAAATAGACTACAAGCTCCTTCTGTTTATTGTGAGAAAGGAAAGGGCTCACCTAGTTTGAGTGGCCAGTATAAGTGAGGGTAACCAAGAGTAAATTCCAAGTAAAGGGAGGTGCCTAACTTCCCTTGAGCATGGCAAGCAAAGTTCCTAAGGCAACCAACTTTTAGGAAGTAAAATCAGGAAAGTTTGGATGCTCTGAAGACCTCTTGAACCTGAAATTGATATCATTCTGAGTTTTGATTATTGTAGCTGGTGTACAATGGGGACAAAACCTTGATCATTGACATGCACAAACATCCAGAACTGACGCTGCTCTCTTGGGGTGGCTGCCACAGTTCATGCTGTTAAAATGATTTGCCACTAGATGGTGTGGGAGCCTGTTTGCATTTAATAATACAATCAAGGATAGAAGTGGACAAATGACATGTACAACAGTTGACTTAAACTGGTGCAGTTTTAACCAGGAGCTTTTCCTGGGTAACTCTGTACTGGCTTCAAGTAAGTTATACCGGTATAGAGATTTTCATCACCTGTGGTCCTCTTATTTTTTATACAGCACATAAGTATACAGCACTTGTTTATATATAGCACATTAAAAAAGCATAAATGTATGATCTGTCTTGGCCTTTCATTTGGTGTAATGGGGGTGTCATTTGTCTATATGTTTTGATTTGGTTTTTGGTTTTGGTTGTTTTGGTTTAGTTTATGTCATTCTGGAAGGGGTTTGTGTTTTCTGAGCTACTGTTTGAAAAAAAAAATCTAAGCATCAGCCAAGCAGAAAAGTTCCCAGGCATTCTCATATTTCTCGGTTTGACTCAGGATCCTGTCAGTACAATTCAATGGGATTGTAATTTCTTTAGGGGGGCAGATGGCAAGACAACACACAAAGAATTACAATAATCAGTGAGGGATGTTGCTAAGACATGAATTAATGTTTCCAAAGCCATAAAGTCTAGGATTTTATGGGAATGAACTATGTTATGGACCCACAGTGCAAGCATGTGCTCATCAAAAAATTACCAGAACTGAATCAGTGCTTGGCTGATTTGTACTACCTGACCTTTGAGGCTGCCACCACCTCAAAGTGTTTACTATGGTACAAAAAACCTGCAAAACTAGGATAGGTGATCAGCAGGGATTCTGGTTTTCTCTGTTTTAAAATTGCGATTTTTCCAATTTAAAAAACACACACAAATCATCTGATTAAAAAACACAAAATCCACATTTTTCTACAATTAAAATGAAATGCCATTGTGTGTGTGTGTGTGTGTGTGTGTGTGTGTGTGTGTGTGTGTGTGTGTAGTTATCAGTTGAACACAATGTTTTATTGATATATTTTCAATTTTAAATTAATACAGAAGCCTACCAATGCATCAATCATTATAATAAAATAAATTCTAAATACCCATAAATGTTGGCATTTGATTTTGTATTTTTTATTATGGAAAATCACAGCTCCCCCTGCCCCCTTTGCCCACCAGGTCCAGCTGCAGCTGTGCTCTATCCCCCCAGCTTTGTGGCCCTGAAGAACCCAGCTAGCCAGTGCCCTGCCCATACCATTGTCCCTCACTCCCGACTCTGCTGGTGCCCCTCACTCCCCACTCAGAGCCCCTGGACAATGCTGGTGCCCCTCACCCCCAAGCCACAGCCCCTTAAGCCTGATGTTGTCCCTCACTCCTAACCCACAGCCCCCTGAGCCCTGCTGGTGCCCCTTACTCCCCAACCACAGACCCTCATTCCCCCAGCCCCACTGGTGCCCCTCACTCCCAACCCACAGCCCCCCCTGCTGGCACCACTCACCCGACAGCAGCAGGGGGCACAAGTCTGCACCACCACCTCTGCTGCTGCCAGCTGGGCAGGGGGTGCCTCGCCATAGTGATGCAGGGCTCTCAGCAGTGGCACCGAGCCTCCCCATCCCACTCTGCCCTGCTGTGCAGGGTCCCACCCACTAGGCCACAGAGGTACCCAAGGCGAGGGCAGCAGAGCGGAGAGCCCTGAGCCTGCAACCGCCAGTCCACATCCACTCCCCCTCCACTAGGCTCTGCTCCAACCACGCTGCCCACAGGGGAGGGGGAGCCGGGTTTCACGCTCTGCTAGGAACATAGCAGCCACTGCCTCCCACAAACAGCAGCCAGGGCTCAGCCACTGCTGTGGGGGGCAAGGGGCTGCAGACCTGCATCCCTGGCCTACATCAACCCCTGCCCTATGCACAAATCTGGCTGGCCCACACCCCCCATGCCCCTCCCAGGAGTGTACACAGTGGCGGGGAGCCAGCCCCCTCACTGCCCCTGGACGAGCTACCCATGGCTCCATCCCACATTCCCACCCCGGCCCTGGGCCCCAAGCCCTGGGCCCTATGCACCACCCTGGCTGGGCAGCACACCCAGCCCTGCCCAACTCTTTCCTTCCTCCTTCTCTCCCTCCCTCATTATGGGGGCCTCAATCCCACCCACCACCCCCGACATACCTGCGGGGAGCTGCGGGAGTTGCTCTCCATGCTGCTTGGCATGCACATGCTGTCCCCTGCCTGATTGCTCTTCTCTAGCCCCTCCCTAGCCCCTTGAAGTCTGCCAGCCTGCAAGGGAAAACCCACTGTTTCCTGTGTTTTTCTCCTTTAAAGGAGAAAAATCTGCATTTTTCTCCCGAGAGAATGAAAATCTGTGTTTTTCCTTAAAAATGCATCTCCTTAAAATGAAAAAAGCCAACTTTTTCTACATTTTTCCTTGGTGATCAGCCGTTTTGAGGGATTCAGAAATCTCCTATGTTAAAATCAGGTAGTTAAAATGAGGTAAATGGGGTAGTTTAATTAGCTGAAATCAAATGGAGTTTTTGTGTTTGCTTTATTGTACCATTACTTTAAGACTAAACGGAGGGAGGAAAAATAATTCAGTTCCTGCCATCAGTTATTTTAGTAGTTGGAAGGATACAACAGTAAAGCAGGAAACATGGGCGTAGAAAGTAAGGAGCAAATGGCAAAGACATCAAGATTATCATTACTCATTTACCACCGACAATAAACTAAACATTGTACAAGGCAAAGACGTTCCTGACTTCAGACAGTTCACAGTCTATACAAGTGAGATAAGCTCTGGAAAGTCCAAAAGAGGGAGTGAGTAAGACAGCATTTATTAGCATTATGGGCTTGTTCTTATCAGTTATACTTTTACGAGAAAAGGAACAATGTTAACAAGCTGTTTGAGCCCCATTGCCCTTGACAACGTGATAAAAGAACCAGAAAGCATTAGAGGCAGTCCAGACTGCTGATATAGATGTAAGTATGCAAAATTGGGGCCTACCAAAGGAAAGTAAATTCTTATCTGTAGCTCACATTTGGATTAACAGTTAAAGAACTACTATACATTACACTTACTACATAGTAACCATATTGTAAACAATAACATATGAGCAGAGGGAGAGGCCAGGAGCAGCGGGGTTTGCAGGTTCCCAGCTACCGGCCAGAGTGCCCAGCTGGCTGAACACCCCACCCCCCAGCCAGCTGCAAACCCCACCCTGCTCCTATGGCAGCTCCAGCCCCAAGCCCTTGAAAAGCCTGCAGGCAGTTTGAGCCCTGGGACACAACAGCAGGGTGCCTGGGTGGGGTTCTTGGCCTCTGCTACCCCTACAGAGGCTATGGGCTACCTGTGCCAGTCTGCCTGTTCCCCAGTGCCATTGCCTGGCACCTCAGTGCCACACAGCTGGCAGACCCATGCCATCAAGCCTTGCAGGCTGCTGCAGACTCTTGCCAGGCCCCCCAGCACCCGGGCCCAGATGCAGCCAGCTCCTGGCCACCACAACCAGGGCCAGCTACCCACAGCCAACCCCCAGCAGCCTGCCTTGACCCTGCAGGTGCTGCAGAGCATTGCCTCACCATGCAGCTGCTGATCCCACACTGTGCCCCTGCACTGGGCACTGCAGGCAGCTGCCCAGGCCTGGTACCACAGGGACAGCCAAGCAGAGACCCAGAGAGCTGGTGCAGGAGTTCCAATGCTGTCATTGCTGACACCATATGCCACTACCTGGGGCCCCAACAGGTCACAGGAAGAAACTGGTGACCTTGTGGTGCTGTTTGGTGAGGAGGAGGTGCAGTGGAAGTTCGTAAAGGGCAGGTGCCCCAACACCCATGTCTATGAAGGGGTGTCAGGCTGGATGCAGGAGCACAGGCATGACCAGCTGATGTGGCAGTGCCGCATAGAAGTCAAGGCCTTTTAGGTATAGTGGGTCACCATCACTGATCACAATCATCGGAAGTCCATGCCCTTTATGCAACAACTGGATGTCATCCTTGTGCTCAGGGACCCAGGTACATCCGTGCTGTGTACAGCAGCACAGGTGGCCTGCCCGAGGCCCTGTTCCAGCTGCTTGGGCTAGTGTGGAGGCAGCTCCCCAGACACAGCTGGGGAACAGATTCAAGGCCCTGGCAGCCTTGGAAGAGAAGGGCAAAGGAGATGCCTCCGGGGGGAATGGTGCCACTTTACACACAGCACATTCCAAGCAGGGATGGAACACCATGAGAAAGAAACACCGAGTTCTCGTCATCAGAGACTCCATCCTGAGGGGAGCAGAGGGTCCCATCTGCTGATACGACCCCATGGTGTGCGAGGTCTGCTGTCTACCTGGGGCTTGGATCCAGGATATTACAGACATGATCCCGAAACTCATTTGACCTTCGTACCAGCATCCCATGGTCCTAATCCCTAGCGCCCTAGTTTCCCCTAGCGCCCGCTGGCATAACAAGAAACAATGGGCACAAGTTGATGGAGAGGAGGTATAGATTGGACATCCGCAAGAACTACTTCACAGTTAGGGCGGCTAGGAGCTGGAACCAACTTCCAAGGGAAGTGGTGCTGGCCCCTACCCTGGGGGTCTTTAAGAAGAGGCTGGATGCCTACCTGGCTGGACTCATTTGAGTCCCATTTCTCTTTTTGGGGTTTTTTTGTTGTTCTCCCGCCCTGGCGGGGGGTCGGGCTAGAAGATCTACTAGGTCCCTTCCGACCCTTGATCTATGAATCTATGAATCCATGTGAGAACTAATGACACAGTGGGGAGCAGTCCAGACTGCATCATGAAGGACTACAAGGCCCTGCAAACCAAGCTCAAGGAGACGGGGGCGCAAGTGGTATTCTCCTCCATTCTCCCGGTAAGTAGATGCGGTCAGCACCACAAGGCCTGCATTGGAGTGGTCAACCAGCGGCTTCATAGTTGGTGTCACCAGGCAGGCCTCGGGTTCCTTGACAACGACCCACTTTTTCACACGGGGGCATGCTCGGGTGGGATGGGCTTCACCTGTCCCCCAAAGGCAAGTGTCTCTTCTCTTCCAGATTGGCTAATCTCATATGGCGTGCTTTAAACTAGCTTCGCCGGGGGATGGAGCCACAGGGGGAAATGACGATGCTTTTCAGCCACAACAGGTGACGAGCACAAAAAGTACCTAGGTAAGTGGCAGGGGTCCAGATAATCCTGGGTTCAGGTGGGCAGAGCATACACCCACAGAAGGCCTTAAATGCCTCTACACTAATGCACGTAGTATGGGGAACAAGCAGGAGGAACTTGACCTTCTGCTAGCTAACACAAACCCAGACATAGTGGGGCTCACTGAAATGTGGTGGGATTCAACCCATGACTGGGCAGTCAACATCAAGGGCTACAGATTATACAGGTGGGACACAATGGGGAGGAAAGGTGGGGGTGTGGCGCACTGTGTCAAAGAATAATACACATCCTCAACAAACAGCACTGGGTCAGAGGAGGGGCAGACCAAAGTGCTCTGGGTTAGAATACAAGGGGGTCAGAGGGAAAGGGACTTAACAGTGGGTGTCTACTACAGGCCACCCAACCAGGGGGAAGAGCTGGACCAGAAATTCGCAGGTTAGCTCGCGGAGGCAGTTAAGTCAAGGGATGCGGTCATCATGGGTGACCTAAACTACCCGGGCATCTGCTGGTAGGAGCAGTCAACTAGGTCTGACCCTCACGTAGGTTCCTAGCCGAGATACAGGAGCTCCACTTAACCCAGGAGGTGCACAGTCCCACCAGGGACTTTTCTGCCTCTGTGCTGACAAGAAGGGAGTTCCCCAGCCTGTAGGTGTGCTGCTGGTTCTTTCTCCCTAGGTGCAGTACCCTGCACTTGACACTATTGAACCCCATCTTATTCTCATCCGCCCACCCCTGTAACCTGTCCAGATCCAATTGCAGCCTGTCGCTCCCTTCTAGCATGCCCACTTCTCCCCACATCTTAGTGTCATCTCCAAATTTGAACAAGGTGCTTTTCACCCCCTCATCCAAGTTGCTGATGAAGATGTTGATCCAGCGCAGGGTGTCAAAGGCCTGCAGCAAGGCAGCAGCCCTGGACTTCAGGAGAGCCAATTTCAATAAATTAAGGAGATTAGTCGGGGAGGCACTGAGGTCCCGGAGGGGAGGGGAGTTGGGAGTCTAAGAGGAGTGGTCATTCCTTAAGGAGGCGATCATCCAAGCCCAAAAGGCAACAATCCTAATGTGAGTCAAAGGGGGCAACAGTGCTCAAAAGCTCCCATGGCTCACCAAAGGCATTCAGGATCATCTGAAAGCTAAAAAGGAGGCATACACCCAAGTGGAAGGGAGGGGCCATCACCAAGGAGGATTACACCTCCATTGCTTGAGACTGTAGCGGGGCTGTTAGGAAGGCTAAGGCAGAGACAGAACTGGGACTAAAGACCCAGATCAAAGATAACAAGAAGTCCTTTTTTAAATACATAGGG
>NW_017729034.1:93639479-93639853 GCF_001723915.1 Gavialis gangeticus
GGACTCAGGAGAGGCACAGCCGGGCCCAGGGTCAGAGAGGACCTGGTCAGGGAACTTCTGGTGGGACTGGATGTGTTCAAATCGTTGGGTCCAGATGATCTCCACCCCAGAGTGCTGAAGGAATTGACAGAAGACATTGCGGGACCCCTGGCACAGCTCTGTGAGCACTCGTGGTGCTCTGGAGAGGTGCCAGAGGATTGGAAAAGGGCCAATGTGGTCCCCATTTTCAAAAAAGGGAGGAAGGAGGACCCAGGAAACCTTTGACACTGTCTCTCACCCCATTCTCACCAAAAAATTAGGTGATTGTGGCGTTGATGCCTACACAGTCAGATGGATTGCAAATTGGCTGGAGGGCCACACCCAGAGAGTGGTGG
>NW_017729034.1:93644853-93648496 GCF_001723915.1 Gavialis gangeticus
ACAGGCTGGGGAACTCCCTTCTCGTCAGCACAGAGGCAGAAAAGGATCTTGAAGTCATTATTGATTCCAAGATGAACATGAGCCGCCAATGGGAGGATGCAGTCAGTAGGGTCAACCACACCCTGTCTTGCATCCACAGATGCATCAAAAGCAGGTCCAAGGAGGTGATCCTCCCCCTCTATGTGACACTGGTCAGGCCACAGGTGGAGTAGTGTGTCCAGTTCTGGGCACCGCACTTCAGGAGGGATGTGGACCACATTGAGAGGGTCCAAAGGAGAGCCACTCGTATGATCAGGGGACAGCAGGGGAGGCCCTACAAGGAAAGGCTACAAGACCTGAACCTGTTCAGTCTTCACAAGAGAAGGCTGAGAGGGGATCTGGTGACCATCTATAAATTTACCAAGAGGCACCAGTGGGGAATGGGAGAGACCCTGTTCCCCCAACCACTACCAGGAGTAACTAGGAATAATGGCCACAAGTTGACTGAGAGTAGGTTCAGGATGGACATCAGGAAGCGCTACTTCACAGTCAGGGTAGCTAGGATCTGGAACCAACTTCCAAGGGAAGTGATGCTTGCTTCTACCCTGGGGGTCTTCAAAAGGAGGCTAGATAATCACCTAGCATTCTTTCCTGCCCATGGCAGGGGGTCAGACTGGATGATCTGCTCAGGTCCCTTCCAACCCTACCAACTATGAAACTATTAAAGTGGGCACTCAAAAAAAGACATCAATGGGTGCTTAAATAATCAATGGTTTTTCAGAGAAAAATCTTTGGTTAATAAATAGAAAATAAGTTTTACTTGTAGCAATGCACACTGCTTAAACTGAAAGCTATGTGTGAACCCTCTGGCTTCCTCTATCACCATCAGATATTTTCTATTTGGTTGGGCTACCCAGGTGAGACTGAAGGCAGAATTTAGCCCTTTATTTTGAATGGCACTAAACGTTATGATGTTCAATGAGTCAGAACACAATCTAATTTCCCCATCACTGGTGTATAGCCCCTGCAGCGCAAACAGAAGTAGTAAACATTTATTTTTGCTCCTGAGGTAGGCAGACAGATCTCGCAATACACATAAGGTACAGAACTACTGAGCATGAAGGTGCCACTTTTACACAGTCACTTTGCAGCACAGAACAACACTTTAAGGCCTGTGCAGTTTTAATATCATATCCATATACAAGTATTCTCTGCAAGCTGTGAAACAGAGACATAAAAGACTTCAAACCGCTTCTGAGCTTCTTTCTGTAGGATAGTTACCTTTTGACAGCAAGATAAATGAACTGGCAGCTGTGTTCGTTCTCCAGAGCTCCTGCTTGTTTATTGACCTGATTAATGGTGAGTGCTATACTTAGTCTAATTTATCTCTAGCAAGCTTTTATATGCCGTTCAAAACCCAAGGTAAAGTTTATGTGCAGATGCACCCACACAATAAAATGATTCCATATTGAAAATGACTATCATTTAATTTCAAAGCGAGTCCCCACAGACCTCATTGCTAGGGATGCAGTATCTCATTTTGCCATAGTTTTTACCTCACATTACAGGTTCATTGGCAGCCCAGGAGAGAGTTATGCATTTCCATAAAACAGCCACAACAGAAATGTAAGATATCAGTGACATTCAGTTGTTATTCACGTGAATTTCCTAGTACAATGGGATATCCCAGACAGAGATAAGAGGGGGGAAAAGAGACCTGATGCTGATAGAGAGAGGGGAATCTTGTGCCCTGGGATCCTACCCCTATCAAGAGCAAGGTCAAAAGCCTTAACCTTGTGGTTATCCCAAATATTACAGACAAGGTGGTGAGTTTTCTCTAAGGAGGCAGGAAAGCAAATCTAAACCTAGAAGTGGCAGGAAGGAGGGAATAGTGGGAGGTCATGGCATTAATCATCTTTAAGGTGCTGAAAGCCATAACATCCTGGTGAGTTGGGTCCTTGGCAAATTTGTGAATGAAAAGTTTATAAGGGATGTATTGGAGGCTTGGGTTCAATACACCCACAGATCTACTGCAAATCCTCTCTTAGAGACACTGTGGAAGCCAAGATGATCAGTCCACATGAGCTAAATACTAATGTTTGCTACCTCTGCCCAGAACAAAGTTGGGAAAAGTTCTTCCTTCCTGCCTTCAGGATCCTCCTTGGATGCTGAAATATGCGACAGCCACTTGACATTGCATTTAAAAAACAGAGCATATGTAGGTGTTTGGAGAGGGACAAACTTGAGGTGAATCCCACCTCACACATAATACATCCAGCAACTTTGGTAGGAAAACATGTCAAAATGATTGGTCATCACCATTAAGAATAGCTGATTTATTAGTCAAAAATTAAATTAAAAAGATACTTCCCTTGAGATACAGCTGCCAAAATAAAACAAATGTTGTTCTTCATTTAGGAAACCAGTCAATACAGTTGCCTGAGCTCCATCTCATAATATTAACCAAAGCCCCAAGTCAGCTGTCTATATTCAGGTAACGTTTGGTTTTGCTATAAAATAAGTATTGTCCTCGAACCGGTACATTGAGACAAAGACCTTCGGTGAGATTCTAAACTACCAACTGCCTAATTGTCCATTAGTTTTGAGACTGATCTGCTAAAAGGATGGACTTCCAAATTCATCTTTGCAATTTCTGGTAACTATAAATTAAGCACTGGTTGTTTTTAAAGGTAAGACACCATATTTTGTCTCATTCATTCTGCTACCTGTAAATTCTTCACTAAAGCCAATGTTGTTATCACTTTTGAAGGGAACAATAAGAAACATGTATAGCTTTTAGATTAATATGCACTGACTGAGTTGTTCAACCTACAGATCATTCACATATTATGAGCTGGTGTGAAGGGAGTAATCACATAGCCATGCATTTTCATAGCCAATGTATACAGCTGGTGTCTTGACCCTTGTTTTCTTCAGAAGTGAAACATTTAGGCAAGTAAGTAGAAATAGATACTTATGAAGTATTACCAAAATGCTGTGTGATTATATCTTCTTGGTGTTATTTTTTCAAGAACTATATTCCATCCCATTACCACAAATTACTTGTAAAAATATTATTTTAATAATACAGTGGCATAGTGCAGTTAAGCTGAGAGGCTACAGGGTTAGAAGGTTTCATTCCACCAGAAGCTGAGAGAGGCATTCAGAATTTGTGTTAGTTTGGTGTGATCTGGGCAGTACTCCAAGAGGTACCCCCTCTCCAATTGAAGGGATCAAAGCTGGTGCACAAGCGCTGTGGGTGGTGTAGGGACTCGCCTCCCTCTATAGAGCAGAGCCAGATCACTAACTATATACCTTTTAATGAGAGAACAGTAGTGGGAACATAACAGGCATATAGTGGACACTACAATGCCCTGAAGGGGCAGGATTCAACAAAGGTTAGACACTTACAATCACAGACATAGTCATCCAGTTGACAAAAGACAGGGTTGACAAAATATAAAACACAAACAGCAGAACAAACAATACTGGTTGGCAAAATATAAAAGGCACAAAATACAAGATATCAAATAACAAGGAATATAAGGCCTACATACCTGGAGGAGGTAGAAAAGAGGGAAAACACAATGACCCCTTTCCACAGCAACAGGGATTTCTCCCTGTTACTTCATTCACTCCAGCTGGGAATTAAACACAGATCTCC
>NW_017729034.1:93648644-93653546 GCF_001723915.1 Gavialis gangeticus
TCACTGCTCAGATCCTTGCTGGAGCAGGGGAGCCTCTCCTGCTGGCCACAGCCTCTCGTAGGGGGTCTGGAGCCCAGTGGGGAGCCTCTCCTGCCAGCCACATACCACGCTGCTGAGGGTCCAACTGCTGCCTGCAGGTCCCACTCCTTCAGGTGCTTCTGGGGCAACTTCTCCCACCCAGCTCTTGCCAGCTCTTTGAAGCTCCTTCCTTGGGGTCCCTCACTAGTCTCCCCTGAGTCAGCCAGGCTGCCCCTTTTATCCCCCTCCAGGTGACCCAAGGGGCCAATTGGGGGACATGGAGAGTAAGTCTCTGGGGCCTGATTGGTGAGGAAAGGGAATCCCAAGTCCTCCAATCATCTTTTACCCCTTCAAAACCCCTGGGCCAAATCATTACCAGATTGGTGAGGAAAGGGAATCCCAAGCCTTCCAATCATCTTTTGCCCTTTCAAAACCCCTGGGCTAAGTCACTGCCAGCTAGCCTGTCACATCTGTTTTTTTTAATCTATAAATACAAGCTAACTCTTCAGTTTCTGGAAAATAAGATCCTGATCCCACCAACATTTATTTACATGCTTATCTTGACTGCCATGAATAGTCCCATTGAAATCTTGCAATATTAAATATATACATAAATTCACATTGTAGTTGCCAACATGGGTTCACAATGAGTTTTCACTTCAGTGGGTTTCAAGGGACTCTCCTGCATTATAATAACCTCTGGGATGGCAAACTGCAAAACAGAATCTTTTAACTAATCTATTAATTTTTTATAATTCCCCTGTCTGTGCAAAATAAGATGGCTGAGACTTTACAATATTGCTTTCTTTCATCATTTAAGGGCTGATTCAACATTGAGTACTGCACTTTCCATGTCTCAGTAACATAATGAAGAATGTTAATAACCTGAAAAGTCTGGCAGCGTGTTTTACATGGGATTTTATGGAGTAGAAGATGGAGAGGCAGTATTGCATGTTAAATCATTTACTTTAAAAAATTGGCTCTACTTTGTTAGGCTGGAGGCTGGGTACAACATTGCTGAAACTGGTGGCCATAATTTTATTTATTGATTGATTTGTGTTTTATGCTGCGCTCCCCAAAAAGGCGCAGAGCACTTGCAATAAAAAGTCATAAAAACATAACACAAAAATAATAAAACGATTCCTTCTTAAAAAGGAATACCCAGATTTAAGGAAGAGAAAAGTGAGGGTGGTAGCTGGATCCTAGCTGTTTGCCCCTCAGCCAAACTAAGTCACTCCAGCCAGCAGCCCGAAAGAGGTTGCTGACCTCTGCCATAGGTGTACACACAGCCCTTCCTTCAGGATAAATGTAAAACTCAGTTAAGTTCCTTTTTGGATATGATAGCCATAACAACAGAAAGGCTAAATTCAATGCCAAAAGCACAGCTGTGTGGTTAGTGGGGTTTCACTGGGGACTAAAGACAAAGGCAAAGGGCTTGGTGCTGTTTACTGGTGGTTTGCTACTGAGATGTGGGCAGTGCAACCCAATAGTGAGAGCTGACTCTTGGAACCAGAATCATAGAGGCAGGTGTTCTAGATTAGGAGCAAATCTGTTGAGCCACTTGTGCCTCATTGCCCTTGGTTAGCTAAAGAAGTTGATTATCTTTATTTATTTTATTCAACTGATATGCTGCCCTTCTCAACAAAGGCTCATGGTGAGAACAGAATACCTTATAAAACTGGCGAACAAACAAAAGAACAGAACAACTTAAAAGCATACAACAATTTCAATGTAAGACAGAAACCCCCTTACCAATAGCCTAAACCCCTGCCCAAATAGGAAGGCCTTACAGCATTTCCAAAAAATATCCAGTCTTGGCTTCTGATGGGCTTCAAAAGGGAGGCAGTTTCAGAGTTGAGAAACAACTGCTGACAATGACCTCCCGCATGTTCTTGCCAAGCGGACTTGCTTGGCATGTTGACAGAACTTGCAGGAGGTTGCTGTCATGACCTTAGGTGTTGAGAAAGGGCATAAGGGGAGAAGATGGTCCCTTAGGTACAGAGGGCCCAGACCATTTAGAGCCTTATAGGTCAAATCCAACAACTTGAATTGCATCCTGGAAAGCTATGGGAGCTAGTGCAGACTCTGGAGCACTGGAGTTATGTGCTCCTGGTGACTTAGCTGTACCAGAAGGCAGGCCATGCGTCTGCACCTGCTGCAGTTTCTGGATGGTCTTCAAGGACAAGCCTTCATAGAGTGCACTGCAGTAGTCTAGCCTCAAGGTTATAAAGGTACGATAATGGTGGCTGGATCTGAATCTGAAAGAAAAAGTCATGGCTACCTCACCAGTTGGAGCTGGTGAAAGGTACTACTAGCCACTGCTGCCACCTGAAGATCAAGGGGCAGCAGAGAACCGAGGAACACCCCAAGGCAATGACCCTGAGTAGCAAGAGGAGGCTTACCCCAGGGATGGTTTGGTCTTCCTGAAGGAAGGAGCATTAATCACTTTCTGCTAACACAGGATCTTTGTAGGCTTCAAGAGCCAGGAAGGGGAGAGTTTTGCTTTGCTGCTGGTGGGTTGAAAAATTCTCTTCATGCTTCCTTAAGCTTGATGGGATCAACTCAGTCAGGGCTTGTGTTGGTGGGGTTAGTTCTCTTCTGTCTTGTGTGGAATTCTCTCCCACTGAACACACCTTGTATCTGATTTTTGAAACAGAAAGAAAACTCTGCTGTGGTCAGTGGTGGGACTGGATGTTTGGCATGTGCAAATCTAAGTTGATTAGCTAGTACAATAGTCAAAATAGCTCTGCAGCTGCGAATTTGAAGGTAGGGAGGGTAACGAGACCATTTTCACTTCCTTTATTACAGTTGCTTAGTCCCATGAGTGACCTTTTTCACACTAACAGATGCATTCAGATTAATCTCTATACCACTTGAATCTACACACATCATCTGATGCAGTCCATCAGTGAACCATGATAAGCCTCTTAATCAGTGTAGCAAGAGAGAACAGCGTTGGGCAAAAGTGTTAACAGATCTGTTCACAAGGGAGTTTCTCCACAACCTTATATTGTAGAGTCTGGATCTTCTGGGGATTAGAAGTCTTCTTCAGAATCCAACAGTTTAGTGATCACATTAAAAAATATGTCTAGTCACAGACTAAAATTTAGTACAAATAATTTATATCCATCTATATCTGTATTGGTCTGGAAGTAGCCAGTGGGGATTGCTACATGAGGAGTGTCTGTCCAAATCAGATCCTGGTCCTGGATGATATTTTTTGATGGCCAACCTTACATTTATTAGTAACAGTTTGATGACAGTAAGGGCAGAGTGATATTAGGATGGAGCTTATTACAGTGGAAACTGGTTAATTTTCCATGTCTTGTGCACAGCCTACCTGTTCACTCAGGCATTTGCTACAGCAATTGCTGGTGAGAGTCCCTCTATTGCTGAGTGTGAGGTAAAGATTTTTAGCTTCCATTAACAATGGTCTACTATCTGTACTATTGTAAGAACTTATTTATTTATTTTATGTATCTGTCAATACATATCAATATCTATAGATATCTATAAACCAAAAGAAAATCCAGTGGGCATGAGTTTAGACTCTTAAAGTATATCAAATAAATATACTTTTCTTGGGAATACAATAACAATTCAATAAGTGTATGTGTTCAGTCCATGGAAAATAATGACCAAATTTTTTGTCACAAACATAGCACTTCTTAATAAGTTGTGTTTTTTTCCTTCACCAGTTTGGTGCAATTAGACTAGCCTCCATTTGGCATAATTGCTGCTTAAGTTGTTTTCCAAAATGCATGAACTCTGGGCAGAAAATACGGAATATTAATATCTACTCCACCTATGCCTCTGACTAAAAATGAATGTAAGACTTTCTATGTGAAATGCCTTAGTAATCCTAAAACTCCAGCTCTGTTTCCAGAATATTTTTTGGGGGGGAAAAAGATTATGATGAAGGAGTTCTTTCACTAGCTTTACTTTCTGAGGGAGGGCAAATAACTGTTGCTAAACTGAATCTAAGATCATTTAAGAAAAAATCCATAAACTCTTGTCCAGAGAAACATGAACCATCAATCATATCTCTTGGCCAAGATGGAGAACAATTTAGTTTTGCCCTGTTCAGCTTTCTTTTCGACATCTCTGATGTGTTCATATTTCTGGACAAGAAAAAAAACGCTATTTAGACTCAGGTATCTGAAAAATATCTTTTTTTTCAGCATGAAGTTGATTGCTGGAAAGAGACAGGCAAGGACTAACTATCTAAAAGGATTAAGTGTAACTAATTTTTTTATCTGAATTTTTCTTAGAATGTTTTCTTCCTTTACCAGTTTGGTGCAGTTAGACTAACCTCCATGTGGCATAATTGCTGATTACCTGGTCATACTACTTGTACTACCATCTCCCTATTAATAAGGGGACAGTAATGAAAGTATTTCACTGGCAGGGTGACACAGGCCAGTGTCTGGCAATAAACTCACTTTCTAACTAATCTTCTGCTGCAGTGAGCACTAAGACCATTACCTCTTGTCTGCTTCAGCAAGATCTAGAATCTTATACTTAACCTTATCAGCAGAAAAGGTTGAGAACCAGATCCAAACAAGGACTTGGGTGCTTAATCTGCAGTTTAAAGAGAATTCAAGAGCCTGAGTCCCAGAGCGCAAACCACAACAACTCTGCCTAACAGCCTAGGTGCTATACAATCCACACTTACACACTTTAGTTTTTAACAAGGAAGATAACATAAAGTAGCTGCCTATAATTATGCTCCCGTGCATGCAGACACTTGGCAAAGATCAGTGTGTTGGCACTTATCTGACGCCCACACTTGTTTCGGATTCACAAAGCAGTCATCTGTGTACCTAAGTTTCCTGAATTAAGGTCCAGTTGGAGGGTGTACTCTGAGCATACCTAACACAGAGA
>NW_017729034.1:93653724-93662693 GCF_001723915.1 Gavialis gangeticus
GAGGCATTCCTAACCGAGACGTTGGGGGAAGCGGGGGGGGGGGGGGTGTGCACTGAATTCAGCGCAAAACACAGCAATGATGGTGATTACTTTTTATTATATTAAAAAATGTATCCATATGAGGAGGCCACTTCATATCATAGCCCCTTCACTATAGCACTCCCACCAAAAGGAAACCTGGGTTGCAGGCCTTTTCAGCTTGACAGGAGCTCCAGCTCATTTTCCATCTCTCCCTGGAGAGTGCCCTGACCACTGTTCAATAGGTATGTCTGGGGAAAGACACCTTCCACCATTTCCAATGAAGCATCCAAGTCTGGGAGAAAGCGATAGCACTTCAGACTCTCACGTGTTCCCAGGATTTCCAGCAGGCTGGATTAGGCATCCCCCTGTTTAGTGTGTTGGTGGTAGTGAATCCCAGTCCTAGGCCTCTAACTTTCCCCATTCACTAGACCAGTTATGCACAACTAAGTTACTGTGAGATCCTTTGAAGGGTGCCATGAGGTGTGAGGGGATAAGCAGATAAGCATGAGCTCATGCTCACCCCTGCCTGGCCACTCCTCCGCCCCCACTGTTCAGCCCCTCTGCAAGGAGGTAAGGAAATGAATTCATTTTTGAAATGCGGTGCTGCTCAATTCACAAAAGTTATGGAGGGATGCTTTGAGTCTAATGAGAAGTGCCTTGAGTCCAAAAAGGTTGAGAAGCACTGCACTAGAGGGTGAAAAAAGGTGCTTAACTTGAGGTCTGTGAATTCCTCTCCTGGATCCTGGTATGCTTTGGTGGATCTGGACCTTCATGCCATGGAATTGGCAATTTTTTTGAATGGCCCTGATAATGTAGTTTTCAATGTTATCTAAAAACAAAAGCATTATGGCCTAACTCTGAAGTTGTCCATTAACAGGTAGAAGAGTAAAGATGCTCCAGCAGCTGTAAGAAAAGTATGGCATCAAGAGTCCACAACCTCCATTCATAGACATTTCATGGATTTCATAGACATAGACATTAGGGCTGGAAGGGATCTCGCAAGATCATTGGGTCCAGCCCCCTGCCCAAGGGGCAGGAAGTCAGTTGGGGTCAGATCACCCCAGCAAGATAAGCATCCAAGTGTTTCTTAAAGGTATCCAGGGTAGGTGCTTGTACCACTTCTGGGGGAGTCTATTCCAGACTCTGGAGACTTGGATGGTAAAGACGTTTTTCCTTATGTGTAAAATGGTCTTCCAGCAATTTGTGACCGTTAGACCTTGTCTTTCCTTGGGGTGCCCTGGTCAACAAATGTTCTCCCAATTCCTGATGCACATCTCTTATATACTTATAGGCTGCCACCAAGTCACCCCTGAGCCTTCGCTTCTCCAGGCTGAAGAGTCCCATGGCACTCAGCCTCTCCTGACAAGGCCTCTTCTCTTGACCTCTAATCATGTGGTAACAGACAGCAGGTTGAATGGGTGTTCAGGCTAGGAATGGTATGTCAAATTATCCTACGGAGGAGAGTGGGGAATGCCACACAACTTTATAGCTATGTGGCAGAATGTCAAAAATAAAAATCTAACAACATACTTGGAAACAGATTTTCTCTGAAGCACCAATGGAAGATATCCAATGGGAGCGTCTACACATGCCGATTTAAGGCACTTTAGCCTGACTTAAGGTGCATTAAGAGCATGCATCTACATGTGCACACCCTTAATATGCCTTAAAAATGGCGATTTTAGGCTATTTGCACCCAAATTTGATACCTGCAGAAGAAAGTATCAAATTTCAGTGTGGCTAGCTAAAGCACATTAATGCACGTGTAGACATGTTAAGGTGCACTAACACTGTGTATGGACTGACTTGGGAATAACTTTAGTCCCACATCAGTTCACGCATATGGTGTTAACGTGCTTTAATGCATGCATGTGTAGATGTGAGCCTAAATCACCTTAATGAACATTAAGCTAATGCGCATTAAATTTAAGCATGCCTAAATGCACATGTAGACGCATCCAATAGGTACTGTCCTATTCAGTTACTTTAAACAAGCACTTATTTTTCTGACTTTTTTCTGATTGGCAGTATAATATTGTCATTTACTTGTATACATTTATATTAGCTATTGGGCAGCATCCCTGTACTTTTAATTACATTTTTTAACATTTGCCTAAGAGATGCGTTTGGCATAATTGGCTTAGATTGTCAGCATCGCTCTGAGCTTAAAGTCCTTTCAATTTCCTACATTGTTCTGCCTTAATGCATCTGGCAATGTCTGCTGCTATTTGGATTGAGTCTGAGCATTTTACTTACATTTCCAATTTAAAGTATTTCCAGAAACGTGTAGGTTTTCATCATTTGAACATGTCTTTCTATTTAACAAATTTTGTTTGGGGATAAAAGTATCACCATCTCTGGAAAGCCTTTTTTGTCTTAATTGGCTGGCATACAAATTTATAGGGGATGTGAGAGGAAAACTGCCGTTAAAGTAGTAAAACAAATTATATTGTGTTTTATCCTTATGGCTATTTTATTTCTTTTTGTAAATATTATCTGTTAACAATATCTTTTCCATGTTTACAATTCATTCTTTTTTTCTTTTTTATCCCCCAAAATACATAATAATTATTTTGGCACAAATTTAAGAACAGATCCTTACAGAGGCAAAATTCCACATCCACAGTAGTTTGAATAAGAAGGATTAAGGAGGTAATCAAGTCCAAAAGCTATGCATGTGCATACATACCCATATTGCTACAGATAATATATGCATAACATATCATGTACACACATTGATCAAGATGAAACTGGCACATAGTTGTAATAAAACATGACTCATTTTAACTGGCTCTTGCAAAAACTGAGGAAGGGTACAAAATGGTTCATGCTGTCCCACACCCCTGTGTGTCTCGAGTGCAAGGGCCAGTCTTTTTGTTACAGTTTCTCGCTAGGAGTAGCACATGTACTGCTCCCCATATAATATAGGGAAGGGTCAGTAAAGAGAGCACCTCCTTCTGTACCTATCAGAGGAGCAGACACTCTGCAGAAGTAGTCCAGCGTCTATGAAAACACAGGTCTGAACACCTCTTTCCTTAATGACAGTCTGTCTGGCCCTTTGTGAACAGAACCAGAATTATTTTTTTCATGTCTTAAGTCACTCCTATTAATTATACATTATTGGGAAACATTCCAATCTTTTTCCCACATCTGTTTAATGAAGGCAAGAGAGTACTTGAAAGATACCATCTTACAAACTCAAAACTAGAGTTTATTACTCATCATTGAGGGCTGAGAGCTACTGCAAAATTGCCTGATATGCAAGGCTAAATTAGGGCTTGGGTTCTTCAGCTGTATGCATTGTATGGATAACTTTTTTTCCAATTATTCCCTTCAGTAAGAAGAAAGTTATCCAACCAGTTTAGTGTGAAACATCTTATAGCTCCTATAATTAATATTCTTGTTATGATCTTGACTGTCTTATAGTCTGGAATAATAGTGGAGTTCCCCCAATTCAAAGTGAAGAAAAGGATCTGGCCCACAATTCTGAAATGGATTCTGCTGATGGCTACTTATGAATTTTTTTTTCATCATCTCCAAAATGTGTATGGGCATATGTATAAATATTATATTGTGTAGTATTGTATTAGATGAAATATATAGTACAATTAATGTATGAAATGGACATATATTCACTACATTGTTATTGTTAAATATTAACATTTATTATTTATACGAAGTATGTATACATAATGTTTCATATGTAAGACTATTACATTGTGTGTATAACATGCATATAACACACAGACATTATTACTGTATACAGATTAAAGTGACAATATTTTGTTCATGGAGTTCTATTAAATGAGTTGGGAAAATTAAAACTCATTAGGAAAAATCTTAACCCTCCTGAAATCAATGACATTTTTCCATTCACTTCAGGTATGAGGATTTCAACCACGGTATGTTCCTACAGACTCTCCAACAACCATTAGAAAGGATTCTACTTCTCCTGGATAAAAAAGCTTGTGCATGTTAACTTATGACCTCCTCAAGCTGGCAGGGACATACATAGGGAAATACTTTCTCACATTTTATTATTATATTCATTTGCCCAAAGTACTAATAAATAAATAAATCAGAAAGGTTAGGATCTATGTCCAGCAGAGTCTGCATTGTACCATAAAGTTCCCTGGTTAACCAACTAACAAATCTACCAATGTAATCCCTATATTTCTAATTCAAGTCCATCTCAAAGACTCTGGCTCTTACAGGCAGATTCAATTATATTATGTATTAGTAATTTAAAGTTATATCCACTGAAGTACAGTATTCTTAAAGAGCCTGGTTTCCTGCCATTTAAATTGTCCCTTTAATTGTTCAAAGGATTCACTGAAGGTTTTACTGTTGTTCTTGAAGTTGCAGTAGCGTCTCAAATGAGTTATTATGGAGTGATATTGTAGCCATGATGGTCCAGGAATTGTGAGAGGCAAGGATTTTTGTGGGTGATGTTTAAGCCTATCCCAATCATGCAGTCAGTATAGTAAAGGATATCACCCACATGTCAGTATAGGAAGGATATCACCCACAAAAGTCCTTACCTCTCTTATTAATAAATAGCTGCTCAAGATACAAAAGTCATCCTCCTATACATCTGTTCTTAACTTCACAAGAAAAACTTGTTTAAAGGGCAAAATATATCAATGTGTATATTTTAATTGTTTCAATTCTCTTGTAAGTTGAGAGAAAATAAAGTGACTAAAATTTCTGGTCTGGTGAAAACTCTGACCTTGGACATTAAAACAGACAAACACCAAGCACACAGTTCTGTACATCAATTAACCTCTGCTATGTGATGGTAGGCATAGGGTAGAATTTAAATTGTAACAATTTCTGCATGTTCCTAAGTAGCTGTTTCCTTTCCACTTTTGAAGAAGAGTGCTACTACCTGCTACTTATGTAATAGCATAGTGGCTAGAATATTTGCCCAGGAAATGGGATCCCTCAGTTCAGTGCCAACCTCCTGAAAGGGTTCAAACCTGTATCCCCACGTACTCTATTTCTAATCTTTGCTAGACTCTTCTATAGCACTTGATATCACTGATCACCACATATTCCTGCCCTACCTTCAAACAGTCATGGAAATGCCAATTCCTGTTCCCTGTTCAATGCTAATGCACATTAGCGAAAGCCCACAGGTTTTTTGTGATGCTTTAATGTGCATTTAAATAGGCTAATACACATTAAAGCTCATGGGTAGATGCATCCACTGTTTCCCAGTTCTCCCAATGCATAGCACAGATCAGCACATGGTTGAAGGGTAGCTAGCTAAGCTTGTCTGACTAACAGTCTTCCAAGAAAACTAGGATGAGCCTAACTCAGAAATAATGTGACAGTCAATACCATTTGATTTAGGAACTAAATGACATAGTGTTTATCACTAAAAATGTAGGGATGATTACTATCATAGGAAAATGAGTCATCCAGTCTATAATACCTGCCCATCTAGTTTGGTGCATAACTTAGAAGCAATACTCTGCTATGTTGGGAAATACTTATGAGCCTAGAGGGAGAAAACATCCCTTTGAATTTGTATGCCACCAGAGTGTAACTCTTCTGATGAACTAAGCCCCCTGCTTACAAAAGCTAATACTATGCAACTTTGGTTTAGTCTGTAAGGATGCAGATCTACTCTGCCTTTAGCCCTGATACTTATATAGACATTTTATCCTTTCCGAAGATAAGAGTTCTGCACATCAGTGGCTTTCTCTTACCAGCCTTTGCTGTTCTTTTATGCTGTTCTCCTCTGTAAGATTGCTAAGAGAATCATTCGCTGCTCTTCTACTTCCTCTATTAAGACACTGGGGCTGATCTTTGCTCATCTGAGGGCTCTTGTAGGCACTACTTTCTGCCTCTTCAATCCTTGTGCAATTAAAAGTGGGAGCACTGCAACTTTGTCCAAGATGGGTGGATGCAGTCAGAGCTGACCCTGGAATGTAATCCTATATGCTTGCCTAGTCTACCCACAACACACCTTCCCTAGGCAAAGAGTTAGAGCTGGTAAAAATAGTTGTTTTTTTTCTAAGTGGAAAGGAAATGAAAAGAGTGATGGTGAAAGTGAGAAGAAACTAACAACAAAGGGATTGTGATAGGAGTTTGTTGGTGGATGAAAGGAAAGAGAAAGATTGAAAAGAATGGTGTGGTGCTAAGTCAGTTCTTTTATTTCTGAAAAATATGTTAGATTAGGACCAGTGCCAATGTGTAGGGTGTGCACATGCACCCCCTGAGAGCGCTGGTGCACCCCCTGACAGGCCACAGTCCCCTCTTAGGTGATGGGCAGGGGGGGCAGTGGGAGCACCGGTGCTGCCCCCCGCCGTGAGCACCAGCCAGGGAGTGGGAGTGCTGCGGTCACTTCTGGAAGCACCACAGCCACCGCCAGAAGCCAGTGAGTGAGATCCGCCACAGCCTCCCCCCACCTCCAGTTGGCAAGATTGGCCACAGGGGGATCCTCCCCCTGGTCACTAACTGGTCACTGGCAGGGCATGTGCCCCCCCCCCCCCCGCCCCCGAGTAAGGTGGCACCAATTGCCTATGATTAGGAATGATCTCAACTCCTTTTTACAAGCTACCTAAATAAATCCTGTGTGGTTTGGACTCCACATGACTTCCTTTGCTATTCAAGTTAACCAAGAGCAATTTCCTTAGGGCTTTTTAGGTTGTTACTTTCTAGTCTTGGATTTCAAAATGTGTGCCATAGCTATTTGGATTAGCATTAGCATTTCATTTCATGAGAATGACTAGACAGGAGGAAGAGATTATTTGTGGGCAGAGAAAAAGGGAGGCCAAAGAGATAAAACAGCAGTCAAAAGAGTTGGAGAAATAACTGGAAATGTGGGAAGCTGATGCATTTATAGTCCTAGAAAAATACTACCTTAATTTCTTCTTCCAAGATTGAGAGAGCTCCCAACCTGCAAAATTTTGAATGCTTCGGAGGTGCACTTGTATGAAAGGAAAGAAAGTTTTGTCCTCCTTTTTTCCTCTCATAACATTGAGAACTGACAATTCCCAGGGGCAATTGTTCTGGTAGGGTAGTTCCTAGGTACCTAGGCTGGTAGTTTCAGAGCAGCCAGTTTAATCTCTATTTAATTGTGTGCTTACACACCACATTATATCGAAAGGAGCAAGTAAAAGAAAACAAGTTCCCAAATAGAATTGCTTTTTAACAGCGTGTTTTCTCAATTGTCTTCTCATTTGGGCTCATTGGCTGTGCAATGAGGAAAACAATTGGATGTGAATAGAACTAGCAGCCTTTGGCAATGGAAATCTCTTGAACTGGAAAGAGCTAGCGAGGGGCTGTTTGTTATGTTTGCACTCCATGGCCAGCTTTATGATTTGGGTGGTCTAACGGCTGAATGGAGGACTCCCTAATTACCGTGACTTTCCTCACACTTCTCTACTGTCAGTAGCGTCACGGGTAGCAACAAATCACTCTATCACTGTTTCCTCTGTGGAGCACTGGGCCTGATTCAAGTTATGGGAGCCACTTGTGCCAACAGGTGGTCCTAGATGAACCTTGTTGTTAGTGGGATGGGTTGGATTGTCTACCAAAAATGAAACTGGGAAAAATGACATGTTTTTGTCCATATTTTAAAAATCCTGCAAACTTTTTCTTTTAGTGTTTCTAGCACTGCCAGTACTTCAGAGAATGGATTTGAAATTTGGAAATAGGGTGGCTTTTGCCATCAGGCACGTGCCTTCTGCATCCCCACAAAAAACGGTTGAATTTGGCTAAGTTAATTTTCAGTAGCAACTTAGATTTTTAGCAGTTAAATTTCGCAAAGATACCATCTGCCAACTCTCCTGATTTTTGGCATTGTTCCTGAAGTCTACACTTAGGGAATATGAAAATCTTAGTTTTTTATATCTTACATATATAGAGAGATAGATATATATCTATCTATATCTAGATGCAGTGTTGCCAACTCCCATGATTTCTGGCCCTGTTCTTAAAGTCTGCATTTCGGGAATATGCAAAATGTAGCTCTTTGTTTTACATACCTATAGATATAGATATCTATCTATCTATAGCTATGTAAAAAAAGGCTACATTTTTTATCTATATCTAGATGCAGTGTTGCCGACTCTCATGATCTTTGGTGCTGTTCTTGAAGTCTGTGTTTTGGGAATATGAAAAACGTAGCGCTTTCTTTTACGTTGCTATAGATATAGATATCTATCTATCTATCTATAGCGTCGTAAAAGAAAGTGCTACGTTTTCCATATTCCCAAAGCATAGACTTTAAGAACAGGGTCAAAAATCATGAGAGTCGGCAACACTGCATCTAGATATAGCTAAATATGTGTTGCCAACTCTCATGATTTTTGGCCTTGTTCTTAAAGTCTATGCTTCGGGAATATGAAAAATGCAGTGCTTTCTTTTACATATCTATGGGTAGATCCATCTGTTTGTATCTATAGATATGTAAAAGAAAGAGCTACGGTTTTCATACCTATCCATCGATATTTATAGGTATGTAAAAGAAAGTTCTACGTTTGTCATCTCTCTCTCTCTCTAGAGATGTATATCTCTAGAGATGTATATCTCTATATCTCGACAGACACGGAAAAAGCAACCGCGAAGTCTGTCCCCGTTCCCGAAGCGCAGGCTTTCAGACCGACGCCAAGCAGGGCTGCATCTCCGCCGGGCCCGTCCGAGTCCAGGCCGGGGCTTTGCCCTGCAGCCGTGACTCGCAGCTCGTGCCGGTCACGCCGGGGGGCCTGCCTCTCCTGCGCGGCCCAGGAAGGACTCTCCCACCCTGCCCCCCACTGGACCCGATTCCGATGCTGAGGGGGCAGTTCCGTCGGTGCGGCAGGCGGCAGCAGCGCCCCCAGCCCCTTGCGCCTCCACCCGGCCCCCGGAGGAAGCGGTGCAGGCGCATCCCCACCCCCGCAGCGCCCGGGCTCCTCCCCGCGCCGCCTCGCGCCCGCGGCAGCCAGGGGAGCCCCGGC
>NW_017729034.1:93662895-93676006 GCF_001723915.1 Gavialis gangeticus
CCCGCGGGGCACGGGCAGGGCAGGGGGGCCGAGGGGGCTGCGCGGTGCCCCCTCCTGTCCTCAGAGCAGTTGTTCCCGCCCCGGGGGGCAGCTGTACCGGCAGGGTAGCTCCTAGGTACCTAGGCTGGCAGCTTCAGAGCAGCCCGCGTAACTAACCTCCGTGCGATTGTGAGCGTGGACAGCGAAAGGAGCGAGGGAGAGAAAAACAAGTCCCCACAGAGAATTGCTTTTTTTTTTAACAGGGTGCTTTCTCAGTCGTCTCAATCTCCTTCTCCATCTCCTTGGGGCTCACCGGCCGTGCGGTGGGGAAGACAGTTGGGTGTGAATGCCTGTGGCGGTGAAAACCTCTTGAGCTACAGAAAGAGCTAGCGAGAGGTTGTCGGTTAGGTTTGCACTCCCCAGCCGGCTTTATGATTTGGGTGGTCCAAGAGGGAGGCGGCTGAATGGAGGGCTCTGTAGTTACCGGGACTTTCCTCACATTTCGTGGCTGTCAGTAGGACCGTGGGTACCAACAACTCATGCTCTCACTGTGGCCTCGAGAGTGCCGGCCAGCCCAGATCAAGCCAACGTCCAAGGGCTGATGCTGCAGGAGTGCGAGCAGCACTGCACGCGGGAGCAGGGGGTGGCCCTGCTTTGAACCAGGGGTCAGGCTCAGGGACCTACTGAGGACCCCGCCAGCCCCCATTGTCTGGGGTTGTCTCTGATTTGAAGTGAACTTTCACGCACCAGTTCCTCAACCGCAGTGATTCTCAGCCAGGGGTACCTTGAGATCCTCTCCAGGGTGCCACACCATGCCAGCCTGGTTAGGCGTGCTGTCAGATTCATAGGAGAAGCCCAGAGATTTCATAGACAAATTGTAGAAAAGGAGGCCTGGAAGGGATCTCCAGAGGCCCCTGTAGTCCACTGTTTCTCAATCTGTGGGTCACTACCCAAAAGTGGGTCGCAAGAGTATACGAACGGGCCACAAACTTTAACAATGGATCACTGAACTTTTACAATGGATTCTCCTTTAAAGGAGAAAAATGTGGGAAACTCTGGCTTTTCTCTTGCAGGCTGGTAGAGCTCCAGCCTGCAAGGGGCTGCTTGGGGCCCCCCATGCCCTACATACTGGAGCCTGGGGGCAGCGGGGCAGCAGTGAGGGGCAGCGGGTCAGGACTGGCCATTGATATTTACAAATGGGTCCTGGTACAGAAAGGGTTGAGACCCACTGCTCTAGTCCACTCCCCCCACCCCAATTCAACCTTTCTGACCTGTTGGGGTCTTTCTGAGTTCTTTGCAGTGGAAAAAATGCTCTATTATTTTTCTGTAATTGAAACAAGTGAAAACTAAGACACTATCTCCAGTCTAAAAAGGCTGAGAGCCAGGGTTCCCTGCAGCCCCAGTCCTGTCAAGGTCCGTGTTTGCAGTCGGCAGTTGCCTTTCTCTGGTGGACCATGGCCAAATGCTGAACTCTAAACTTCTAAGTGCGTTTGGGAATTCCCTGAGTGTTTGGATACAGGGTTTTGACTCTGCCCATTATTCCTGTAAAATCCAGATGCAAAGGTCAGATCCAGGCTCTTATATCAGACAAGTACCTGTTAATAATGCGGGGGAGAGGGGAAAAGATGGTTATACAAGGGCATAAAGAAGTTATCAGACGCATGATGTGGAACTATTATTTAAGAGTAGCTGTTGGTACGACATGCTTTCTGAGGTTGTTTTACTATATATAAGCCATTCTTTTTTCAAATTTTTTCTATGGTTCTCAATTTTGTAAAGATTGTTTAAAATCCCGCCTGATACTCATTCCTTTGTGCTCTCTAACTTTTTGCCTGCTTTTCCTTTAAGTAGTAAATATCAGCAAAGTAACTTTCATTTTTGTTTCTTGTTAGTTTCAATTCAAGCTCTCTGGCTTCAAGATTTCAAACACCGCTAGTGATTGGGGTGGGGAGTAGTGGGGGAAGGGTGTGGGGGGTGTTTAAAAAAAAAACCCAGCTCTTTCCCCAGTTTTTCTCCAAAAATATGTTAATGTTAGATTTTTTTTAAAGTGTGTATTTACCAAAGGCAAATTTCTAAGCAAATTTAAGGTAACAATGCCCAAAACTTTCTAGGTACTTGGAGACAGAGGAAAATACAATACCTGTTCCAAGGAGTGTTCACTCTGAATGGACAAGAGAAGAAAGAAAAGAGTACTGGTTGAAGCAAATAGACAAGCTGGTCAGATTTATGATTAGCACATTCCATGTGTTCGAGGGGGAGTTTTAACTATAAAGTATCAGCACCTCTTACACCCAAGCCATTATTGAGGACTCGTCTCACAGCTGTTAATCCATATTGTGTTCCATAATAAATTAACCCGAGGATTATTCCTCTGTTGCTCTAGACTGTAGGGGGGCTGTTAGGAAGGCAGAGATGGAACTAATGACCAGGATCAAAGACAACAAGAAGTCCTTTTTTAAATACATAGGGAGTAAAAAGAAGGCACAGGGTAAAGTGGGGCCCCTACAGGACACATTTGGCAACCTGGTGGTTGCACCAGAAGATAAAGTTGACCTCATTAACAAATTCTTTGCCTTCATTTTTCTGATCAGGGACCGGGACATCCCCACACCAGGATTCCAGATGGACTCAGGAAAGGCACAGCCAGGCCTAGGGTCAGGGAGGACCGAGTTAGGGAACTTGTGGTGGGGCTGGATATGTTTAAGTCAGCAGGTCCAGATGCTCTCCGCCCCAGGGTGCTAAGGGAATTGGTAGGGGTCATTGCAGGCCCCTGGCATGGCTTTACAAGCACTCGTGGTGCTCTGGCCAGGTGCCAGAGGATTGAAAAAAGCCAGTGTGGTTCCCATTTTCAAGAAAAGGAGAAAGGAGGTCCCAGGTAACTATAGGCCCGTTAGTCTTACCTCTGTCCTGGGGAAGCTCTGAGAAAATTATCCAGAAGCACATCTGCGAGGGACCAGCAGGGGAGATTATGCACATGGGTTCATTAGGGGCAGGTCCTGTCAGACCAACCTGGTGGCCTTCTACGATCAGGTCACAAAATCCTTGGATGCAGGTGTCACAGTGGACGTAGTCTTTCTGGAATTCAGGAAGGCCCTCAACACTGTTTCTCACCCTATTCTCGTTAAAAAACCTAGGCAACTGTGGCATTGATGCCTACACAGTCAAATGGGTCACAAATTGGCTGGAGGGCCGCACCCAGAGTGGTGGTGGACGGGTCATTTTCGACCTGAAGGGATGTGGGCAGTGGAGGCCCCCCGGGCTCAGTCCTCACGCCTGCACTGTTCAACATCTTCATCAGCAACTTAGACAAGGGGGTAAAAAGCACCTTGTTCAAATTCCCACACGACACTAAGATGTGGGGAGAGGTGGGCACGCTAGAAGGGAGGGACAGGATACATCTAGATCTGGACAGGTTACAGGGATGGGCGGATGAGAATAGGATGGGTTTCAATACTAACAAGTGCAAGGTATTGCACCTGGGGAGGAAGAACCAGCACCATACCTACAGGCTGGGGAACTCCCTTCTCGTCAGCACAGAGGCAGAAAGGGATCTTGGAGTCATTATTGATTCCAAGATTAACATGGGCCGCCAATGGGACGACATGGTCAGGAAGGCTAACCACACCTTGTCATGCATCCGCAGATGCATCACGAGCAGGTCCAAGGAGGTGATCCTCCCCCTCTATGCAACACTGGTCAGGCCGCAGTTGGAGTACTGTGTCCAGTTCTGGGCACTGCACTTCAGGAGGGATGTGGACAGCATCAAGAGGGTCCAGAAGAGGGCCACCCACGTGATCAGGGGGCAGCACGGAGAGGCTACAGGACCTGAACCTGTTCAGCCTCCACAAGAGAAGGCTGAGACAGGACCTGGTCGCCATCTATAAACTTACCGGGGGGACCAGCAGGGTTTGGGAGAAACCCTGTTCCCCCAAGTACTACCCTGAGTAACTAGGAATAATGGCCACAAGTTGATTGTGATTAGGTTCAGGCTAGGCATCAGGAAGCATTACTTCTAAGTCAGGGTAGCTAGTATCTGGAACTAACTTCCAAGGGAAGTGGTGCTCTCTCCTACCCTGGGGATCTTCAAAAGGAGGCTAGATAATCACCTGGCTGAGGTCATTTGATCCCAGCATTCTTGCCCGCCCATGACAGGGAGTTGGACTTGATGATCTGCTCAGGTCCCTTCTGACCCTATCAACTATGAAACTAGGGTCTTAGTGGTTTTAAGCTATTCCCTTTAATCATCATTCCCCATTTACCTCTGAGATCTGAGCACAACAATCAGCCTCTCCCCCTGAATGGTCACCACATAACTTGTTTGAGAATCAGCCCCACTTTGCAGAAGGCCAAAGAAATCACAGCAGAGAAAACAGCAAAGAAAATGTTGAAGGAAATGCCCACACTCTGAAATTGCTAAGACTTGAGATTTTGTTTTCCATTTTATGTGTTTCAGAGTGCTGTGTGGGACTGTACATGCCTATTTGGACAAGCAGAAGCCTTGCTTGTGTAGGGAAAGTAGGATCAGGCCCAGATCATGCACAGTGCTGAGGTGCTCTCATGCAGTGGTTCTCAAATTTTTTTTTCACAGACCACTTGAAAATTGCTGAGGGTCTCGGCAGACCAGTTAATAAACTTTTTTTTGTTCTACACATCAAAGCACACAACTCATTTTAATATCAGTAGCCTTACCTTACAAGTACAGATATTCTCAATTGTTCTGCAGCCTTTCTGCGGACCACCTGAATGGAGCTCAAGGACCAGTGGCGGTCCATGGACCACAGTTTGAGCGCCTCAGCTCTAGTGGCTTCATTCTTGGTTCTTGGTGACCAACCATCAGCAGTAATTGTTGAGGTCAGTGTACTGTAAAGGTTGTAAGAGGAGAATTGGGCCCAAGGTACTTACCATCCTACAGGACTTCTTCAGAATGCCAAAGCAAACTTGTCTGAAATATTTTAAGGGCTGGGACTAGATTTGATTCCTCAGACACCCAGTTCATATTCTTACTCTTTTTCCCACCTGCCAGGGATCATTGAACTACTATACCAAATAGATAAGAGATTCATTTGGGGCCATTTAAACTAATATCAAATCTCTCACTGGTTCCAAAGGAAGCAGGATTGTGCTCTTCACTGTTTTATCCCAGATGCTTTTGAGAAGCCATGATAATAGCATGTCAGTTAACTCTTTTGACAGTTCATTCTTTTGTACCATCTACAATCCTGAGATTGTTGACAAAACGTGCTCTTTCGCACAGAACTAACTTCCTTTTAGTTTAGTTTTACGTATGTAATTTAATCCATTAAGCATGAAAGTTCAGTAAATGGAAAGGCAGAGTCCTCACCAATTGAAACACACTCATACAGCCTATTTACCTTCTATAGATGAGCATAGAGAGCCTTTCTTTGGCTGCTGCTTCTTGATTCTGGATTTATTTACCATGTTCTGTTTGAGTTATAGCTGCAAGCCAAACTTCTCATTATTTACAAGTTCAAAGGAACAATGCTATAAATATTAATCAGTTATAAATTCCAATTTTCAGAAGGGCTTGAATTGCAGAAGAATATTGCTCCAGGTCAGAAACTGTTGAGAGGAGCGTAGGAGCAATTCTGTTGTGAAACTGGTGCCTGTTTGCTTGCTTTTTCCTTTCTTTCTGCCTTTTTTTATTTATCTTTTTTAATTTACAATGTTTATTATTGTTTGAAGAAGATATAAAATAAAAAGTGAAAAAAGGGTTTTGCTGGTTAGTAGTAATGGTTCCTCATTCTCCTTCAGCAAAGAAAGAGATAGGATCAGCAGCTGACTGGGAGTATACTGACAGAGTGTCACTCTTAAGCATTCTTACGGATGCAGTCAAATATGTGAAGATGTAATGGGAGAGATATGTAAGAGTAAAGCAATAGCCTCAATCTTCACCTATGTCTGACAGCACAAGGCAGCTGAAAAGCTATTTTAATTATCCTCCTCCCCCAGTTTTATAATGTAGCCAAAGGATTCACAGGTATAACACAGCTAATATAGTAGGTCTAAACTACTAGCTCTCAGCAGTGGAGTCATGGCTACAGTATCCTGCTACTCCAAGGGTGCATCTAAATGTAAATATTCATACAACCCAATAAACTCCAGTGCAGTTTGTGCTGGAGTTTATTTCTCCCTGGGCACAGCATTTACATGTGTGCCAGGGACCACAGCACGTTGAGCTGGGGCAGCGCATCTCTGGCTGACAAGGACCCCAGGAGTCAGCCTGCCAGCCTAGGGCTGCACCAGCCTGGCTCAGTGTGCTGAGGAAGGCCTGAATGGGTCATGAGGGTGCATCAGTGTGGAACCTTCGTGCCCCAGCCAGCCCCATCTGCGTCTACACATGCGTTGCAGTGGAGTAAATAACTCCGCCATAGGATAGTACTTGTCTCTTGATTGCTCCACACATGTAAACCAGTGATACTTTACTATGGAGATAATTAGGCAGCTCTGCAGTAAGCATCTGATGTAGATACGCCCCAAGATTCCCAAGCTGTCAAAGCAGCCCATCAGGGCCAGATATGATCAAGTATAGATTGAGGAAGTCCTGAAACTATTCAGTTCTCCTGAGAACCTGGTTTAGGACTGGGAAAGGTACACATGGTAGGGGCATAAATGTGGTTGAAAGCTATCTTTGCAACTGAAGTTAAGAGGCTTAGTTCTGGCATAGTTCAAGCTCTGTACCATAATTTCTCTATTTTGGATTTACTGTTGTTTGGCATCTTTATGAGAAGTGTGGTAGAGATCAAGATCAAAGGGTCAAAAGAATATACTATTTTGTTTTCTAATTTCCATTCATGCTATTTTAGTAGATGATTCTTATAGTAGGTGGACTGTGCTCTGATATTTCTAATGCCTTTGAAAATGGGCTGTTCCAGAGTACCCTAATCCAATTATCTGTGCATGACCTGTCAGGATATAATGTCTTTACCATTCTCAGGATTTCTAAAGGAGAGGAACCTTAGTGGGATCTTAATAAAGCAATTTTTCAAACACAGTCCAAATACCTATACTTCAAAAAGAAATTGCAACGTGTTGATTTCAACACTGAATCAATGAAGAAATCAAGCAACATAACAGGCTCTTGACTATGTGAAAGAACTTAGCAATTTCCAAGAGTAATTCAGAAGACACAGGAAAGGAGGAGACTGCCTCTCTTCTCAGGTACCAGGCATATGTATCACAGATCACTGCATCCTCTTCATCAATTTAACAAAATATATATTTAAAACTAGTTATGTTTCTTTGAAGCCTCTGCTTCTAAGGGGAAGCTGTTCCCAAACCTCACTTTCTGGGTAGTGAAAAAACTTCTAATTTTAAGCCTTAGTTTATTCATGGGTAGTTTGTACTCTTTAAATCCTGGCTGGAATGATCTAGCTGGTCCTGCTTTGAGCAGTTGGTTGGACTAGATGACCTCCTTGGGTCTGTTCCTTCCCTAATTTTCTATGAATAACGTGTGTCTGTAGATTTTCTGTGGATAACAGGTGTGTTCTCAGAATAACAGGTGTGTCTTACGATATGACCTTGAAAGCTGTCTTCTCAGAATTTCTTTGAACAACTCAAGAACTATCAAGATTCAGAAGTACGTGTTGTGGGCCTGTGCTTCCAAATCAGATCTCTTTGTGGTTACTCAGGCGCTTTGTTATTTTTGCTGTCAAGATTAAACCAAATTATTTCTATGTTTTAGAAAATAACTGGAATCCTTCACTGAGATAATAAGCAACTGTACCATTCCCATCAAGTAAACCTGAGGCTATATTTTCATTTTATACTTACCAGATCAGTGAAATACACAAAATAAAATTCAAAAATAAGAATTTGTTTGGGGAATAAAGAGCAAGAGAAAGAAGGTACAGAATACTTATTATCTATAACAACACATGGCATAACCTGTTGCTATGTCACACACTGAACTTCTAGTTTAGTGTGCAGCACACATCTAACAAACAGATCCTTATATACCATTGTGGATATACACTGCATGTCCTAGCAGTCCATTAATAAAAATGGAGCTAACCTTAGAGTGATAATTAGACATGGCTCAAGAGGTCTGGATGATAACAGACAGATCATTGGTTACTGTGAATTATTAGGGTATGATTTTTTGACCTAGCTAAATTAGCAGAGAGTTGAAAAGCGTGTTAATTCAGTGTTAGTACCAAGAATGTTAGTGAGAATAGGTCAGTTCATTCTAAATGACAATTTTCACAATATCAGAACCCTTGACCCCTTTAGGGACACCTACTATTTTATATTACTGTAGAATAAACTTATTGCACATATGCAGTAGAGCTGAATTATGGCTGCTGTGAGAGCATCCATATATTTGGAGTTTCAGGAAAAGGGCCTGAACCTGCCCTAAATCATCTAAAAAAAAAGGGAGACATGAGGCAGATGGCTGGATTGCTTGATCTTTAATTGTGGTATTCTCAGGCTTTGTCCAGTGGGTACTTCAGAAGAATGAATTTCATGAAGAAAAAAGGGCAGAAAGGAAAGAGAAACTGGATACAGGACATAAAAGTGTAGGTGTGTGGAATATTACATAAGAAAAGAATGATGCCTCTGTAAAATCAAGTTTTTTGCTGCCTTATAAACTCTGTGTTACTTTCTCTCATAACCTGTTTCAGGTTAATGATGTGATTGTGCCTTTGTCCATGCTTAGCTTACATTTCAGTTTTCAAGGTTTGAACACACCTTACCATAGAATCAAACTTGAAAGAGACTTCAAATGTCACTTAGTTTACAGCTTGCATGAATGCAGAATGAGCTACCTGTTAATTAGAAATAATCAGAAATTATACTTAGGTCAGGTATTTTTTATAGTATAAGCATACTGTAATATTGGTATTTAGAGTAAATTAGAAAGCTGCATTTGCTTTGCTGCTCCATATGCTAACCTCCTTTTTCAGATGCTAACTTCACTGTCACTAGAATATTATTCTATAAAGTAATTGCTTTCCTTAATTCCAAGACAAACATGACCATGTAGTACTGCTCAAGTCTTTTTGTGTGTGGTTTCAGGCATTTATTTTTCATTGTCATGGCTTGTATGGAACTTGGAATGTAATGTTTATTGTTTGATTTATTTCTAAGAGGCAGCATTATTTTTGCAAGTGGGGAATGTATTCATTTGGAGTAACTCCTTCCAATAATATCCAATTGACTAATAGTTGAGTGAGACAAAACCACAAAGTTTAAAAAATAAGTTAAAAAAATGGGGCGAGGGTCAAGCTAAGGCTCCTAGGCCTTCTCCTTTGAACAAGCTCACATTTGTATCAAATACTTTATAACTAGGGTGGATTATATTATTTTTAAGGAAATCTGGGATGTGGCTCCCCCTCCTCCAAGTCAGTGGTACTGCTGCAGGCAGAGGCAGGTGGGCAAGGGTGCGAGGCACAGACCAGTGAGTAGGTAGAGCCTGCCTTGTGCATCCTGCCTCTCTGATGGACTGCGCCCTGCATCCCTACAATTCTGGGACTTCTGTTCCAATTTTCACCAACCAGCCAGGACCAGCCTACGAAATCAAGGACTGACCTGGTCATACCAGGATATATGGTCACCCTATTTATTAACCAGCCCTAGATTTAAAGAAGACTTCACTGAGAGACTCTTGTTTTAAGGATTTAAAGGTTTGTTTTGACATTGTCCTAGCAGCTCCAGCAATGTAAAAGGAACCTGTCCAATCTATCTGTGGCTTGAGGGATTTTCCAAGAGATTTTCCACTTGGTACAGAGCTGACAGAATAGTTCAAGCCTTCCTTTGAGGCCTTGGAATAGGGCATGTGCTGTAAAAGGAGACATTACCAGGTGCATTGGACTCCAGATACTGTCTTGAGCCCAGGGCTTGAGGCTTCTGTAACTGTTGGCCACAAGCAAACCTTAGGATGGGCTCTGACTATAGGAAACACAAAGAAGCCTTAAAGCCACCTTTGCCCCCTCTAGTATCTCTACTTCCATGCCTGTGCTAAGTGTAAGGGGATCAAGTATGAGACAGAGAAAGTTGCTTTGCAAGATATATGAATCTTGTATTTTGTTACAGTGATCTGTACATTTGAGCTGGATCACACTAAAAATCTGGATAGCAAGGAATGCATATCTGATTATTTCAATACAAAGAGGTAGGTTTGGGCTTTTTTTCCCTGTTAGATTCTTAGGGGATTCCCAGAATTGCCAGACAGTGAAGTTAGTAACTGTTGCTTGTGGTTTGCGTAAATTCTTTTCTTCCATTATGTTTTTGAAAATACATCAATATCCTGTTTTTACAGTGTATCATGCTTGAACTCATACAGGATGCAGAACAGAAACATTTAAAAGCAGCTATGTTCTGAGGAGGCAAGGGCAAGCATGGCTGCTTGTGGAATTTTGAATGTTATAATAAGGTGACAGGCAGATACATGGTGGAACTGTTCAACTCCCTCAGTTTATCACTACTTGGTCCAGACAAGGTCACATCACCCTAATTCTGCTGTACATATCTGTCTTATTTAAAGTAAGATTGGTGTGTCATAGCCATGTGGATCTAGGAAACATGAGAGGCAAGGATTTTTTGTGCTATCTATGTGACCAGTGATATACTTGGGAAAGCTGTTGGACAAGTTTGGGGGCATCAAAGTGCCTTCCCCAAGTCATTTGCCTGAAATCTATGGTGCTTTTTACTCTAGCAGCTGACAGTAGTTTGTGACATTCACTAGGGGTTTAAGCACTGAGATGCTGAGGCTTCTTGCAAGTGAAAGAGACCTAAAGTAGAATTCACAAAAACAAGTTAAGTGCCTGCACTCCACATTTCAATTACAGGAAATCTATTAAAATAAGGCTCTAACTATAGATGAATGCTTACAAGTAGGTATCTAAAATTATAGCATGCAGCATTATGAGCAGTCATATACTGTATGGAATGATACTAGACTTCTCCCTGCAGTAGGTTCTGAGTGTTCAGATACAGAGGCAGATCCAGGGTGGTTCAGTGATGCAGTTTCACTGCTTTTTTATTCCTGCTCCACCTGAACTTTAAAGTCAGCTGCCTAGGAAGGGTGGCAGCATTTTTATTCAGGCACTGATGAGAGAGTCAAGTAACATTGTGGCTTATTATAATCTTCCTTATTCCTACTGATCTCCCTCTGTTCAATAGGTATTAACAACCTTTAACAGTCCTTTTTAATGGTCTTGTTGTTTCACTACTCAAACTATCCTTTCTTTTGTAAGTTAACTGTCTGCCTTTCCCGGTGGTGCCTCTCTTTGTAGCTCTGAAGGTTGTTCTTAGCTCTAGCTAAAAACCTTAACTCAGGTGTGATCACATTAACTCAGGTATAGAAATGACTGACAGGAAAGTATTAGAGGCACTGCCAAGACTCTCAAGAAGGCTGATTTTGTTCTGTGAAGCTGAATAAGAGACGTATATTAGACTTTAATGCCTATGGGACTAATGACACAATATCTTTGGACTACTTTTGCCTGGTTCATTATTTCTTTTAAACTTTATGTATAAATCTAGCAAATCAGTGCACATTACAATAGTTATATTTGTTTTTGCTTTGATCTTGATCTTAGTGCTAGCCCTCCACATATTAGTAAAGCTTTTAGTTTCTCTTTAACTGGAGAAAAATATGTGGTGTTTTGGTATGCCACACCATGGCATTCTCGACCACCTGGGTGATTGTGATCATCACCTACTGGAATTCACCATCCAGTCCAGGGTGTCCAAGGCCTACAGCAAGGCAGCAGCCCTGGAATGCAGGAGGGTGGATTTCAATGAGGTAAGGAGACTAGTTGGGGAGGCAATGAGGTCCTGGAGGGGAGGGGAGTTTGGAGTCCAAGAAGAGTGGTCATTCCTTAAGGAGATGATCCTCCAAGCCCAAAGGGTGACAATCCCAATGCGGACCAAAGGGGGCAAGAGTACTCAGAAGCCCCCATGGCTCACCAAAAGCATCCAGGAACGTCTCAAAGCTAAAAAGGAGGCATACACCCAATGGAAGGGAGGGGCCATCACCAAGGAGGATTATACTTCCATTGCTTGAGATTGTAGGGGGGTTGTTAGGAAGGCAGAGATTAAACTGGAACTAGCGACCCGGATCAAAGATAACAAGAAGTCCTTTTTTAAATACATAGGGAGTAAAAAGAAGGTACCATGTAAAATGGGGCCTCTGCAGAACACGCTAGGAAATCTGGTGGTCATACCAGATAACAAAGCTAACCTCTTTAACAATTTAAATTTAACCTCTTTAACAATTTAAAGCTAACCTCTTTAACAATTTAACAATTTTCTGAGCAGAGACCAGATCATCCCCTCCACCGGGATCCCTGATGGGCCCAGGGGAGGCACAGCTAGGCTCAGGATCCGTGAGGACCTAGTCAGGGAACTTCTGGTGGGACTGGACGTGTTCAAATCAGCAAGTCCTGATGATCTCCACCCCAGAGTGCTGAAGGAATTAGCAGAGATCATTGCGGGACCCCGGCACAGCTTTACAAGCACTCGTGGTGCTCTGGCAAGGTGCCAGAAGACTGGAAAAGGGCCAGTGTGGTCCCCATTTTCAAAAAAAGGAGGAAGGAGGAGTCAGGAAACTATAGGCCCATTATTCTTACCTCAGTCCTGGGGAAACTCTTTGAGAAAATTATCCAGGAGCACATGTACGAGGGGCAAGCAGGGGAGATTATGCTTAGGGACAACCAACATGGGTTCATTAGAGGCAGGTCCTGTCAGACCAACCTGGTGGCCTTCTATGACCAGGTCACAAAATCCTTGGACACAGGTGTCACAGTGGACGTAGTCTTTCTGGACTTTAGGAAGGCCTTTGACACTGTCTCTCACCCTGTTCTCATTAAAAAAACTAGGCGACTGTGGTGTTCATGCCTACACAGTCAGATGGGTTGCAAATTGGCTAGAGGGCTACACCCAGAGAGTGGTGGTGGACAGAGGGATGTGGGCAGTGGGGCTCGGTCCTCGGGCGCGCGCTGTTCAACATCTTCATCAGCAACTTAGACAAGGGGGTGAAAAGCACCTTGTTCAAATTTGTGGATAACACTAAGGTCTGGGGAGAAGTGGGCACACTAGAAGGGAGGAATAGGCTGCAATCAGACCTAGGCAAGTTACAGGGGTGGGTGGATGAGAACAGCATGAGTTT
>NW_017729034.1:93676420-93685288 GCF_001723915.1 Gavialis gangeticus
CTGGTGGCTGTCTACAAACTGGCCAAAGGGGACCAGCAGGCTATGGGAGAGACCCTGTTCCCCAGAGCACTACCAGGAGTAACAAGGAATAGTGGCCATAAGTTGACTGAGAGTAGATTCAGGATGGACATCAGGAGGCACTACTTCATGGTCAGGGCAGCTAGGATCTGGAACCAACTTCCAAGGGAAGTGGTGCTCGCTCCTACCCTGGGGGTCTTCAAAAGGAGGCTAGATAATCACCTGGCCGGGGTCATTTGACCCCAGTACTCTTTACTGCCATGGCAGGGGGTTGGACTTGATGATCTGCTCAGGTCCCTTCTGACCCTACCAACTATGAAACCATCAGCACGCCCCTTTTCAAAATGCTACATCTGCCCACATTCAGGTACCTCAATAATTACTGTTTTCATTGAGGTTTACTGAGAGCAGCTGCCTGACCTGCGTCTTCAGTCCTCCTTTCCTTGAGGCTTATGGGGCAGTCTAGGTTCTTCCCACACAATTCCCTTTATTTTCATGAGTCAAGCTAGTTCAGACAGGCTGAAGAGCCCTAAGACAACAGAGGGGATTTGGATTTGGGGTAGTGGAGGTTAAGGTTTGCAAAACGCGGTGTGTCATATACCTTGCGTCTATGAAAGTTGGAGCACAAGGCAGATGTAAGAGACAAAATGCCTTCTACTGTTCAAGGTATACGTAGGATTCCTAATGTGATAAACAGAGACTGCTAGTAGGATACTCCCAACTGATCCCTATTACCCTGTGAAAGAGCAGAACAGAATGCTGTTGAGATCAAGCTGTGGGAATACAGTATGGTGCCTCTCTGGGATGGGCATGGAGGTAGTCATAACACCTTCCTAGATCGCCACGTTAGAAATGGGACCAAAGGGAAGATGTTCCTTTGTTGCTACTTGCTATTCAGCTCCTAGACTGCGCAGAGATGGTAGTGTTTAGTAAACACTGAATCAGGAGCACTCTGCTTCTACTAAGCTGGATAGAAGGGATAGATCTGTCATCTCTCAGAAGTGTCCTACTACCCTTTGCAAATCTGGAGGCTCTACTAGGTTCATGGGGGTCCTTTAGCTTTCTTTGTAGACTGGTGTGTCAGAGTGATCTTATCAGTTCTGATGCCTGTGACGTGTGAGGAGATAGAGAAGACTCAGGGTACAAACACTCCAGTGAGTTATCACAGTAAGCCTGCCATTCAATAAAAGTGAGGTAAGCCATCTTACATATACTGCATGATAAAAGTGTGCACATGGACAATTATCACAGAGCAGCTAATGTGTTGTAAGTTTGTATCCTAGTTGACTTGCAGATAGAGGTTAACTTGATCAATTAATTCAAATTACAACAGGTGCTAAATTCTAGTTTAGCAGAGCCATTAAAGGGTCAAAGAACAAGGTCAGCAACACCCTTCAGGGAATAAATATGGAACTATAGGTTTTAATTGGATAACTGTTGCTTAATATAGAACAGCCAGCTCCAAATAATCATTTCAATGACATTTGATACCACAAAGTGGGGAGGGTAAAACGTACAGAGGTAAAATGTGCCTCAGTTGCTAATATTATTAGAAGTTGAAATCACCACTCATACCTTCCTGCCCAACCAATACTGCTAAGAGCGCATCAGGGTGAATTATCGAGTCCCCCATATGTCCCCCAACCAGCCACAGAACTCCAGCGGCACCTGAGCAGAGGCACCTGAGCTACAAGTACTACAGTTAATTTCTCCTTCTGCCTCTCATGTTGTAGAGCAGTGTTTGTGTGAGCCATTATCAAATGGAAACCTCAAATTTACTCCATTTGAAAAATGAAGCCACTTAAAGGCCCCAGCACAGTTGTGGACACTTGATACATAGGCAGTGATGTTTGCAAGTTTAGATTTCAGGCTTTGAAGCATTTCCTTTCCTTTATTTCCACTTCTGATCTCCAACTTTAGTTCATCTCCCCCACCGACCATGCACCTTGCTCTTTCATCCAGCTGCCCTGTCACATTCATTCAGAAATAAGTCAGAGATGTTTTTCTGTTCTTGCTGGTGGCCACCAAAGTGGGAAATGAGGTGGATAAAGTTTTTTTTCAAACAATTAATGGAAGTTTCCAAATTACAGGACCTAGTACTCAAGTGGAACTTTTAATTGCAGTGACATCTGATGGCATAATAGCAGTTCACAGGCACTCCAGGAAGTTCTTGGAGTGGGTTAGGGATAACTTTTTGGTACAGGTGGTGAAGTCAAGTGCGAGGGAAGCTTTTCTTGATTTGTTGCTCATGATTGTGAATGTGAAGATGGTAGATAACTTGGGTGGCTGTGGCCATGAAATGTTAAGAGTTCAAAATCCTAAGGAATGGAAGAAAGGAGAGCAGCAGAATAAAGACACTGGATTTCCAAAAAACAGCTGTAACAAACTTGGAGTACTGGTAGGTAAAATCCCGTGGGAGTCAAGTCTGAAGGGAAAAGGAGTCAAGGAGAACTTAAGGACATCATATTAAGGGCACAAAAGCAGGTTATCCCAATGTGAAAAAAGGATAAGAAGTACAGCAAGAGACTAGCCTGGCAAAACAGTGAATTCTTCAATGAGTTGAAACTCAGAGGAATCTCAAAAAAAGTGGAAACTTGACCATATTACTAGTGAGACATTTAAGACATGAAGAGATAAAAATCAGAAAGTCTAAGGAATGAATTGAGATGCAAGTAGCAAGGGACATTAAAGGCAGCTAAAAAAAGCATTCTGCCAGTATGTCAGAAGTAAGAGACTCAGGAAAGCATAGGTTCCTTACTAAATGCAGAAGGCAAGCTAGTAGTAGGTAATGCAGAAAAGCCAGATGTATTTAATGCCTTCTTTTACTTGAGTCTTCATGAATGAGGTCAGCTGCCAGATGACAAGTACACTTGGCAGCATGGATAGGGGAGGAGATAAGCAGCCTAGAGTAGTGGAAGAACAGGTTAGAAATTACTTGAAGTTTCTGGATGTTTTCAAATTAGGAGGGCCAAACAGGATACATCCAGAGCAGGGGTAGACAACTTTTGTGACTAGGACCAGAAGGATCCATCCCAGGTCAGAGGTGGCCAAGCACTAGGATCTAGCCACCAGCACTGTTTGTTTCTATGGCATCATGGGGAGAGCGCCCACAGTCAAAGCACCCCTTCGGCTGAATGCCACTGAATCCCCATGTCCATAGGCCAGATCCAGCCTGCGGGCCCAAAGTACTTAAGGAATTGGCTGAGGCAATTTCATAGCCATTGGTTATTATGTTTGAGTATTCACAGAAAAAAGAAGAGGTGTCAGACAACTAGTAAAGGGCAAATGTAGTATCCTTCTTTAAAAAAGGAGAAGAATCTGGGAAAATACAGACCAGCGAGTCGGACCTTGATACCTGTAAAGATCATGAAGCAGACCCTCAGGGAATCTATTTCTAATCACCTGTGATCAGGAGCAGCCAGCATGGATTTATCTAGAGCAAGTCATGCATGACCAGCCTGACTTCCATCTATGAAAAAGAGAAGCGCATTGTGGATGTGAAAAGAGCAGTTGATGGGATATATCTGGTATTACTGAGGCTTTTGACAGCCACCCATGACATTCTCATTAGTAAGCTAAGCACATACAATCAAAGTGAAACTTCTGTATGGTAGATACATAAGTAGTTGGATCACTGAGTTCAATGAGTGGCCCTCAATGGCTCAGTATCTAACTGGGAACAGGCATCAAGTGAGGTGCCCCAGGGGTTTGACCTGGGTTCAGTATTGTTTTAATATGTTCATTAATGATTTGGAGAATGGGATTGAGTGCACACTTAAAAAATTAGCAGGCGGCACCAGGCTGGGTAGAGTTGCAGACGCTCTGGAGTGCAGGGCCATGATCCAGAATTACCTTGGTAAACTGGAAAAAATGGTCTGAAATTAATCAAATGAAATTCATTAAGGACAAGTGTAAAGTTCTGCACTTGGGATGGAACAATCATGTACAAAAATACAAACCAGGGAATAACTGGCTAGGAAGAAGTGTTATAGAAAAGGACTTTGGGATATAATGGACCATAAGGTGAATATGAGCCAGCAGGTACTTTAGTTGCAAAAAAAAAAAGAAAACCCAATAGCATATTGGGCTGTACTAATAGGAGCATCACTTGCAAATCAAGAGTTATGATTCTTCTGTACTATTCAGCATTGTGTTTAGTTTTGGATCCCACAATTCAAGAAAGAGTCCAGGGACAGAACACACAGTAATGATTTTAAATTGTGGCAAGGGAAATTGAGGTTGCATGTTAGAAAGAACTTTCTCACTCTGAGGGTGGCTAAGTATTTGAATAGATTACCTATAGAGGTTATGGAATCTCCGTCCTTGGAAGTTTTTAAAAACAAATTAGGCTTTGTCTCTTCCTCCCATTCATCATCATGGGCAGTTTCATCCTTTTATCACTTTCAGTGATGTCCAGATCAGAATTTCTCAGCTCACATATAAAAGGATGTTTCCTAACTACCAGTTTCTTCATCCTCAGCTTGAAGTTTGAGAGTTGAGCTTATTTTTTTGGATCCCACATCAACAATCATCTGTAATTGGAAGCAGCTTAACAATCCCACTGAGGATGCACAAGTCAAAGGGAGACAAGGTTCTTCAGGTAAATCCGATATCTTTTATTAGACCAACTCAAAAGATATCAACTAATAAAAGATATCGGATTTACCCAAAGAACCTTGTCTGCTTATGTCCTTAGACCAACACGGCTACAGCCTACACCCACAAGCCAAAGGAAGTACCTTGGACTCTCCGCGCTGCCTTAGATCTACAGTGCTTGTAGAAACAGAGGAACTGAATGTTGACTAGTTTTCACTATCACGTAATGTGGCTTTAAATAGACACAAGGACTAGTTTTGTTGAAAATAGGCTATTGTACTGTTTTAACCATAAATGCATTTTTAAAATATGACTCTTAAGTGAATCATAAGCATGATGGTGAGCTATAATTAAAACTGACTACCTTTCTCAGCCACACAAGATCACTCATAAAGATCTTTCAAATTATGCACCCAGCTTGTAAACCAACATGAGTAATCTCATTGACGTCAGTGGGTCCATGCTCACGTGAAAACAAATTTTCAAGTAGTCTCTCTCTCTTAGAACAAATTCTTGAAAAATCATTTAAGGTCACTGTTTAACTGTTCTTCAAAGTTAAATTCATAACTCTGTGTTTTTGCTTCCTTTCTAATTCACATATACCTTAAAGTGCTGGAATGTAAAGTGATGCTATTACGTAATATTTGTACTAGAGACTTATCTAGAGTCAAGGGAGAGGATTAGGGATCGTTGTGTGCAAATACTATACAGAGTGTGCACAATCCCTTCTACACTGTAGTAATGGTTCCACGTTTTTTTTCTTAGTAGAGAGATACAGGAAATGTAATACAACTGAGGGTGGTAAAGGCTACTGAAGATGCTTCCTATCAGATTGAACACATACACGAAAGATTGGATCTGGCAGTGTTGCATGTATGATCAGGGATCTCTATTATGCCAATGTAAGTTAGGAATGCATCTTTAAAAATCAGCAAAGTTGATCCTGACAGTAGTGGTCTAACTGAAATCAGAATTTGTTTTGATTTATAGTGTTTGAAAACGGGACACTAAAATCAGCATAAAATTCATATTGTTAAACCATTCACTAACTAAAATAATGGTTTTAGGGCATCATTTCAAATTGGCTTACTACATAAACTTTTCTATTGCATTCATTATGATAGTATCTGAGAACCTAGAAGACATTAATGAGTATTAACATCTCTTTCTCTAAGATAGGCAATGGAGGCACAAAGAAATTAGCTGTCTGGCTCTAAAAATGTGCAGAAACTTTGTGGCAAGGCCACCAACAGGAATAAAAACAAAGATCACTTTAGCCCTGCTCCAAAGTCATGCATGAAGCATGTAAATTTAATGTAAATGTCCCAATCCTTTTCTCTTCTCAACCTCATTGATTTCAATGCTTAAACACTACAAAAAGTGTTATCTTGCAAGGAAGTAGTTCTGTGGGTTTTACTTGCTGAGATTGGCTCATCAGTCATAGGCGATGTTTCTGTTTTGAGTCTATCCTTCACTCACCACATCAGAAGCTGTGCTTGGGAGGGGGGAAGTTTAAAAAAAATAGCAAAAACCCCACCTTGGTCCTTTGGTAGTTATTTAAAAAATAAGTTAGTGTTATAAACAAATCCCTGACTCCTGCCAGTCATTTAAACAGACTTGTTTTATAAACATGCTCAAGAAATGTGAATACTTGTGTGTAGTGATAGACAGACATTCAAAGGTCTGGATACTCAACTAAATGTCAGATGCTTATCACAAAGCTATGCAAGTTATGTTCCTTCTCTGTAGGAAAACAGTTCCATCCATCTAGCTCAACTCAGTTGGACTTGATAAGGTATATATATACAACAAGCAGTACCAGAAGCAATGCTTCTAAGAAGACAAAAATGTCAGCTCACCTTATTCATGCATACTGTCTTCCTCCATGCGTCTGTTTCTTTAGCACTGATCTCACAGCCATAGGTAACTGGTGGGGTGGGGGGTATGTGCCCCTTCTGACAGGGCCATCCCCAATGCCGCCACCGGCTTCTGCGGGTGCTCACCAGCCCTGTCCCCAACACCAACGCTGCCTTCTGCAGGTGCCCCCCACAGACTCAAGAGGCACCAGTCGCCCATGCTCACAGCAGGGGGCTACCCACCGTTCCCATATCTCTTTCCCTTTCCTACTCTTTACTCGTAGTTTTTTTTATGAGAATCCTTTTATGATTACTGGTAATAAGAAAACGTTTCTCACTTCCTCCTATGTAGAGTAAAAAGTACCTCTGTGTTTCAGTCTTTTCCCCTCTTAGGCCCCCTCTACACATTACAAATATAGTGCAATTAACTGTTTAATTGTGCAGTTACTTTAAGACCAGCTACACGTGCAAAGTACTTACCACATAATAAAAAGCTTGAACCAGCAATAAAGTTAGACCTTGGAAATATGTACTAACCTTATAGCTGGTTGCTATTGAGCTTTAATTTGTGCATGTAGTTGACAAGGTTTAACTATACCCAGCATGATACCCCAGGCCCAGGGAACTGAGGCCGCCATGATCCCCAGGGCCTGGGGGTGTATGAAACTGGGATTAGGCTCCCTCTGCACTAGCAATAAGGCACAATGGGATGTCGTGCTTCCTGCCATGCAAGTGTGGCATGACATTAGGTGTTATTGTGTGGATCATGCATTAGATCCCATCATGCCTTTACCTGCATGTGAAGAGGGGTTACACAATTACTCTTTCCTGGGTTTGAACTTTACTTCATACTTTAAATTTCTCCTCTAGTTTTTAATTACTGACAGATTTTGGTGATAGTTTACTGTAGTCCTATGTTGCATTGCACTGAGGTGCTGTTCTGCTGTGGTAGCTTTATCTGATCAACTTATAGTTTTTGGTTTGTTCTTCACAATAATGTGTATATTGGGGCTTTGTGGGCTGACCTAAGAGACTAAGTTTATTTTTCCAGTTTTGTGTAGATAAGTTTGCTTGACTGGTCAGGAGGTTTTGCCTGTTCATCTGGGTTTAACTTTTGCTTCTTCAGCACAGTGAGCTATAGGGATTATTTGTTGTTTTGGAATTTAAAGTAATGCTTTACTTTTTATGCCCTGTATACCTTTTCTTCATTTTTGGAAACAAATGTCAGGACAAAATGGATCTCGAAGCTTCTTTGATGGACTGTGCTCTACTTCTTTCACATTGCCTGGCTTTCTGAATCTTATTTGGTTTCAACTGAGAGTATATGTTGTATCTCGGATGGTGTAAACTAAAATGTGCAACATTTAATTGTTGATATTGTGTGCTATATAGATTCCCGATCGTAGATGTGGCCTAATGATGCATCAGAGTCCTGGGAGAATTAGAAGGGATGGTAATTCAGAATATCAGGGAAGTTTCTACAACCAACTGGTTCCATTATAGACTTGAACCCAGGACTGTTGAGGTGAGAGCATCAGACTCTTTACAGATGCACATGTGATTTTTCAGTCAAAGTTAAGTGCCTAAATCACTTCGAAAATCTACCTTTGGTTCTTTTTCTTGTCCGTATCAGGCCATGCATCTACTTCTGTTGTCATGCTGAAAGGTGTTTGTAGGATCATAGAAAAGTAGAACTGAAAGGGACCTCATGAGATCATCTAGTTCAGCCCCCTGTTCCATGAAGGATCATCCCTGACTAAACCTTCCCCAGCCAAGTGTCTTTGAAACCTCCTCTACAAAACTTCCAGTTTCTCTAGGTATCCTGTTCCAGTGCGTGACCACTCTCGTAGTCAGAAAGTTCCTCCTGATCTCCAGCCTAACCTCAAACCTTCCGCTACTGAAGCTTGAGGCTATTGCTCCTAGTCCTGTCCCTATGGCCACAGAGAAAAACCCATCCCCATCCTCCTTGTAACTGCCTTCCAGGCATTTGAAGACTATTATCAAATGTCCTCCTTAGTTTTCTCTTCCCAAGTACGAAAACCCCAGCTCTTTCAGCCTTTCCTTATCAATCTTGCTTCCCAGTCCTCTAATCATTTTGGCTGCTCTGCTATGGATTTTCCAAGCTGTCCACATAGGCAATGTGTAGGGGGGCTCGTCCCCCCGAGATTGGCCCTTGCCAGCCAGGGAGTGGGGGGGCAGCAAGCGGTGCCTCCCCTAAGAATGTGGGGGCACTGAGAAAAGTGCCAGTGGCACTTCTGGTTTGTCAGCTGCTGTGGGGAACTTCCCCCACCGCGGTCAGCCATTGGCCACTGGGGGACTCCCCAGAATCAGGAGGCACCAGTTGCCCATGCTTCTTGAAGTATGGGACACAGGCCCAATTTTACCAGTACCAGCTCTT
>NW_017729034.1:93685575-93695322 GCF_001723915.1 Gavialis gangeticus
CCCCCCCGTTCCTTGTAGCAATACTTAGTTACACTGTGCGATAAGAACTCTGAAGGGCCCAGCCATCACCCTGCTCCAAGCTGGCGCCTAGGGCCCAAGGCCTCCTCCCACCCCTCCCGTCGGTTTGCCACTGTATTCCTGTCTGTATTTGTGCATGCTATGAGTCCATCCCTAGTGCAGGACTTTGCACTTGTCCTTTTTGAATTTCATCTACATGTTTGTGGACCAGTTTTCCAGTATGTCTAGGTCATATGGGGTCCTAGGCCTATCCTCCAGAGTGTCTGCAGCTCCATCCAACTTGGTGTCATCCATAAATTCACCAAGCATGCACTCAGTCTCATTGTCCAAATCATTAATGAAGATAGTAGACAAAAATGGACCCAGGAGAGACACCTGAGGAACCTCACTCCATTTCTCCTCCCAGCTAGATGTTGAGCCATTGATGACTATTTGTTGAGCAAGATGATCCTACCAGTTATGTATCCACCTTAACGTACTTTCATCTAGTCCACATTTTCTTAGCTTATTAATGAGAATCTCTTGAAATATAGTGTCAAAGTCCTTGCTAAAGTCAAGGTATAGCACATCCAGTGCTCTCCCCGATCTATAGAGCCTTTCACTGTATCATAGAAGGAAATTTGTTTGGTCTTATGCTATTTGATTTTTGTGAATCCACACTGGCTGTTCCTGGTCACCTTATTCTCCTCTAGGTGCTTCACAATAGATTCCTTGAGGACCTGCTTCACAATCTTTCCAGGTATTGAGGTCTGGTTGACAGGTCTGTAGTACCCTGGATCTTCCTTCTTTCTTTCCTTTCTTAAATTTTGGCACTATATTTGCTCATTTCCAGTCATCTGGGAGCTCACCCAACCACAGTTAATGGCTTTGAAATTACCTCAGCCAATTGTATCAGTACCCTTGGATGCATCCCATCTAGCTCTGACAACTTGAATGTATCTAGCCTCTCAAAGTAATTCCTAACCTGTTCTTATATTACTCTAGGCTGTTTGCCTTCCCTATCTTTACTGCCACCTGCACTCATCATCTGATAATTGCCCCTGTTGGTGAAGACTGAAGTAAAATCTCATTAAATATTTCAGCATCCTTTGCATTATCTGTAACTAAATTGCCTTCTGCATTCCCTAAGGGACCTATGATTTCTCTGGTCTTCCTCTTACTTTTGACATACTTGTAGAATCCCTTTTTAGTGCCTCATGTCCCTTGCTAGCTGCATCTCAAATAGTGTATTGACCTTAAATTTTTTCCCTACATGCCTATGCAAATACCGTTATACCCTTCCCTAGTATTATGACCAAGTTCTTACTTTTTGTAAGATTCCTTTTTTTGAGTTGTAATGCATTGAAGAAATTATTTTCTAATCAGGCTGGTCTCCTGTCGCACTTTCCATTCTTCTGTTGCATCAAGATAGTTTGCTTCTTCACCCTTAAGCTACAGCCAGCCTCCTGGACACCTTGTCCCCTTACACTTGCTTCCCAGGGAACCCTGTCTACCAGTTTCCCAAGTTTGTTGAAGTCTGCTTTTCTGAAGTACACTGTCTGTATTTTCTTCCCTCCCTCCTTCCCTTGAACTCTATTATCTCATGGTCACTGTTACCTTCCACCTTCACATTTTCAACCAATTCCTCCCTCTTTGTGAGCAGTAAGTCAAGAAGGAGGGGTGCACCGATACAGATTTTGGGGGCTGATACCAATAGCTGATTTTTAAGGAAGCTATTGGCCGATACCAATCTGATTTCTGATATAGATGCATGCAGCGCAGCTGATAAGTCTGTTGTGGTGAAAGGGGAGGGGAGAGGGAAGGGGTGTGGGGATGCAGATCAGCACCCCCCACAGTGAGGGAGGGAGTGGGGCTGGGACTGGTTTAGGCGCTGCCCAGTCAGGGCAGGCATGGGACAGAGCTGTGGCTCGTCTGGGGGAAGTAGTGGGCGCGATTTCTGACACAGCTCCCACCACTTGTCCAGGAGGGCACGGGAGGGGGCATATACCCCAGATCTGTGCAGGGTGGGGCACAGCAGGCTGCAGCTGCAAGCTGGGGCCAGATGCTGCACTGCACTGCACTCGGGGTGGGCAGCAGCAGTGCTGGGAGAGGGGATATGGGGGGAGGCTGCAGGCACCCAAGCCCCTGCTTGTAGCCCCCTCCCAGTGCTGCCACTGCCCGCCCCAAGCACAGCGTGACTCCTGGCCCCAGCCTGCAGCTGCAGCCCACTTGGCCCATCCCACGCAGATCCAGGGGCACATGCCCCCCCATGCCCTCCCAGATGAGCGGCGGAAACAGCAGCAGGAGCTGCCAGATGAGCAGATGAGCTGCTCCCCTCTGCCCCCCCCAGACGAGCCGCAGCTTCATCCCACTCCGCCCCGGCCGGGCAGTGCCTATCCCAGCTCCATTCACTCCCTTACCATGGGGGGGCATTGATCTGCCCATGCCCCTTCCCCCCCCCCCCGGCTTCCACCACAACAGACTTACCAGCTGCATGCAGCTCTCCACACTGCCAATCTGTGCTCCTCGCTGGCTGTGCACACACATGGGCATTTATAGGCCAAATTATCAGCCACTTCAGGCTGATTTCCAATATAGTTAATTTTCTTTATATCGGTGCTAATCCAATATTGGGCCAATGTATCAGTGCACCTCTATCAAGAGTTTCCCCCTAATTGTCCTGTCTACCATCTGTATCAAAAAGTTATCACCAACACACTCCACAAATTTGCTGGACTTCTGGTGCAGTGCTTTCCTCCCAGCAGATGTCCCAATAATTAAAGTCCCCCACGAGAATGAAGTGGTATGATTTGGAAGCTTCCACCAGTTGTCTAAAGAAGGCCTCTTTCACCTCCTGGTTTGGTAGCCTGTAGCAGACACTCACCATGACACTCCTCCCCACCCAGTGTCTCTGCCCTCTGACCTTTACCCAGGTTTCAGCAGGCCTACATTCCACTTTGTACTGTACCTCAGAACACATGTACATCACCTTTATGTATAGGACAACACCTTCTCCTTTGTTCCCCTTACTATTCTGAACAAGCTCTACCCATCCATGACCATACTTCAGTCATGCTATTTCCTGCTTCCTCCTCTTTTGCTACTTTCTGGGGGAAAAAATCCCAGTTCATCCTTCACTCAGCAAGCTTACAGTTAAGGAATGGTGAGAAGGAAAGTGATAATAGCTCTTTGACCTAGATGAGATTCCAAAGGTGACTACAGCTAAACCTAAGGCTAAATGGAAAGAACACTTAAATGCTCTTTCATGTAGTGAGATATGTGAAAGCAACAGAGACCGCTACACAAGGATAACAGCTGCATAGCAACACCTGAGCAAAAACCAACCAAGGGAAAGTAAGAAGGTTTGTTCTGGGACTGGCAAATGCAGGGGCTATGGGGCTCCTTGACAAGTGGTGTGAATGTGTTAGGGCAGAGGTCAGCAATATCTTGCTTCTGGTGGGCTACAGCTTGTAATCCTCTTGCTGCTGCAGGTAACTGATACCCAGCTCACATGTCTACATGAGATGCTTTACTGTGCAACAGATTAATTTGCTGCTGAGTAAAGCATCATCATCTATATGTGTGCAGCTATTAGGGCTTACAGAACTAATTAACACCACAGCAAGGTAGTCTTGTAAAATACAGGTATTATCATGCTACAGAATTTTTTTGTGTGCAGGAGTGCACATTTAGACACTGCCCTGACTGGCTGGGGCATGGGGTGCTTCACAGTGAAGGACTAGCCAGCAGGGAACCCAGACAACCATGGAGCAGCATGTGGAACTGGGGGAGCAGCCAGCCCAGACTTCTCCAACCAGGCTTCATGTGGTGTGCACAAATAAATTGTGGAGCAATATGCTCCAGAGCTTTTTGCTTTTGGGTGCACGTTCAAGTGGTGTGCCTGGGAGCAAATAACTACAAAGCAATAAGCTCCAGAGTTTATTGGTCTGCATTAATTGCATGTGCAGATGCACCCAGCTTCCCTTACAGCTGTCCCTGCTCTTGTGTAGAGAAGTGCCCCCTGACCCCCACCTCAGTGCAGCCTCTGCTGAAAAACATAGTGCTGAAAAGTGTGGCAAGTGAAAGTTCGGAGTGGCTAAACTGGCGGTGACAGAAAGCAAAGACTGCAGTGGCAGGGCGAGAGAGCAGGCCCTCTGCACACAGCAGGGATGGCCGAAGGGTGTCAGGAGTTAGTAAAACATGGATAGATCAGACCTTTGTGGACCCAATCTAATATCTTTGCAGGCTGGATACAGCTCCTGGGCTGTAGGTTGCCGACTGCTATGTTAAAGAGAGGAAAGTGTGGGAAAGGATTGTGATCCTGACCCTGAGAGGGAGCAGAAAGACAGCTAATATAGGTACAGAGCTCACTAAAGAGACAGCAGTAAATAATGAGAAAGGAAATTGCCTGCTGTTGTGTATGTTTTGTATACTTTCTTTGTAAATAAATAGGTTTGCCATGAGAAATTGACCTGACTTGAATTATCAGTGTCTTCTCCAGCTGCTCTGAACCTTTATGTATAGAGCAAGAGCTATAACATGATGATGATGATGATGATACTACTACTACTACTAATAATAATAATAATAATAGCAGTAGTAGTAGTAATGGTAAGAGCTAGAAGTGAATCTTAAAGATCTTAAATATTGGCCAACCTGCCAAGTTAAAAGGGACAACATATATAAATATTCTTCACAAAAGTCTGAATTAAAGTGAAGTTACAGGTGCTGCCTATGCCAATGTTTGACTCTATGATACCTTGACTCTACCGTAGTAGAGGTGTAACAATGTAGTATTCTCAGATTGATTTTAGAAATTATTTTGCAATGCTTTAATATTTGGCTTAAAGCCATTCTAATATATTTTAATGCTACTGAAATTTTAAAAAATAAGTCCTAAAAGTCATAAGGAAGTAGCAAAAGGTCAAGTTTAAACGTAAGGACATCTTGTGTGGGTAGATTCTTAGTATTCATTATGTTATGTTTTACTTCCTCATTCCTCTCTCTCTTTTTGCTCAGCTAAAGAACTGCAAATATGCCACTAGAATAGGAGCTTCTGGGGCTTTGAAAAATACAGGTTGACCTCAGATTTCCTTTTCTCAATTTTTCTTGTATTATGTTCATAAGTGGACTTAAGACACCTGTGTATGATTTTTTTATTATTATTATTTTTATTATTCCACTCTGCTAGAGTGCCTGAAAAACAGTTCATAAAAAAAGTGAATGAGTTTTTCTCCTGTTCACTGCTTTTTCATTCTTAAGGATAAGATGAGAATATATTACAAAAATAGATGTATGTAAAAAACCTGACACAACAAGCAGTTATATAGATGACACAGTGTTAGATATATAGGACTAGATTTTGAAGTCAGCTTGAGGTACATCCAGGCAGTGAATGTAATTTTTTAATTACAGGGCCAGGAGGAACTATTGTGATCATATCATCTAATTCATTGTGTAATACCATCCATGAGAGTTTCCTGTACTAGATCTGTCTTCAATTCCAAAAATTGTGCTTGAACTACAGCATGTCTTTTTTAGAAAAAGATTTAGTCCGCAAAAGTAGCCAGTGATAAAGACTCCCCTAAAACCCCTGGAAAGTTTAAAAAAAAAAAAAAATGTAAACATACAGTTGTTTTAAAAAGAGATAGGGCATATTTCTAGTGTGAATTTGTCTAGCTTCAACTTCCAGCCATTGAATCTAGTTATACACCATGGTTTGCCAGATTGAAGAGCCCTGTATTGTCAATTTTCTGTTTTCTGTAGGTACTTCTGAGCTGTAGTGAAGACACCCCTTAATTTTTTCTTTGACAAACTAAATAAAAATCTTCCCAATCCATGATTTTTTCTTAATTTCCTTGAACCCTCTCCAAGTCTGCAACATCTGTCCTGTTTATGGACTCCAGAACTGGACACAGTAGTTTTGGTAACCCTTACCAAGATGTCAAATGCAGAGGTAATGTCCCTAGTCCTACTCAATATTCCCTTGGCTATATATCCAGTTATCACCTAAGTACTTTTGGCCATAGCATTACAGATGGGTGCCCATGGTGTTGCACAGATTTGATGTGTTTTGAAGTAATGTCAAGGTAGAAACCAGGGGTGTTCAACCCCAGCTTGAGGTGCCAGATCCACCCCATGGATCAGTGTCATCCATCCTGCTGGGCTCCCCATGGGTATGAAAATTTGGCAGTGGGGGAGTGGTGGGAGTGTTAATTGCCACTTCCTTATTGCCAGGACCTGTGGGGAGCCTGCTGCACTAGATCCTGCAGCCCTGAAAACTAGATCGAGCATGCAGGGCCAAGGCAGCTCACAGCCCAGTTGGGATGCGTGGGGCCAGGCCAAGGCAGTGCAGGGCCCAATTCAGGCATGTGGAGCCCAGCTCCCTCCCTGCAAAAGGATCTGGCCCATGCACTAGCTTTAATAGTACTCATGGAGCCCATGGGACTAAAAGATTGAGCACCACTGCTATAATAAACCATAACATCAGTGGGTAACGTTAAAGATAATAACATCCTATTTTATGTTATTGTACAGTTATGTTATTAGAATAACAGCAGTAGCATCTTAGGAGATGTAATATTACAGAACACTTGCATGTCAGCAATAACCACTGCAGTATTTCGGTAAGGAGTATCAATGGTAAACAATAGCATGACTCAGAACAAAGTTTGTTTTTTTAACCAAAAACATATGCCATCACAAAGGACCCCCTCCCTGTTTCCTCCACATAAGCTTAATGTTAGTATAGTTTTGCTGCAAAATATCACAGTCAATTAAAATAATATGCAATTAATATTATTTGGGAAAATAGATGTAGACACATTCTTTCCATCCTGATTTTTTCCATGACTGAAATGAGTTGTAGCTCTGTTTTAAAAATGACTTTTAGGCTGTTTCCAGACACGTGCAGCCATGCAGTATGTGGTGCCGCAGATATGTCTGTTGCACCACATACCACATGTTCAGTTGTTCTCTGTGCTGCAGGTTTTTTTGACCCCTGGATACGAAAGCTGCCCAGCAAGGTGTGCTGCCACTAGTTGTCCCTGGGGAACCAAACATCCACAAGTGGAGCTTTACAGTGGTTTTCAGAAGTTTTACAAACATTAAATTTTTGTGGCACTTTGAGTGAAATAAATGCTTCAGTAGTTAAGTCCAATACTAAATTTCAGAGGGAAATCCAATTCAGGGAAGGTAAAGATTATCCCATATCTGCCAACTACAGGGCTCCTGCATCTTCCTCTGGAACTTCTGGTATTAGTCATTGTCAGAGATGGGATATGGGACTGGGCCTCCAGTCTCATCCAGTAGGACAATTTCTATGAGATACCAAAGGAAATAATCAAAGTTTCCTGTCCAATATCATTCTGCTTTTGGTAAAGGCAAATATGACTAGTGTTTACACATTTTGAGGTTTCTTTAGAAAATAAGTACCACTGTTCTTCAGCAAATGTCTCTTCCAGGCCTTAATGCATGCATGGTCCCTTTTTTTATTCCTTTTTCCAGCAGAACAGTATTGTTCTTTGCCTCCTCCTACGAATATTCATTTTGAATCTACTAACATGAAGAACGTCCTGCACTGGTCACCACCAGAAGGTGTGGGAGATGGAGTATTCTACAGGGTGAAGTATTTAGTGTAAGTGTGCCTTATTGGCTTTACTTCTTTCCTTTTTTTCTAGTTTAAATACCTGAACATCTATACAAAAGTAAAGACTTTTTTTTAGTATGAAACTAGGCTTAGAGATCTAAGGTATATGGCGGGGGGGAGGTAAGTATTTCCTCAGGGTCATCTCATTTAAATCCAAAAAAAAGGTATTGAAGAAGTACAGAAAAGTTCTTGTGAGGATGTTAGAGAGAACTGAGAGTTCCCCCTACCCCTAGGTCAGCTGGGGGCAGCATTGACAGGCAGGAGAGGGGTAGCTCCTGGCTGATTTTCCCATAGTGTGGTCTGAAAGAGAATGCAACTGAACCGTTGCATCAGGGCTTAGACTTTCCAAAGGTTTCTGCCATTTCTGCTTCTGACCAAAAACCTGAAAGAGCTATTTCATTAGCCAGGCACAAGAGAATATAGACTATATATACCCTTTATGCTGTCACTTTGCCTCAAGAGAGGCAGCATAGATTCTTCATGCTCAAGGGTCCCCTTATACTGGGAGAGTCTTGCAGGCTGGCTAAACTGCCTGTGAAAGTCATTTTGTCAAAGTGGTCCTGAGCAGGCTGGAAAATAGGATTTAGTAGTCATATACTGTAAACAGATGCCTTTCTTATGTGTGCATTGAAATGACTGCTCACCATGTGTGGCTTAATAAAAAGTTGCTAAAAGAGCCACACCCTTATTGATATCTGTGGTATACAGCTCACATGTTAGTGTACATATAGAGCAGAAGCTGGCAATTATTTTGGGCAGAGGGCCTCTTACTGAGTTTTGGCAAGCCATCGAGGGCCGCATGACAGGCAGCCAGGGGCAGATAAATACTAATATTCTCAATTTCTTAGGGGTCCCATGGGCTGGATAGAATGGCCTGGTGGGCAGCATCCGGCCCCTGGGCCGCATTTTGCCCACCCCGATATAGAGCATTGCCCCCTGCTCTATGGATGGAGTTTGTGATTAATTATATTGCACAGGGGCAGTGACTCTCAACCAAGGTAACACAGCACCCTGGGGTGTTTTGAGATCCTTTCAAGGGTGCCACATAATGTTAACACTGTTAGGTATGCAAATATAATTCACAAGATAAACCCAAAAATTTAACATAGGAATCCACAGTGTCAAAAACTATGACCTGTTGTGGGCCTCCTGAGTTCTTTGCAACAGAAGAATTGCACTTGTTATTTTTTTCATATTAAACAAAAACATGAAAACTAAGCACTGTCATTTTCCAGCGGGTTTCTTGAGTCTATCAAGGAGTACCTCAAGTTGAAAAATGTTGAGAACCACCGCATTGCTATTTACTGCTTTATAAAGAGGATATAAAACTTTAATAATTACCAGTAGCTGATAGAAGTTTTCTCCAAGTCAAGTGGTAGATTTCTGGAGATCTGCAAGCAGAAGCTGCTGAGGAGAGCTGGTCAGGAATTTTTCAGTGAGATATTTTTCGTCAGAAAATGTCAAAAATGAAACTTTTTTGTAGGAATATCCAGACCAGTTTCAACCCAAAAAGTACCTTGTGTCTACTAAGTTAATCATGGACCTCTTTTTGGTCTAGATGAAAGGGAGGGAGCAAGATCTGCCCATCCCAGAATAGCCTAGTGGACTGGGCACTAGGCTGCAATGCGGAAGACCCTACTTCAGTTCAGGGACTTACTTGAGCATCAAGTCATGCCTACACAGCAAACTTATTTTACCTGGCTTCAGTAAAATGCTGCACTCTGCAACATAGGCAGCCTCCTAATCTAGACGTGGAGCTACATCCACAGTGTTGTGGGCAAGCCAATTGGCACAGGGCAAGCGTAATTGAGAGTACATTAATTAGCCTCCCTGAAGTAGTGTACAAATACAGAACGCACTGCTTTTGGATTAGGAGGCCTCCCATGTGGAGCAGCACAGCATGTTTGAGACTGCAGCTGCCCTGTATGCATGGCAAATTTGCCATACCATGCCTTCAGTCTCCTAGATCTCATATGCAGGGTTTGAAACACAGACCCCACCCCCCGTAAGAGAGGAGAGCACTGTACCTTTCTAAGCAACTCAGGTGGCAGCTTCTCCTGGTTTCTGGCTGCTGCCGCTGTAGACCCCCCCCCCCCCCCCCC
>NW_017729034.1:93695496-93697424 GCF_001723915.1 Gavialis gangeticus
CCCCCCCCTTCCCCCCCCCCCCCCCCCCCCGGGAGTTAGAGTGTAATTTGAACCCTGCTCACATGATTGTCTTGAGCAGCAAGACATTGGCTACTTTGGCTTGGATGTTTCCTGGCCACTTCTAAAGGAGCTGTTTTGCTTTTTATATAAAATAGTAATTGGGGCAGAAAGACAGCCTAACACCATAGGCCAGCATTTAGGGTGCTCACATTGGAGACGGTAGAGTGGGGAAGAAGTACTTGATCTGCTGAGGCAGAGCTAGAACTTGAACCTAGATCTTCCACATCCTGGGAGAGTTCCCTAACCAGTGAGCTGCTGCCTAGTCTGTGTGGGTCATGCCTTATTTTTCATGAAAGCTTTGAAACTTCTTGGGTTCATCCATGTATAGAGTTGGACATTTTTGAAATTTTTTGTGGGATGGGAAAATTGTTGCTGCAACAGTTTTGCATGTCCTGCTCTAGTTCCATGTTCTGTGTGCAGCTTAGCAAGTGAATAGGGTGTCTGTGGGCATAGTCTTTTGTTCAGCTCTTCTATTTCTTTTTAATGTAGATATGGCGAAAATAAATGGGTTAAAAAGTCAGAATGCCAGCACATCGATAGAACATGGTGTGATCTCTCCAGTGACACCTATGACCACGAAAAACAGTACTATGCAAGTGTTAAAGCCTTCTTAGAAAGAAACTGTTCCAGCTGGGCAGAGACCGAACGGTTCAATCCTCTCACAGACAGTAAGGAAAGAACATAAAATTAGGTGTCCGTAGCTTTTATTAAATTGTTTATTTATATTGCTTAACTTGGAGTGTTCTCCTACAGGTGCACAGAACAATGCATGCATTTGTCCCCTCTCCACTTTTATTGACAGAACTTGTTGGAGTATATCCTATAACAGTTTGACTTTATATCTCAGTTTCATCTAAAGTACTTTTGGTGATGTGCCTACTGTATACTGAATAAAGTCTGAAGCAATGGTTATATTTTACTGTGGTGAAGGCAGACAACAGTGAATTCAAAATGTGGAAAACACATCTTAAGAAAAAGTAATGCTCTGAAGTACATAGTAAATGTTTTTTTCTGTCTTATAGTCCCTTCTAACCAGGGCAGAGCTATAACAGTAGCATAGTACAGTCTCCTATATTAAAAAGAAATCATTGTCTTTTAGTAAGCTGAAACCTTAGGCACATCAACATAACTCAAGTCATGTAATGTTCAAAATTACAAGCCTGGCAAAACTCCAGGTCAAGTTATATCCACATTGTCACAATTAAGGCTTTACCTGGAAAATAATTTTATTATTTACCTGGAGAATAATTGTCTCCCATTATAAATGGAATTATTCAAGGTTGGGGCCAGCAAAGTATCACTACATTTAATGTAATCCAGTATTTAGGTATTTTAATACCATCTTTATCAGTTTGCTTTGCTTTTTGAAATGGTTTTACATAATATTAAACACATTATTTTCCAGCCCAGATTGATCCACCAGCAGTCACTGTGTCATCTACTGAAAAATCAATTTCAATTGTTCTGACTGCTCCTGAGAAATGGAAAAGAACTCCTGAGGACAAATCTGTATCTTTGTTTTACATTTACTCTGTTTTGCAATATAATGTGTCTGTCCTCAACAAAAAAACAAACAAGAAGGTAAGCTGAAAAAGGTTGTAGCAGCGTATGTATTGAACCTGCACCTAGAGCTTACTAGGGCATGCATTTAACTAGTAACACGGAGGGTATAGTCCAGTATTTTAAACAGAATTCTATAGCACCGTGTATCTGGTGGCAATACTTTTGTAATGTATTGCAAAAAACCAAATCCATTTGACTGCATCTGAACTTTGCTCATTGTTCCAAGTCACCAGGCTTAATGCTAACCTTCTGGATCAAAGAGTAGGTTTACTAAGGTGCATCTGAGGTTGGGTTGTTTGGGGGGG
>NW_017729034.1:93697677-93699297 GCF_001723915.1 Gavialis gangeticus
GTGTCGGGGGGTGGTTTGTTGGGGGGGGGGGTTTGGGGGGGGTTGGTTTGGATTGGGGCCCCCAATTTGGGGGCGGGGTTCAGTGACTTGATTTTTGATAAGGAATATGTATTCATCCTTCCCCACAAATACAGTGTTCTGAAGTTCAGATATAAACAAGCAATAACTATTTCTAAGTCATGTCCAATTTCTCACAGTTTTATAAGGCTTTATACCATGGAAAATTTCCCCCTTTTCAATGGAACTTTGCAAGATGTAAGCTTTGAAAAGTATCAGAATACTGTTTAAAGAAAAGTAGCCATTTTGTAACTGGGAAATGTATTTTAGATTTTTTGAGGTACTTGAAACATAATTATTTTAAAATATGCCTTCATGATCTATACAGTTAAGGGGAGTTCCTGAATCACCTCATTTTACCAGAAAAGGATTAAAAATGTAATCCTGATACAAAAATGTTGTAAAACTAATGCATGTATTAAATAGGGTTTTGGTAGTGTGTGTAGCAAGTAGAAAATTAAGGGTGCAGCATAAGAATTTTACTGAGATGTCCTACATGATTCACTCTCCTTTACTCAAAAATATTCTAGCTGACCTTTCTATTACTGTATTATGTCCTACATGATTCACTCTCCTTTACTCATGAATACTCTAGTTGACCTTTATATTACCGTATTAATATGTTGCTGTTTCTATAAACTAATAAAAGATGCACAGATATTACAAGTGAACTGTATATAGATAATCTTGGCAGCTGTTTCTCTTGTGAAGTCATATCTTTCTCTCCTAATGTAGCAGGACTTCACCAGTATTATTCAATAGTGGTTATGCTTTCCAACCACAAAGAGAGAAATAAGAGGGCCTGATTAAGGCAAAGATAAAACACATTATCTCTGACCTAAGCAGGATTGACCACAACACATCATCTAAAAATAGAAATTACCATATTTTTCCATGTACAACACAGACTTTATCACTAAAAGCCAATCCTAAAAATGGTAGTGTGCATTATATGTAAGAAATACAGTAAAAACAGTTTCTTCCAGTTACTGGTCAAAAGTAAAAATGAAATCTGCCTGAAACTCACAGGGAGCAGACCAATGAGCAGGCCCAGCTCTCTCAGTTACTTACTATAAGGAAAGATCATTTTTATGTCATTCTACCTTTCAAAAATAAGATGCTTATTTTATTCTGGTACATGTTGTATGCAAAAAAATATGATAATCACAGCTCTATTGGATCTTGTTAACCTAGCCTCTAGAGCAGTGTTTCTCCACCCATGGGTCACAACCCAGAAGTAGGTTGCAAAAATATTTGAAAGGGTCATGAGCAAGTCCCAGAAAAATGCAGGAAACCACAGGTTTCCCCTTGGAAGCTGGCAGCCTTCCAGCCTGCAAGTTGCTGCTTGGGGCGATTTGGAGGCAGTGGGCACACATGCATCTGCATGTGCACATGCATGTGGCCAGCATGCAGCCAGGCAGGGTCATGGGAGCAGCCCCAGCAGCTTGGATGCAGGTAAGTGTGTAGCAAAACCCCTAGTTTTTCTTTTTTTATTTATTTTAAAATGCATTCCCTTCCCTTCCCCAAACATTTCTGACTTTTTCTCTCCCTCTCTATTCCCTA
>NW_017729034.1:93700101-93764077 GCF_001723915.1 Gavialis gangeticus
ATCAGAGGTAGTCTGCCCCATAAAAGGGGTAGTGAAAACTGACTCCTTGGGATGCCCTCTCCATCTGAACTAGCACCACACCACACGACCTATCCACCCTGAGGCCCTGCCAGCGACCCCCCTCGGGACAACACCTACTGAACAAGGACCTCTTTCCAGCCTGGATAGGTAGCTATCACCCCCCACCCCCTCTTCAACCAAGGACTTGGACTCTGCTTCTCTTCCTCACCTGCACTCCAACCCTTCCACTGAGTCTCTTTTTCCTACTGCCATTGTGAGAGAGAGAGTGAGAGTGTGTGTGTGTAAACTAATAACTTCATGGGGCTGTGTGGCATGTTGTCTGTTTAATAAACCTGTTATTTGGACCCCTGAGTTGGGTCTTGCTTTACTGTGGTTCAGCCCTGCTCCAATCTCTGCTCCTTGCTCCTGTAATTTCTGTCTCATTTCTCCCTCTCCTGCTTCTGGCTCACTGCCACCTCCAACACCTGTCCTGAGCTCCTCTCTGCCTCCAACCCCCCTGTTTCTTTGCCACTGTCTTATCTCCACTGCCTTTTTCCCTGAGTAACCAGGTTTCTGCCTCAGTTTCTTTCCTGGCTGTCTCCTCCTTGCCACCACTTATCTGCCGCCCCCCTCCCCCAATATCTCAGCTGTCTGCCTCAGTTTCCAGCTCCCAGGTTTCTGTCTCTCTCTCTTTCCTGGCTGTCTCTTCCTTGCCACTGGGCTTCTTTTTTTTTTTCCCCCTCCCTTGCACCAGTGACCTCGAGTAACCCTGGGGCCACTTGATCTCAAGTAAACCTAAGCCTCAGTTCCTCAGCCAACTTCTCTCTAATCTACCGGTTCTAGTCCTGGTTCTGGCAACTTTACCTCACTCTCTCTCACCTTAACCTTCCCCCAAGTATCCCAGATACCCCAAGCACACGCATACATACCATGCCATCCAAGTTAGGAACTTACCTATGTGTAGGTGGGTTGTCTGTGTGTGAACTGGTGAGAGTGTGTGTGTGTGTGTATATGTCATTGTGTGCATGATATATGAATTGGTGATCTGTGTATGTGTACTGAGTGTGAAGGTATGGACAATTGATTTTTGTCTAACTTTTGGGGTGTATAGTGTATGTGCTTGAATTGGTGATAGGTATGCATGTGCCTAGGCTGTTTGCATTTGTGTGTGCCTGAGTTGGTAGTGTGTGTGTTCATCCAATTGATTTGTGTGTTTGTATATGTGCAATTGTGTTACGTCGTCCTGTCTAACAGTGCAATATTGAGATTCTGAGAGTTGGTCTGACCCCACAGGGCAACAAGTGTATGGGGAGTGGGAGTTGGAGGTCCAGGTCTTGGGGATTGTCTGGGGGTACGTGGGGATGGGTGTGGGGGGGAGGCAGGTGCCTGCCAGCACTAGAGGAAGGTGGCTGGGCGCTGAGGCTGCGTCTGGGCAGGGGTGGGGAGGGGAAAGGTGCCTGTCTCTCCAGTAAGGGAAGTGGGCTATGGGACATCCTTCGGGGCAGCAGGGAGCTGTGTGGCTAGGCATTGTCACTGGGGCCAGTGCCCATACTGAGAGGGGCAGGGCAACTGGGAAACGCTGCTTGGGGGGCGGGAGGAGCTATGATCAGGCTGCCTGGCACAGTGCAGGAGCCCCAGCCCAGGGCAGGGTGGAGTGCCACAGGCTCCCCGCCTTCTCCCTCCAGCCTGTGCTGGGGCCAGACTCACTCTGCTGCCTCCCACATGAGCCAGAGCTCCTGCAGCCACCATGCTGTGGCCCAAGTTGGATGGGGGCAACTGGGTGTTCCCTCCAGTAGGGCTGGGAGGGTGCAGGGGGCTGCAGGTTGGGAGTGAGGGACACCAGCATGACCCAGGAGAGCAGGGAACTGTGAATCAGGAGCGAGGGCACTGACAGGGCCAGGGGTCAGTGTCTTGGGAGTGAGGGGCACTAGCAAGGCCAGGGGACTGTCGCTAGGGAGTGAGAGGCACCAGCAAAGCCAAGGGACTGTGGGTCAGGAATGAGAGGCACTGGCAGGACTAGGGGACTGTGGGTCAGGACTGGCCATTGATCATTACAAATGGGTCGTGGTACAAAAAAGGTTGAAAACCACTGCTCTAGAGGAAGCCACTGCTCTAGAGAAGTATAGGGTGGTGCTGCTTGTGTCTCACAATGTCCTTCTGAGCATAAGTGCTAGTGGTGTCCCAGGTTCTTCCCTTTTCATAATGGGAACTAGTCCATAGTATTGTTGTGTACTAATAGACAGAAAGACAAAACAATATCAAATGAGGCTATGGGAGAAACTGGTAGCAACAGGGAAAAATAATGATAACCAACATTTTTTAAAATTATAGCCAAAGGGACAAAAATTAGCTTAATTCTGACATATACCTTCCTGAAGGTACATGGGTCTCGTTTTTTAAAAAAAGAAGTTTAACAACTTACTCATAGACGGTGAAGGAAATTGGTGGCTTCTCGCTGAAGGAAATTTTATCTCTTAAGCTAAAGCTGATCATTATCTCGCCTCTGAATCTAATTTATATACTTACTGAGAAATGGAAAGGTCCCTGGCCTTGATTTTCTTTCCCCAGAAATCTTCAAGGAATATATTGACTGGTAGTGTCCAGTTTTGACCAAAAAATTTAATATAATTATTTTAGAAAGCATTGCAATGAAAATATAATAGTCCCAATTTTTTAAAAATGGTGATAAAAGAGATGATAAGAGAGATCCTTAATCAATATTGATATTAGTAGGTCAGCACAGCCAAATGTATTCCTGCCATAATACTTGGGGGACATTTACTTTTCCATCTTTAGACCTGGATTTCTAAAAATAATATTTTGGGAGTGGAGCAGGCTGGTTTTAGAGGAAGCTATTCATGCACAAACTATTGCTCGGTGTTGCATTATTTAGGAATAGTGAATAGTAAAAAGACATAATCATTTGTATGTAGCCTTCATAGATCTCAAGAGAGCTTTTTGACTCCATAGACAGATTAAAATTATGGAAGAAACTGGAAATAACATTAATGCAGAAAACTCTCTTGTAATTAATCATTACTTATGATTCAAATACAGCATCTAGGGCAGGGGTGGGTAAAGTGTGGCTGGATTGGGCCTGCAATGGACTCCATTTCCCAGCAGCCTCTGCCTGCATCAGTGTGGCTGGTTTCCATAGAGACCCCAGGACCAGGTGCCTTGACAGGGTGGGGCCAGGTTTTCCATGCTAGCAGTGCTGGCTGGGCAGGGAGCTGCTCTGGGACCTGGATCTTGCAGCGGTGACAGCGTGGTCTGGAGCTGCGGCAAAGCTGCGATCTGCTGCCTGCACACCCTGGGCAAGAACATGCAGGCAGTGGTTTATGGCTCTGCACTGGCTCTGGACCATGTTGTCACCACTGCAGGATCCCAGCCCCAGCCCCAAAGCAGCTCCCCACTTAGCTGCATGCCCTACTACTGCTGCTAGGACCAGCCTCCATGGGAAACCTTGGCCCTGCACTGTCACAGTGCTGCCCTTCTTGGGGCCTGTATGGAAACCGGCCTCAGGGACACAGGCTGGGGCTGCTGGGAAATGGAGTGTGGCCGCCAGCCAGATCTGCCATTTTACCCATCCCTGATCTAGGGTGTGCTACAGGGTTGGTGGTGTCCTGTCCAATAGCTTCCCAACTAAGAGAGGAGTATGATGAGGATGTTTCTTTCTTTGCTACTTTTGAACGATCTAAAACCAAACACTAATAGAGAATCAGTTCTATGAACCCATGATTTTTAATTATTCTAACCCTGTTTTGCTTGATGCCAGTGGCGTGTTAATAATGTCATAATCACAAATAGACCTCCAAAAGTTATTAAGTGCTTTTTCAGCACTATTGCACCTCATGCAGCTTGGAACTGAATGCAGCTAAAACTAAGTTACTGGTTTTGGGGAATGAAAGCGAGAAACAAGTTTGGTTTTTATAGAAAAGAAGATAGAGGTGGTGCCTTCTTTTAAAAACCTCTGAATCTATTTGAATAAATATCTGAGCTGGAATAAGCACACTGAAAATATAAATAGTGGAGCAAAACAAGCTTTGGGTGGAGTTTTACCTTCTTACAATAAGAAGGGCAGAAAAGCGGTTCTGGAAGGCTAAAGATCTATAGATCCAAGGTAGAGTCCATGTTACTGTATGGAGCAGAATTGTGGGGTGCTGGCCCTATAGTCAACCCCAAAACTGAAAAGATTTCAAACTACTTTTTAAGGCAGCTTTTATCTCTGCCTAATTCTACAGGTGGGAAGGGGAGGTGTGGAGAGCCTTATATCCAGCTCTGAAATTGGATTGATAAATGTGAGTGCTTTAGCTCAGTTAAGAAATTTCAACTACTCTTTGATCTTTTACATCTATCAGATACCCTAAGAAGTGTATTCTAGCAGCCTTTCTTTTGTCAAAGAAACCCTGGTATTATGGTTAAGTAACATCTATATTCTCCTTCAGATAATGACCTGGGAAATGTACTGAGAGTCACTGACCCAATATTTCCCCTATATAAACAAGACATCAGTTTAAAAATTAAAGATGACATCATGCAGACAGATATACTGGCAGTGAGACTGTCTTGAATTTAGCATTTTTAAAGATTATTCAGGTATTCATGGGCTGCATCTACATGAGCATGGACGTTTGTTTCCCTGGGAATACCCATGCTGTGTGCTCTCTGGCATGCAGCAGCCTGGATGAGGTAGGAAAGGCTGGAGCCAGCAACTGTGCTGGCCCCAACAGCTTTACCTGGGGTGTGGAGGCCTTGGGGAGCTGCAGCCACTGCACTCCTGCAGCAGGGAGCCTAGCAGGCAGCTGGAGCATTCCAGTTTTGGGCAGCATGCATTGCCACCACATGCACCGCCCTACTTTTTTTCTGCACAGGTTTTTTTTGACCCTGGGATCTCCTGGGGTCAAAAAACTGCCCCATGCTGGAAGGTAGGAATGCAGGAAAACACCTGAATGAGCAGTGTGTGGCCACATGGCCATGCTCATCTGGACTCAGCCATTTGGCCTAGCAGCTTTCTTGTGGTGCAAAACTACAAACAATGAGAGATCAATCTCTCACAAGATTGAAATTTATTCTAACAAGATCTGCAGTTGTCATGGGTAGATGGTGTCAGACAGAATATACTCTTGTGGGAAGAAGATAGATGACTTAAATCACTGTTTGTGGTCTTGTTTGTTATTTGAAGAAATAAGAAAAAAATGGATCTCACTATTAATAGGAAACTTAAAATACTGGGCTAAAGAAGAAAAAAAACAAATTGGCTTCTAACATTTTGGAGCTTGTTCTTTACTCCTTAGGTTAATATTCCTTACTTGCTCAAAACAATAAGGCCCAAATGGTGTTTGTATCCATTTTCAAACACTGCTGGGCAAATTGAGACTCAAATAAATACTCTTCAGAGTAGATAACTGCTATGATCTCTATTTTACAAGTGTAAAAATAAAAGTACATAGAGGCAGCGTGGTTAGTCCAAGGGTCAGCAACACCATCTGCAGTAGAGCTAATTGTAGAATCCGTACTGTAGACAGTCTGTTGCATATTTTATCTACTTACCCACAACTTCCTCTGATATTACTGAAGTCTGCATGAACTTCACCTTAAAATGGTAGTTTTCTAAATGATTCTGCCTTTGGATTGGTTGGGGGGGCAGGGAGGAGAAGACTGAGTTCAAGTTACAGCTTCTTTTTCCATTGGTTTAATTGTCTCAACCAGATTCTGTACAGTAGTTCTTGGGTGCATCTACATGTGCTATTAATTCAAAGCAATAAACTTCAGAGGAGTTTGAGCTGGAGTAAACTACTCGCAGGTGCATCATCTATACAACAGCAATTTAAGCCCGGGTGGTGCAGTTTACACCAGTGGTCTCCAAACTTTTTTGATCACTTTTTTTTATCAATTAAAAAAAAGTTTTGAGCATGCACCCCAATATATGTATATTTATTTATTTATAAATTATATACTTGTACTACTGTACTAATATATTAGGTACATTATAAAACATAGACAAAAAATAGAAATGAAAAAAGGATGAGATAAAGATGAAATAAACAATATTTTTAAAATATATTTTATTTATTAACGATACAAAAAACTTTTTGCTCTCACTAAAAATAATATTAGTAGTAATAATTATATTTTTTTAGTGAGAGCAATGTAATTGAATATGCTTCATTATTTTTGAAAATCTTGGTTTAACACTTTGTGATACAGCGATTCGAAGGTCTGGTTCTAAGTTCAGTTTATTTCAATACTTGGTTTTAACGGCTGTCATAGCTGAAAAAGATACCTCACAAAGATACGTAGATCCAAATTAGATCGTCATTGTTTTTACCTTGTAATGTGGCTGACGAAGAGCTCATACTAGGAGTAGGAGAAGTGTCAGCTCTGCCATTTTCTTGCTGTTTGCTTGTGCTCGCATTATTAGTATTATCTTCAATACACAGTTTCTTTGCAGGAATTGTTTTAAGCCACTTGTCCATTTTGTGAGGGTTAGTTTAGTTAAAACTAGATAATATAATTCGTAAATCCACTTAACCGGGCACATGTAAACTGCAATACGTTGCAATGCGCTGAAAGCGAACGGACGCTTCCTCCCTCAGGATACCTCACGTATCGTACGTGACACATGACCATCCGACATACAGACTGAGTGAGGGCGCCAGTGTCAATCTGTATGTTAAATATTAGTAAAGCTTAATTTCTTTCTTATTTTTTTAGATAAAAAATAAATAAAAATACAAGTTCTAATATTTTCTTCGCGCACCCCAATGGGTCATCTTGAGCACCCCCTGGGGTGCGCGCACCCCACTTTGGAGAGCACTGGTTTACACCAGGGCCACTCCGCCTGGGGCTCCAGGTGGTGGTGTCAGGCAGCAGAGGAGCTGGCCAGGGCACGAGGACGCTGAAAGTGCATTTCCTTGTGGCTAAGCTGGCTGGGCTGTCCAGGTGCAATTTGGCTGGGCTGTCCACAGTCAGCAACTATGTGTAGGTTTAGTTACAGTAAATTACTCTGGCATAGGACAGTACTGTCTATTTTACTATGGCATTAATTAGTTCACTGTGGCCTAATACTGTTGCTCAAAAGATAAGGGCCAAAATCAGATAGCGGTTTCCTGTTTTGTTGTGTACTCATTCATTTCATCATGCACTGTGTTCTGTTTTAATTTTGTGTAAACTGGTAGAATGGATTATCTTACTGTATGTTTTTAGCAAAAATTATATAGTAATAAATGTTATTATTTTATTGCATTTAATTTTTATTCATTTTACTGTATTGTTTTGGCAAAAGCTGTAAATAAACTATTACTAATACTACTGTTCTGGTATACCATCTTGAAGAGAGGAGAAAATATCAATAGAGGATTTGATCTAGTAACAAATGCTGTTTTTGGTTACATTCAGACAAATGGAAATAATTTACATTTTTGAAGTGGCTTGTGGTAATGGTTAGAATGTCTCTCCAGCCAAGATGGCTAGCCTTTATATCTTTTAAAATATAAAATCCCTTGTCACTTTAAGAACTAAATGGAAAATATCATTTTCTTTCTTTTAGTGGTGGTTTTCCATTAAGAACAACACATTGATTGTGCCCAGGTTAGAATCCAATACAGTTTACTGCATCAGCGTGCAGACACATGTTCCAATACCACGTTTGTTTAGTGGATTTTCAGAAGAAAGTTGCATTGCGACTCTGAAAGGTATGTACCATTCAGCATAATATTCAGGGAATGGAATTTAGATTTAAGTTTGAAACTGTTACACCTGGATATCTTGCCAAACAAGGACATCTCTAGGACAGGGTACCAGCAAATAATTTCTTGGGATGTCAAAGGAAAGGAACACTTTTCTTTGGACTGGAAAACGAAAATAATCTCTTCCTCTCTTTCTTTCCCACAGGATTTTAATCCATTTTGCAGCTAATGAAAATCCCCAAATGTTTTTTCCTTGCCTGCAGAATAGCCCTGGCCCTACTGACTGAGGCTCACTTGAAATGACTGACAGCAGACTGTTTCCCCTGGGCACCCTGAGCCGCACAAAAATCTCAGTACAGTCCTAGTGGCTCTGTGGAGTTTTTGAGGGTTTTTTTAGTTTGCTTTTTTTTTTAATTTCTTGATGGACTACAGAATGTCACCTTTTTAATCCCCAGCAAATGCTAGGAATCATAGATCCAGCACATTCAGATTGCACATTCAAAGCAAATGCAGTGGGTACCTGTGACTAATGAAGAGATTTATAAATAAGCTACATAATGCAATCTGTTGTTTTATTAACAGACCCAAATGCAGAACATGCCATAACAGTTGTATTTGGATATATCCTGCCCATCTTTCTGACAGCCTTCGTTCTCTCAATGACATACTATGTTGTACACAGGTATATTCATGTCAGCAAACAAAAGCACCCAGCAAACCTGGTAAGCACTTTTCATTTCTTACTGGGGTCCTACTCCTGCCATTTTACAATGCAGTTAATCAGGACCATGCTACTCTACTGCAGCTCTGGGAGGAGGGAACAGGGGGTGGGGGACACTTTGTAGCCTGCCTGCAGGTTTTGTATTTCAAGATAAAATCCTACTTAAATCAAGAAAAGAACATCACACAAGGAATATTAAAAATGACAAATACAGAAGACTAAGATCAACAACTGTACCTGTTAAGCATGACTATCTGGTATTCTTCCCTAAAATTATACCCAAAAAGAATAAACATCAAAATGAAATAATTCCCTTAGTCTTGGAAAGGGGCGTTGCCATAAGCAAGGTCTCAGGTGCACTGAGGCAAATGCCATTAGGAAGTTGGCTCATCCTTTCTACATTTACCTATGAAGAAGCATTGGAAAGGATTCAGTGAGTGAAAATTGTTAATTGAATTCATCCATCACTAAAAGGAGAGATAATTAAGTGATGCAAAATCTCTCAACCAAAATGGATATTGAAGTTCTGGTGGCCTTTTACAAGGTACAAGTCTACTTTGCTTTTTAATTATGTTTCTGAAGAATATCACATACCTGAGCTGGGCAGATTATTCAGTTTTGGATTCTTGTAGATTTTTGAATACTGTGCAATATTATTTTACCAAAGTGTGCCATACTATTCAAATATGTTTTCAGCGTAGAAATAGTTATACATTTGCCTTCCTGATTTTAGTTTAAGGTTTTTCAAGATAAACTTTTAAAAGAATCAGAGAAGGGTGAGGTGTCATTTTTGCTTTATAAGTGATTAAAAACAAACTATCCAAAAATCTCTCTTGGCTGGTTGCTCAAACACGTTTGTGCCATCATACAAATATAAATAAATACTATAGACTTGATTGTGACATTAGCCCACTCTGCATGCCAGGGAATGTTGTCATTGCCTGGTTCTCTCTTAAAAAATGCCAGCCTGTTGCAGGTGTGGTAGTGGAGCATGCAGCATCTCACAGGAATTCATGTAGATTCATTCCTCTAGATCAGTGGTTTCCAAAGTGGGGTGTGTACACCCCAGGGGGTGCACAAGACAATCCATTGAGGTGCAGGAAGAAAATATTAGAACTTCTATTTAGATGTATATTTATATAAATATACATATATTGGGGGCGCATGCTCAAAAATTTTTTACTGATGGGGTGTGTGATCAAAAACGTTTGGAGACCACTGCTCTAGAAGATGCAGAAGGAGGTGGACAGCAGTTACTGTGCTGCCTTTGGAATACAGCTATTCCAGTCCCTCCCCCGGTCACTAGATTACCCTGTAAAAGATTCATCTTCTCATCCATTGTGCCCCATCTGCCACCAAGCACATTGAATCTGTTGTATTCTTACTTCTGTTAATTTCATCTGTCTTCTTTATTTCATTAGGACTGTTAATTTTTTTCATTTCCATTGTAAAAGCTGCAATGTCATGTCCATCTTTTGATTCACATCCTTGCTTAGACAACAAATGAAAATGTGTCTAATTTCCCCGTGTCTACAAGATGATTGGCAGTCTGTGGGCACTGGGAAGCATAACCAAGATGTCTTAGGTTGGAATTGGAAAACATTATTGAAAACTTCTGGATAACAACTATGCTAAAATGATCATCAAAATGCTACAAATTTGTGTCAACAAAAAGTCAGCTCCCAGCTTTGCCTTCTGTAGCACCACCCACCAGAAAACTTCGTATCCATTTTCAAGCACTGCTGGGCAAATTGAGCCTCAAATAGCTTCTCTTCAGAGTAGATAACTGCTATGATCTCTATTTTACAAGTGTAAAAATGAAAGTATATAGAGGCAATGTGGTTAGTCCAAGGGTCAGCAACACAGTCTGCAGTAGGGCTAATTGTAGAATCCGTACTATAGACAGTCTGTTGTATATTTTATCTACTTACCCACAACTTCCTCTGATATAACTGAAGTCTGCATGAACTTCACGTTAAAATGGTAGTTTTCTAAATGATTCTGCTCTTGGATTGGTTGGGGGGGCAGGGAGGAGAAGAGTCTGAGTTCAAGTTACAGTTCCTTTTTCCATTGGTTTAACAGTCTCGACCAGATTCTGCACAGTAGTTATTGGGTTTAACAGTCTCGACCAGATTCTGTACAGTAGTGACACCTACACGTGCTATTAATTCAAAGCAATAAACTCCACAGCAGTTTGAGCCAGAGTAAACTACTGCCAGGTGCAGCATCTATACAGCAGCAATTTGAGCCAGGATGTTGCAGTTTACACCAGGGCCACTCAGCCTAGGCTCCAGGTGGTAGCATCAGGCAGCAGAGGGGCTGGCCAGGGCATGAGGATGCCAAAAGTGCATTGCCTTGTGGCTAAGCTGGCTGGGCTCTCCAGGTGCAATTTATGCTTGTGGTCAGCATCTATTCATGTGTTTAATTCCAGTAAATGGAATTCCCTGACAGTACTATCTTACTGCAACATTAATTAGTTTACTGTGGCCTAATACCACTGCATGTGTAGTCAGTGACTCTTTACTCCTCAGCTAATTATCAGGGGTCCTGGTTTTCTCTGTTTAAAAATTTCAAAGTCTCTGAAAAAAAATTCAGTAGGTCTCTTATTGAAAACCCCAAATCTGCATTTTTCCATGATTAAAATGAAATACCACTATATATATAGGTATCAGCTAATGTTTTATTGCTATATTTACAATTTTAAAGCAATTTGGAAGCCTACCAGTGCCTCAGTCACTATAATAAAATAAATTCTAAATGCCTAGACATTTCAGCCTTTGATTTTGGGGTTTTTATCATGGAAAATCAGAGCTGCTCCCATCAGAGCATGTGCCCTGATTTCTCCCCCTCCTTCCCCCAGGAGTATGCACAGCAGCAGGGAGCCAGCCTTCTCCTCATCCCCCAGATAAGCCACCTGTGTCTCTGTCTCACTCCCAAACCAGGCCATGCAGCCACGCACTCCAGCCCCAAGCCACACACACCACCCCAGCTGGGCAGCAACCCCAGCCCTGCTTAACTCCCTCCCTCACTATAGGGGCCTCCATTCCCTCCCCACACCAGACTTATGTGCAGGAGCTGCTCTCCAGGCTGCCCTGCGGCCATGTGCAGCACCCCCTGCCTGACCGCCCTCTTCCCACTCCCCCCAGCACCTTGCTGGTGGAACTCTGCCAGCTTGCAAGGGGGAATCCAACATTTTCCGTATTTTTCTCCTTTAAAGGAAGAATTCTGAGTTTTTCTCCTTAAAATGAGAAAATCTGAGTTTTACCACATTTTTACATGGCAAACAGAAAAAGTCGGCTCTCTGCTAATTAGTCTACTCCACAGTTAAGCACCTACATAGACGCAGCCAGTTATAGCAGGATTACTCTGTTAACTTCCAAGAAGTCATCCCAGTGTGCAGTGGAATAACCAAAAGCATACTTTAGCTCACCTGCTCTAACCAATGCTTGGTCTTGGGGTGCTTTTGAAGGAAGAATGTAGCAGCTTATATGGGCCTGCTCCTGCTAAAATAAAAAATATGTGAAGGAAGTGGGAATTGAAGGCACAGAGAACTAGTTTAATCATCTGGAACCCAAACTGAAGACCCAGCTTCTAACAATAAAATAAAACTAATCATACATTTTAAAAATAGATGCAGTGCAAATTGCAGTTAGATAATATCTTAATTACATTTTTTTTAAATCAAATGTCTTTTTTTTTCCAGGTATTGAAGTACACTAACAAATGTAATGAAAATGTTTTTGTACCAACTGAAAAAATAGTGGTCAACTTCATTACCGTTAATATTGTGAATGAGAACAAGGCTTCTCAGGAAACCATTAACTTAATAGACAGGAGCAGCCGCATATACTATAACATCCATGATGAAAACAGACCTGATAATAAACCTCCAAAGGAAGAGTTACTCTTGAAACACTTGGTTGATTCTTCTGAAGGAGTAAAAATTTTACCCAACTGTAAAAAAGATGGGAACTGGCCATGCCAAGGCCAAGTTGGCAACCACTGTACTTTGGGTCAAAGAAATGAAGAGGTCATAGAATATGAATGTGATGTGAGGCCTGCTGACCTCTTTTCTGTGCAGAAACTGGAGGATCACAGTGTGAAAGTGAAATCTTCTGCACTAGGGGAACTGCTAAATAAGCCCCAGATTACACTGGAGGACTTGGACCTTGATAAAACAAAACTGCCATACTGTCCCCAACTTAATGAAAGGACTACAGACACTTGTTCAGTACAGATATTAAAAGAACTCAAATGTAATACACCAGAGGAGCTGTCCCCTGAGACAGAAACCAAGTTGCTAAACTTGGGTACTGAAAAATCAGGACAATTATCATTTCCTCACGTAAGTACAATAAGCCAGGGCCCCCAGGACCCAATGGTGATACAGGATGTAAAAAAGGAATATGAACAGACTATATTAGTAGACTGGGATCCTCATACTGGAAAACTTTATATATCTAGTTTGTCCAATTTTGAAAATGATGCTTGTGAAGAAATATTTGAACATGAAAAGTGTGATGATCCAGCAAAAGAGGGGCTTTTGTCCAGACTGTATGAGAGGCAGGTATCTGATGAGCCCTCGGAGGACCAAGAAATATACCTCCAGAAATTTAAGGAACAATGGGGACTGCATGTAAAAATGGAAGACTGAGAAGAGTCTTTAAAGATCTTAAAATATTAAATGTAAAACATGTATATATGCTGTCAAGAGGTACTTATGGTATCTAAGACCAAGAACCAAAAAGGCCTCACAATTAAACTAACATGTTTTATTCCAACCAAGCAAAGGAGGAGGTAGTGAGGTAAAGTTGCCCCGTGTGGCAGCATTTATCTTCCGACTTGGTATTTGTGGTCAGCTGAATAACCAAGGGCTGATGTACAAAATCTACTATTATTTATATCACTATTGAGTTTTACCTAGAAACTTTTGCTGGGAATTGCAGCAACTTGTACCAGGGCTGGCCCCAAGGCTGGGTTTTTACTGGGATTATGTACTTTTTTAAGCTGTTGATTTTAAAAAGGTATGTTCTCTAAGGATTATCTCTGTTTTATACACATTAAAACAAATCAGCTGTGCTCAGAAACAGTTATTTTGAGAATATTGGGAAGTTTTCCTCACTGTGTGCTAATGAAAGGTAGGTATCAATGAAAATAGGAAAAGAGCAGAAAGAGAGCCTGCAGTGTCTTCTGCCACAAGAATTCTCATGGGCTCCGCAGGTTTCTTTCTGTTTCAAGCAATATAAAGGCTCATTTCAACTCCCACTGATGGCATTTAAAACATTTCCTTGTGAATTGGATTGGGATTTAATACAGCAGCTCACTAGCGCCTCTGCAACCAAGTCTTTCCAGAGAACAGGCGGGAGAAGGTAATTTTTTGTAGGAATTAACAATAATCCACTGTATATTATTAGTATTCCATAACTAATATTTAGTACAGTTATTTATTTTACAGAAACTCATGGAGAACCCATTTGAGATCTGGCCCCCATTGTATTAGTTACAAATACACAGTGAGAGATTTACCAAAATCCTTACTATCTAATAAGACAAAGGGTGAGAAAAAGGAAATCTTACTGTCTTTATTTTACTCATGGGGCGAGTTTGAGGAACAAAGAAATTTTGAATAACTTACCAAAGCTACACAGAAAATCTGCAGAACTGGGAATTGTACCTCATTTTCTTGTCCAGTGCTTTAACTACAAGTTCATTTTTTCTTCTCATTCCTGCAGTATTAATATATTGGGGTAAAACTCTACAACATTTTAATAGTAAGTTATTAAAGCTCACTGAAATTTTTCAGTAAGACCTTATAGTTAAAGAAAAATTGTTATTTTTTTCCAACATCAGTAACGTCCACAAAGAGAGATCTTTTTTTTCTTTCTTTTGTGTCATCAAAACCTTTTACTCATATTCACATGCTCAAAATCAGGTACATGCTCAAGTAACTTTTTGAAGCAGGGCCTTTTCAATATCTTTCTCTGCTAATCAGGATTTCCTGTTACACAGCTTAGGCAGTGCACAGGTTAGCATTATACTCATCTATCCACCCTTTGAAATTAAAAGAACCAGCAGATCACTTACCTCAGTATTTCTCCATCTTTTCAAGTTGGCCCCTCTTGAAGTACTTGAAGTAGGGTGTTTCCAGTCCCCTATATTTTACTATCTAGTATCAATGCTACTAAGGCTAGGCCTGTATAATTTATTTGCAGACATGTGTTTTGAGAGCCTTACATTACAGAGAAATTTAAAGCCATACAGGGATTGAAGAAGTGAATCAGGGAGGGTTACTTGCATAGACAAGAAGGCTGCATCCACATAAGCATGCATGTGCATTTTTGTGGTGCCTCAAAGGCTTTTGAGATGCTGCAAAATGCACTCCATGCATGTGATTTGGTTCTCCATGCTGCATATTTGCAGCATGGATCCTAATTTAGATACTGGAAAATGAAAAAAACACATGGGGGGGAAAAAAGTGGGGCAGTGTACTTGGCAGCAGCATGCACGGCGCAAAACCAGAGCATAGCTGGCCAAAGCTATTTTCTGGCTGTAGACTAGGCTCTGCACATTCACATTGCCACTGCTTGAGCCCTGGGAGGCCCCCAGGCCCCAGCCTTCTGTACCCCATCTGGAGATTTTTCTCCACACTAACCCCACGTGCAGGGGCATGAGCCAGAGCAAAAAGCAGCTGCTCAAATGTGTGCCACTGCTTTACTCCCCACAGGAATTGCACGCCACTGTTCATGGACGTGTAGCCGAAAAGGGCAAAGTACTACTACTGCAACTGCTATGCTTGCATGTAGCTTTGTAGCCCCTTAAAGTTTTCATGGATATTTCCTTTATTTTAGAATTATAATAAAACTTTCAGCATCTTCCAACCCCCTAATTGCCTTTTGTGACCATTAGGAAGTCATATAACCCACTGGTGAAGAAACACTGGTCTAATGAAATTCTATGGACTGTTTAGAGGAAGATCATTACTCTTCTATTGTGCTCAGTAATTAATGTTCTTAGGAAAGTACCTTTCCCAAGAAGTCATCTGGTCTTGATTCAATGATGTCATGAGATGGGGAATCCACCCCTTGCACAGGTAATTAATTCAAATTATTAGTTGCCCTCACATTGAGAACAAATATGTCTGTACCTTATTTCAAATTTGAGTCTTGCCTGGCTTTAATTTCCAACTATTTCTTGCTATGCCTTTCTGTGTTAGATTTCAGAGCCCTTTCTTACCTGGTATTTCCTACCCTTGAAGTTTCTTACACATTGTAACCCAATCTCAACATGATCACCTTTTTCACAGAGGCTGAGCTGCTTTTAAGCATCTTGCTGCAGGGCAATCTTTTCCTCATCTTCATTCATTTTTATGGTTTTTTTCCTTCACACTGCTTTTGCAACAATTTTGTTGTTCCCCTTTTGCAAATAGCCTGCAAAGCATGTGTGCAAGACTTGCTTTGTACAAACAGCTAAGAAATAGGCATGTCGTCTTAATAAAACAAGACCAAGTGCTCTTCAGCAGATAATGTCTGTTTGCACAGAGTTATAGTTAAGTTATAAAGTTTTGCCTCCTCTAAAAAGCTAAAACAAACCTAGGAAGGTTTTTTATTTCTTTGTTACACATATTCATGGTACAATATTTTGAGGCTCATGCAATCACAGATTTTTGTTTGTACGTGCAATTTATATTTTGTATTGCAGAAGCTGTTTTTGAGCCAAATATCTCTGCAGCACCCTCACTATTATTTCCTTTCAAGCTGATTTTCCATTCTAGCTGAGAGTTTATAATATCAATCATGACAAATTAACTGTTTCCTATTTCTTAAAACTATTTTTAAAGTTTCCTAAGGTTATTCAGGCAACGAAGTTGAGGAAATCACAAATAGGAGTGAAACAAATTATATTTCTTTTCACATTCCAAGGCATTTCAGGCTATTTCATTACGTTCTGGAGCTAGCAAGCTTTAAAACAGCGTTGTGCCAATTTGCATCAATGCAGTAGCAGTAAATTGTTGCTGATATTTTTAACATCCTCAAGGAATTGCATGGATTGGCCTAAAATTTTCTAATTGCCCAAAATTATTTTAATGGACTCTAATCAAAATGGTTAGGCTTTCCAAATATTTTCATTGAACCAGCATCATCAGCAAGAAGAAAAATACATTCACTTGAAAAAATAATTGCACCTACTAGATTTTAAATGACATCTGATTATCAGTTACTTGAAAGATCCAAGCTGTGAAAGAACTGGTTTGTTTGGATCAGTCTTTACTACAGAATTTTGCTTAATTTCACTTAATTGATTCAGTATAGTTGATAGCAAGGTCATATATCTAGGAGCAAAGAACTGAAGCCATGCTTACAGAAAGGGGGGCTGTATCATGGAAATTGCTGACTTGAAAATGATTCAAGGGTCATTGGAGATTGCAAACTGAATATGAATGCTTAATATAATTTTCTTTTGGGGTCAGCCATATGGATCTGGGGCTATATGATAGACCGTCTTTTGGTTCATGTTTCATAGATTTCATAGACGTTAGGGCTGGAAGGGACCTCGAAGATCATCAAGTCCAGGCCCCTGCCCCAGGGGTAGGAAGTCAACTAGGGTCAAGGATCCCAGCAAGATACCTTTTTTTGGCCAACTTTGAGGTGGGTTGATGGTTCTAGCAAGCTTTCAGATAACACAGTATTCTTTTTCAAACTAGTGAAGTGCAGAAGGAGGTGACTCCCCAGTGTATACTTAGGAATCCGTCAGTAGTCTATGCAAGTAGATATGCATAGACTGTGGTCACTGATGAATGCACGCAGGAAATCCATCAAAGGGAGAAACCCACAATTGCCCGTAGGGGCACATTGCTCCCCAAATGACCACTCTGTGTCAGAACTTTTAGTCTTTATCCTCAAAGAAATCTACAAAACACCTTCAAAAGACGTGCCCAATGAACTCAACTTCATCACCACTCTGGACATGAAAAATCATGGACTGAACAGAGAAATGAGCTATCTTGTTCACTACAGTCTGCCTAAACCTGAACCATACCTAGTACCTATATCATAACCCACAAAAAAAAAATTCTTCCCCCCACCCCCATGCAGAATGTATGATTGGTGTCAGAGCATTTCAACTACTATATCCACTTGCATAGAGTACTGACGGGCTTTCCAGTATACACCAGGGTGTCACCCCCTTCTGCACTCCATTTAGCTTGAAAAAGGATACTGTGTTATCTGAAAGCTTGCTAGAAACATCAACCCACCTCCAAGTTGATAAAAGATATCAACTCAAACCAAAAGACTTTGTCTATCTAATGTAATTTTCTGCTTAAAAGAGCTAATACCAGGAAAACAGTGTGAACAAGGAGGGTGGTACAACCCCTGCATATGGCACTGGTGAAACTGTTACTGGGTCTGTCAAGAAAGCACAAGGGAGAGCCATGAAGTGCACATCCACACATGCAATCATGTGCGCTTGCAGCAGCTGAAATAGAAGCGGTGAACATTTGAGCCAGGGCTTTTTGCCTCAGCGCATGTGTTCGGACATGCACTTTGTTGTGGAGCAAATTGTGCCATTTGGGGCAAAATAACCCTGCCTGGCTCCTCCCGGATCTGCGGCCAAGGGGAGCTAGAGCCCAAGGCAGCAGCTGTGCTGTTCCCAGCAGTATAAAAACCTGCCCTGGCCAGAAGCTCAGGGCTACTTGCCCCCAGGAGCTTCTGAGGTCCAGTCACTTGATATCTGGGGACACCAGCCCCCTGTGTCAGCCTGACTGCTGAAGCAGCATCCCAAATTCACTTTTTAAAATACCCCAAAATCCATATTCTTCCACAATTAGAACAAAAGACAGAGAAGGAGAGAGAGGGACTGATCAGATTGGCAATATTTTATTGTTATATTTACAATGTTAAAGAAATTTGGAAGCCTACCAGTCTCTAGCCTCATAATAAAATAAATGCTAAATATCTATATGTTGTAATGTTTGCTTTTGGCTTCCTTATCACATGGTAGGTGTGTGATGGGGGGATGTGGCGTTTGCAGGAGGTGGTGGGAAGGGGGATGGGGGGATGTGAGTCAGTGTGTGGGTAGGTGTGGAGGGACTGGGGGTATGGGGGATGCTTAGGTGGGCTGGGTCCCCTGCATGAATGTCGCATGCCCCTGGTGGCTGGGGGGGCACGGCGGTACTGGCGCTGGCCAGAGTGTGGCAGCGGCGGTAAGCAGAGAGCTCCCACAGATGCCACCAGTGTTGTCGGCAGGGTGACCACCCACTTGCCACCTTTTCTAAGGGGGTGGAGAAAAGGTCCAGGACCGTGCCCTGACCCAATCTTTTTTCCCTGGGGTATTGTTTGACCCCGGATATCCAGGGGCAAGGAATGTTTTTCTGTTCCCACATGTGCCTCTTGCAGCATCTCAAAGGGCTTTGCAATGCTGCAAGAGGCAATTGTGCGCTCGTCTAGACGCACCCAAAAAGGCTTACCCCAGGGAGCTGTGAACAAGCTAGCTCAGATACTGAAAGCAGTATAGCCATGTTAGTGTGGCATGCTGTCATTTCTGATAGAGGAATCCTTAACCTGCAAACAGAGGTATGTCTAGGCCCAATTATTGAGTGATTAAAGATAAAAACACTCCAACTGGGAAAAGCACCATTTTTTTGGAATGAGAGTGAAAGCAACTGCTGACCAAGTGTTTGTGTAAATTCTCAATTGCTTGAAGTCTTCAGATCAAGACTATATAACTTTCTAAAGTATATACTGTAAAGGCACAGACAGGATTGATAATTTTCGCCCAATCTGGCAAAGTGCACAAAATGCACGGCTGCAGAGCATTTTAAAAAGGACCCAGTCACATGAGGGTTCAGATGAAGACACTCCAAAATGGAGCACCTTCAGTAACTTGGGTCTGCACATGGGGCTGATCTGACAGCAGCTAGGCCCTGCTCCAGCACTCTCTTCAGAATGGGAGGGGGGAAAGGGAGCAGAGGGAGGTCTGTCTGGGGTTCAGCCAGTGCTGGGTGATGGGGCAAGTGGATTGGAGCCCCTCCCCAAGGTTGGGGGGAGGCTCCAATCCATCCACCTGGCTCAGCAACTCCCAGAAAAAGCTCCATCCATTCCCTTTCCCTGCTCCCATTCTGAAAACAGTGCTAGGGGGTGCATGGCTCTGGCCAGCCAGGCTCTAGTTTCAGGTGGCACATGCTGCCACCACATGCGCTGCCCCATTTTGTTTTGTTTTGCTGTGGGTGTTTTTGACACCAGGACTTCCTGGTGTCAAAAAAAGTCACCGTGCTGTAAATTAACAGCACGGGGATTCCTGCATGAGTGGCATGTGCAGTTTACAGGGCCACAAGCAGGTCTGCAGTGCCACACATGCACATTCATTTGGACGCGCCCCATGTCAGCATCATGTAAGAACAAGGATGGAATTTAATGCTTTGCCTTTGCAACATGGCAAGTGTCATCAGCTCAGTATCACAAAGCAGCAAATATGGGTTCTTGACACTTGATATCAGACAACAGTCCTTATGGGGTATGCAATCCAGTGGTAGTTTATGTAGCATGGTGACACTGACCTGCTCTTCTTAATTTAAATCTCCCTTTCCCTTTCCTGAGGTGACTATTCAATCAAAGAGAAACATCTCAATCTCTGCAAATCACATGTGTCATCTATATGGTGTAAAACGTAACTTGTCATAGGCTGAGCAGGATTGTAAGAATTTCCTTTCCCTGGTATCATATTGCTGCCATGAAAAGTAATGCTAGAGAGAAAAGAATAATAATTTTCTAATACAAGCCATGAGACCCTCCCTCTGCAAAAGAAGAATAGATTTTCTCTGCACCACTAAGCTCATTGTATCCATTCTGTTGGAAGAACAGAGAAATGTTATTCCTTCCTCAGGCTAGGTCCTTGGCTTGATTGCCTCTATGCTCCATCCTGGGGCTGTAGCTCATGATTCCCATAAAATGATATTGTTGTTTCTCTTTCAGCGTGTCATGTGCGGCTTATAGTCCATATGGGCTGAGATCTTTTAAAGTATCTGAAAATTGGGAAAAGATTCAAGACAGGGAAGACTCCCTGATCTGTATCCCTTTGCCTCAGAGCATCCTTCTAGCAGTCTATATCTGGCCCTGGGTGGGCAGTTAATTATTCCCTTGTCAAAGTTAAACATTCATGATACCGGTGACCCTGGAGCTTGAGGAAAAATAGCCTACTCTTGTGACTATTGCAGTGATGCACATAATGCTAAAATCCATTCTCATTTGCATCAGCGACCTGTACAAGGACCTGCTTTATCTTCAACAATACCTGCCATAAACAGGAGTTGTCAGTACTGGCTTATAATAAAAGCATAAAATGGCATGAAGAAATGTTTTGTTCCGATTGGTCAAAATCAATTGTAGCAATGGCTTCATACAGTACCAATAATGAAAATCATTCGAGGTTTCTAAATTGCCAGTGAAAGCCATAGGCTGTCATACCATCTATTATTATTATGCAAAATTACCCCCCTCTAGGTTACTTGTTCAAGGCTGATATACGTCACCTTTCCTTCCAGTCATGGCATGAGTCCTGCATTAATATCAACCCCCACCAGGAATGCTTATGGTGATAGTCATAAAGATTAATCATCTTCAAGACACACTGGTTGTCATGAAGGCTGATAACTAAATACCATACACAGTGGGTTGTTTAGGCTTTTAATGCTGTTTTAAGTTCCTATCACACATCCCCTCCAAAGATCTCCAGATGTTTTACAAACACTAAGCAAGGTTGCATTAGAATCACAGCAAGTTAGGGCTAGAAGGGACCCCAGGAGGTCATCTAGTCCAACCCCATGCTCAACGCAAGACAAGCCCCAACTTGATCATCCCAAGCCACGGCATTGTCTAGCTGGGTTTTGAAAACCTCCAAGGATGGCGCTTCCACCACCTCTCTGGGTAACCTGCTCCACTGTCATACTACCCTACTAGGAAGAAAAGTCTTCCTAATATCTAACCTAAACTTTGCTCGCTACTTGAGACCATTGCTCCTTGTTCTGTCATCTACCATCACTGAAAGTCTAGCTCCATCCTCTTTTGAACCCTCATTTAGGTAGTTGAAGGTTGCTATTAAGATCCCTTCTCAGTCTCCTCTAGACTAAATAAGCCCAGTTCCCAAAAACAGCAGCTACCAGGAGTGGGGTTTGAACCCATATAGACATACATCCATTGGATCTTAAGTCCAACGCCTTAACCACTCGGCCATCCTGGTGATGTTGTCATGTCTAGCTGCACAGATGAGAGACTGAGGTATGAGAGAGGTAAGTGGTTTCATTGCATTCACATAATATGCATCTTAAGTAGCTGAGCCAGGAATAAACGCTCTAAGGTATAAACAAACCTCGCGCTTTGCTTTGTAAAGCCCTACATATCCTGTTCTTCCATTTCTTTCTGTGCCGTTACTTTCTTATCACTCCACAAGTCTTTCCCTGATGCCCATATTGTACATAGGAAAACCAGTTTTCTTTTGCTGCCATTTAGCTTGACAGGATCTTTTACTGCCTTCCCTAGCCTGCCAGGGAACAAGAAGGAAGCCACAGACCACTTCTACCTACTCTTGGTTTATGGAACAGAGAATAAGGGCCTTCCTTTCAGGATGCAGTCATCCCTTGTAGAAAAAGGCCTACTTTTAATGAAAGGCATAACAAAGGGAGGAGATGCAGACTTTGGTGGTTTTGTTCAGAATATGAACAGAACAGTCTCTTCCACTGGAATTGTTTCCAGAAGCTTTCATGGGGCCTCACGGTATGAAATGCCAGTTGGGAAGTCGCACGGTGGTATCCTCCTGCTACCTGCTATTGTCTTGAACAGCATGTGAGAAAAGATATAGATGGGCAGATGTAGGTTGAGAGGTGATCAGTAAGCATCTGCTTAAACCGCGCTTGCCACTGATTATTTTCAAGCAGCCATCATGCTGGTGGCCACCAATTTAAGGTGCTTTTCGCCACCATTTTTTTCTCTCTCCCTCATGCCGATCATTGCCCAAGAGCCCAGTGGTGGTCCTGCCCCTCACCATTTCTTCTATTATTTTTTTAGCAGCCGCAGGCACATTCAGCACCCCAAAACAGCTGCTGAAAAACTACAACAAATCCTGCTAGGGGCAGGGGGCTAATCGGAAGTGGCAGAAGCTGACAGGAGGAGGTAGGGGAATCAGGAGCGGGGATGACTGTGGGTACAGGTGACCCATAGAGAGTGAGTGCCAGGCTCCTGGTTCCCTGCTACCCCCTCGCCAGCTCCCACCACTTCAGTTTAATCCTCCCAGGTCTGCACAGCCTTCCCAAGGATCCCGATCACTGGGCTGCGTGATTTAAATCTTCCTGGCCTCCCACGCTGTGTAGTGATTGTGCCAATCAGTGAGCCTGGCTGGGAGACTCTGTACCTTTCCCAGGGCCTCTGTGCTGCTGGGGAAGGTTTCCTGTGCTTTCCTTTGCTGCTGCTTGCCTCCAGTAAGTTTTTTCTTTTTCCTCCCTCCCCGAGGAGATGTCGTGCCAGTTTCAGGCCAGAAGGGCCTTTTCCCAGTCTCCAGGGAAAGTAGGGGATTTCTTGCTTTCCCTGAAAAATGCAAAAATGTGATTTAAGTAGATCCCTAGCAATCAGTTACCGCTCATTCCCTCCCAAAATTAATGTTGTAACTCAGAAAGGCATGTGGGCACAGGCAGATACCTGGTTAATGAACAATAAAACCTGTTTGCTGATGTGACAAGAACATTTCTGATCAAAAGCCAAATATACCAATAAATGGCAATAAAATCAACTGAGAGGACAGTACAGCTGTGGGTTGGTTTTACTTGCTTTTACTGGTGTGTTTTTCATCACTAAGAAGACAGACCTGATTTTTGTAATTCAGTTAACATTTATCGCCAAGCAATCTGCTCTAGCACTAACATCAGAGTGCCTAAAAAATGTATTTAAAGGACCAAATGAGCAAACCTTGTTGACACTGGTTTTGTGAATTTAGCTGATTCTCTAACTCCTGATCACTGAGATACACAACAGATGGCCATGTTTCATCCAATTTGATTTCATTACTACTTGTCTCTGCCTACCCTCCAAAGGATGACGTGAGAACCTGCACTGAGTTAGGAGAAAGCTGAGCTGTTTAGCCTGAGTATAGTCTCAACAGTCTTTTCTCTCATACCAAGAATTTTTTCCAGTGATTTCATTTCTCCGAAGTCAAGTTACTGCGATAACTTACTTTTGTAGAGAAGAGGACATCAATTTGGCTTTTCTAAAGGATTTTTTTCATGAAATAACTCTTAAAGGGATACGTTCATTAATACGTCAGCTCAGCAGCTGCCAGACTCCAGACATTTTTATAGCCACACTGCCCTGAAATTAAATCCAAATGTAATTGGGCAAATGAGAGAAATATCTCCCCTCCTTGGCATAGAATATGATCTCTGCTTCCCGTACCACGCTCTGTGTTTCCATTACTCTCAGACATGGTGGCATCAAGTACATGTTCCTCTGGACAGAAGTCCACATCCCCTATTCCAAGGTGGAAAACCCCCTCAAACCCCATCGCAGTCAACACAATTATGCAAATACCATTCTAATGCAGGTAGTTCCTATTCGAATGAGTCCCCTTTATGTGAGCTTTTGTACAAATCCAAGCAAAGACTGAGTTCCTGGCTTAACAAGCTTTTTTTTTTTTATTGTATTATAATATGGTACTGGCTAAAAGGCTGAAGGCTAGGACCCTATTGTAGTATAGTAAGCACTCTACAAACCCATCTAGTGAATGACACTCCCTGTTCTGAATGGCATCTAAAGGTCTGAATGGCCAAACAGTGGCATAGGCAGTGGACAGAAAAGCGTGGCATGATGCACCCGAAGTCAGACAGGAGATCGGTGACAAAGTCAAGGCCCCTGCTTGCCTGAACATGTAACTACTCTAAACTCAAGCTAACATTAATGCAGATCAACATTTGAGAAGTTTAAAAGTGTAATGTGTAACATTCGTAACGTGTAACATTTTGTCTAGTTAGTACTAGACAAAACTGCTAAACTGTTTCAGAGGGCAGAGAGGAGGGGGACAGACAATAAAGTGCAAGTAAGATGATACAGGCCATTGACCCCATAGAGAATTTCAATAGTCAAGGATCTTTCCACACAAGAAAAACAGACTGGATGAAATTTCTTATATGATTGAAGACAGGAATTTGAACCTATCCTTGAATGTGTGTGTGTGTCTCTATATGTCTCTGTGTGTAAAATATGTATTAGTTGCACTGCAAGGTTTTGATGCTTTTTGATGAACAGGAAAAAGAGTGGTTTAACATTGTGTAATGGAGTGAAGTGAGGTGGATTTTTGATGAGAAGAGATGGAGCACAGTTGTCTGAGCTCTCTCCCTTCCCAGTGACCTTGTGACTTTCTGGAGCTTGACACTGCATGAAGGACTTGAACTGAGTCATTAATGAAAAACGTAATCCTTGATTTCTTTCAGAATCAGCCAGAGGAAATTGTCACTGCTCTAGTAGCCTTGCATAATACAGATGCTGCAAAATTGAATTGTGCCCCTAGTGAGTAGCAAAAAAGCCTGTGGTTACTTCCTGCCAACAGTAATTATCAGATCAATCTCAAGTCCTGGTTAAAATCTTTTTATATACACATTTTGTTTTCTTTTTGTAGAGTGTTTTAAGCTTAATATAGGTATAATGTCTGTGGAGGAGGAAGAAGCAGATAATTTTATGTTTATATTTAGTGAACTATGAATTGTTGGCAGATCCTGGAAGGATTGATAGCTGTAACTATTTCTTCTTCCCATTAGTGTTTCAGCTATTGATACAAAGGAAAGTTAAGCATGAGAGCTGGGAAAACTGGACAATCAAATAGACCTTTTTCCATATGCCAGACAGATCTGGCGCCTGCCTACAGTTCAAGTCCTTTACCATTAGATCCTGGATTATAAGGCTAATTCTCTGTTCAGGATGATATCTTGGGTAGGGAGGCAGGGCATATCCCAGGCTTTATATCAGTGAACCATCTTTGAATTTCCAACAGGTTAAGAGGTTAGAGGTTAGAGTATTTGCAGGTGGAAAGCATCCCTTGGATGCTGACTGCCACTGGTACGTCCTCCCATTTCAGGCCTTTTGCTATCTGCCTGGTAAGTACTGTCATGTATTAGTAGCAAAGCCAGTAGGGAACCGAGGGAAACAGTGGGGGGTTTCTGCTGCCAAGATTTGGGATCACTTCTTCCAAATTAACAACAGAAGCAGCCATAGGAAATCTTTTAATTAATTCTCTAAGCTAAGCCACTGTTTTTCTGCACTGACATGTGCTGCCAGGTAGGATGCCCATGTTAAACAGCAGTTGGGCAAAGAATGAGAGTTTTGCAGTTGGCAAGTGGCTGGGGAGAAAGGAATGTTCCCCAACCTATCCAATCCTTTGCTACCTTGAGCAGCAGAAAGGAGTTTAGATACCAGGTTGTTATTTTATCAGCAAAGAGTCAAAAGGACCCTTGAGTCACAGTGCCAATCAGTCCCTTCCCCATGTGTTCATGGGAGAGAGATCTGATAACAGAAATGTCTGAATGCTGATATTTCCATGGATTGCAGGTATGGACTAATCCAAACTCAAATGGGATTTAGCTGTAAAGCACAGCAATGAATTTAAACTCAATGGCTCAATCAAATGCAGCCCTTTGAAACTGCAGAGCTGTTGCCTGTGGTGGTGTGCTTCTGGAAGCAAAAGCAGGTATAGAAGCAGAAAGCCTTGTGCATCTGGCCAATTCCTGAGATACCATTGTGGAAAATTGGTAGCATTCATAAGTACTACAGCTAGACAGAACCATGCAGGCCTTCTACTCCTTCACTGCACAAGCCGTATGATTCTAGTCAGTAATTCCTTTTTTGAGTTCTGTCACCAGCTGCCAAAGACTAACCCTCCTGGACTTACGCCCAGAGCTTTCCCACCAAATCTTGCTTTTTTTAGATGATCTAGAGTATGCCAGATGACTCTAGATCCTCTTTGGGAGAGTGGCCTTTGGTTACAGTCCATGCCTCCTTGCTTTCATAAAGTTCAGTGCATCTCCTTGAAGAAGAGGGATCCATTATTATTCATGGAGAATGTCTACATTGTGCTAAGGGCTTCACATGAGAACTCAAGCCCCCTGCCTCAGAAAAAGATCAGCTGACCCAGGATAACAGGGGAGGTGGGGAGAAAGGGTAAACACTCCAGTAATAACATGATCTCATAGTGAAATTATGCCTCCCTGTCTTCCGGCAGCAACAGTGAGCTGTGTATTTAAATTCCATCTCGTGCATCTCAAAAAGACAGTGGGCAATTGGCCTTCAATACTATGCTGATTCAGGATTTGATGTCCCCCATCCATTTTCTCCCCCCTGTTCTGCACCCTGGAACAAAGCAAAGAAGTGTGAATTTTGACAAACAAAAACTTTCCAGGCATGGTTTAAACTCTGCTGTTTCCCCATTGTTACAAGACGGCTCCTATCACTCAGACTAGTGTAGGGAGCATGGGTGGGGCTGCACTTTGGCAGCTCTCCAACTTGCTTGTGCCTTCCCAGTAGCCATACTCAGCCACAGCAAACTGCAAGAAAACTCCAGGCTGTTCCTATATATGCCACAGTTTGGACTGTATAGAGCCAGCATGAGAATAGCCATGGCTAACTACGGTTTTTCATTCTTATTCCCACCCATCAAAGGCACACCTTGTAGGGTTTGCACCCTGGCATACTGGAATGGAGGCAGGGGGGCTCAAGGCTCTGGCTGGGTGGAGCGGAGTCAGGGTAGGAGTCCCTTGGTCAGCCTCACTCTATCTCCCACCCTATGAGAGATGCTGCTGCTGCTGCTGCTGCTGCTGCTGCTGCTGCTGCAGAGGTGGTGTCACCACCAACAGCCAAATTAACCCTCCCCTAGCCCTGCAGCCATCACAGTTACATGGTGACCTGTGATGCAAAGCTCTTAATTTGGCAGCAGCTGCAGGACCAGGGAAGGGTTAACCTGAGTGTTGGTGGCATCTCCTATGGGAAGAGAAGGGGAGGCTAATGAAGGGACTCCTGTCCCCACTTTGCTCAATAAGTCTGGAGCTCAAGCCCCCCTGCCTCTGTTCATGCCTCTCCACCCCATCCCATCATTCTGGTGCTTTTTGACTGAGCACCAGGGGCTCACGCTACCTTTAGCTATGCTACTGCTACACACCTCCACAATCCCCCAGCTCAGTTCACCGAAGGAAGAAACAGCCAGGGTCAGGCATTGACTGTAGGAAATGAACTATTAAACCTGCACAGGGTTTTAACAAAGCCACTCTCACTGACTGCAACCAGTTAAAAGAAAATGTGAGCAAATGGAAGCCATTTGATATTAAAGAAGGGAAAACTTGTTTGCCAGTCCCTCAAACCAAACTTCTTTACAGGTTTGCCATGGCTTCAGCTAACTCTGGAGTCAGGCTGGTGCTTCTTTCTCCCTTGTCTTGCAATTGTTCCCTGTCCTTCCCTGACACTTAAAAGTGGCACTCCACAACTCATAATGGCTCCAGGAGGTCAAAAATTGAAGAGGCAATATCAACCTGGGAGCAGTTGCTTGTTGCTGCTGTGGAGGGTGGATGCAAAGGCTTTCAAACATCCCTAAGAGGTACAGAGAAGCCCCAGGGCTTCCAGAGATGACTTCTGCAGAAGGAGGTCCTCTCCCTGCGGTGTCTTCTGCCAGGGGGAGACCTTTCTTGCCCATCTGGGTTTAGGGACTTACAGGTGTGTATTTTTGTCCTGTCCCATTCATCAGTTTTGTGTTTTTAGCAATATAGATTGTGAAAGTGTTTTGCAGTAATTAAATAGAGGTTACTTTGCTCAGGATGAATGCTGCCTACTCTTCTCAGTATGTAAGAAAAGAAACTTGAACATGGATCTAGCCCTTCCATAAAATAGCTGATGATATAATTATTATAATAATAACTTATACCCAAGAAATACACCCTGGAAATGTAAGTGAAGGTATTGCAGAACCTTGAACCATTCTTGGCACCGAACGCCATCTGGTTACATATGACTCAAAACCAAAACATATTACCACATGCACAGCACTGGCTCCTGTTGTGTGCACTGACTCATTTTAATCATTATATTTCTGTAGCTGTATAAACTTCCGACTGGGACTCCCAAAGGTTAATTTAATCTCTCAAAACCCTAATTAGGTAGATGGCAATTACCTCCAGGTTTTAGATTTGCAATAAATCTTCGGGCCCGTGTATAAACCCATTTTAAAATGTTTTAACTATAATTGCTCTCTCTCAGCTAGATAATTTTTCACTGGTATTATCATTTTCCTCCAACTATGAGATGTGAGATATTCAGCACTGTAAGGTATTACTCCTTCGGAGGAACCTCTCAGTTAACATCGAGGTGAGCCATTGAGAACCCAGTGACTGAGAATCCCTAAGAACTGTTGATTGATGTTAAATTGTAAAGGGATGGGCAGAACAAGAGACAACTATAGTTAATAGTCACAAAATCACCAGGAGCTTTGGTCTGATCTTGGTGAGGGTGGAGAATGATGTAATAGCACGTTCTAATCCAGCTTCAACATTTGAATGTATATAGACACACCTCCGCTCTAAGGAAGAGGAATTCTTGTTCTACTTTCACATGCACAGCAATTCAGAGGCGGCAGATCGGTACCTTGGGAGCTGACTCTTTCTCAAGCTTGTTTTGCTTTAGTATTGTGTAACCAGAGCGCAGGGCCAGCTTTTTTCAGTATCTGTCTAGATGTGTTTATTTCCATTTAATGTTGTTGTTTTCTTTCTAGTTCTTGTAGCATTGTCCAATTTTATCGTACTGAAGATAACTTGATTTGAGGTTCAACATGATTGGAACTTAGCTGGAGCAGGCTCCATGAGTCAGCTTTGAAAAAGAGAGCAAGACAGACAGTATCTGACCTCAAGGAAGGTGGTCAGGATTGTGAAATAGCTTGAGTACAAGTTGTAAGGTGTGCAGGAAGCTGCTCTCTGCCTTTGTAATTAACAGGCTAAAGAAGCATTGCCAACTTCCACTAGGGCTGTACGGAAAGATAGGATCTAGACCTTCTGAAAAGTGTAGATGCAATCATTGCTGTGGTAGCAGTTTGACAGGAGAGGCCAAAGTCTCAAAGGCTCCCAATTCCCATTCAAATCAATGGGACAGCTTGAGGTGACCATATTGGTCTGTTGGGTCTGGTTTTGAAATTGTATTTATTCCCTCTTTGCTGTTGCTCTTAATGGAAACTGCTGCCATCTGGGTTTACTGTGACCTCCTTTCAATACTCAAGGGACATTTTAAAACCAATATAATTGGCAAATGTATTGTGCAGACAATGTCACTCCCCTATCTGAGGCCCATAGGAAAATGAGCTCTCTTTTAACAAGGTAATTGCTCACTTGCAAAGGAAAAAGATTATTAAAAAGTTTGAGATGTGTGGTTGTGGAAATAGTTCTTTCATTGCAGTATTTTGTGTGTGTGTTGTTTATTACTGGACCAAATCAACCACTGATTTCCTTTAGGTCTGTAAACTCTGGGTTTCCCTCCTCCTCGCTTACTTCTCAGGGTCATAAATCATAGCTGCAGTGCATGGACCACATGGTATTTGCAGAGTTCCCGTATGCATAAGGGAAGTTGAATCAGTAGGTTTAAAGAATAGATACAAACCAATGGCTTTATATATGGTCTGAAATATTAGCTGTGCTTGATAATTGGCCCATTGGCCCAAATTGTCATCCAATAGTCTACTCATTATATATATTTTAGGAGACTGATTCGATACACCACCAAGCAGTTTGATAGTCAGAAAATGCTGAGCACCCATCTTCAGAAAATGAGGCTCCTTTCAGATGTCTCTTGGGCACCAAAAGTTGAGAGAACCCCAAATCACTAATGACTTTAAAACTTGGGCCAATGCTGATTTTTAGCTGCTGGTAAAAAGACATTACCTTGTTTTCAAATCAAATGGAACAACTCTCTCTATTCCCCTTTTTCTGATAACAAAGGGACACAGAAAAGAACAAAGGAGTGGGAAATATCCCTGAAGGTTAAATACATTGATGTCTGTTGTAATTTAAAGCCAGAATGAACAGCAAAGGCTCTGCAGTTCTGCAGGGTTCTGTGCCTTTGTTCTATACCAAGGTAATTGGGATTACACGGGCACAGACAGGTTTATGACAAACTTTGGAGCATGCCTCCCTCCCCAGTGCTGCCCCATAGCCCTAGAAATCCAGTGTTGGAATAATCTGGCTACAGACAATTAAAGGGTATTTCTCATTTACAGTAATAAAGTCCTGGGCTGGATTTGGTCAAATTTGTATGCTATGTCACCAGCGGTAACAGGAAGTCTAAGGCAGTATTAGCAAACCTCAAGCCTGAGAAAGGAGGGTGATGCTGTCATTCCCAGTTCTGGCTACAGCCCAAAAAGGGTTTGCAGACAGCTTACTATGAAAGGGAATCCCAGTGTTTTATTATAAGTGCTTCCCCAGTGCGCATGGAGGCCATGTACCATGGGGAGCTACAAGAGATGGGCAAAACCTCCTCCTGCACACACTCTTTCTGTGCGGACAGCTACTGTCCCATTGTTCATGATTCTCCCTGCCTCTCATGCTCACTTCACCCCATAAGGATGCATTGTATATTCACTTTCTTTTACTCACCTCACAATTGCTGGTGGTACCTAGGACAGCACATAGGCTTACTCATGTAAAACAGCCGTTCCCGTAAAAGTCACTTGTTCAAGGCTACACATCACCCTCCCTTCCAGTAATGGCTTGATTATTAACAAAAAGGGAACTTGAGAAACTTCTGATTCTTTCCAGTTCCCTTTTAGTTCTTCCCTTAAAATGTTTTTACTGGGTAAAGCTTACAGAGATAGGTAGAAGTGTGAGCAAGAGCCTGTGACCCTCAGCTGCTACACAGCTGCAAAGGGCACATTCAGAAGTTGGCAGGACCCCAAAGGGCAGCTCCATGGAGCCAGTCTCAGAGGATTTGCTGGGAGAAGGGGCCATTGGGCTCATCTACACTGCATAGTCCTGTCCGTAAAGCTCTTGCAACACATCCTACTACTAGCAAAAGGGCTTAGAGCCTTTATTATGAAATGCCTGGGTGCTGGCCTGAGTGCTCCTTTCACAAAGGAATAAACTCTACCCACACAATAGGAGGGTGTGGGCAAAACACCAAAAGGTTGCTCTATTTTTTATTTCCTCATCTGTTGGTCTCCTGTGGGGGAAGATTATCCTTCTGAGTCAAAGATGAAAAGATTATTTTCTGCCCCAGCCAGTGACCAGCTCATGTGGAAGACTTCTTTGCCCTACCTCTGTCTCTCCAACCACATGAATGCTAAACTTGCTTTCTTGTCTCTGGTGTTTTAAGCAAAATGTTTTCTATTAATGTAAAATCAGAGATGAACAGGAGAAAATGTGACATCACACTATTGCTGTTTAAAAACACCACGAGACTGACTCTCCACCTCCTGTTGACACTTATCCCTGCATAAAGTGAGATGTAAAAGGCAAGCATGCCCCCTCTTCATTGTTGCGTATGCCAACAGGAGGCACAAGCCCTTGATAAACCAGGTTGCAAGAACACAAAACTTCTGCAAGCTGCTTTCCTTGGTCAAGAAGACAGCTGCTGCCACCTTGTGGACATAGCTGTGAAGCTGAAGCAAGAATCCAAGATATGTCTACACAGCTGACTGCAGCATAAAGTGGAGCAGCTGGAGCCACCTTCTTGGCAGGTTTACCCCATATTAGCCTCACCTTATCCCTAAATACCACTCCAATTCCCTTCCCCTGCCCAATCTTCTGCTCTACTTTCTGCTTCCTGGCCTGTGTTCCCTGCCTGATCCACTGCTCTGCTTTCTGCCCTATCTGCTGCTTTGCTACCCGCTCTCTCTGTGATCTGCCATGTGCTACATGCAGAGGGCTGCCTGTGCCACTTATGGCATGCCTGCCTCCTGCACACCTCACAACTGTCCACATCATCCCCCCTGCACACTTCATAACATCCACATGTCCCATGCTGCTTGGGTTGCAGGTAGGTTTCTTTAGGAATCCATGCTGGGATGTGGGGAGTGGGCCCAGTGTGGGTAATACTGGAGGGGAAGCATACTATGGGAGTAAGTAGGAGGGCCATAGTGGAGAGGGGGAACAGCACAGTGTAAAATACTTGTTGCAGTCAAGCAGGGTTACCAACCCAAGACATTTTTTTACTGCAAACTTTTTACTGACAAACATTTTTACGTTTTAAATAAGTTTGGTGTTAAGCTCCTAAATTTGAACCTAGCCCTTCTAACTGGGACCTGGCAGCAGGGCAGAGCCTGGTAGAAGAGTTAGATTTACATTATGTAAAATATATACAGGTTTCACTTGCTTTATGCGGGTTCTGTATGTGAGAATTCACTCTTATGCAATTACTCTTTTTATACCAAAAATTAGTTATATGCAAGGTAAATTCACTCTTATGTGATTTGTGTGTTGGAAGCCTGCAGTCAGTGGCTTTGTGTGGTGCACTGTGGGAGTGACATGCACCAAAATATAGTCTCTTGTGTGGACCTGTGCTCCTCACTCATTGTCTGTGATGCATGTTTCTGTGGTTGTCATCCCCCCTATGATAGTGCCCTGTGCTTTTGTGTACTGCTTTTGTCTGCTGTTGGTGAGTACCAAAATTGTCTTGTAAAAGTGGTAGAAATGGATCTGGAGGTTGGTACAGTCGAGGTCTTGGAACGTATCCCTATTTGTTACATTGTAAAGTGGTTTCCCTTTATGCAAGTTTGAGTTATGCACCATTTTCTAAGAACACATGTACAGCATAAAGCGAGGGAAACCTTGTATCAGTAAAAATGTCTCAGTGAAAAAGTTTGGCTGTAAGTAAAAAAATGTTTTTAGGTTAACAAACTTGGTGGAAGCCTGACAAATCTATTGAAGCTGTATGTAAAGGGATATACAGGTAGGCCTTGGGACATCAGCAAGGGGAAGAAATAGGTACCTTGGCTACCTCAACCAACAACATCAGTACATTTAAAGTGTGAGTTCTTGTATGTTTAATCTTCATTCTAGACTTCCTGGCTTCCTTGTGGGCAGTCAAGTTACTTTTGGATACTATAATATTCTTAAATATCAATACACATTTAAATTACTCAGTGACCCAAGCCTGCAGTCTTAATGAAGTTTGACTGGGGGACAACAACCCTACTTTACATTTTTGTGGTGCTTTCCTCCCAAGAACCACCAATTGTTTTGCACTCATTAATTACTTGAGCCTCAGCACACCCCTGTGACTCTGGCAAAGGCTTCAAAGGATCATTTTATTTCATACTCCACTGAAATGTAGCAACCTTTGGGATGAAATACTGCAGCTATTTCCACACAGCAACACTTTAGGTCAGTAAAAGAAGAATGCTGTATCTAGCCAAAACTACAAAGGCATTTAAGTGCCCAGATTCTATTAAGTACATGTTTTGGAATTGGGCAGGACTCCAAAATTAACATTCCTATTCTTGTCAGAGGTGTTAGGTTAGGTTTCATTTTCAGGTCTCATTCAAAACTCATGCAAAGGAAGAGCTCAGTGCCCATGCTTTTTCTTTCCCCAATGCTGCAGCACTGGTTCAATGTTTACCCTCCAAGTAGAGTATCATTCATTTAAGAATGCAGTAGGTTTTGAGAAAACTCTGCTGTGTGTCACCCAAGTGATATAGAAGATGTCTTGTAACTGGCAGGTAGTCTAATAGCCAGTAGTGAATGCACCAGGGCTGCAATTGCTTCTTGTAATGATTTTTGCTCTCTTCATTGCTGTAAGAGAGGATGCAGGGCATATACTTGGCTGTGATAAATGGCCTCACATCAAGCGCTATGTGCAGCAGAGCTTTAAAAGTAGAAGCTGATTAAATGCAGCCCCTTAATGATCACTGTCCCTACCCCAAAACAGAAATACAAATCATCCAAAGTACTTCCAATAGAGCAAACAGGAGACCGAGGTTAGCTGGGTCTTACTAGAAGGCAGGGTAGGTTTGCACCTAGCCTGCCTTCTCCTTCACTTCAGACTTACATGGTTAACCATGTCTCTCTGCTCAGGGAATTACTATCAAGGTCTGTCACTGTAGGGCTGCAGTTGCCTTTAGAAAGTCTCACAGGGCTTAAAAACTTTAAACAGGCAGATGCCACATCCTCTACAAGTATAATGTGGAGTATAATATTAAAGGAATGACTGGCTTGCTTTACCTAGATCATGTTTGGAGCTGATGCAATATGGGCAGCAGAGGTTACAAGCAAGGCACTCAACAGTGTCAGTAGGCACTCATCATGGCATTCACCTCATCCTCTTTCAAATCTAGTCTCCAAACCCTTGTCTGCCAGGACGCCTATAAAATGCTTGATGGTGATGAGGTAGCTGGTTTACCCTGACCCCTCCTTACCCTGATGATCATAGGCAGCTCAATTTCTTGTATTCATCCGCTGGTTTTCATCTTCTGTTCACACGGGAAGTACTTCAGGACAAGGACAGTCTCCATTATATATGTATGGCACTGCTACCACAGTGGGGCTGGGCCTTTCAGAACTTCTGCAATATACGTTATTGTTAATCAGCATCAGGAGATTTAAATTTGGTGTGGAGGCAGGAATATACAAAACTACAGAGATTCCTTTCTGACTTGTACAATCCAAGTTGCCTTTAAGTTGAATTCACCTTTAAGAAAGGTGAATTTAAATGAAAAAGGAACAGAAAATGACTGCTAGACTGATCAAAGGAATGGAATCTTACAGGAGCAGACTAAAAGAGTTTGGCTTGCTTAGCCTAGCTAAATGAAGACTGAGAGGAGATATAAATAAATATATCTGGGGGACTAAACACTGGAGAAAAATAAGAGCAAGTTAACCTAAACAATTGTTAACAAAAAAAGGGGGGGGGGGCGTTATTAGCCATGAATATATTTTAGGTTGGAATTTAGAAGAAAGTATCTAACCATCAAAGGAGCAAAGCTCTGGAACACCTTTCCATTAAGGTCAGTAGGAAAAAAAAATAATTAGTTGTGAGACTTTGATAAATTTATGAATGGGATTATTAAATACGTCTGTCTGCAATAACAGGAGGCTGGACTTGCTGACTCAAGGTATCCATTCCTGATTTATGATCTTAACAAGCAGTTTATTGTTCTCTCTCTCTCTCATACAGTACGGGTGCATCTGCATGTGTAAATAAGCACAACTAAATTCAATGTTCATTAAGTTAATATGCATTAAGCGATTTCTGGCAGGTGTCTAGAGACTTGGGACTAAAGTTAATCCCAAGTCCCTCCAGTGCTACCATGTGCCCCTATGGCCATTGGGGGATGTTCCAGCCTCTGCCACTTGGCTGCCAGCACTTGGCAGCCATGTTGAATCCAGACCCAGCTGCCAGCACTTGGCAGCTATTTTGGAAACTCTGATCCCTGGCCAGCCCCTTCCCTGCCCAGGAACCACATGCCCGGCACAGGGGCAGCACATGCCAGCTCCCTCCTTGCCCACCCTGCCTCCCCATGCCAGGGCTGCCCCTGCCTCTGCCAGCAGTGTCCAGTGGCTCATGCTCCTGCATGGTGCTGGCCCTGCTGGCCCCAGCATGCACCCCCTACCTACCAGTGGGGATCAGGGCACCAGCTGCAGGAGGCCCTGGCTGCCCCCCTACTCCTGCTTCATGCTCCAACTGTGTTACTGCTCCATGCTCCAACCTGCCTGCCCTGCCACCCACACACCCCCTACCCCCTGCCCACCCCTAGCACCACTCTCAGGACATGCACATGGGTGAAACAAAAGAAAACTTTATTACCCTCACAACCCACACCCCCATTCCTCCCCCCTCAACAAACAGAACGTCCACCCACCAACAATAAAAACCTGCTTATAAGTGGGAAACTATATACAATAATTTGGGTGTTCAAACCCAAAGTGGGGGGCTGTGGGGGGGCCTAGGAGGCACAGCCCCAGGGCAGGTGCCCAGCACCCCATTCCCTGCATGTACCCCCATGGGTCCAGAGGCTACAGCAATCCCAGTGGGTGGCAACCTCATGCACAGCTGGGTCTTCATGTGGGGGAGAGAGTGGCAGGTCTAAGCCCAGGCAGGTGGAAGCAGGTCTGGAGCAGGGGCTGGGCCGGGGGGTCTGGTGGGCAAAAAGCACCCAAGGACCTCCTCCTTGGGCCAGGTGGGAGCCTGCTGTGGGGCAGTGGATGGGACCCAAGGGTCCTGAGGGGCCATGGGCAGGGGCTGGACAGTGGGGGGCATGTATACAGCCACCAGGGCCAGGAGGGTATCCATTGCCTGGCAGTTGGCATCCCCCTGCTGCTAGAGCTGCTCCAGGTGCCCCCACTCCAGGGCTTCCATGCAGGCCCACTGCAGTGGTTCCACTGCTCCCAGTCTCATGCCTCCACCTAGACAATGTCCTCAGCCCCTTTTGCTCCCATGCCTCCCATGCCTCATCTGTGCCTTCTGCTCCTCTGCCACCACCACCAGCCACTAGAGCAGGAGGGTCTAGTCCCTGGAGCACCACTGGCACAGCCCATGAATCTCGGTGGCTCCACCAGTGGGTGGCAGCTACCCAGAGCCCACATCCCCACTGGGGCTCATGGCCTCTTCCCTGCATCCAGACGTTGGTCCTGCAGAGGCAAGAGACAGAAGTCTTTTGTAAGAATTTGCAACATTTCAGAGATATGATGCTCTGCACCAGGGGCCATGCACTGCCCAGCCTCAGATCAGGGATCAGCTGTGCACAGGTGCCCAGGGTCCATGGTAAGATGGCCAGGCAAGCCTGGGCCCAGGCAGCTGCTGACCGGGCCCCCTATCCCCACTTTCTCCCCTTGGCTGATAGCCCGCTTGGTGCTGGCTGCAGGCAGCCTGCCTCCCCCAACCCCCTTTCCATGATGGGACCCCCTTCCCCCCCATAAACTTTTGGGCATGACCAGACCACTGATTGAAGTCACTCACAGTCATCCACTGTACCCACCACCTTGACATTTATGCGGCATTCCCACACAGACCCGGAGTGCCCTTGCTCCTGCATCCCACCTGACAAGGCCTTATAAATGTGGGTGTTCAAGTGTCTGCCCCATGCAACTTGCTTCTGCATGTCAGCACAGCCCCAGAGTGCCACGAGGTCACACACCTCCTCCCAGGTTGAGTTGGGGGCCCTGGCAGTTGGCACGGGCGTACAAACTGACAGCTTCTACCTTCCAGAGTACCTGTGCCTTGTGTGTCTCCCAGTACGTTCTCTTCCTGTCCTTCTTCCATGTTGCTGAAGGTCTCTTTGTGCATCAAGCTGATGAAGACCTCATGCTTATGGATCTTTCTAGCATATCCACCTCCTCCAGAAGCTCCCTGACCTGATTCCTGAGAGAATCCACCAGGAGGCACCTTTCACACTGCAAGCATCCAACCACCTAGCTGTCCCTGGCAAAGACAGACAGGCTGCACTGCCTGCAAAGCCAGACCAGAACCTGGGTGGAAGCCTTTGTAGTCAGTACCCCTGCCAGGACACAGCCTGAACAAGCACAGGCAGAAGAAGGATGAGCAGGGGCTTTGGTACTGTGATGTCTTCCACCATCCTATAGATTTTCCTGCTGAGTCCTTCTTTCTCTTCTGCTGCTACACCCTCCCTTCACCTGCTTCCACTCAGCAAGCTTACAGTGAAGAAAGGGTGAACTAAGGGTGAGAAAAAAAATGTGTCTGGGCAAACTCCCCACTCAAACTCTTGTGTTTGCTGGCCTGTTCACTGGTTCTGTGCTGCTTCACTCCTGTGTTGCTGACTCAGGATTTTGCAAATCAAGCAACGTACTTTCAGGCCTGGTGTCATTGGGCCCCACAAGGAGTTTCTGTGTTTGGGGTGCTGACAAACACTAACTACCATAAACTATGTTAAGAAAATCACGGGCAACAAAGCAGGGAGCCTATAGGCTATTTTGGGTCTCAAAAGAGTGAAAATGTTCAGGACACTAGCCAGACCTTCTCTAACCATTATTTTCTCTTTTTAAGAGTCCAAGTGGGCTTTTATACCCATATTTATATTCTTCCTATATATATAATTTAAGTCAATTAGAGGGAGCAATAAACACTAAAATACAACCAAGTGCCTACCCAAAAGAGCAGGAGACCAACATCAATTGTATGTTGCTAATGCAATGTGAAGAGGTTAGTCTGGAGATGCCAATTTTCCATGGAAGGGAACAGAAGGCAAAAGCAGGTCATTGCTCACAGTTACCTGCACTCAAAAGGAAGAAAGATTTTGCTGAAACACAAAATTAATAATAGTGGTTCTCTAGTTAGGCCCTATTTCTCTATGGCATGTAACATTAGCATCATTCAACTGGAAACTTTGTTGTCAGTTTTCTGATCTGCATTAGTACTCTGGGCAGTCTCCTTTAGTGCCTTTCAGAAAGAAGCTAGAGTTTTAGACAAATTGCTTGCTCTTCTCTCTCTTTCAAGTACAACATCAAAATCCAATCAGTGAGTCAGACTCTTCTATCCTCTCTTTAATTTGATTTAATTTTAGAGCCCAGCCCTTTTTTATTTATCTGAACATAGTCCTTTCAGATCCATGCTGTTCCAGAGAGCAGATGAGCCTTTTGGGCTCACATAAATACCAGGCACATTTTGGTGAGGTTCAGATTGCTGAGAGAGCTGCGGCTAGAAGAAAGCAGAGACTGGAAGCACAGTATTGTGCTTGTGTCACAATGAAATGCATTACAGCAAACGTCAGCTTAACTGGAAAAGCTTCTCATTGCTTGACATTTTGAGCCTTTGCCAAGGCCATTGCTCTGGATGAGGCAGTGAGATTTGGTTCCATAATATAGCTATGACAGACAGAGGTTGGAAAGGAACCACCTCTTTCAGTTTATTTTTAAAGTGATAGAGGTATTCTGCTGCTGAAACTTTTAAATGAATGAGCCGTTTCTCAAAGAGAGGGAAACTGCTTTCCTCCACTAGATTTAGTTATCAATAAGGATGGACCCAACCCAAATCCTGGATCCAAACACCTTCAACTTTTGGGAAATGTCAGCATCCAGCTGTACAACTCAACCCCAGCTCTGGTTCTCTTCTCCCTATGTGTACTTCTGAACCAAAGACCAGTGGAGATGCAAATAAGGCAGGCATGCTTTTCTATCACCGTTCCACAGCCATCGATTTATGCCTCCATTGGCATTTTCAGTCAGAGAAAATGCGGTTGATAGGGCAAGCAGTTTGTGTCTGGTTTTGATGTAGTTTTTGAGTACCACAGCTTTAAATGCATCTTCTCTGTTGCAGAGGTAGTTGCCATTTTATGTCTTGAAATATTTCCAAGAGACAAAACAGAAACATAGTCTTGTCTCTCACAAATCCATCTAAAGTACTTATTTAGTGCTTGCTATCCTAGTATGTGAGCACCATTATTAAGGTTATATAGACACCTGCTATTCTTCCCTATTCACCAAGGAGGCATATGGGACCAGTTCCACAAACAGATCTAAGCCAATGCAGTGATTCACTCAGAGATTCGGAAAGCTGTGTTCAAGGAGGGCTACTTGGTGGGTGGGACATCACACCAGGTGGCTGCATATGCCATACCTTTATGTTTGATAGGTGTAATATAACATGCCTTTTGCCCACAAAGTCACAGTAAGGAAAACTTGGTAGTGCCACCTTATTCAAGCTTGAATGAGATGCATGTAATGTGCCTTGCCAGTTTTCTTGCCAGTAGAATGTGTCAGGCCAGTCCTCCTCATGACTGATCATCTCCCAAAACATTCAGCACATTGTTATCAATTCAGGGGGCTGCATTCCCTACTCACCTATTAAGCCAATTACAAAGGACATTAATTGTCCTTAACAATGGATCACAGGGCTGCTGCTAAGGTCTGTCAATCAAAGTCTACAACTTCACAGAACAACTGGTCCTGTTGAGGATGAGCACCATTAAAATGCTCCTTGGCTGCCCACAAACAAATGCTTCAGGGACTTCAAATCCCAGTGAGAACCCCTGGCTTAACGTTGCAAGCTCCCAAAACACAGCTAAGAAAGTGAGGCTGCTGCCCTTCCCTTTTATCCACTGCCTAAGTAGATCATACACTCCCTCAGCACTTGAGAAATCTGGGCCCATGTTTTATCCAATAGGTTAATGTTTACAGCACTCACCCAGGATGTACGAGATACCAACTGATTTTCTTTGCCTTAGAGATTTGATCCTGCATCTCTTAACTTCAAGAAAACTTGAATATGAACTTACATATTCCTCACCTAGGGAACAGGAGACTTGGGTTCCACCCCTGCATCCATAACAGTGGAATACAAAATGCTTAAACATTCCCTGGAGCAGAAACTGAACAGACACCTGCCTAAATAGCGGCGGTCCCTGACAACCCATTTCGACCAGTTTGTGTCCTGCATCAGGGGTGCCCTGTGGCAATGCAGGAACCTTCTGATGTACAGACACACAGAGCTCAAGGAAACAGACTGTGTTAAAATATTTCTGAGCAAACTTCAGTCCTACTACCAGAAAGCGGTGGGAGAGGACGGAGAAGATGCAGCCAACCCCATCTAGAAAAGGGGCACTTGGAACAAGCTGTTCAAACCGCCCCCCTCCCCACCCCACCTCACCCCACCTCCAGGAGGGGAAGAAGGCAGGGAGAATGAAAAGAACAACAATGCAACTGGACCTGGAGACAGCGAGGAAGACAGCAACAGGATCAGCAGCAGTGGAAGTGGCAGCAACATCAATAGTGACAAGGGCAGTGAATGAACTGGGAATGTAAACCTCAGATCAGGGCTTGAACTAAGGGACTGTGATTGGGTTAGGGAAGGGCAGCGGGTGGGTGCATGGGGGCACAGGGGAGTGGGTGCGTTTATTGTAATGGGTGTGCAGTTTCTTAATATGGTTAAGGTGGGTGATGGAAAGTTTTATGCTAGGTGATATGTATATATAACTATATAACTATATAGATTTTTTTTAAAAAGAAGGTGGTATCCCTCATAAATTCTTCTTCAAGAATAATTCCTTAACTGCTAGGCTGTTATCCTGGTCACTTTCTTCCCCTTTTCCTGGTCAAATAAATAACTATTCTATTAAAATACAGCAACTGCAATGGGAGGGAATGAGAGATCCTCTGCAGCCTGGTTCGTAGGGCATTCATCTGGGAGATGGAAGGTGAAGATTCACCTCCCCCAGAGGCAGCAGAACCAAGTGGGCACAGATTCTTCACGTACTAAGGGAGTGTTTGATCCACTTGGCCAGGAGATAAAAGGGAAGACCAGTAGTCTCACCATTCTGGTATCTTCTGCCTGTTGGTACACCAACAACCCCATCCTGTGAGAATGGACAAATGTAGGTGTCTGGTGACCACAGAGGGTTCACAGCTGCAATTTCCAGTCAGAGGGAGGGAGGCATCCTCTGTGGCCCACCTAGGACAGGTGGTGCTTAGGGCACCTATCTCACCATTACCTATTAACTAATTTGCCACTCTGTTTAGCCTGCTGACTTCCAAAGACACCATCCCCTCCCACCACATCACCCTCCCAGTACATTGTATAGGGAGCCTGGATGTCTAAATGGGGTTCTGCATTCTATTATGCAGCAAGGCACCACAACACAGGGTTGCAATGATTAAGCCCTTTTGTGAATCTGACCCCAGGTCACACTGAAGGCCTGTGGCAGAGCAGGATTTTGAACCTGGGTTTCCACTCAGGCCCTAACCCCTGAACCATACTCTTCTGCTCTCTTTTATCTTTTCCTCTTAACATAAAATAAATAATTCAGCCTGAAAAGTGTATACAAGTTAGGTCAGTTTTCCATAACCCACTTTGTTCTGGGCCTTGTTGCCACAGAGCAAAGAGATCTGTATGACATGCTGGACACCAGAAGTATAGTGACAGTCCTTCAATTCAAATTAGTATTAATCCACTGGTAAGTACAGAGATGGTCATCACTTGCTAACACTATATAAAGAAGCAGTTGTCAGCGTGTATTGATAGCAAAAGAAAACAAGAATATAAAACCTCTGCAAACTTAAAAAATCAAAGCCCCTGTGGTCCTTTCTAAAGGTGTTTTGTCAATAAGAAAACAGTATCAAGACTGATAGAACAAATACTGAAGGGAAAGAAAATAAGTCCTTGCCCTGGGAGCATATTGTCTAAAATAGCTTTAGTTCCAACCTGCTCAGAAATTCACCTTGCTGTGCCCTCTTCCTGACATTTCTTAAAGGCATATTTCCATTGAAAAGTATAAAAACGTATTTGTTCACTTGTTCCAAAGAGTGGCAGACTTTAGGCCTTATTTTTTTCTGATTTTTATGGGTATGCAAGGTGTCCATATTTCCCTGGTCACAAAACAAGACTGCTTCGCTGATGAGATGCTCAGCTAAGTTTGGGGTGAATATGGAGTGCAAGACTGCATGAGACAGGGTAGTAGTGAAAATAGACTTGTTTTCATTGGGGCAGTAAAGGATTTAAACACCTGTACTGTGTATCCCATTGAACACAGGACAAAAGCATGTATAGGAACACACTGACAGGATGCCTGGATCAGTGTTTAAAACAGAAAGTATGATCACCCTAGAATAAGAACTAAGTTCTTCAGAAAAAAACCAGCTAGCATCACAACACTCAGCATTGTAATGCATGAACTCATTTGTGACTCTAAACTCAAGTCACACAAGTGTTAAGTGGAAAGAAAAATTAGGTTCTGAAATATCATAGTCACATGTCTCTCATCTGAGGCATGCAATTTAATGCCTGTGTTTTTAATCAGTACTAAATTAGTGAGTGAAATATCACCATTTCGGATGACAAATGTTTAGGTAATATGCACTGGCTTACAAAGGGGTATACAGAAAGATAATGCCTATGTTTATATTGTACCAATTTTGTAAAAATATCCTCTCTTTAATCACATTGCTGCTGAAATTCAACCACAACATAAAAATTCCATTTGTTATATATATTCAGGGAAAGACAATGTACTGAGGGAGAAGCAGTAGAGGAGCTGGAGAAGACCAGGTCTTCCAAAATACTCAAACACTTTCTAGAAAAAGCCTATTTTGAGTTAAAATGATGCATGGGAAAAATTACCCAAAGATTGTTTTGATCAGTGTTGCACAGAGGTAGATATCAGGCTTATTAACTATAGTATCAACTAACATGGTTCAATGATCATTTGTATTGAGTACACCTTATAAAATCAGTGAGTTCCTCATGGTTTCTTCTTATAAATCCAGGGTGGGATATTCAAAGGCACCAAGCACTAGCCTACCCCCTACAGTCAGCTATTAAATTCCCATTGACTCAAACAGGATCTAATGGGCTAGTGCTGATCACTTTTGAAAATCCTGCCTCAAAGCCTACTTTTGAAGAGAAGTAGCAAGGGGCAATGCAAAAGTATTGTACAGGAATGTGCACGTGCATAGGACCCAATTTGAAGAAAGCCTCACTTAAGACATGGCGACAAAATTGTAATATAACTCCACTTTGCTGGATGCAAAGTCATTTTGCATTCAGGACACATGACTGTGCACTGCCCTCCCACCCCTCCACTGACAAGGAAAATATCGTGTTGAAATTAGTTGGTTAATTTTCTCTCCAATACAAATCTGTTTGGCTTGTGGTTCAGGCTCCTGGACAGTAAGATCCCAAATGATTGCTAGCACAAGTGTTTCACTGCAAACAGTATCATATAGTCCTGAAAAGCATTTGCTAAAGGATTTAAAGAGATTCTGAACAGCTGTTTCGTGGGGGATATACCAATAGCTGCTTTATCTTTTTTCTCCACCTGTTAAAAATTGCCATTAGCTCACCTCTCCTTCTTTAGACAGGTGATATAAATTGTTAGTTTTAATGAATATTGCATAATGTACTTAATGAGTCTGATCCCATAACTACAGCTTAGCCCCATATTAGAAGAAACAATACTATCTGTGTGTACAGGTTTTTATACTTGGATTGGCTTTATTATACAATTGACTCAGGTTTATTTTCTAGTAGTTGCAGGGGATCATTCAACCCTTTATTTTGGTTATAACCTCTTTGGGTCAGGGGTTGTCTGCTGCTTTGTGGATGTACCATGCCTGATTTGGGCTACATCCTCCAGATGCTACATACAAATAATATGTACTAAAAATACTCTTGAATTATATTCTTCTCTTCCAGCGCATATACTAACTAGAATTGGCTCAGTGTAGTTGTAGCACTGTTACAAAATGATTCATTTTTTGGCCACAGCTTATTGTAAAGTATAACTGAAAGAAACATGGTCTAATAGAAAAAGCTAAATGCATATGAGAAAAATAAATAACACAAAGCTTATGAATGAAGCAACTTAGTTGATTTTGACTTAGTTATTACAATCTAAGACTCATTGAAAAGTCACGGGGCACAGAGGCTTCCCAGTTAGGTCCACAAAGGCACTTGGGTGCCTAACTGCACTAGTGGCCTTTGCAGAAATCTTGCTCAGCTGCTGCCAAAGCTTGAAATCCACAGGTGCCTAGTTTCTGCTAGTGGACATGGACAAAAGTGCCGAGGCCTTGAAGCCACCAAGGTGTTATCCTCCCCAGCTCACCCCCAAGCCTTACCAGGGGGATTCCCAGATGAGGTGTTCCTTTGCCTGCCTCCTTTGATAGGTCTACTCAGGTAGACAATTTTAAGGACACCTAGCCCTTTCCTTGTGAATGCAGCCCATTGCCTAGGGGTTAAGACATTTATCTAGGAAGCAGAATCCCTTTGCCTGAAGCTCCATTATCCCTGATTTGGGGCCAGGACTTGAACACATGTCCCCATGCTCCAGGAGAGTGCTCTAACCACCCTCCCGCATGCTTACCCTTATAGGTCTGTTTCTTTTACTGTCAGCCATACCAACAAAGCTAGTAGTACTTTACCCTGTGAGCAGTCCTATCCCTTGTGGAGTAAAGTACGAACTGGTGCATACAAGGAGGGCAGAATCATGCTCTAGCTACCTGATCAGCCTAAATTTTGACTGGTGGGAGGATAAGGCGGGGAGAAGAATTATACTGACAAGTGGACGGGTACAGGGGAAAGCAGAAGGGGATGGGGGGAGAAGCCTTACCTGCCTGGCTCTCCTCACTCCAGTGGCAGCTGCTAATGCTACAGCCGCTGTTGCAGCATCACAGGCTTGGGCTGCTACTGCTGGAGGACAGTCAGTAACATGGACTCCCGGGAGGCCTCTCCTGGTACCCCATTTTTCTAGCCTCCCTCCAGGGGCAGGGCTGTGGTTCCCATGGCAAAGCTTTCAGGGAGGGCATAATCCCACTTCCCTTTTCCCCAGATACCTGACTAGACCCATGGTTGTACCTGCCCAGCACCTATGGCTGAATGACACAGAGATGCCCCTGCTGTGCTAAGGACTCCTAGGGAGATGGGGAACTCCCTCTAAGACAGCTCCTGGGGTTGATACCCTGCCCCCCCAGTTATGCTACTGACCCTAAGAAGCAAAATTTTGTGCGAAATGAGGAGCTACAAGCCAGTTATTGTGTGAATGTATTTTTTGTGATAGCCAGAAACCCTGTATAAAAGTCGTAGTTCCACCACTGTGAAGGCCCTATTTTGCATATAGCCCTCGGAGCCTGCTCTGCGTATTTTCTCTGAGCGTCATTTTTAACAGCACCCTTTTTAACACTTGAAACTTCAAAGCCAATTAGCACCATTAATAATGTGACTGACCTGATTGGGCCTGATGCTTTACACCACTCATTCAGCACTTGCAAGATAGAAATTTTGCTTATCCCCACACATGCACACATACAAACATGCATGCATACTATGATGGTCTGAAATTGGATATATATGCCTAGATAGCATGTGTCCAACTTCAGAAGGCATGTTACACATTTAATTTCTCCTGAAATTGGATCTATTACACATTTACACATGCTATAAATATTATAAATATAATAATTTAATGTATGGTATGGTATATATATGGTATATATATATATTTATAGCGTGTGTAAGTGTGTAACAGGTCCAATTTCAAGAGATAGTTGTTTTGTGCGTCCCCAATTTCTGACCAATTGAATGACTCATTCTCAAGAAGATAATGGCAAAAATCAGTCCTTTGAATACAGTTTCACACTATACTGCAGTCTGAAGTCACTGCTGTATAAGGGAGATTCAGACTGCACTTGCTCATATCCATGAAGGCATCTGTATCAGATAACAAGTAGTATCATGAGTATTGTTCCATGGGCAGTAAAGCATTAAATTCTCCCTGGTGTTCCAATAGGAGCACAGAACCCATTTGCCTTCTGGCTGCCGTAGTGCCATGACCTCCTGTGCGTTCATTCACTTTATGGGCTGTACCAGCCATTCCCAGCCATCATGAACTGCTTTCACTTCTTTGGGGCCTTGAGCCCAGAATCCTTTAGCTCAAGCTAGTAGAACTCATGGGTCTAATTCAGCTCACTGTATTAAAGTGAGGCATCTTCCTACTCATCCAGCAGGTCTGATTTAAAAGGTAACCCAAATCATCTGTTTTCATGTAATTTGCACTGTGAGGCTACTCATTGATCTGACTGGGAAAAAATTCAGGGTATCACTAAGGTTAAGCTGCTTTAAAAAGGGAGACGGTGGATGGAGTCAATTAGTTTATCTATTCTTTCTTTTTTCTATATTTAAGAATGGGCGGCTATAAAGCTCTTAAACTATTACCAAAGCTTAACTTCTTATTAAAATAAAAAGGGTTTCTAGGTAAATATGTAGAATTGATCATATGTGGATACATTGGAAGGGGTCTACAGGCAGACTGTGCGTGCCAGGTTGCTGAAAGTGTATCTAAATTAGGTAACAGGAGGCTGCCCCAGAGTACGCACATAACTACCTTCAGTACACTGGGAATGAGCTAGTTCTCTTTTATCTAACTGGAAATTAAATTTATGGCATTTCACATTCTAAGGCTGCATCGTAAAGACACCAGATTCATTTGTCAAGTCAGCTCAAAAGTGATGCCAAGCCTCTGAAGTTCCCAGATAGGTTTTAAAGTTAATTGTAGTAAAGCAGCCTCACAGAACTCATTTTTTATTATAGTTACCTTTACTTCTTAGTTTTTCTAACCACTTCAGAGGCATTGAAAATAAAGCAGCAACCAGCCAATCCATACCATATATTAAATTATTTTGCAAGCTCAGCTAATGCTATATTGCTTGTGGGGATTGGATTTTTACCTTTGGTGCTTAAAAAACTCTCTTATTCTATTAAAAAATGAAATAGCCTTCTCCCCCTCAAGACTAAGAAGTGAGCTATACATTTTAAAAGCATGTCCCTTCCAATGAGAGAACAATGATATTGTTGAGGTAAAAGCCTGTCCTAGCTTCTCTCACACAACAATGCCATTGTAAGTCATTGCCAAGCTGTTCTCTTCTAGTACCTGGATTTTCCTGAGCAGTGAGGCTTCTAAATCAGCTAAAATATGTTAGATTCTCTGATAGTTTTGTGATATGGACAAGCTAGCCACATACAAAGAGGTGCCACAGTCAATCGTGATTATATGCATTGTTAGAAAAGGGTTTTCTATACAACAGAGCATCTGCATGCTTAGCTATGCTAGCAGAGCCCTCTAATGGAGATGTAGCATATACCAGAAGGAGCTTTCTGCTGACAGTAAATCCACCATTTCTCCGGATGATATAAACTAAGCCTACAAAAGCACTCTTCATAACTGCAACTCCCCAGGGGCTTTTACTAGCCCAGCCCTGTCAGTTAGGACTCGTGATTTTTTTCACTTCCTAACTGACAGAGCTATGCTGGCAAAACTTTGCAGAACAAACCAGTGTAACTGGACTCTGGAGCAGCCTGGGCAGCAGTGGCGCAGGGCAATGTCAGTATCTGGGCTGCTGCTTTTACTTTTGCAACCCCTCTTATTTTGCAACCCCTTCTATTTTTGCAACCCTGGGCACATCAGTGCCCAGGACTAGTGCTCCAGTTACACCCCCTTACACTACTGAATAAGCCAAACCTAAGACTAATAGCCTTCCCCTTTGCAGGACACTAGCCACCATTGTCCCCCTGCCTTACCAGTGGCAGATTAGGGCATTATATCTCGTATTATCTCAGGGTTGACTGTGTAGTTTTGCTAAGAGGTTAGACAATGGAATTGTATAGGATGATTTGGACAGGGATGATCCCGCCTCATGCAGTGGGTTGGACTGGATGACCTCTGGAGGTCCCTTCTAGCCTTACTGCTCTATGATTTGGTTCCACAAACATAAACCTCTACCTGGTCCCAATAACTGCATCTGGCATTGCCTCTTCAGCAGAAGGAATACATAAACACCAGCAAACTGAAACCAAGTACATCAAGGCCTATGTCATCCAGTTCCACTTATATCCAACTCAGAGCCAACATGAGCTTTCTGAACAGTCAATTCTTAACCCCACACACTCACATACAGACACAACTTTGTGAAAGTAGGTCAGAAGATCAAGAGTAAAAACCTTCTCCTGAAAAAAATGATCAAATCTTGATGGTCTGCTTTCTTCAAGTCAGCTGGCAAATGCTGCACCCCAGTTCAGTGAAATGCTATCCGCACTAGAATGGTGTCATGAAAATGATCACAAGCACATTGAAGCCAACAAAACTGGTACAGTTACAGGTCTGCCCAACATCCTTCTGCTTAACATGGGCAAAAGAATGCAGCCAACAAACTGATCACCAAAGTACAGCAAATGCCAAACTTGTCACATACGGGACCCACCCACTGCTGAGCAGAAAGTAGAAGGCTTTGTCTAGACAGTGCTGCATAGTCTTCATCCAGCTCACTGCAGCAGAGGCAAATGGGAACAGTCTCTGCCACTACCAGGACCTCTCACACCATCGCCAAGCCAGATGAATGGTTACCTGAGCTGTGCTGAAATGGATCATGCCTGGAGCATCTGGGACAGCCCTTTCTCCACCTGTGCTGCCATGGAGGATTATTCGCATGAATTGGACAGCTAGTTTTTTTACATTGGATCCCCCGGAGGTTCTTTCAAATTAAGCACCGCTGAACTAGGGGTCATAGGTTTGGACCATTTGACTGTGGGGAAGTGAGAGGGTGAAGGAGGAGTGTTGTATATGCGGGTAAAAGAATGAAATTGAGGATTGACACAGAGACACACATCTAACAATATACCTACATCAGGGTGTTGGCAACATTTTTGGGCAGAGTGCCAAAAGCACCCACAACCTCAACTTGTAAAATGTTGATGGGCCAGGGGCAGATGACGGGGGAGCCAGCAGGGGCCTGATCCTTGTGGCACTGCAGACCTGGCCCCTTCCCCATCATCTGCCCCAAGGCACGTGTGCCAAGCAAAAAGCCTTTGCATGCCATGCTCTGGAGCCAAAGCTGGGGGTTGCCTACCCCTGACGTACATAATAGATAGCTGAAAAGATAGGAGCTGCCACAACCCAGATGAAAGACTGGTTTAAGAGCTAAGAAGTGACCCAAGGGCTATAGGGTGGTTTAACAAGGGGTGGATCCTAGAGTTCTTAACCCGTGGATTGTCCAGACATTAACACCTTAGGGCCTTATTACACCTTATGCTGTAAGGTACACAGATGTTAATCAGCTTAGTGTTGATCATTTAGTGGACTAGTCGCACCTTAAAGTGAAAAACCTGCTCTGACTGTCCTTCACCTGCACAACTGTGATTTGCTTCTAGAGGCTTGGTGAGCAAGGCTGGGAGCATAACTAGGTCCTGCGCATGGCCCCAGGTAAAGGTGGTACCCCGGGGACTGGGATGCCAGTCAGAAGCATCCCCAGGAACCCTAGGTGATGCCAGGACCCAATGCACTCAGGGGCTGGAGCACCTGGGGCTGTGGCAGTGGGGGAGGGAGCGGTCTGCTGGCCATGTGGGGGACCACACGAGAGCCACTGCAGCCACCAGGCCCTCAGGGCTGTGGCACTTGCTTTTGCCTGAAGGGAGCAGGGAGCTGGTCTGAGCAGCGGTGGAGGCACCACGGCTGCCAGGTGCCACATGGCTGCAGTACTTGCTCTGCCCAACCTGCCCAGGAGGTGAGGCACTGTGCCAGCCCTGCTGCACTCTGGGATCCCCACTTGCCCTGACTCACAGAACAAAAGGGGGGGGCTCTGCATCCTGGGATACTAGACTTCAACTTGGGCAGAAGAGCTGTATGGAGTGGCCACACTTTTATGGGACAGGAACAAGGTTATGCAGATTAGAGATAATCCTGCCCTGGAGTGGCATAACTTTAAGACAAATAACAAATTCTTTAAACCATTTAAAGGTGTTAACATGAAGCCAATCCAGGGATTAAGAGCTCCAGAAGCCACCTAAAATTACTGTGAAACAAGGCCCTTAAAGTGGTTTTAAGCACTCATGCAGCTGAATGTTATGCCACTCCAGGGCAGGATTATCTCTGATCTATACTGCCCAGCTCCTGTTCCACTGTGGCCACTTGCCACAGATGTGCCGTCCAAGTTGAAGTCCTCCAGTATCCCAGGATTTCCCACAACCTGGCCTGTTGAGCAGAGATAGAAGTCTGTCCTGGTTTACCAGTCTTCTAGTGGCAACTCACAGTTACAGCTCCTAGGCCTGCCACTGCTCACCAAGGCCTCTAGTAGAAGTCACAGCTGTTCAGGTGGAAGACAGTCAGAAAAGGTCCATAGACCAGGGATAGGCAACCCCAAGCATGGGTGCCAGAATATGGCACGCAAAGGCATTTTGCTTGGCACATGCACCTTAGGGCAGACAGTGGGGAAAGATCCAGGACTTCGCTGCCACAACAAGGATTGGGCCTCCCACAGCTCCCCCACCATCTGCCTCTGGCATATCAGCATCTGACACAGCAAGGTTGCAGGGTTTTTTGGCACTCTGTTTTAGACTCGGGGTGTGACTACTCCAAATTTGAGCTAGCATTAACATTGATCAACATTTGTATGGTCCACAGCATAAGGTAACAGGCCCTGAGGGGTTCTCTCAAGGGCCTCAAGGAAAATAAAGTGCTGGGGATTGCTTGGTAGAGCTGTATGTGTAGAAAGAAGAAAAAGAAATACAAAGAGGGCCAAGGAAGACCACCAAGTTGTCGAAAAAGGAACTGAGCTTAATCGAGAGAAATTAGGAGAGGCCATGTTCACATGGTAAACTTCCCAGACCTGGCAATGATGCCCCTCTACTATTGTGAGTGGGTTGCCTCCTAAAGCAGAAGCAGTCCAAGTGTATTTGTGCAGGGCTATATTTAAGCTAATAGAGGAGCAGGCTAACTGGCACTGGCACTCAGCCACTCAAAGTGCTGCTACACTGCTTCCAGTTTAAGAGGCAGCCTACCAGATGCAGGGCAGCATGCTTCAGGGCATGGGCATCCAACATGGTAAGGTTTCCATGTAGACGTGGACAGAGTGATCTTTTGACCACGGTTATGGCTAGAAGCAGGCTCGGATCTGTGAGCAAACTAACTGTCACCTGGTGTTTGATGCCTCTTGGGTTCGAAGAAGTAAGATTTCAAAAATAAAGATTGCAGCAGAGAAGCACCTGAGTCCATTATTAGCCTCAAGCAGAGGCATAACTTTAAATTTTAGTATCCAGAGTGGTGTGGGGAGGTGTGCTTATCTCCTTGTGTGGACAGTGGTGGTGCCATGGGCTGCTGCTGCCTCAACATAAGCTCCCCCAACTCACACTGCAGCAGCGATGCAGACTTCCTGAGGGCAGCCACTTTGGCACCCCCTTTGAACCTATGCCTGGGACTGGTGCCCTGATTATAAAATGTGTACTGAAAGACTGAATGCATTTACATTTTTACAGACCGAATTTGAAAAGCACCTTCTGCATTAATTCAGATCAACTGAACTCTGAGGCTTATAACACTGTACTCTGATCACTAATCACTTTTTCTTCCAGAGGAAAGATGCTTATTCGGTTTTGTTTGGATTGCATGGATGTTCAGGGGGCCAATTCCAGCAGCAGTGGCTCAGGCTGTAATCAACTCAGTACAAACTGTAGGGCCAGATTTTCAGAAAAGCTTGGAACCCAATAGCTCCTATTTAGGTACCTAAGTAATTAGGCAATATTGAAGGCAGCTCTGTTCACATTTAGATATTAGTCTCTTAGTAAGCGTGTCTGAAATCTGGGCCTTATTAAGCAAAAGCACTTTTTCTTCATTAGCTTCTAACCTGAAGAGCTAGACCCTAAGCTTTATTTGTTCATATTTGTCTTCAGCCTCCACATTGTTCCCTCTCTTCTGCTTCACTGAGTCTATTGCCTTTATTTATTTTCCAAAATGTTTGAGTTCCCTGAACAACTTTTCCAATAATTTAGCATTGATTGTCACTTGTGCATCTCAGCCTTCAAGTGATCAGCAAGACACCAGAAAATGCCTTTGCAGCTGCTCAGAGGCCCTGTCAGGAACCACTTCATATGTGATTCAAAACTTTGATGTAAACGTGATATGACGAAGTGTCTAGCCAATTTTCACATGTTTTCCATTAACGCATTTCAAGTTAAATACTGTCAGATATTGTTAGTATTGGATCCTGCTGTAGAACCTTATTCATGTGGGTGAACACTCACTCATGCAAGGAACCCCTGTAAAGCCAAGATGTGAGCTCTTATGGCACTGAGACACTTTGAAAGATCCCACTTGAATATGCCTAAATGCAAACCTAGGGCCCTAAAGTTAGACTCTTGCTTTTAAAAATTTTGATTTATGTAAAAGTGGCACCTTCTAGCCCGACATATCAGCTTCATGAGTCATATCTACCAACCAGTGGCTAAAATTTGTATTTTTGTTTGTTTGTTGGGGGGGAAAGGGTTGCCAGTCAACATAGCTAAGGGAGAGTAAGCCAAATGTTATCCCTTTTTTGGAGCATCAGAAGTGTTTTCTAGGTTCTAATCAATCACAAATGGGCAAACCCATTGAAGGCAATGAAATTACACATGCCTCAAAGGTAGAATGTGGTGATATGTTAAAAGATGGTATCTGATAAGAAATAATAGAACCCAGCTTGGATCTCCAATTCCAAAGTTTTAATTTTAAAATTAGGTACATTTGCTTGGGATTAAGACAGACAAACAGAGAAGTTGCACTCTTGTGCTTAAATGCACATTACTTCAAAGTTTACAATTACTTCAAGATTTAAGGAGTTTGATATTCAGTAAACTCCAAAGTCTACAAAACGGACTGGCTCATCATCACTACCAGTTGCAAAGGATTATCCAACAGGTTTTCAGACTCTAAATCTGGCTAAGAAAAGAAAATCTGTCTGTGATTGTAGCAGGACTGGGCCCCAAGGGCAGCCATAATGTCCCTTGGTGGCCCAACAGCTACTGTCCTGCCCTAGTTCTAGGTACCTTCCCTTTACATTCACCTGCCACACTTTGATGTAGTGGTTGATTTTTTCAAAGGAAAGATGCCCAAGAGTCCTAGAGTATGCCTCAGCTAGATGGGTACTCCTGGTGCATATGTGCCCAGGCATCCATTGCCTTATGGACCATTCATGACCTTCAAGTTCCCCTATAGCCATACCCATGGCTTGCAGGCATTACCATACCATTCATCCTTGTAGAAGCTTCAGCTCTCCTGGCTTCAGCCTCCCTTTCCTCTGGCTGCAAGCCTCCAGCCCTGGCCCATGGATTTAGGTCTGGTTCTCTCAACTTCAGCCCTGGCAGTCAACAGTGTTTCTGGGCCTCTAGTCTCTGCCTTTCTGGGTTGATCTTACCCTTCCTGGGCTACGGGTCCCTGATCCTGGTTCTTGCCCCTCCTGTGCATTTCTTTCACCCTTCTCAGGCTGCAGGTCCTTGCCCCTGGTTCACGCCCTGCTCAGGCATTGGGCCCCTGGCCCTGTCTCCACTTCTCCCTAGCCAGGCTCAAAGCATTCACATGCTCCTCAGGCACAGCTGGGACCTCCACCTCCCCAATAGACCCAAACCCAAATCAGTGGTTTAATTTATAATGCAAATGGTAAGCAACCACCTAACACAAGCCTACCCTCCTGGGCAAACAGACATCAAAAGGGAAAAAGCAGGCTACAGCTTTAAAAGGAAAGCCTCCCCCTTCAGGGCAGGCAAACAAGCACCAGGGCAGCCCTCACCTCTCCCTGTTCCTGCCCTGATTCCAGGTCCCTCAGGTAGCTTCCTCCCCTCCTGAGACCCCTCTTCAAGCTCTCAGCTCCTTAGTTGCAGTCCCAAGTGTGGCAGGAATCACAGCATTAGCTCAGCCATAGCCAGCTTACTGCGGTGCTCTTCCCCTTTGGCTTGCAGAGCCAGACCGGCTGTCTGCTCTCAGGCATTGTCTTTATGTATCTCTTCTGCCCTGCCCCTTCTGGTCCAGTGACCAGGACACACAGGTGTTCCCCTTCTGGGTCTGCTTTTTCTGCTAGGGCTTCACTCCGTTGCCTGCAGCCCTTTGCTTCTGAGCTGCCTAGATGCCTGCCCTGGCATAATTTACTGCTCTTCAGCTCTTCCTAGGCTAACCACTTCTCCTAGGAATAGCCTCTTCTGTGTGGCTACTATTCTGCTTGTTTTCTGGCAGCCAGCTCCCTAGTAGTTAGCCTGCTTTCAAGATGCCAGCCTTATGCAGCCAGCTCAGCCTGCTCCAGTTTCCTCTTAAAGTAACAGGAGCCCTCTGGCTCCCTGTTACAGTGAGCTTAAGGTCTATATTTCTTGTTCAAATAAATGCTAACAGCTATTAAACAACAGTTGATGTCATTCTTGGTCTTTCCCAGTTGCATCAGACAACTGTAGAAAATTAGTACAAACTATCTAAAAAACCCCAATGTGTAAGCCTGTAGCCTGGAGTCCTCCTTGGTCAAAATATCCCCAGTATAGACTGCTGTTCTGTGAAACAGATATCTTGTTTAACCCCTGCTCTGAATCAGGCAGAAAGGAGATTTCAACCTAGATGAGCGTTAGAAAGGGATGGATAAAGAGGAGAAGGAGGGAGACGCACTCCCACCCATCTTTTCACTAATTCGGAGAATCTGAGATGTAAGTATCTGCAGGTAGATGTATGGGATGGGCCATCAGGAACGCATGGAGTCATTCACTTAAGGAAGGAAAACTTTAATAAACAGAAGAGAAACCTCAATGACTGGAAAGTAACTTTCAAAAGCTGTCACCAAGAAGTATGGCTCAATGCACCAGAAGGAAGTGGGGGGAGACTGTTTATAAAATGACAGGGGATGAAAATGAGGGGCTGTGTTTGTGTTAAAAGCCTGGTGGGAGCCTTGTGTGACACAGATATTCCTCCAGCAGTGTCTCCACATCATGGTGAGAAATCAGCTGGCAATCCTGTAGGCCCTCAATTCATCTGCAAAGGGTCTTACCACTACAGAGGCTGCTCTGAAGTGACCCAAGAAGCTGAGCTGTAGCAGAGAAGGCAACCACAATGGGGACCTAGGAGTAGTGGCAGCAAGTACTGCTTGGGCTGTAGCAGCTTAGAACAGAGCAGCAGTCTGTTGAGGATCACAGACTCTGGTGAGGGCCTCCTTTGTACCAGAATAGCAGTGGTTTCACTGGGATTAGGCAGCTGTGGAAGGAGGGCTGGGTCAGAATAGTTGTCAAAGGAGCTTGAGAATAGCATCAGATACTGTAAATTATTCAGGCTATCCTAAATTTTTATGTTAGAGGGGAAGGGAAAACACAGGGATGACCTAATTAGCCTCTGGGACTCAGTGGGCTTATCTACATGAGACGCTTTACTGCACATTAGACTAATCTAATGCACAATAAAGCATCACTGCCTACACGTGCACTGGACTTAACTGTGCATTAAATTATTCTAAAGCACTGTTTACTACTACCAACACATGCAGGTACTAGATAAACAGTGCATTAGGTAATGTGCAGTAGCACACATGTAGAATCTGACCGGGAACAATTTCACTCCTGGTCAGCCCAAGCAGCAGGGAGCCACTGGCATCTGCGGGAGCCTGGAGTTCCTCCTGGCTGCTACACAGAAGCAGAGTAGGGCAGGAGCAGCCCTGGACCGGGCTGCTCCCATTGGGTGCAAATCTGCTCCCAATAAGGTAAACGTGTAGACACGTTCCCGGCTGTATCTTACTGTATCTTATTTTACTGCACAGTAACCTTACTGCTCATTAATTGCACATGTAGATGCACCTACTATTTGCAAATGGGGATATTTTTCTCTTCAGTGGTATAGTTTAATTTTCCCAGGTTTCTGGGTAGAGGCTAAAGCCAGTATTATTTGATTTGTCCTATATTACTGCCTGGTAGTACCTGGAAGAAAGGATACACAATGTCATTAAAAAATGACACTCCTATCACCTTTATCTTACCTACCAAGGAAAGTACAACTGTATTCACAAAGCTTACATGTCCAATGTAGAATGTCTTATATTTCTCCAATAATAAATAACCTTAGAATCCGCAACATTAGATCCATAACATGCTCAAGCATATCATCCAGTCAGGTTATCTGTGTTTTGCATTTGCTTGTGTAATTTCCAGCAAGCTACACAATTAAGATACATGTCCAGATTTTGACAACTGTAACATTTATCTCTGTTTTAGTTGTGGTGGTGATGGGGGGGTTTATTCTTGTCATTATTTCACCTGTAAATTTTGAAGACAGGTTTGGATTCTGACTCCCCATAAATATTGTGAGTGGAACTGATAGAAGCCTTTTATTTTGGCCCATTGTTAAAACCTAAAACCTTTACCCAAAGCTGAGACTTTTTTCTTTTCTGCTTACATATGTTCATTTTGTTACCACCTTAGCCTCCCAGCCTGGACTCACCTTGTCTACCTATACTATGGTACCTAGACCATAAGCTTTCTAAGGCAGGAATTGTCGTCTTTGTTACAACACCAAACACTCTGATCCTCCACTGCAGTTACTAGACATGACTTGTAAGAAAAAATGTTACACAATGCTTTGTCAAGTTGTGAATAATTATAGAGGTGTTTTCTAAATTACCTTCCTTGCAAGTTCACATACGTGGAAACACTCTTTCTGTGATAAAACATTATTTCAGAGTTTATTATACCTATGTTACATCAACACCATATTCTACCCTTATCTCTACAAATATGGGGTACTCACTGCAGTAAAGCCAGGGAGGTTCAGCTGCTTGGTAGAGGTGGAGTCAGATCTCTGCTCACATACACCTTGCAGGTAGCACTGCTCTACAGGAAATCTGTGTTTAGCCAAGAACATAGGTATGGGCAGAGAGCACTTCAGTCACAAATTTCCTCTGGTCCAGTGGTGCCAGCCCTGCATGCTTGGGTCAGATGCATGCAGAGTCAGTGTTCAGAGCTCAGGGTTCCCCATGGGTCCAGAGATTTGGCAGCAGGGGAGCAATGCCACTACGCCCCCACTGCCAAACTTCTGGACCTATGGGAGTCCCATAAGCCAAATGACATGGAGCCACAGGTTGGATCTGGCCCAAGGGCCAGAGGCTGAGCACCCTTGCTCTGGTCCTTCCCTCCACCACAGAAGGAGGAGGGAATTAATTCATTGTGAGTTCTTTGCCATTCCATTACCTTGAGGAGAGGATTTTTCATCTCGGGTCTCTCCATCACTGAGAAACTAAGGCTAGGCACAGAAAACTAGAGTTGCTCCAGAGTGAATAATAGAGGTGGACATGGAAAGAGAGAGAGAGAAAGAGAAAGACAATGGCCTGCTCATAAATTACAGAAATGAGCATGCTCTGAGTGAACAGCTTTCCAATGACCTCCAGGGAACTATTGAAGCATGAACGTAGCAGCTAATTGATGGGCAGAGTTGATTGCCTGTTCTGTGCTTGTAGAAGCTTCAGGTTAAAAGCCAGAGAAGAAACATCAAAACAATCTGGGGAATTATGTACAACAGGGGCAAAGAATATGAGGAGGCTGAGATCTTTGGTGTTAAACCTTTACCACTCGCAGCTGTAGGATGTTCATAAGTTAATTTAAAGATCAGAGATAAAAAATCTTCACTTTTCCAGATGCTTAAATCTTTGGCTGCAGCAAACAGATGTAATTAAATATTTGGTTAATGGTGGCTATTAAGTTATAACAGAAAACAAGCCATGAACTTATATAGGAGTTTATAAAAAAGTTAACCTATTTTTAAAAGAAATTATCTTTCATTACCATCTCTTTATTTTGCAGGAGGAAGGAAAGCAGTTTATAGCAACAAGCTAGAATCAAGTTTTCAATAAAGTCTGGTTTTTTAAAATATTTCTAAAGAAAACCAAAATCTCATTGTCTCTACATGTAGCTGACTTCATTTTTGTTTCTTTTAGAAATGAATTAAATAAAGCTATAAGTCTGGCTTTGTTTGACTGGTTTCTGTTATTCTCTGCTTTGTAGTGGCACACCAGGTGTTGGTCTGTGGCACATTGACTTTCAATTGAAAGAAGTCATCATATGCCTTAACTATCCATTTATTACTGCGGCACAAGGACAGTCTCTTTTCTCTCCAGCTTCCTAAATGCACATATCTGTGGACATTTAAGCTAAACAGACAGGCAATCAACATTCTACAATAACCAATAGATTGAATATACTGCGCCATTCACAACACTACAGCTTTAACCTGCTAGCTAATTAGTTACTTTGGTTCAAAGCTAGAGGATTGAATGATACCCACCTCTCAGGGATATCATGAGAAAGAAATAGTTAACATTTATCCATTAGCTTTAAATAATAATATTAAGAGCTGTCATCTTTGTTGTTGTTGTTATTCTAAACTGAGAGCAGACCAACACTTGTGCTACTGAAGCATCCTAGAGTTTTTGGTCAGGGAAATCATAAGATACTTGGCGCTTCACAGTCAGTTGGGAGTCCTTGTGCTTTTTGGACATGCCTATTGCCTGGGTTCATAATGTTTGGTAGTTATGGTGTAACATGGCATCGGTGCATAGAAATGAAATGGGCACAAGCATTAGTAAAGCAAAATAAAAATGAGCACCCTAGAACAGAATCAATAAGAAAAGCAAGAGACTTCTGTAAAGCAGTGCATTTTATTTCCACATCTCATTCTCCAGATTAATTGAAGTCTTTGATTTATGCAATTAAAAATACCTCAGCACGAGGCAATATTTTTATTTTATTTTGCAACAGTCTCCACTGGAAAACAGGGTTGCATTAGCCAAGTCCCCATTTTAATGAAGGGGGTATTAAACACTAATGTTTAAATATAAACAAGATACAGGATAACCACATTTTTACTGTACATGCAAATGTACAAAATTGTAACAGCAGCTTTAAACAGTTAAAGACTGTTAGATTTTCCATATGTTTCCACTGATACTTCAACAATAAGCAGCAAACCCACATTTCCACTTGGCATGTGTAAAAAGTCTTGTAATATGAATGTAAGAGTATAGCTTTTTACAGCATGTTTTTAAATATGCCAAACAGGTAATAGTGTTGTATGCCAGGATCTCTAAGGCTGCAATTCGGTTAGTACATAATTCTACCTTACCAGTAGACACAGAATATTGAACGCAGTGCAAATTGATTAGAAATGAATGTGGTGTTCAGTGGCCTGCATGGGTAGCAAAACATAAAATTATTTTAATAGTACATGAACTCCAGGTCATATAAATCAACGTCCTTATGCAAGGATGCATTAAAAAACCAACCAACAAACAAAAGAAGTTCAATTACTCTAAAAAGAATAAATAAGGCAATTATTTGAAAATACACTGAGGAGGCTGAACAGAAAGTAAACATGATATTGCAGATCACAGTAAATGGCTCTTGTTACTTCAGTGCAGTTATATATTAAGTACTGCAGACAGACCTATGTGACACATCCTCAGAAAGCCCCGATTATAAACTCTGTCACAGTACGTCTGTGGTGCTGACCACCATCTCTTTCAAAACCCATTTAAAATGGCTTGTCAGTTTCTGAAATCTCCATTAAAATGACATTGTATGTGTATATGCCTGTAAACTGGCATAAATCTAAAACAAACTAACTGCTTTAGGACCCAATCCTGCAAACATTTAATGCCAAGGAAAAATTTCGCTTCTGAGAGAAGCCTCAGTGGTTTCAGTGCACCGTGGGCCTAATTCAATGACCATATGATTGTAATAGGCATTGCTGGCTGGTATGTAGTTAAAGCTGTAGGAATAATTGATTTTTCAGTTTAGCCACTCAACCAAAAATTGGTTTGGACTCATCTAAAACCAACATTTTTCAGTGAACCAAAATAATTCATTTCAGTGTGGTGTTCTAGTGACACCTTCCCTCCTCATACCTTGTAACCCTGTGATCTGGACATTCACCATGAGTAAGGGAGACCCAGGTGTAAATCCCTTCCCTGCTTAACTCAGAGCAAGAATCTGACTCGGCGTCTTCCACTTCCTAGAAAATATCCTCACTGCAGGGCGACAAGAGCTTTTCTCTCTTAAGCTCTTCTGTTGGTGCTGTTTCACGCTATATAAAGCACAGGACAGACTAGGACACGTCTGCTCCAGAATACACCATAGCTTGTTGGGTAGACTGCTGTTCTGAGAGACAGATATCTTGTTTAAACCCCTGCTCTGAATCAGGCAGAAAGGAGATTTCAACCTAGATGAGCGTCATAAAGGGACAGATAGAGAGGAGAAGGAGAGAGCAGCACCCGCACCCATCTTCTCACCAATTCGGAGAATCTAACCCCAGAATCAAAATGCTTAAGATTAACATTTGTAACCTGTTTTATCTGCCCAAAACAGTTATTGAATTTAACTTGAATTCACATATAGTTTCAGGTGAATGGCAATTACATTATTGGCAAATAAACTATGCATCAATAAGAATAAAAACAACCTGCAGAGCCCTCAATGTAATAACATACCAGAATAAGGCCTTTATCGTTCTGATCAGAGCTTCTCACCCTCCAGGTCTGATTCTGATCTCACATAGCTGTCAGGCATAACTACTCAAGGCAATGGAATTACACCAATGTAAGTCCAATGCACAGATTTCTACATCAGTTTAACTGTTTCAGTCATGGGAATGATTGTATAGCGTAAGCGGATTAACACATCCTTTCTGGATGGCGAGGTAAAACAAGTTGGATTCGTCAGTGCTGATGTGAAAAACGTGCATCCTGCCTTCCTTCCCTATGCAAAAAATAAATAAATATTTCCTCAAGCCTTAAGACATTCCCTTTTTTAAACCTGCTTTTCAGGGACTTGGTAACTCCTCATTTTCTATCAAATAATCTTTCTTTATATAATTACCCCCCCTAACTAACCTCCATACTCCAAGATAGGCATCCTTCAGTGAGCTCTTGTTAACTCCTTCAGTGCTGTTTACTTCTCCTTGAACAGTGGGCACCTTTGCTGGCTCCACTGTGTTGTCCTGTTGCTCCTCTATACTCTCACTGTCCCTTTCTGCTTGTTCCTCTACTGCTGTCTCCTCTGTTCCCTTCTCCTGGGAGATCTCCTCCATTGCAAATGGTGGTTGACCTCCAGTATGTCCTTTCTCTTCTTCCTCTCTTGCTTCTTTTTCCAGGTCCTCATAATTGCTCTGCTTTCTGGTCTCAATGTACTTGACCACACAGTAAATGACAGAGCCCAAGGTGTTGACCACAACACCTGCTATAAACAGCTTTGTGGGCTCCACATCATCGAAGGCCACCATGCCCACTGTTATGGTTGCTATGCTCTTTACCACCCCGACGAAGCTTGTGGTCACAGCCGAGTTAATGTAGGTGCAGTGAAGGGTGGTAAAGTTCATGGCACAGCCAATCAAGACACAAGCGATAAAGATGCATGTCATGGCTGGGTCCTTCCAGCCAGGGAATGACCAGACGTTGATGGCATCCATACTGGCAAAGGAGCAGATGATGAGCAAAGGAGTGGCTGAAACGGCAATGACATACTGGGCTGTCAGGGGTCCATAGTCACTATCTGCACTGGTCTTTTGGATGAGCACCAAATAGGCAGCATGAACCACCACAGCCAGCACTCCTGTCACATACCCCATGAGATCACCACTCAGGTCACCCGCTCCTGCCAGGAGAGAGAGAAAGACAAAGGAAGATGCATTTACAAGTCAGCCGGTGGATGGGAGTGAGAGAGAAGCATTAGTTACGACGTTACAAGAGCAAAGGAGGCACCATCCATTTAAAAGAGTGTCACTCAGTCCTATGACTTGTGACTGGCCTCCCAAGTTCTGCTCTCCTGGAAAAAGACACCAGAGGTGCGTCCAAATAAGCATGGACATTTGGCTCCCCAGGAACAAGTAGCAGTAACACACCATATGCTGCTGTTACTTGTCTCTGGGGAACGCCCATGCCACATGCGCTTTGACATGCGGCAGGTTACCCTGGGTTGGGTAGAGGAAGCTGGGGCCAGCAACTGTGCTGGCCCCAGCAGCCTTACCTGGGGTCCTGGGGGTGTCCCAGGGCTGCACCCCATGGCAGGAAGCCTGGCCAGCAGCTGGTGTGTGGCCCTGGCTGGCAAGGCTCTGATTTTGAGCAGCATGCACTGCCGCGGTGTGCATGACCCTGCTTTTTTTTCAGTGTGGGCTTTTTGACCCTGGGATTTCCTGGGGTCAACATCCCCCTCCACGCCCCCCAGCAAAGTAGCAGTGCAGGTAATGCCTGCATGTGCAGCGTGTGGTGCTGCAGATAGGCCTGCAGCATCACACACCACACATCCACGTTTCTCTGGAGATGGCACAGGAGTGGTTTTGATCACAGACAAAATCTACCTGTCTACCTCATTTCAAAGCCACACCTTTAACTTCTTATTCTCCTAAGCCAACCCAGGCAAGGGGGGGAGAGGGGGGCGCTCTCTCTCAAACGAGTTATCTTCACCTGTGGAAGAAACTGCCGGGCTCCCCGTGCCCCCAAACACACAGACACACGAGAAAGTAGGGGGACTTTCGGCTCCCCGTGTGCTCCTTCCGGGTTAAACCCGGGGTTTGGTCCCAGGGCACAACGGAGCACGTGCTTGTCCCCTTCTGGTCCCGAGGCTCCTGCCCGAGCCCGGGGAGGCAGCTCCCGGGGAGCGGGGCCGGAGGAGACGGGCTGGGAGGGCGATCGCTGGGCTGGGCGAGCAGGAGGGTCCCGGGGGCGCCGGGACGGGACGGGGCAGTGGAGCGGGAGCGGGGGGATCCCGGGGAGAGGCAGGGCACAGAGCCGGGCTCGGGCCGGGGGCAGCGGGGCCGGGCAGGGTTGGGATCCCGGGAGGCGGCGGAGCGCTGGGGGCTGCGATCCGGGGGAGGGAGCGAGCACAGAGCAGGGCTGGGATCCCGGGGATCCGGCGGGGCACAGAGCGGGGCAAGGATCCCGCGAGGCAAGGATCTGGGAGTGCAGCAGGACGGGGCAGTGCGGGGCTGGGATCCGGGATCAGGCAGGGTAATGCGGGGCTGGGATCTGGGGGAACTGGAGGGGCAGTGCGGGGCTGGGATCCGGGATCGGACGGGGCAATGCAGGGGTCGCTCACCTGCCAGCGCGGCGCCGCAGGTGGTGACGAGCACGGCGGCCAGGACGCCGGGCGAGGGGGCGCCGTTGTGGAGCACCAGGACGCCGAGCAGGAGCGTGGCCAGGGGCAGGCAGCGCTTGAAGACCACGTACATGGGCAGGCTGAGGCCGCGCAGCGCCCAGAGCGTGAGGCTGGACTGCAGCGTGGCCAGCGCCGCCAGCCCGGCGAAGGGGCGCGCCAGCCCCGGGCCGAAGGGGGGCAGCGCCACG
>NW_017729034.1:93764908-93771500 GCF_001723915.1 Gavialis gangeticus
CGATTCCTTGCAGGCGGCTCCGGCGGGGGCGCGCGGCAGGGACGAGAGCCCCCTCCTGTCACCCGGCGCCCCCCCCCACACGACAATGCCCGCTGTCCCGGACGCCGGTCCCAGAAGCTGGGGCGGCCAAGCCCTCCGAGACCACCCGCGGGAGAGCAGCCCGCGCCGCCGGCCCTTCACCCCCGGAGCCCAGGGCAAACTTCCGCCTCGTGCCCCGCTGCCTCCGCCCCTCCTGCGGGGACACGGGGCAGCCGCTCGCTCCCTGCTCCGACTCGGGGCGCCCGCATGTCTTGCTCGGCCAGGAGCTGCGCCCGCCGCTTGCCGGAGTCTGCGTCTCCCTGGGACCCGGGCGGCGCCCGACCGCTGCCATCGCTTCTGCCCGGGGACCACTGGCAAAACAAGCCGGGTTTTTAACACATGCCCGAGCAACCAGGCAGAGAGCACGCTGAGAAGTGCCACTGAGCCACAGGCGAGGATGTCCTAGGGTGGCCCAGCCGTGCCGTTGGGATGAAGCTTTGGCATGTAAGCCATTCTTCGGGCCAGTCTTCCTCTCCCTGAGACCTCGGGAAGAATATCTTCCACCGTCTAACTTCATCCCAACTACGGAGTTGGGCCGATACAAGCTCTCACCTTAGGAAATCCTTGCCTCTCCCTTAACTTCTCTACCATCGGGGCTACAACATCCCTCGTACCATACTTCATGAGGACATAGACGGTCACACAGATTAGCCCAAACGAAGCTTTGCAGCTTGCTGAGATTTCTGCTAGGAGTCAGCTAACCCAGCCTTCCTCTCCGAGGGACAGAGGCAGCCAGGAAGATTGCACACCCATTTCACGTGAAATGAAGGTGATCACGTTGAATCTGTGCAAAGGCAGATCAGCTCCGCTCAGTCATTGCTATCCATTCAGCACCAGCGCCTTGAACGACCCCTGGTGCCACAATACATTTCTTTCACTCATTAACTGGCCAATAATTATGAAGCTTTAGCCTTCTTCTCTCTCTCTGGCGCGCGCGCACACACGTCCTTGCCCCATCAACTTAAAATACAAATATAGCCCATTGATCAATGGACAGTTAGCAAACTTTTTTTGCATTATAAGCATAGCAACATATATATATAATGCAAAAAAAGTTTGCTAACTGTCCATTGATCATTGGACTACACTTGTATTTTAAATTAATGGGGCAACAACGTGTATAGAGATCTATCTATATATATATGTATATATGTATACATACATGCATCTATATATGCATGTATGTATACATATATACATATATATATATAATAGAGTGTGTCTGTGTGTGTGTGTGTGTGTGTGTGTGTGTGTGTGTGTGAGAGAGAGAGAGAGAAAACAGAAGTGGAGAATGTGGGGTTCTATATCAGTCTGTATATCATTGCTATGGCTCACTTATTTGTTATGTGGGCTTCATCCTGAAGGGACTATCAATTATTATATGCCCATATAATATGTAACAATACAGAGTAAGGGATTTATTTCCACAGCACTTAAAAAGATAGACACAGACCTTCCATATGATTTGGCAATTCCAGCAGAAAAAGAAAGTGCCTGTCATTTCTGATGAGTTCAAAGGCTGAAGTACTTTGCTAGCCAAAAGTAAAAACATTAAAAAGAAAGCAAAAAAACCCCCAAACCTATTACTCTTCTTCAGTTTGAGAATTTTAAGCTATACTTGCATGACAAGACTGTTTTTGGAGGGGGTATGTACTTATTAAAGATACAGCTTAGTATTTAGTTATTAGCATTAGAGGTTATACTACCGTGCTAAAAGTTTTAAATAAAAGAAGAAACAAGCAATAGTAAGCCCTCTCAAACCTCAATATGTATTCCTACAAATCTGTGTGTATTAGATCACAACATGGGTGTTCAGTAGAACACAGGGGCACAAGTCTCTAACACTAAACCAAAAACACTAGATTAGAAATATAGGCTCTTGCCTCCAATGGAAGCTGTATAACTGAAGGAGCTGCATCGCATTTCACCTTTGAATCACAGCTGTGTGGAGTAGACCAGAAGTGAAGCAGATGCAAGGCAAGATTTAGGACACAAGGATATAAAACCAGGGGTCTATTGAGGTCTCTGTGTGGGTGTTACATATTCATATTTGAGGATTAAGAAATCATTACAATAAATTAAATAACAGAATCACTGAAATCATACAATCCAAGTACCTTACATGAGGGAAAACATACTGCTCTTGAAACAAGAGATAAAGACATTTTTATTTTCCATGGGTGTGTGAGCATGGAAGGAGAACAATAAGACCATGAGGAAACCAAACCATATTTAATCTACTCTCCGCTTCCATAAATTCTGAGTTTAATGCAAGTCAAATGACATTTTAGTACTGGTGACTTTGCTTCCACTAAATCCATCCAAGTGAAAATCCTATTATTATTTCTGCTAATGACATACAGCCTTTTTTTTCTTTGGAGGTATTTCTACCTCCATCCTGTCTCTTCCTCACTGGGCACATCTCCATGTTCATTAATGTGCCTTAATTATGGCACTACTGCGAATTAGCACTGGTGAATGCCTTTTTTGTGATGTTTAATACCCATTGCACTAAAAATCCTGCACATTAGCACAGATGAATGCTTTTTTGAGATGCTTAATGACCACTGGACTAATCTAAAGTGCATTAGCATGGTTTTTGCCAGCTGCACTAATGCGCAGTAGAATTAGTCCAATAGGCATTGTCTCATGTAGACATGCCCACTAGATGTTGAATTGTCTATAAATTGTTGCCTTTTATCTTATCTACTATGCACAGTTTTATCTTTGTTACCCTCCCCTACAACCTTGCCACTATATTCCACCTCCCCTTTGTCAACTTCAACACTTGACAGGTCTCACATGAACAGGGCTCACAATGACTTCATTGGGCAGGTCCCCATCTGCAGGGGCGTGCAGTTTCTGGTGCCACAAGCCACACTCAGGGAATGTGAAAAAGTGTGCTTCGCTGCAAATTTGCAGTGCGGTAGCAAATTTTGCTACTGGGAAATTCCAGTAGCAAAAAAACTCTTGGGAAAAAAGCAGCGCAAAGCATGTCTCAGCAGCATGTGCTGGAAAAAAACCGAGTACTGGCTGTTCAGAGCAATGCCCTGGCAACTGACAAGGCTCCATGATGCCAGATCTTCACCTCTGCTGCGCCAGAACACTGGGTAATACTGTTGAGGCCAGCACAGGTGCTGGCCTCAGCATCTCCTATCCCTACCCTGGACAATTTGCTGTGTGCCAAAATGTGCATGCAGGGGCACGCACTGGGACACAAAGAAGCAGGACAAATTTGTCCCACTGCTATTTGTGCCTCTACAAACACATGCCCCTGCATGTGGGGACCCACCCATTAGGACCAAGATTTCACCGGCTGAGCTTAAAAGCACATCTCTTCTGGTCATTTCCTTGCTCTCTCTTCTTCTTCATACTTTTCTTTTTCCATGTCTTATGCATGCTATTCTGTTTTCTCACATTTATTTCAGTTTTCTCCTCCCTTTTCTATATTACCTCATCATGGCTCCCTAACTAATCTTTCCCACCTTTTATATTTCTCCTTACTCCCCTTCTTCACTCTTCTTCTTGGCTGTTTGCTCTCTACTTTTTCACCTCTTATTTGCCCTGCAGGCCACTGCGTCTGCTATTTTTTTAGTAACATTTTAAATAACTTATGCTTTTATTTTCCAAGGGCCCTCTGGATTAAATGTAATCCAAATATTAACACACAATACATTTATAAAGGACTGTTTCTCCATTTTGACACCCTACATATACTTACCTGCTAAATGCACTTCGTCCCAAAAAACGTAGGATAAAAAGGCTCAATGGGACCTCTATCATTTTCTATGATTCTATAATACAGACCCTGTAGAACTGTTGCAAAATCAAGGGTGGGGAAAGAGTGCAGACTAAAACCTGAGCTGTTTCCCTTTTATAGCAAGGGCAATCCAAGTCAGAGGCCTCAAAGGATCAGCGGAAATGTCTACATGGGCAGGGGACTGCACAGTTGTTACTGTGCAGTCATTTAATACTTGCTTAGCAAGTACTTAAGCAAGTACTAATTGACTAAGCAGTAATAGGCGTTACTGCACAGTCCCAATGCTGCATGGGTTTTTCCCCCATGTTACTACACAGTAGTGTAGGTGTCAGTTCGTGCCAGCTGACATTACATCACGGTAGCAATGAGCTACAGAGATGTAGCTCATTGCTACAGTGATGTAGCGTCTCGTGTAGATGCTCCCAATGTGGCTGTGCTATAATACTGCCACAGAATTACATAGTTCTATTGTAGTACTGTGGCAGTACTATAATAAGAGGGCGACATGTGCTTGAACAGACCCAAATATGAAGAGAACACAACACTAACATCCTGGAATTCATGCAGAAACTTACTAGAAGCCAGTGCAGGCCCAGAAGACTGGGGTAATGTGGTTGGGCCATGAAACTTTACTAAGGAACCAGGCCAAGGCATTGTGTGTTAGCTTCAGTGTCTTTCTAGTGGTTTCAAGATGTAGACCAGCAGTTCCCAATCTCTAACAAATTGCACACCACCTATTTAATACAACCTTAAGTACCACCAGCAAATTTTTGTCATATAAAGTAATTATAATAAATCTGTTAATGTGTACCACTGACAGGTTGCCTGCAGATTGAGAACCACTAATGTAGACCAACACAAAGTGCAAACCAAGCTTGAGGTGACTAAAACAGACCTGGTCTTAGAGCTTTTTGTCTTAGGCTATTTAGGAGAAAGTGCATTTAGCTGGTAAGTGTCAAGATGGAGAAGCAGTCCTTTATAAATATATTGTCCATTAATATTTGGGATATCCACGTAGCCCGTAGAGCCTTTGGTTAATAAAAGTGTAAGTTCTCACCAAGTGCAGATGGGGAAAAAAGAGAGCAGGCTGCTACAACCTCAGGCATGTATGAGTTAGCTCATACTTAAAACACCTAAACCTGTTTGTCTCTGCTACAAAGAACTGTTGTACTCTGTCATGTATGTCAACATGAGATGAGGATACCTGATACCTCAGTAAGGGAGGGGAATAGGAGACAAGGGTGAGAAACCTACCCTGAAAACTCAGTCCCAGGCTGAGTCTGCAATACGCTTGCTGCCTCTCAGGGTCCATCTTTACTGCAAAGGTGCCTCAAGTTTTCTCTCATGTTACCCCCAATTGTAGTTCTCCACCTTCCCTCCTCCCACACACAAAATTCTCTGCCAAGTGCAGTGGTGTTTTCATTGAGTCTGAGGGCCCAGAGTATGGTCTAAAACTTGAGTGGGCACAATTTGTTAGCTGCCAATATGACCATGCAAATGAATGCAGACCAGTGCCTGTATACTCTGAAAGGACAAACAAGATCTCCCACAACTCAGGGAAGAGTCACAGAATGGCATATGGTAAATGTGCCCCTGGAGCCTTAATACCAAAAAAAAAAGAGCACAGCACCAGTGCAGATACAGAAATTTGAGCTGTATTTCAAATTGTAACTGCTGCCACTCAAACTAGACCAACTAAAGAGAATTAAATTGAGTGTAGATAACTTGTGTTAATTCTGCAGTGAAGACATATACTATTCAGATGTGGTGCCTTGGGGCTAGAGATCATACTGGGCACTTAGTTCAGTTGCTAGCAGTCAAGATGGAGATCGTGGCCCTAGTTTTAGTGCAGCTCAGCATAATGATGTGGTCTGCAGTTTCCCTCAAACTAAAGTCAAATAACCCACCAGTACCTACCAGTTTAACCAGATCCTAAACACAATGAATGAGCTGAGAGAAAACCAAATGAACATAACCAGAGTGGAGTGGAACGTTCGGAAAAGTTCATTGTGACAAATTATTTACCTGACCATCAGTCTGTATTTTAATGAAAAAGGCAGAGAAGCCTTTCTAAAAAAATTAAAAGAAACTCAGCTTTGGTAGTCATAGAATCCTAAAACCCTCTTACAGCTAGGAATGAAATTTCATTTTTATCACATCTTCTTTATATGAAATGCCTTTGCAGGGACATGCTAGAGCTGAGGGCCTGCTTTTAATGGAGGTAAAATGCTGAGGATACTTCCACTCTTCCCATGCTCTTGTACAAGTTGATGTTTTAGAAGAGATTAAAATAGCCCTCATCAAAATACAAAGTTAATGGTGCATACAGTTAGAAAAAAAGTCACACCTAAGGTAAGATGGTTGCAAAAAACAGTGAGAAAAGAATGTGTCCACCATTCAAAAGACTCAAATCTTCACAATGAATATTATAAGGTAACCCCAAGGAACTTTTTCTGCATTTATCTCTCTGACCATGGCTGCTAAGAGTACAAGTATAACAGCTTTTTGACAATACTCAGTTTATTATTTACCACACGATGCAGTTATTTAATACAGCGGCAAAAACAGAATATAGTTTTTTATTTAAAAATCAAAAATAAATTTCTTTAGCTAAATAAAAGCTTATGAATTCTCAAAAAATCTTCTAAAAGAAAGAATGTAAAAGGGTATTGGATTACATTTTTGAGACATTTGTAGTTACAGACTTGTGCAGATAAATGAAGAATTAGAAGCTAGTTCTGTGAGTGGGTGCTT
>NW_017729034.1:93776500-93782851 GCF_001723915.1 Gavialis gangeticus
ATGTAAAAGGGTATTGGATTACATTTTTGAGACATTTGTAGTTACAGACTTGTGCAGATAAATGAAGAATTAGAAGCTAGTTCTGTGAATCTTGAAAGCAATTTTATTTCATATGTAACAAAAGTACCCTGAGAATTAAAAATTAGCTACAATTACTGCCAAAGAAACATTTTTCACAACACAGCAAAATGTTTATAACAGCAAACCTTCTCATTTAGAGATTATAAGGTAAATTTAAAAGCCACAGCATTTATTTATTGCACTGAGCTTCTGGATTCTCTCATTTTTCAAAAGACTAAAATCTGGATTCAGCAGCTCTCAACATTGCAGTTAGTGCATGAGGGGGGAAGGGAGACAGTTAAGAAGAAAAAGTTTAAATCCATTTTGCTTTGCATGGGCATTAGGTACAGTGTATTTTTCATCTTCACGACAAACATCCAGATAATATGAAATTGTTCTTATCCTCTTACTAGCTCTTAACTTCTATAGGATTCAAATTGACATACTGTAAGTGCATATATTCTTAATAAGTACCCCATGTACTTCATACACATGTACAAAAACTTCATGAACTCCATACAGTCTTGCTGCTTATATGCCAAGTAGTAAAGTAAGATGAAAGGAAGGAACTTCTAATGCTAGAGTTAATCTATTTTAATGCCTAAGATTGGGTTTAATGAGCCATGGTATTATAGCTTTATAGTTGTGTCATTTCTTTGCACGCAAAATGAAAGTGTCAAACATTTGCAAATCTGCAATAGTCCATCATAAAACAAAATCCATTTTTTTTTAAACTTGTAGGCCTTTGCACACAGGGACAGGCCACCTGATCTAGGAAAAAATATAATCGTACCAAATCCAAAGAAGCTGGCTGTGTAAGAGGATTTAATCTTTCATCCTGCCTCCTAATCATTGCTCAGATACTTTCACATGGTTGTCCAGAAGCCCCCTGGCTCCTCCTTCCAAAATAGTCCCCTTTACTTCTCCCAGCAGTCCACCATTCTCTGCAATCCATGAAGTCATCTGAACCTTCCTTCCCTACATCTTCAAATGGTCCAGTCGATCTGGCAGCCTCTGGTGTCAGGCCATCACATGATACGTATCTCACCAGTTCTGGCATATGCTACCAAAGACCACGAAGTGTTTAAGTTCAGTAGCAGTCAGGTCTTTGCAAAGAGACCACTGGAAATACCCCTGTGAAAGGGTCCTTCATGGAAAAGGATGAGAAAGTGGGATGCAGAAGTTAAGAGAAAAATCTAGGGAGGTACAGATTGAGGAGATTTACAGGGCAGGTAGAGATGTACAAGATAATAATTAGAATATCAAAGTGAAGCCTCAATGAAGTTTGAAAAAGCTTTTTAAGAAAAGGGAACTCTTCTAAGAATTTCCACTTGCAATCTTTTTTTCTGTATTTCACATTTTCTAGAACAGAGTTTTCTTTTGGCATCTAGAGTTTTATCTGTAAAGATAAAAGGGAAGGGAAAAAAATGGAAATAATCTTGTCCGCCGTCGTGAAACAGTGAACACAAAGGTCAAAGGAAGCAGCTTGCTATAACGTATGACATTTACTGTCTATCAACAGGATCCATCATATAGCATGAGAAAATAATGCAATGTGAGTTTATAGCAAAACGTATCAATATCAAATCAACTGAGTGATGCAAGCCTCAGGTTGATGCCACAGTAATTTACAGTTAAAAACCCCCACCATAAAAAACAAAAACAGTGCCAGTATCTCAAAATACATTACCATTTAATTTCTGTGTAAGACTGAGGAATTTTGGTTCTCATCTTCAGTGATAACACAAATACCCATTAAACTCTACAAAGCAAATGTAGGAACAGTTCTGCCCTAAGCAACCCAGCAAAATGTCTGTTTCTGCCAGTCTTTGATAACCCACACAGATAGCGAACATTTGACTGCACCAAGAACTGCCTGGACAGTAAAACCAGGCATAAAGATCTCCAAATCCTGCATTGCAAACGTCCTTGGATTTAAAACAGCTTCAGTTAAAAACAGACATTGTACTGAAAAAAACACAAGGGCAAAAGATCAACACATCTGGTGTGAGGTGAGGTCTGGGGTGCAGAAGAAGGTTCCTTCCCAGTCAGTCATCCTTCACCGAGAGAAGTGCATTCTCTATACAGGAACTGTCAGACACAGCGGGGTATAGATCTTCACTGTTTCATCCCAAGCACAGTCTGCCACCTACAAAGCAAAGATCAAGCAGTTTACTCTCAAGAAGAACAGTTTTAACAAATCTAGAAGAATTACAGAGATATAATGTAAAGCAGGGGTGTCAAACATACAGCCTAGAGCCTCTCTATCTGGCCTGTCACAGTACCAGCAGGTCCTTGAAAGCTTGGGGTCATAGGCTGCTGCAGAACGGGGCCATTTGGTCCTGCTGGTCATTGCCATTAGCAGCAAGCTTGGCTTTCCTCTGCAACTGCCCCAAACTCTCGTCGAGCCTCTGGCCCCCAGCTGCTGCTGGATCCTTCCTCCTACTTCTGGACCCCCATCCCCAGACCACTGCTACCTCCAGATGTGCCATCACTGAAACCCTCTTCATCTCTGGAATGCCACCACTGCAGTTTGTCCCAATTCCCTGGGCTAGATCTGGCCCACAAGAAGCCCTGTGGTCCACATCTGGCCTGGGGCTCAAGGTGAGTCTGACATCCCTGACTTAAAGGAAAATCACACCTGGTATTTAGGTTCATCTTGACAGCCCAGTTTATAATTTTTCAGGAACAAAACCATCATAAATTTCAGCAATTCTGGTGTTAGTTATCTTGGGTGAAATGCACAGGAGTTATAAGATCTTATTTTTCTTACTCGTTATATAATGTCCACAGTGAGAGGAAAAACTCTCATGTGCTTATTTCAAACAGGCTGACCCAAAAGGGTGATTTCTCACAAGGAAGTGGCATATTCTATCTAAAGGAATCATTTGGCTCCCATTCCAGTATAACCTCATAAATCCAGCATCCTTGGGACCTAGTACCTGCCAGAAATGTGAACGTTCCAGATTTTTTAAACAGCGTGTGGCCACAGCTCGGGGACCGGCCGCTGCTGCTCTCTGCCTCCCCCCACCATCCCCCTCCCAGACGTGGAGGGGGAAGCTTGCATGTGGCGGCCGCTGCCACCATCCACCACCCCGTGTCGTCGCTCTGCATGCGGCCACTGCTGTGGGACCAGCTGCTGCTACTCCCCGATGTGGTGTATTTTTAAAAAGTGCTGGATTTTTGAGAATTCTGGAATTTTGAAAACCGGATTTATGAGGTTATACTGTACTATGATATCTACCGATATCTATACTAAACTTACTGGCAAGGAAGTACTATTATGTCTATTTTTCAGATGGAGAATTCACACACAGTAAAACTAAAGTGACTTGTTCTTGATCACAAAGGAAGCCTGTGGCACAACAGAAAGTTGCAGTCCTGTTTCTTATAGGCCAAGCTAGAACCCTAACCATTAATGTCCTTCCTTACAAAGAAAGTTGGCAGCACAGCCCTGGCTACTACTGAACTCAAATGCTGCGTGCTTCTGAGTAATGTCTCCCAGAGATAGTAGATCTGCACCAAGCAATGATCAGGCTTCATTAGCTGCTGCCACCTGGACTGACCTTAAAAACAAAGCAGCAGAATCTCTAGGTTACTCGGAATTTTTTCTAGCCCACAGACCCCAAAATACTCATTTGGTGCAGATTTTCCCACAACAGAACAATTCTACAGCACTAGATCACAATCAATACAAGCACAGTCAGACAAATGATAAATTTTAATAACCAGACCACAATATGCTTTAGATTTGTAATACAGTTAAGATTTTCTAACAAGGGCAAAGAATTAACCTATGCTGACAACTGCATAAACAGAATGATGTATAGTTTGTAACTAATAATCTAGTTACAAAGTAGTGGTGGGGGGAAAGACTGAATCAAAAGGAAAAGAGATCTGAGAGAAAAAGCTGATAAAAAAAAATCAGTGCGAATATATCATGGGAAAACTATCTTGAAGGTAGGGATCTCAATGAGAGTAGCAACAGACCCTACAAAAGAAGTATAATTTTGCTACAAAGGTAATTTCTGATCTAATCTAAAACTAGAATGAGCAGCTGCACACTAAACATCTGGAAAACTAACTTCATTATCTGATACAAACTTTAGTTATCTCATTCCACGTTTACTGCATTGTACTACTGTTCATTTGAGTTGTTTTCTTAGTTAGTTGAATCTGCTTGCTTAGTTATTTGAAGTGCTTATCATCTTCATCTAAACAGAACAGCACAAAAAATCTCCTGACATTATGTTACTCTGCTCAATAACATAACAGAGCTTTGTGAGAAATAATATTTTGCTGCATTGCAGTTCCTCCAAAATTTTATTTTAAAAAAACCTGAGTTTGCCTTTAAAAGGTACATTGCAACTGGCAACTAAATGCCCTAGGTATTTTTATTCTTACCATGGGTGTTGGTATCCTATAAGCCAAGCGCTCTAATTTTAAAAGGAAATACAACAAGAAATAACTTCTACAAAATCCCATGGAAATTCCCACCTATGGTCAATTTAATTAACATCACAGATCAGTCTGAACAAATATAGTTACAGAATAAATTAATCTAGTAAAGGTAACAAATACAACCCATATAAAAGGGAGTTCAACTAGAAGCAATTGTGATAGTTTAGCCTAATTAATTGATTTTCTAGTGGTTTATAAAAAACATAAACATTAAAGAAAAGGAAAATAAACCTGGAGCAAATAATCATCGTGGGTTGTCTCTTCCTGTGCAGTAGGAAGTTTATATGAAAGGCTAATGGAAAGGATGATGAACAAATTCATACAGCAAGTAGCAACAAGTAAACACAGTTAAACATGACGCAATTGCAAAGAACAGCATCAGAAATAAGGTGGCATTGTGCCAGACTAAAATTGGGTTTGGCCAACAGAAAGAAGAAAGGAGCCCACTGGTTACAAATTTACATCACATACTTGAACTACAATACAGCACCACCAAAGGGAGCCCTGGTGTAGTTAGAGTATAAACTGCCACAGCTGATTCACTTCATTGGGCAAAATGCACAGCAAGGACCCTATGCAAGATAACAGGTGACATGTTCCCTTTGCTCCTATGTCCCTTGCTCCCCATGCCCTCTTGTTGTCCTAAGTGGGGCAGCACAGAGGCACAGGATGGCACAAGACCCACAGAATCCCCCACGTCCTGTGCCTCCACAACAAGTTCTGCATGGCCCTGTGCCTCTACACTGGGACCAGCACCAGGACCCATGCTGACACGTGCTTCAGATGGAGACATGGGTTGGCCTCATTCCCAGCTACCCGGGGAATCCATTTGCTTTGCCTTTGAGTTACTATAATTTTTTTTATGGCGGCACAAAGGGGATGAAAGGTGATATTTGTTTCTACCTTTAGTGATGAAACAAGCAGCATTAACTTATGGCCAGGCCGTGACATAAAGAGGACCAACAGACAAACTTATCTAGTGGGAAAGTCTGTCCCTCCTTCACATAACCCAACAGGCTCCAGTTTTGTTCTTACTTACATATGCCAGCAACAATTGTTGGGTTTTGGCTTCTCAACCAGATTTTCAGGTTTTGTGCTTTGATTTCCACAAAAATAAAAGCAGAAAGCAGGTCATACTACAACATTTTTCACTTTGATTTGGGTTTTTTTTTCTGTGATATGTGGTGCATTATAGTATTTTTTCCAACAGAGGGACACTTAGGATATTGAATGCATCCCAAATATTCTGAAGATGCTCTGCAGTGTTTACTCTCACCTAAGACAAGGGAAGAAATAGGCATCTGCCCTAATAACACATTTTATGGTTCATTTCTTACATCAACATAGTACACAGGACTCCCAGTAGTTGGGTACTGGGATTCCACTGCACTAGATGCTGGACATAGACAGGGTACAAAGACAGTCACACCTCCACAGAGCTTGCTGTCTTGATTAACAAAAAGGTATAACAAGTGGATGAAACAAATGGGTGGATGGCAAGAAGGGGGAGAGTGCAATGTTTTCACACAGACTTTGGGCACATTCTATCCATTAGTAGCTGGAACATCTGGCAGCTTCTCTTCAGTGAAGTTATCAAACTCGGCGCTAAATTCTACCCTCTGGCAGGTAAAAAAAATGGCTTCAGTGTATGTAGGTGTATACTATACCTCAGTCTCCAGAATTGTTTTCAGCATTCGAATGGGAGACAGTGGGTACAGAGTGGATCACTTGTACTTGAGATGCACACATTTAAAATGTGAGAAGAACCATACTACAATGATGACTGCTGTATGAATTACACACACACACACACACACACACACACACACA
>NW_017729034.1:93782862-93788637 GCF_001723915.1 Gavialis gangeticus
ACACACACACACACACACACACACACACACACAAACCAAAACTTTCAAACAAGGGTGCAGAGGGTTTGGCCATATCCTCATATCTTGATAATTGGTCTAAAGCTAAATCAAGAGGGAAGTGCGCTGCAGAATTTCAAGTCACTCCCAAATTGTAATCTAGCTTTATAAAAGCCTTGCTGCAATCCAAGAGTCTTTATCTTCAGTCAATAATATATGTGCAATCCTTTTGAGCAAGATTCAGAATGAGAAGTTTCAAGTTAATGACCTAGAAAATACATCTGCTTGACATAATGCCATACTTTCCTCCCAAATTAAATATGATGAAGTGCTACAGTCTAAAAATCGATGGTGACAGAATGTAAAGCCCAAGCACAAGAAGAAAATATATCCATGTTGTCTAAGTAGGCATAGTTTTAAAGCAGGGTTAGAATAATGTGGGGGCTTGAAGGGGGTGGGGTGGGCTGAGCCTGCCATAAGGGACAAGAGCCGCCCCCCCAGCAGCCAGGCAGAAACTGCTGTTTAGCACGGGGAAAAAACAGCCCCTCCCCCTTGTTCCTGCCAGGCGCTTTTTTGCTGTTGCTGCCATCGTCACTGCTGCCATCACTACCTCCGACCCCCACAAGAGTCAAAGTGTAATTCAAACCCTGCTTTAAAGAGATCAATTTCCAGTGGGAATTACTGTATGGGATTTATTAATTTGATTAATATGCCATGTAAATGCGTGTGTAAAACAAACATGCTAGAAATAACATGCATGTTATATATATGGTCTCTATTTTACATAAGGAAATAAAAATTACTCAAGAGGCTTTTCCTAGACAAGTGGTGCTCAACCTCCGGCCCACAGAGCCCTGTCATCTGGCCTGGAAATGTGGTAGCGGGGAGCATTGGCAAGTAACACTGCCACCATTTCCCTGCTGCCAAATTTCCAGGCCCTGCGTGCCAGATGACATGGCCCCATGCGCCAGATTAAGTCAGCATGCAGGGGCCGGGCAGTGGGGCTGATCTGGCACACATGCAGGGCCGGTGACCAATCCAATGTATAGGGCTGAGACCACATGCTCGATCATATCCAAATGCCAACTCCGAGCTGGATCCTGTGCACTGAATCGGAACTGCAGACTGACCCTGCAACACTCACCTGGCCTGCAGCCCAGAAAGTTTGGGCTCCACTGCCCTACGCTATACTTTCTTTATGTGAAGGGAGAAAAAAAGGAACAGCTTGATGAAATCAAGAGAGTCAAGACTGTCCTTTTGTATAGGGCAGCTAAGGGAAAACAACACAAGACAGATCAGATTCTCTCTGTTTTTATCATGGACAATTTTTAACTTCTAGATGGTGTCCCAATCTACCCCATATTTTCTATTAAATGGGACTACTATGCAGTTCCAAGATAAGTGGGTTATTCTGATTAGGCCTTTGGTATACAATATGTACACTAGCTGACACAAAACCAACTTTGGTTTAAGGAAGGATGAGTTGTCTCTTTTTAGGGCCCAATTCAAGTAGATACTTTCAAGTATCTGAATACTTTAAACAAATGAAAAGTCCAACCAAGTAACTGTGTGAAGGTGATTGCCATTACAACTAGTATTACAAATAGCATGTGACTATGTGACCTTGGTATACTTCTGTGAACCTATTTACACATAAGCAGCAATAGAACTTAAGAGGAACGGAGGGTCAGATAAAATGTAAATCAATGATTACATAAAATATTTTAGTAATCATTCCAATTAAACATTTAGTACAACATTAAATACTGTTTCTGTGATTGTGCTGATTACCCTTGGGTCTTCACAACCGTATGGCTTTGTCCATCTTTGAAAACCTCTAATATAATCTTTATATAATTTCAGAAATGCTGCAATTTCTTCTTTCCATGTTTCTTATTCATATTTTCATACACTTTTTTAACCCTAACTTAGAATAGAATATAATTGGATATTCCATAAAATGCAATGGACTGCAAGCTACTTGAATTCAGAACAATTAAAAATAATGTAGCATCCTTCTTGAAATATCCTTCTCTTCATTCATTTTTATCCCCAAACTACTGTACAATATGGCAGGGTTATATTAAACAGCTGTGTCTACAATCCAATAGCCCTGGATACAATCTGCATGTGTCTGAAAAATACTCTGAGAACTTTGGATGAAAGAAAGTATATACGTTTATTACATTTTACATTTTTAACTTTAAAAAAAATGTAACAAGGTAGCAGCTGGACAGCCATACTAATTCAATGAACATTGTAGAGATATTTTGTAGAACCCGTTCATCAATATTGCTTATGCATTGGAATACAAAATTCTAATGCAGCAATTTGTTGCCAACACAAACTATAGCAATAGGTGAAAATAATTAAAGCTTAACTGGAAATCAACAATGTTCCTCCTCCACCAAATGATTATTGCTTGGGAAAGGACAGCATTGGAAAAATGCACAAAAAGTATTAGCTTTTCAGTCTGTTAGGTATTATTACTGAAGTATAAACAGTCTAACAAAGAAGTACATTTATTAGTTGCCTGAAGCCCTCTTATTTTAACAACGAGTTGCAGCATCAGTGCATAAGTTAGTGTACTGCACTTTTATTATTGGTGCAGTATAAATATGATGCTAAGTAATTTATCGATAAAGAGGTGTGCGAGTCTATTTGCAACATACAAATCAAACAAGGCATTATTTCACATATCCTTTTGATATAAAGCCTAAAACTTCAGACAGTTAATCCTTAACTGGAAATTCATGGTTTGACTAAAGTGAAACAGTCATCCCATGCTTTATTAAAGCGTTTATCCTTGTCCCTAATTATAATGTTGCTTTCCACCAACTGATTTAATATCAATATCCATTCATTTATCAAAGCCATTTCCACTGATCTATAAATGATTTACTTCTCTGACAGGTCCTTGGTTACCTATTCATCAATACAGTCTTGCTTTGGAATAGACCTTTTCCAGCACCTTAGGGCAATCTGTTTAGTTTAGTGCAATTACCTGAATGACACAGTCTGTTCAATGTTTAGGAGCAAAGGAGGAATATCTTTCATGTTACTGGCTACTTTGCCATTCCTAAAGGTGCAATAAAACTCCAAACCTAATACTCAAAAACTGTATTTAAAGGAATAATTTAAAAACTGCCAGACTTAAAGGGCTTACTAAAAACTCAGCACAGTATTCTGTAGGTAAGTAATGGCACGCATTTTCAATAACACAACTGCTTTTCTTTTTCATCTAAGAAATGTTGGTGCCACAGCTGAACGAGCTTTTCAGCAACTGGTAGAGCATATGTGGTTATTACTAGATCTGTGAAATTAGGCAATTGCAGGTCTCAGAAGTTAAAATCAAAAGCTCCATTTACAGAAGAACAAGAGATATGGAGAAAAAAGATTTTCTATCAGAGAAACTGACATCAGAGAACAGCACCAGATAAAAAACACAGAATTCCTATGCTTGTTGGCAATATTATTGCTGAACTCCTGTAAGGGATTTCTTTCAGAGCAGTCGAAAACCTCTGAAGTGGACATGCCCTCAAATTTTTTATGCTGCCTAGCAGGGAAGTATTTGATCCTGTTCACCTCCTACAGCAGTGTTTCTCAGCTAAAGTGCCACAACATCTTTTGAAGTGTGCCCCAGTACCTGGCCCCTCTGTGAGGACATAAGTACTAGCTCCTCCATACATCCCAGGCCTGTGCGGATATCCTAAGAACAAGCAGAGGACCCTGCATGCCTTTCCCCACAGCCCCTCCCACCAGGTCCAGAAGCATGGGAGGAAGGGGGAGAAGCTGAGCTGAGAAGTGCAGCCCTAGCTCCCTGCCCAGAAGGTGATGGGGGAGCAGGGGGGAAACATAGGCATGGGGTGACAACACCAGGGGGAACAAGCAGCAGATACCTGTGGGGCAGACATGTGGCAGCAGGGGAGGCAGGTACAGACATGGGGTGGGGGGGAGCAAGTGGAAAAGGGGGCAAGAAGAGAGTTTATAAATTTTCCTTGTACAGAATCTAATTATTTTCAGGCTCATCTTAAATTTGAAGCTGTCTTGGATTCATGTAAATACAGGAATTAAATGCTTGCAAAGAACTTTAGGCACATTTCTGGATGTGGGGGATGGAAGTTAGGTGGATAATTAAAAAATATATAAAGAATTATTAGATTGCCTGCTTATCAACCTTGTTTAGAGTGGTGGCCACTCTTTTGAGCCTGTCATCAGACAAGAAGAGAGGAAGTTTTGCCATCCATCCCCAACCCACACTCTCCCTTGAGTAGGGAAAAACAAGGTGGATGGAAGGGACTTTTGGCTTAACTCCCACTCTTAACTTTAATCCTTGATAAATCAGGATAGGAAGAATACCCACTCTCCTTCCTCCTTGGGTGATTCATGCCTGGAACATCTACTGGTTTAAACTAATGGGGCAATTCATTTCAGATCAGAAAATCCACACTATTTGTGTGACCCCAGTTTTGTGTCAAGAGACATGAGAAGTGAACTACACCTGAGAATCCCAATCCCATGCATATGTGGAAAGTTCAAGTTGAAATTTTGTAAATTCTAAGGGGTTTCTTTCTTTCTTCACTTGCAAAAATTCTTTTTTTGCATCATTTCAAGTATACATTGTTTCTATTTTCTACAGTCATCATTAGCAATGCAGAAAGAATAAAACTGATCAGATGCCCTAAATTCTAACAAATGCCTAGATTTAGAAATAGCAGCATTGTAGATGCCTGAAGGAAGAAAAACAGATTGCGAACATTACCCTGCTTTTCAAACTGTTAAAAAGTGTCACAAAGCACTCATCTGAAAACAGAAAACTGACTGGCTTTATGATCAAGTCTCTTGAACTTTATGCAAACGGGCAAAGATATAAAACAGTTGTTTTGCTGATCTGTTACAGATATGTAATGGGATGCTGATTGGGTAGACTTGCTAAAATTTGCTAAACACAACAGTTGTTAGCATATCTTTTACCATTAAGATATAATGTCTAAATTTGCCTCAATTGCAGGCCTGAAAGACAAGCCTGGCAGCGAAGTGCCTACTAAGGCTTTCAAATCTGTTTGCAGCAATGGCTGCCACACAGACAAAATCAGACAGATGAAACAAAGAATCTTTAAAAAAGAGAAACCTATTTAAGAGAACACCAGGTTCATAATTTTGTTACTAATAAAATCAATGCTGGGTCACACACCAAAGTTTAAAGGACCATTCTGTGCTGACATCTAATTTTCGAAGTAGCATTATAAGGTTCCAATGTTTATTTTCCTCAGTTACTCCGTACGTGCTCCATTTACCAGGAAAAGTGTTTTCCTAATAGCATATTCCACCTCATAGAGCTGAGAGTTGAGTTAGGCTTCTCCCTTTTTCACCACAGTCATGAGTAAATAATGTAATTTGGCTTGCACAGCTTTTATCAGTAACACCTCAGAAATATCTATCTGCCATGGCATAGCACTAGTATAACGTATAACAGCAAGCAGGTTTGTTGATGATGCACATGAAGAATTAGAATCTAGTTCAATCTCTGCTGTTTTGGCCCGAAATCACTAACGGACGTTAAAAAAAAGCAGTAAAAGCTTATTTAAAAACAGACTTGATAATATCTCTATACAACAAAATGAGACCTGACTTTTTTGGTCTGGCTTTAGTTCACTGGCAATAATATCAAAGCAATGCTTACTCGTGAGGGCATAATGTGTTTTGTCGTATTATTTAACAGATATGAGACTAAATGCACAAAGAGCAAATCTATTAAGAGGGTGCTACTGGCCAACT
>NW_017729034.1:93788648-93795999 GCF_001723915.1 Gavialis gangeticus
CAAAGAGCAAATCTATTAAGAGGGTGCTACTGGCCAACTTTTCACAACCCTTCAATATTCAAGATGTGGAAAGCATTTTATTGCCCATAACCCTTTTTACAGAAAGTACAGATTTCATAAAACTTTCTTATGGCTCTATTTACCTAAATCCAAGACTACTCTGAATATATAAGGCAACCCCCTCAATTATTCTATGCATAGAAAAGTATACATTTGTTATAATTTCCATGTATAGAATCTAATTATTGGAGAATCATCTTAAATTCATTCTCCCCTACTGCTGTGGCCAGGAAAACACTCACAGGGGAGACAAATAGCCAGATCTTTGCCCTTTGTCTCCTGTATCTGCTATCTGCCACCCTCACCTCTTGCCCCATTCCCTGTCACCCCTGCACATGTGCCGAACCCTAGTCACCAGTGCACCTCCCCCCACCCCCCACATGCCATCTGTCCCCACCTGGTGCCTGCTCTCCCACTGTCCCACCCACCATTTACTTTCTGTGGCAACTCTGGCTCTGGGGCATTCAGCAACAGTGGCAGTAGCCCTGACCCTGACCCATTCTAGCCAGACAGAAGCAGTGGCAGCAAGTCCAGGCCCAACTGGGTCAGGGCTGGGGCCAGAGCCAGGGCTGAAGCAGGCACAGCAGGTTACACAGTCTCCCCTGCATCCTCCCTTCACCATGCAGCTTCCTCTGTGTGATCCCCCACCTCCACCATGTGACCTACCTCATGTTCCCCCCACCGTACACCCCTACCCCACCACGTGAGCCAACCCAGCCTGGAGCTGAGGTTAAAGCAGCTGCCTGCCTAGGACCGGTACTCTGCAAAGTATCAGTGCAGGGAATGCCTGCATGGGCAGTGCATGGCACTGCAGACAGGTCTGTGGCACTATGTACCACACGTCCACGCTTGTCTGGACGTGGCCACTGTGTGCAATCTGATTCTAACTGTAAATTTAAATAACTTAACTACATTGGAAGTGGGTTTTTTTTTTATTTATCCTAGTATTTGGCACTTAACATGTTTAATTTCCAAGTTACACTTCTCAGCATCACACATTGTAAAAGTTCTGTTCTGACAGCTGTGCGGTTTGCCAGTGGTCTTTAATACATTCTGCACATAATCAGTGTTCTGAAATGCTTGGCCACTTACTGCCATTGTCCTTTAAAAATCACATACCACTGCAATTTTAGAAATTGAATTGCAGTTTGTACTTCACAGACCTGCTTTCAGGCAAGCGAAGCCAAAGAAAGAGTCTTGCTCAATAGAGAGTATTCCTTTACGCCTTCCAATGGTTTCTCTGTTGCGAACAAAGTAGACCCGATAACCAAGCACAAGAATGAAGATAAGTTTTCAAACAACATCCAAGGCTTTCCTTTTCTTTATGTTTGTGTTATGAAGCAGCTTTACAATTACAACAAAAGTCTTAAGCTCCACAATTTTGCACTGTTTATGATATATGAAGCAATTTATTTCTTCACAGACTTGTTGGATTTTTTTCAAAGACCAAACAAAAGGAACTGAATTTTCACAACAGGATAAATTTGTTGTCTGTGGATGTTGTCACACATATAAGTATCAAATATCCCACTCAAATTAACATACAAAATTAATTTTAAAGTTGAACTGGCATTCAAGAAGTTCAGAGATTATCTGTTGGCAAGAGCTACTTTTTCAAAAGCTCCCGGTTAGCATTCACAATGTTGGATATAACCTAACTCAGGCTCCTGTCTCAGCGTCTTGGCACAATCTGCCCCAAAGGAAGGAAAGATGGCATAGTTCAGAAGGGTTAACCTCTGTCTTCTTGTTCTGTTTTTGTACAGGGCTTAGACAATGGGACTCTGGTTCCTCATTGCAGCTCCCTGGTGTTTCCACACAGTAATAAAAAAACAACTTAAAGGCTGTGTGACCTTACCTGGAATATAATATCATTGCAGGATATGCTTATTTCCATTAAGCATACCGTTCTTATTAACTACAGATGAAACTGAATGCTATGCAAGTCTATACACAGTATATACTACTGAACTCGTAACCCTAGAAGAGAATGTGCCATAAAATCTCCTCAGAAACCAAATCCAGAGAACTCTGCCCAGATGAATTATATAGATAGTCAACAATTAGCAACAATTTTTTTATTGGGGTTTGGAACAGTCACAGGAAAATTTGTATGTTCAGGGTGGACAGAGAATACCGTCCTTTAATTGGTATCCAAATATATGGCCATGTGAGTATTCAATACAGTGTTCGCTATGATGAGCATAAAAGCTATGGAAGGCCTCTATTTTGAAAGAACCATTACAGTAGGGGTAAGACACCTTTTCTGGCTGCAGGCTGAAATGATCCACTTCAGACTGGAGGTTAGTGGGCACTAAGATGCTGCTGTTGCAACCACTTATCCTCATGGTGGCACAGGGAAAGCGCCCACAGACAGTACCCCCACTGCTAAAGCCCCACAACTGTTAGCCAGATCCAAAGGCTCTGAGGGCTACATCCAGCTTGCTAGCTGCAGTTTTCTTACTCTTCTTTATAAACTTCTTATGTTTTTCGGGGGGTTTAAGCATTGCAAACATTTTGGCCAGTGACATTAGCTGCCCACACAATGTCAAAAGAAGTTGGATCTAAGTTTAAACACTGTTTACAGACATAGTAAAAACCCAGTGCAGACTAGGCCTAAGGGAGTATTTTTTTCTGCTCATCACACATTTTTCACATGATACTCCTCGCCTTCTCTGCTAATGGGATCTTAAAAGGCTGTGATAAGATGTCAGACAATCCAGACAGACCTCATGGAGTAATACTACCTCACTGTTGGGCTAGAATATTTGGATACCAAAGAAATAGTGATGAGTATATTATTTAGCTGATTACCGTTTGCTCTGCACACGGTATAAAATATGCTATACCTGCCTGAGACCATCAGTTTTAATTTTGTTTTTAAACCAAAAAGCTATCTTAACACAACCTTGGGCTAAAATAAATAAATAAATCAGGTCTGGTTTAATTAGCCATGCACTTTTAATATTTCTGACAAAGCAAAACATTAATGCAAATTGCTCTATGGCTTATCCCTTTTCTTAGGTAAAATGGCTACATTTGTGCCAATATTGTTGCAATTTAAGATGCACATTCCATCTTCAGATTTTGCATAAGCAAGAGAGAGTTCCAAACAGAAATCAGAGAATGGCAGTAAGTGTTCCAACCTCTAAACCGAATCAGGACAGGACATGGCAGATGGGGATTTCTGTTACGTTGATGCGGCTGGACTAGCTCACAGAACTGCGACTGTGGCATTTCTTTTCAGACTTTGAATCACATCCCCTCTGAATGCCCTCTCCAAGCATGTAATGAAACTTTATTGGATCTGCATAATACTACACCTGAGGCAATCAGCTGGCTGCAAAATTTCGACATAAAATTGTAAATACGTTTCTCCTTGTTTTGTGATCATTGTATCGTATGCTTAAAAAGAAAAAGTTCCAACTGAAAGCTACAGTGTTTCAGGTGCACATGCTATAGATTTTTTCCACTTACTTCTTATTTATAATTTTTGATTTATAAGAAAAATTACAACAAAGTTGCAACAAATTGTTCCACCAATTTTGCAGCTCACTGTCATGTACTTAGATGCCTCACAAATTAAAACCAAATAAATACAAAAAGAAATCCATAAACAAATACAAATCCAACCACATGAGAGCCACTTTTATGGACAGATTTGTAAACCATCACCCCCTTTCTCTGACATACAAACAACCAAACAGGTAAATGCCCTACACAGGCATTCATTATGCAGTGCCTATGCATATGTTTCTTTGGCCTTAAGGCATGTGCTGAACTATTCTGTACACTGTATTCATACTACAAAGTGAACGTAAGCTTTCAAAGAATTCTTAAATGGTTGACTCTGTATGATTTTAAAGGTCTAATCTAGCTAGATGATGTCATATAAGCAATTAATTGATTAACAACTTACAGCCTAGTCCTAACAAAATCCTATACTCATGTGTCTTGAAAGGTACTGTAATTAAAATAAAATCAAATTGAACTCCCACTATAAAAATGATCTTGGGGCTTTTCCTGTCCTTGCCTGCTGATACCTATGAGCAATGGTGAAAGGAGCAAGCCCTCTTAGGTAGGCAACGGTAACCGTGGGGACTGTTGCTCAGTGGAACTGGCTACTGATAACAAACAGTAGCTTTGGTATTCAGGGAAGTATCTACAGTTACTTCATGTCTGGTCGACATTGACTCCCATGAGACTCAATTCAAGCCCGTCACCAAACCTCTTGTTTGTGTCTGAATTCCTGTCCTTTAGCTCCTGATCTTCAGTTTTTATCCTGGTTCTACACCTCAGCTCCTTACAGCCAAGTTAGGCACTTTGGACCCTTCTCTAGTACCCTTGTTGTTTCACATACAAAGTGGGCTTCAGCTTTCTGGCAGGTAATTTGCCAGATACAAATGCAAACCTGGCATTTGTCTAACACACACACAAGTAATCGCTATATACATAATAATTAACCCATATGCATTTTATTTTAATCAGCATTCAGTCAGACCTTTCCCTAAGGCATTCCATGATCTGATGGCTGCTGTTGAGGATGGAGTTCACAGTTCAGTCATAACTGTATGGCTTTAAATGAGTGAAAAGTAAATCCGTCAAAGCTATTACCTGACCACGGTTGTGAAGGCTTAAGTCTAGTCCACATGTAAACTCTGTGTGATGCTCCACAATTTCTAACAAGGGGTTAGGCTTGGAAAAGTCCCAGAATCTATAGAAACAAACAAACAAAAAAACCCATTACAGTAATTGAAAGACCATTCTTTAAAATATAATGCAGGATATTGATATGCCTGACACTGCCAGAACCTTTTCAAAAGCAAACCCATCCACTTAAACATAATTAATTCTATTTCTGCAAAATCCTCTGCTGATCTGCATAAATAAGAACTTCATTGAGGAAAACCATCTCCTTTTTTTTCCCCCCATTACAGAAACTGAGATCAGCAGAGCTGGCTCCAATGACCTGCCCTAGGGACAATCTTTAAAGAACTGTAGTCTGGCTTTCGTTACTAAGGGCCAGTGACTCTAAAATACTTTTCCCCTCAATACCTGCCAAGTTACATCTATAACACATACCCACACCCACACCAGGGCAACTCAAAACTTGGCTTCTTTTATTGTATTGTTCAGTTAGGGGATTTTTTAAAAAATTTTTTTTTGTAATTGAAAACCAGAAGTGGACAGAGATATACGGAATGCTCCTGTTCTCAGATTAATTTATAAGCACACTTCTCACACAACAGTACGTTGGGAGAACACACTTATACTGCTATATTTTTTCCTAACGGATACTAAAGGGAACGGGTAACTTGCATTTTAATTTCACTGCAAATTTATTCATCCCAACTTATCCTCCTTGCCAAGCCCAGTCCAGATGACAACTTTGAAATATAAATTTATGGTATTCTAGTTTTAAACTCATTTCCCCAACACGACAGTAAATGATAATGATAATAAGTACTGTACAGAATGAAGTGTACATATTGGGGTACAATAAGAATTCTTGAGTATGATCTGGAAAGATGCATTCAGTATCTTAATGAAATTTTTAGAAAACTGAAAATTGAGAAGAACCCTGCATCTAATAAAGGCACAAAAATGACAAAGTAATTTAAGTTTCCATGATTCTCTGGTACTGCTTGCAGGGAAAGAAAGTCTAGAAAAGGCTAGTGCTGCATATTTTATGTGGAATTATATTGCCCTGCACCTGGAAATGCTTTCTACACACATTATATTCTTTTGTCTTTTCCTCAACAGTCAAAGCACATCCTTATTCCCCTTTCGTGGAAGTGATTATAAAAAATAATAAAAATTCATTATCAAACCAGCTATACAGAATGTGAGGTACATTCATCAGATCAGTTAAGGTAAACAGCAAACACAGGAACCAAGAGAATGAGTTTGTTTAACCTGCCTGCATTATTTCATTAATAAACGACCTGAATGGTATTAACACAATGGCTCAGCCATAGCAACAACCCTCTTTACATCTTCCTAGCACCAGAATGGTAATATAAACAGCTCATTTTACAAGGAACCAGGAGAAAAAGAACATCTCAGCAACTCTACCCTTAAATTTGTCTGCTAAAATAGATAAGAAAGCAAAGTCTTGTAGCTAAGAACATGCAGTGACCTTCCTCAATGCATCGATTCTGTACTCTTTTGAGGGGAAGGAACCAAACAAATTTAAAATTTAAGACTGAGGGGGAATCTCTATATTTTTGTGGAAAACAAGTTGAAAAGGCTTTCAGCTCACTTTGCTCAATGTTATAAAAATTATGTCAGGAAAAAGATTATTTCAGAACCTCACTATCCAGGGCAAGTTTCACAGAAAACAATCTGGATAGGCCCATTGTTGGGATATAAAAATAGAGTAAGTCCAGGATTAGAGAGGCTATGAGGTTTAGGTGATTGAATATAAGATTGAGAAACATGAATACCTAGATTAAAGCTGACTCTGACACCAGCTTACTGCAGGAGATTGGGCAAATCAGTCATTCTCTGCAATTTGGCTGCTCCCAGCTGTAAAAATGGGCATAATGCCTACCTACTTCACAGAATGAATTCATGCTCATACAGCATTCTAAAGAATCCCATGTTATTTATCATCACTAAAGATAACATCACCAAGGGTACATCTGCACAGAAAAACAAAGGTGTGCTTATAGCATACGTAGGCATTTGCATGATAGCTTTGATTTAGTTAGCATGGATAACAACCACAGTGAATGCATTACAGCATGGATTTCAGCATGGGCTAGCAACCCATACTTGGGATTCCAGGCTAAGCTTATACCGCCAAAGATGTCCCTAATATTTTTGTCCAAGGTACTAGATGAAAGCTATCATGTGTGTGCCTACTGGAGCCAAAACCACATCTTAATTTGCTTTGTTAGAAAACTTATATTAAACCGATTGTTATACTGATTAAATAATTATAATAAAGACTTGTAGTAACTTACTTTGCACTATTTATCCAGTTTGATTACTTTCTACATCTTCCTCCTCTTACAAAATGGCTATGCATTAAGGCCCCCTCTACAAGTTGCAGCAGTAGTCTCCAACCTTTTTAAGTAGGAGGTCATTTTTGGCATTTAAAAGCAACCCAAGATGTACCATGCACTGCCGCCACCCCGCCCAGCAGATAAGTCTGTGGGGAGAGAAAGATGGGGCAGATGGAGACAGTGGGAGGAAAAATTATTTGGGGGTGCACCTCCTCAGCAAGTAAATCCTGCCCAGCTGGGGCCCCACTCAACCGACCCCTGCTCCTGCCCCTGTGGCACTGTCC
>NW_017729034.1:93800999-93805584 GCF_001723915.1 Gavialis gangeticus
CGCCACCCCGCCCAGCAGATAAGTCTGTGGGGAGAGAAAGATGGGGCAGATGGAGACAGTGGGAGGAAAAATTATTTGGGGGTGCACCTCCTCAGCAAGTAAATCCTGCCCAGCTGGGGCCCCACTCAACCGACCCCTGCTCCTGCCCCTGTGGCACTGTCCCTCATCATGGAGGCCTCGATCTAGCCCCCGCCCCTTCCCTTCTTCACAGACTGACCTACTGGGTTGGTGTGTGCGTGTGCATACACACAGGCACTCAGCCCCCCACACCAGCCTCGTATCGACTCCAACAGGCTCCAAGATCCACCGCAAGAGGCTCTGAGATCTACCAGTGGACTGAGGTCCACTGGTTGGTGACCACTGAATTACACGTATTGTGCAATTAATTGTTTAAATGTGCAACTACCTTAAGATGAGTTATACAGGGAAAATAGCTATTACAACAAAAAAAGCTCCAACCAGCTATAAAGTTAGACCCCAAAAATGTGTACTAGCTTTATAGCTGGTTGTTAAGCTTTACTTTACAAGTGTAGTGGGGTCCACCTATTGCTGGGCGTCCTGTCAGGTGCTGGGGCTCCCAGCCAAAGGGGTGCACAAGGCCCACCATGAAACCCTCAGGCCTGGGTGATTGGCAGCTGTGATACCCCAAGCCCAGGGTTTCATGCACCTCTGAGCCTGGGAGATTGTAGAAGCCGTGATTCCCCAGTCCTTGGGGTTGGAGCTATGTATGACGCAATAGCTACTTTGCCTGTGTAGTTGGTCTTAAGGTCACTGTGCAATTGACCAGTTAATTATGTGAAACCTGTAACGTGTAGAAGGGGCCTTAGTTGAGGAGAGTCCCAGCCCCAGGAGCTTGCTTCTTACTGAGATCGGGCACCCCCTGCACCAGCAGTAAGGCACACTGGGATCTAATGCACAATCCTACAGTCATGCCTCCTGCCGTGCATGAATGGCATGACAGGAGATATGATCGTGTGGATTGTGTATCGGATCCTATCACACCTTTACCTGAATGTGCAGAAGGGGCTTAAGTTTCACTTTTTGCTGTTTTTCACCAGTTTCACCTTCTGAATTGCACACATCAGCGCACTGCTTCAATAGAAAGCCGCAAATAATACAAGCAGCATTTTTATTTTATTTAAAAGAAAAAAAACCTGCCATAAGTATACTTACAGTTACGCAGCAGTTTTTCTACTGTTCTTAAGTTCTATAAAACCAGTTTCTTTACAGCTTACATCAGATGAGACTCTTAGACTCAAGACACCCCTCAGAAAACACCAGCTCTTAGCTTTTACTATGGGTTGTTTTTTGTTGGGTTTTTTTGGGGTGGGGGGCAAGGAAGGGTTTGGTTTTCTGACTACAAAGCAACTCTTCTGTTGCAAAGAACTCAGAAAGACCACAACAGGTGGGAAAGTTTTTGACATTACAGATTCCTAGTTGAATCTCTAGGTTTAGTTTGTGAATCATGTGTAAATGTTCCCATACTTAACAGTGCTAATATTGTACGGCACTCCCCAGCACCCTCAAAAGGGTGTTACGGTAACCAAGCGTGCTGTGGCACCCCAGTTGGGAATCACTGAGTTACATTTTTAAAAAGTGTTTAACTATCTCAGTGTGAGAAGGCATGTGCACCTACACACACATATCACGGGCACTAACATGCGTCTGCTGCAGCAGCAAACATCATAGCAGGGCAGAAAAAAAATGAGGTTGCCTTCTTCACTGCTCCAGGAAACCCTCTGAAATCTAGAGCAGGTTATTAATATTCATTCCATCCAGGAAGAGCACATACCAAATGCAGAGACTTCCTCAGCCTGACAAAGGGTTTTTAAACCCAAAAGCTTGCCAAAATTTTTCTTTCCAACTATTTAGTTTGGTCTAATAAAAGATATCAGATTCACCCAAAGAACCTTGAGAAGCTTCTTAGAATGTCTCACCTGTTCACAAGTAGGGAGCTGTTGTGAAGGTAGAGAAAGTCCTGGCAGGTAAGTCTTAAGAATAAGAAGGGTGAAAACCTGGGTTGAGGGAGGCAAGGGTTCAGGAGCTAGCCAACAGCGTATTGGTTTTGGTCAGAGAAACAGTTCTTATGCTAACATGCAGCTGTAAATGAGGACCCGGTTAGGAATTAATTATAAAGGAGAGAGATTATGGACTAGAGGATAGTAATTTATGAAAAGATGAACACACATGCCGACAATCACACTGACCCCTGGCTTGTAAACTGACAAAAGAAAGCTGTTTGGTAATATCTTTTATTGGATTAAACTTATAGTCACAAAAACATCAGAAAACTTTTTTTGTTAGACTGATATTTAGTTTAGGCTATACTAGCCTCTTTCCCAGACCTAAGGAAGTGTATTGTTTGCCTAAAATTTTGTCTGACACCTCTCCTAACTATAAAGTTGATTCAAGTAAAAGATAGCAGCAAACAAATATTACTTCTCAGGTATTTCTTGGACCATCCTGACTATAACAACCCTACCACTTGTAAACTGCAGAATATTTTTTTTAAACCTGCCTGCTTTAGTAGCCATTTAAGTTGAAAGCTTTTCAGGACAGGGGCATGACTTACTTTATATCTATTGAAACACCAGCACAAGGTGCTGGTATTATTACTACATTAATTATAAACTTTGCAACTAATGGGAGTTCCTTTACTGGGTAGGCTGAAGGCACAGTTTACCTCTTCATATTCTCCAGTGGATCATTCCTATTTTTATTTTAAAAAGCATGAATGAGAGAAACATGTCTGAGGCTGTTATCATCATATATTACGTATATATCCTATTATATTTTATCCTATCATAAACCACACTTGAGAATCTGTAAATCCAGCAATTCTGGCACAGATCACAATTCCATCCACCAAGTCAGCTTTGCATGTGTTCTTCGTAATTCCTCCCCTCAGACGTACATACGTCAAGTAATTATCCTACGTATTAAAAAGGAGGGTTTGCTTCTGCTTAACACAACAGCCTTCTGTTTGAATTGCACTGAACCCACAGTGCCAAATTCATCCCTGATATAACCTGGTGGAAGCCAATGGAGCTAGTTCTTGAATTAGTTTGGGGCATCCAACCATCTCCATAACAATATCAAATACAGGATAACTGCACTTCAGGACCGAGATGATGAGAAAGCTTAAATATATGGATGAAAACCATCTTTAACCAAAGCAAAGGAAAAATGAAAAATTATACCGAGGGCTAAATCATAGAGAATCAGCTCCTTACAGCTGTTTTGTCAGCAGATTCTTTAAGGACTCTGTTGATGTGCTCTTCACTACAATGGTAGCTTTATTTTTAATTGATTTGCTATATGCTGCATTGTATTGTGTAATACAGTTCATCACTCATATAGTTAGAAGGCTTAGCATGGATCCCACTGTAACTAAATTGCATGTGTAAAATTCTCTTCTGTCACTCCATGCATGAATCAGTTTTGGGCAGAATGGTGCACAGTAAATGCATCTTTTGTGCTGCACTTAAAATTATATTGTAATTTTCCAAGTGCAATGTAACTTTGACAACATTTAAGCGTAATTAGAGACCAACATTCTTCCCTCAAAGATTTAAAAATAATTCTGTTATACAGCATGTGGTAATGCCCTGATTGCACTGGTAAAGTTAATAATTTGGATTCTGGTAGCTTCTAAAATACTCAATCAGGATTTGGGCCCCATTGTGCTAGATGTTGTAGATCCAATTAAAAGATGTTTGCTGGTGAAATCTAACTAAGACATCTAAGAAAAAATGTGACCGAGAAACCCTCACTAACCATTCCCCCCATGGTTTTAGCCTCAGATTGATGCAAAATATTGCACTACACACTGTATAATGCAACAGTCTAATCTTGAGGGAACAAATGAATGTTGGTGAAGTTGACACAAGGGAAATAATGACCACCTTTTGGACAGACAATTAAAAAAAGCCATTTTTATTGCTACTGCTAGACTATTCATTTGCCTGCAGCTGGGGATCCAACACTAATTCTCCCACCACACTGCCACAGGGATGTGAACGCCGTTAAAAGGGCAGACATGGTAATCATGGTACTATATTTTCTAGGCATTTCCCCATCTGTCTGGTATCACCACAGTCCCTACTAGATTGATTTCAACTAGGCATCTCATGTCTGCACCCTGTCTCTATTAAGAATGGTATAAGGCCTTTAGCTGCACTGGTTAAATCAGGTCAAATAGAAACATAGAGGTAGACACTGTTATGCTTCATTCTCTCAACACTGCTGGCTTCCTTATGCATACAAGAGAAAGCCGGCTCTCTTCTTTATTGAGACAAGGTAATTTTCCTAGTGAACATAAATTTGCCTGATAACCACGGAAATGACTGCTGCAAATACAGCCTCTCTAATTCTGTTTATTTAAGCAAGCTTGATATAATTTCCACAAGAATGGCCATTTAGAGAAATCTCTGCTGGCCTCTTAGGTTTTAGCTTAATATTACCAATACATGCAGTCCTCACACTTACAGTGGGTTATGTTACTGGAAAAGGCACTGTAAGTCGAAACGATGCAAGTCAAATCCGATTTTCCCATAGAAACAATGTTATAATAGGGGGTTACATT
>NW_017729034.1:93805642-93809970 GCF_001723915.1 Gavialis gangeticus
AATCAACTATTTAATTTTATTTAATCAACTATTCAATTTTACTACAGACTGTGTTGATTCTGGCTGTATAAATAATTACTCACACTGGGATGAAAGACCAAGAGACAGCAACTGCCAGAGTCCCCCATAACCCTGTGTTGACAGGAGGGGTGAGCAAGCAGAGGAGAGCAAGCTAGGGCATGAAGTCAGTGGGGATGGAGCCAGTATAGGAACTAGCATGCCCCCAGCACAATGGAGGCACAGCGGGGCAGCAGAGGCTAGGGCAGTGCATGAGCAGTGTGGGCTGGAGCACCCAGCTGCAGAAACAGCTATTTCTGGGCCCCTCCCTGCATACAGCACTTGCTCCCTGACTTACCCTGCTGAGCAGAAGGGAGGAAGCCTTTCTCTGTGGAGCTCAGAGCTCTGCCTGGGAGCCCTGCACGCAGCCACCCTGCCAGGAGGCAAGGCACCAACCCTGCTCTCCCCCACCCCAGGGGCACCCAGGCCCCAAGACAGGCTGGTGCTTTTGCCCCTCTCTGAGGTCGTGGGAGCACCATGCGTCCCCAGCCAGACAGGGGCATCCTGCTGCAGCACCCCACCTCCCTGGGGAGCAGCACAGAGGGGGCAGGAAGTCTGGGGCAATCCCTGCCGCTGCTTTCTTTCTGCCATAGCCACACCCACCCTGGCCAGGCAGGCAGCGGTCAGGGACCCCCAAAGCTGGGCCTCGCAGAGCTGCCACCCGCTCACAGGTTGCTGGGGCTCCGCGGCCGGGCACAGGTGGGCACAAGCCCTAGGGGTGCTGCACTCCGCCATGGCTTGGCCCCGGCCCCGGCCCTGACCCTGGGCAGCTCTGCAGCCACACAGGCCCGGCCCGGCCCGGCCCAGCTCTGGGCCCCTCCTTGGCCAGGTGTGGATCCTGGGGCAGGCGGAGGTGACCCTGGCAGTGACCGCCTGACCCCCGGCATGGGGATTACCCAGGTACCGCAGCCATGAGTCCCAGAGAAGGCTGCAGGTCACAGGCTGGATCCTCGTAGTTACGGCATGCCTTAAGTGTGAGGATCCAGTGCCACACGTAATGACATAGGTGTAAATAGCGGAGCACCACAAGCGCAGATCACCACAAGTCAGAGCACCATAAGGCCTGCCTGTATTTAAGGAGACAGAGCTGTCAATTAAAAAGAATATCGAAAATATAAGAATTCTGGATTGCAGTCTTCTCTAATATTATAGTGCCTATTCACTGTAACCGAAACTCCCTTTTCACAGATGGATGGAGACACCATTCCACTTTACAGGTCAAATTGCTGAACTGTTTTATGAGGAACTTCCAGAGCTAACATTTACTACATTTTAAAGAGAGATTCCATCTAATTCACTGTAATAAAATGTCATGTGAAACAACAGCACCATTTGTAGGAACAAGCCCATGGAATTTACATATCATTAATAGCGTACTAAATGTAAGTTTATATGTTAACATATTTACTTCTATCCTATACTATTTGTTTTAAATCCATGTAGACACAAGTCAAAGGGAAACACTCTGGACAGAAGGGTGCTAGTAATTTTTAATAACCCTGTAGTGTTTAGTTTCATCACTTGTAAATATCTCCCAAACAACCAGGCATACTCATGATGTAGTCTGTATCAGGAAGAAGGAAGTTAATGAATATAAAGAATCGACAGATAGCAATCATCAAACCAACCCCATCCTCCTGCAAGAAAGTTAATGAAAAGAGGGGCCTTGTAATTTAGTATTTCCCAAGACACCTAGCAAATCTAGTACATTGGGCAGAGTACTGTTTATATGTATTTTTATGCATGCATGCATGATAATGTGCACACACATATGCAACTATTTTACCAGTGGATATAGATGTCATAAGAAATCTTTACTTATTATTATACCTACCTCCTGCTTTTTGTGGTTGAATTCACATACAAATACTAGGATTAAGCAAAGAAAGTAGGATTTCAAGCCAAACTTCAGACTTGGCTGTAAGAAAAACAAGGACCAGCCACAAACATCCAGGTCTGAACCTTCTAACATACATGCCTGGAGAGGCTTTCATGCAGCTCATTTTTTAACATATAACATATTAAAATATGACTATCATAGTGTAATTCCTGAAGAAATCAAAAAAGTTCAGAATACTGAAAGATGAGTTTCTATACACTTGAATCATTATCTATCAGAACACCTGAACCATTCAAATATCAGAAAGTGTGCTTACTGTGATGAACCTATTCATGAGCTTTTGCTCCATCAGAATTCATCTCTAAAGTTTTAGCATTGTCTCTAATTGGAATAATTTCATTATTTTTGGCCTTAATTTAGAGAAAAAATGTTGCATTAGGCACAGATATCACACACCAAATCCAAACAGAGGGCTTGATAAATTAAAGAAAGTTATTAAGCTGGTATTCAGCCAGTTTTAACCTGCCTCTGCTGCAAAGAATTAATCATGTACATCTTGTGAGGTAGCTCAAGGTAAACCAATATTTTTTCCTCTCCACAAATTCAATAGCTTCGATAGTATTAGAAATTGAAACTCATTGTTCAACTTTAAGAGGAGATAATTGATATGTTTCATGGAACATATTACATACATTCAGCAATTCTCTTAAAGTATCTTCTATATAATGTTGATAATGTATTTTTACGAGAGAAACTGCTCATCTCTTTAAAAAAATATCTCCCTTGATTTGTGGTTTCCCAGAAGGGTGAAATATGCAAGTGAAAATCAGACCCTCACACATGGCAATCTGTTAGCATGGATGTCTCAGTTGACCACACTACTGCACTACCGAAAAAGATAGTGCTTGTTAGAAGATAGAAAATGTTAAGGGTGGTGACAGTGGCTCTTTCATGCTTCTCTTTACAAGATCCATAAGCAGTGAAAAAGAGTTATTATCAATGGTGCAGAAAAGGAAGGGACACACACATACAGGCCCTGCCTACACAGGTGCCCCCACTAAATCTGATCCAATCACAGATTTCTGAGATCACTCTATAGGGAATGCCCCTTATGCCCTGACTGAAGGTCTGGATTAATTCTCCTTATAGAAAAGTAAGCAATGTTTATTCAAACACTGTCCTACATATCTCAATTCACAGGCATAATTCTCATTCCTTTTTTGTTATTGGCAGGAGAGGGGAGGGGTGGGATGAAAGGACAGGGAGAGGGAAAGAGAGAGAGAAAGAAAGGAGAAGTATAGATATCAGATGTTTGATATATTCCATACTGCATACGTCTTTAAAAAATAGTCCCCAAACGTATTTGACAAACCCCCATTACAGAATACTTTGCTTCCAATGTTTTTTTTGGTAAAGTACATTTTTTTGTAAAGCCTTCTGAAAATTCCTTCCCCATTGCTTCTTCTCTTTTTTTTTTTTTCAAATGAGGTAACAGCTTTAGAAAATTTCTACTAAGCTGAGCTTCACCTCTTTAAACCTGATCCCTTTGCCCCTGGTAAGAACAAGAAATCATTTGGACAGAAAAATAATGCCTCCAGTAAATTGTGGCATTTTGTAAAAAGGTCTGCAAGCTCTTACTTTCCAGATATTTTGGTATATAAGCTAAGAGCTCCTCTCATCTTTGCTGACAGTGTTCACCAATAAAATGTCAGGGCTGAAATTGTCCTAAATTTCTGTATGGCAGGAAAGTATATTAGTGCCAACCCTGACTGGCACACAGTTAATATAAAAAAATGGTAAGAGCATGAGCACTACAAAATTACCCAAAGAACACTACCAACTTATTCCTATAATTATTAATTTTACGGCTTCAAAAAGGCCATTTGAAGAAATTGGTCAAACCTTTTCATTTTGAAACGAGCAGTCTGAATGATCATGTTCGGCAAATTGGCTGGTAGCTGGCACTATGTCAGTAATGGATACTAAGGATGCATAAATAACATCCTCCTGTGTATTCTGCAGTATTCTGTCCAGAAACACATTTTAGATATAAATAAAATTAAGCAATTTATATGAGAAAGAATGTTGAAGCAGCAGGCTAGAAGGTTATGCCTCTGGATCTTACTTCACTTACACTTGCAGCATCTTAGTACCAACCACTGAAAGGGGTACAATACTGGCAAAGTGCTACCACTCAATGTATCAAAGAAAGGAAATGACAATTATGGGGTGGGGGGAAATGGAAAAGGGTTTCATGAGTAAATACCCATCATTTAAGTGATGTTTTACTGAAGCTATAATAGACCTCTACCTAGACCTGTCATTAAGAATTGTATAGCAACAGTACAACCTTACAGGTATTGGCAGTTGACGTTATAGGTATTGCCTAAAGCAGTGGGGGCCAACCTTTTTGGTAGATATCCCACAAATT
>NW_017729034.1:93809981-93820789 GCF_001723915.1 Gavialis gangeticus
CAGTGGGGGCCAACCTTTTTGGTAGATATCCCACAAATTAGCCCCACACCCTTCCTAAGAACTACTCCAACTCCTTTTCCTTGTCCAATACACTGCTCTGATTTCTGCTTACTGCCCTCTACTTCCTGTCCAATTTGCTACTCTGTTTTCTGCTCCCTGTCCTATCTGCAGCTGTGCTGCCTGTCCCCTTCCCTCCCTGCTACATGCCATACACAAAGGCTGCCCATGCCACTTGTAGCATTAATACCACAAATTGACCACCCCTGTCCTAAAGTTACCTTCTAATCTACAATAATAAAGGACAAGCAAGATTTTAAAAGAAATCAGAAAATTGTTTATAACAATGGCTCTGCAGAACACTCTAATGCAGTGCTTCCCAACCTTTGCCTCAGCATGACCCCATTTATGACCCCCTATCCTCAGCACAGCCCCTTACTCCCAACCTGTAGTCCCCCACCCCTCAGGCGCTCCTCACTCCCCACCCACAGCCCATTGCCCCCTCAGCAGCGCCCAAGCCCCAGCTGCCACCTGGTGCTGCAGCCAGAGCAGAGCGTGGACCTTGACTCTCCTTCCCTGCCTTTCACCATGGGTAGCACAACCAGAACAGAGCCCATGGAGGGGAAGGATGTGGGCTGCCCACTGTGGGCTCAGGGCTCCCCACCCTGCTGCCCTACTCTCAGGGGTCTCCATGGACCAGAAGGCAAGACCCAATGCGGGAGGGCGGGGAAGCTTGGTGCCACTGCTGGGAGCACCATGCCAGGCATACCATGATGGCAAGGTGCCCCCTGCCTGCCTGGCAGCAGTGGCAGCATGAAGTCACACCCCTGCTGTTACTGGGCGGTCAGGGGGCATCTTGTTATGGCAGCGCGGCTAGCGTGAAACTCCTGGCATCAGCACCAAGCCTCCCTGCCCCACTCGGCTGTGGACGACCAAGAGAGAGGCAGCAGGGTGGGGAGCCCCAAGCCCTCAGTGGACAGCTCACATCCACTCCCACCTCACACACAAATCTAGGGGGCACACGCCTCCTTCCCTGGGAGTGTGCACAATTGCAGGGAGTTCCTTGGCGAGCCACCCATTGCTCCGTCCTGCTCCCCCAGCCAGGCCCTGCATTCCTGCCCCAAGCCTATGCACAAGCCTGGCTGGGCAGTACCCCATTTCTGCCCTCCCTCACTGCAAGGGTCTCAATCTGCCCTCCCCCACATAGACTTACCTGAAGGGAGCTGCAGAGCTGCTCTCCACACTGTCTCACTGCCACATGCATGTGCACATACATGCACATGGCGCCCCCTGCCTGATTGCCCTCCTCCTGCTCCCCCCAGGCCAAGCAGCCCCTTGCAGACTGGAACTCTGCCAGCCTGCAAGGGGAACCCATAGTTTCCTGCTTTTTTCTCCTTTAAAAGAGAAAATCTGTAATGGTCTCAGCAATCCCTATTTTTTACTGTTGCAATCCCTTTTTTTTTTTTTTTTTTTTTTTTTTTTTTATCATTTAGCACCACTGCTCTAACCTGTGAACCAGGCTGTTTGGAAAAAATATATTGGAGAGTCCTGCTTTCTTTTACTGTACCTAAATTTCACTGTAGTGACAAACTGTCTGTGTAAAATTAAAACAACAGAACCCCCAAAAACCAACACATTCCCCCACCCCCAGATTTCAGGCTTAGCAGGTCTCAAGGAAATCTCTGATCATCTTACCTGATAAGGTATGAAACACAATACTTTTTGAAAATAATGATCAGAATTATCAATCAACAGGGTTATTCAAGCTGTCAGCATAGAAGCATAAGAAATCATAGTGACAATCATGGATATCAGGTACTCTTGAAAAACTGCTGCACACACACAAACATTAGACAAGGCTTTTTCTTTTAGTATTCCTGAATTTAAATACTTGTATAGGAAACCACAGACAATACATTTAAAGCAATTAAAATAAATCACTTTTACTGCTATAAATTTGACAAAAAAGATAACTAAAAAAGATTAAAAGATCACAAGAAGTATGTAATAACCCTATGTGCTGAACACTTAGAAGACAGAAAAATTTTCCTGTGAAACTACAAATAAGGCGACAGTATGTTTCTGCTTAAATCTTTGCAGTATCAAAAATGATGTAATGCCACAACATCTATGGCAGATTTTAAGCACAGAAAAAGTCACAAAAACTAGAGTCGCAGCTCCCAGAGCAACCATAAATCTCTCCCAATATACAAATGCATTTTAAATCTTTTTTAGTGATTCTCACCAAGGATGCCATGGACCCTAGGGAAACATGAGATGCTTTTAAGGATACCACAGGGTACCATGCAGCATTAGCACTATTACATATGCAAACATCTACACAACTCTCAGCACAAACCCAGAGGTTTTATATATGAATCCAGTGTCAAAAACAAGATAACCCATTGTGGTCTTTCTGAGTTCTTTGCAACAGAAGAATTGTTTGATTAATTTTCTGTACTCAAGAAACAAGCGAAACCAAAGAACTGGCATTTTCTGAGGGGTGCCCTGAGTCTAAAAAAGGTTGCAAAAAACTAGCTGATATAAACTGTTCTGCCTTAAGAGAAGCCATGAGTTAGGCATTTTGTGGACAGCCTGAATTTTCAAATTTATGTGGATTTAATATTCCATCAGAATTTTGTATTAACATAGTTTTTTGCATTTGTTGTATATTCCAAAAGCATAATAATTGTATTATTATTCTTAGATTTTAAAAAATTGCATTAAGAACTTTAAAAAGATGACTGAAAATAGATTATAAATTAGAATAAGAGCTTTTGTATTCATCAAAGAGCTCTTGTAGTCATATACAAACATAAATTATATTATAGATGGAAGAAATTCAGTTAAACTTACCAAAAAAAAACTAAGCAAAAATTGAAGAACGTAACAGTTTCAGGGTCACACACACCTCTCTGCTCAGCAGTGACATCATACAGTAGAAACCTAATTATAAGACACACTTAATATTTTGACCCTTAGATTAGATGATTAGATTAAAATGACTTTAAAAGATAGCGGCTATTTTTTGCAACACACAGGACAAATTAAAGTTAATTTCCGTGCTCTAAATTGTACATTTCCATACCTTAACATTTTTTACTACTTTTAAATTTATCCTTACCACTGAATTAATCTGGGTTTGTAATACTTATTTTGGAGACAGCTATAGTAATTCTGCAATATATTTTACTTTAAATTACTGCTAAAACAGAAATAGGGTTTGAGAGTAGTTCTAAGAGTTTTGTCTAGTTATATCTTTTTCATTAAAAACTTTACATATGAACACGAAAGAATCATGAAAAAATGTTGCAATGTGGTATTTTTCATTATTTGAAAATATGGAGCCATTGGCCTTAATCAGTTGTGCAGTCGACAGTGTCTAAAAATGAATATTTAGGATTAATATGGGGACTTATTTGTCATAATCAATCTTTTGTCAGCATAGGCCAGTGCATAATATCTTTTTCTCCAAAGAACTGTAGTTTTTCACAATGGCTGCCATCTACCATATGCTCCACAGACCTGAGGCCACAGGCAGTTCTCAAAGTTCAAGATGCCCACTGTCCTCCATACTTTCCAAGAGGTGTGAAGGTAGAATGCCTTAAGAAAGGGGTATCAAACTCATCTGGCCCCATGGGCCTGAAGAATGCCACAGGTCTGACCTGTAGGACTGAATCCAGAGTGTGAAGCCCTCTTATCTGGCCCCTGGGGCTGCTCCTGAAGCTAGAAATTTAGTTGCAGCACTGTTAATTGTCATGGCTCCCAGAGCCACAGCAGCTAATGCTTCTCCTGCCACCAAATTTCTGATCTGTGAGCAGCCCCGCAGAGCAAATGACATGGTTCTGTGCCGCACATTGGATCTGTAGGGCTGCCTACCAGTCCAGAAATTTAGCAAGAGGACAAGTGGTGACAGAGGTGATTGCTGCAGCTCTAATTTGTAAAGGTGCCACTGCTCACCCCCTGCCCCCTCCAAATTTCCAGACCCGTGAGGAGCCCCGCAGGCCAGATGACAGCTCCTCGAGCCAAATTCCACCTGTGGACCATGTCTTTGACACTCCTATCCTAAGATGAAGACCATTTGTGCTGTCAGAAGATAAACAATACACTGTGAGGAGCATGTGAATAGGGAGACAGTGGTCATCTTTGCTAAGGGCAACTTGTAGTCTCAGCTGCAGTTAAAGAAATAGAAACAGACATTTTGAAAGAGGACAATTATTCATAGAATTCCCTGAAGATTATTCTTCAGCTTCTTTAGTAGCTTATGCATACAGTTTTTGGGATTTTAGCTATATGGTAGGTCTTCACTATTCTGTTGTCATGACCATTAGTGGGGAAAAAAAGTCTGAGGATAATGGAATCCTTAGAAGATCCAGTTCTGAATGAATCTTTATCTGAAATTCTCAGTCTATTCAGACATTACATGATATAAATTTGGGGAGGATATAGTGTATTTTTCTTGCACAAAAAGCAGCAGAATCCCTACTTTCAAATAACAAATTCAATTCAAGTTTAACTGTGGAGCCACAACTGGAAGCCCTAACAACAGGCTGTAAACTTGGCTAAACTGTACACCTCACTCTTCTTTATAATGATGTTCTTTGCAAGTATGAAGCAATCTATCAGAGCTTTTTCAGTGTAGTTCTCTACAGACACTTAATTTTATTTTCATGTTATTTTTTGAACCATAAAATGTTTGTCTATATTTACATTTCTTTTCTATTTTTTTTTTTTTTTACTTATGATACCTGAATTCATTTTAGATCTATTGCCTGAAGACAGGCACTTTTGTTTTTTTTGGAAATTAAAAAAATCATCCTAGCATTTGTAATAAATGCTAATTTAAAGTAATTCTCCTCCAGTTGTAGCTTAACAGTGTCAAGGTATATCAAATTTTCAGCCTTTGTACATTAGATTATTGGAACCATAAAATGAAGACAGCATACAAGCTTAAAACTTTTAGATGACTGTTTCTTGTGTAACAAGATAAGATGGAGAAATATTTTTGCAAATAAATGTCCACAGAGACATTTTTATGACACTACTGCAATGGTGAAGAGCTTTGGGGTTTTTGCACAAAGTCCATTTGAAACTGGTGAAAGATCCTGTATTCCAATACAGGAGTTTGGAATCCGAAAGGAGAGAACAGGTATTCTACTGGCATCAGGAGTGTGTTACCCCCCAGCTGTTTTCTTTAGGAACCACGTACTAGAACAGCAAGCCTAGCCTTTCCCTTCTGCTGATACTCCCAACAAGCATAGCTGGTTGATTCCAAATGCGATGTAAGCACCTATCTGCTAAAAAATGGACAGAGATGGTCAACTAGCTTCATCCATTAGACTTCTAATGAATGGCAATGTGGTCTGAATTTATATAACTGAACCCAGAGATAGAGTCCTGTACCTTATTTCTTTCCTCTCCTCTCGTTCAAAAATTTTATTTAAATAAATAAAACTGTTGTCTTTTTGCATTAAGACCCTCTTTTCTTCAACCGTCTTTTGGTTAAGCTAGGTAAAACATATCTCTTCATGGATTCCAATATTAATTTTCACATTTTTACATCTATTTCTTTTTTCATGGTCAACTATCCCACCCACTATGTGTAAGTGTTGCTTTTCTGTGAGGAGTGTGTAAATGTATCTTTATGTATCCATTGACGCTTCAAGCAAATCCCAGGACGTCTTCTCCCCTTGTACTTGGCCTTGGTGAGGCCGCAGCTGGAGTACTGGATGACATGGGGCTGCAGACTGGACATTGCCCACAGGCCAGGGGTTAAACACCCCTGGTACAAGTCAATGAGGTGTAAATACTAGTATTTTTCTTTAAGGACTACTGCTGAAAAATATTACACCAAGACTGGAAACACGAACATTTAAAAGGGAATGATTTCGCAGTGGTCAGCTGTTATTATTTCAAAACAAAACTAATGAATATAACTTATTTATTATTCCCCTTGCAGTCATCCCAGGAAGCTTCCTCAGGAACTGCAACTCCGTTGTGCTAAAGCATACTGAAAATCCATGCTGCAAAGAGCTTTCAATCTAACTAAATATAGCAAAGTTTGGGGGTTTTTTCATAAAGGGAACAGTAGGCCTCACTGTCATCTGTGGAGTGGGGAGAGGAGAGAGCTAACCCCAAGAAACTTGGCATTTTGTGTTCAATCCATTTTAAAGCATAAAAATTAAAACAGAGCTCCAAATACCCTGCTGATTAATTGATTTAAGTCTTTATGAAGTTACTTCACAATAAATTAATTTATGAGACTATATATATCTTACATAGAAAAAAGTCTTAATATGGGCTCGCTCTATATTGCTAATAAAATCATTGCTAGCTGTATCAGGGCTACTGATTAGTCAAGTTACAATTACAGAAGTGCTACTGTCATGTACAATGTAACAGATTAAGCTTAAAATCAAGAAGACCCTGCGTTGTCTGAAAAAATGTTGATGTTTTCTGAGAAGAAAAAAGAGAGAGTGTATGCAAGAGTGAACTCCCTCAAAGAAGGGAGGGGGTGGGAATTCCTTTCCAAACACATTCAATATAAATAAGATACAAAAGGTAGGATAAATTACTCAAAAACATTCAATGAATCAGTCTCTGCCACCTTATTACGAAACCCTGATTTTCACAAATGGATAAAATAATCTTCAGAATGGTGGGAAAAGGTTCACAAGCAGCATCTGCCAGGGCAGATATCATTCAGAAAGGGCCACTGAGTTAACATTTACACAGCAAAGAATCCGTGTATTTGTAGCTGGCTCATGAAAATGGAAAGTCTGCAGTCACAACTTTAAGCAGCAAATACTTGAGTGTATCTGGTTTAAAACATATTTCTATTAGCATAACAAATAGACACAGTCTCTTGCATATGAACCACAACTATAAAAGAATTCTTCTCATATTTGTATGCAAAAAGGCCAACTTACCTCACAGTAAAATCATAGGAGCAGGAGGCCAATAAAGTTGAATGAAATGGTGAAAACTGAAAGAAATAAAAAGCAAAAGACCTTAGAAACATATGTACAGGACTTGTAGAAATAAAAAACCTTATATCTTCAGACTGCTATAATAAGTACCACATTCACATTCCAAAAAATGAGTTGTTTAACTGAGCAACCTTAGCATTATACCTTAAACAATGTAAAAGCAGCTAAATGATTCTGGTTGCATTATATATATTCTAGCTGTGCCTACCAGCATTACTATAAACTAAGATTGCACTGGGTTTCCATTATGTTTTGCTTTTGGAGTAGTCATGTAGAATGACACTTTAAGTCTACTTTGGAGTGACACCTTGAATATCTTCTCAGTGTAGAAAAAAGTTTTAACTGTGTTATGTGACCATGTTGTTTTTACACATAAAGACATCCCAAAATGTGCCATACTGCAGAGGATGTACACAATATATTTTTTGGCATCCAGTCCACATTTTGCCTGAAATTCTGTTATTAAAATCAGAATGAAATCTGAAAAGTGACAGCTATACAACAGTCTCGTATTTTTTACTGCACAATGCAGGGTATACCATGGGATAAATTCTACCAGGGACTACACAGTTAGCACATTCAAGATCTGCACCAAAGAGGAAAGCAACAGGGTAGGAATTGCTTATCTCACCTCTGGCTCTTGAACAATTTCCTACATTTTTTACCTATTTGAATGCGAAATTTCTTGACAGACAACATAAACGAGTCATCAATATGTCCACTAGCGTAACCTAACCTTAAACATTCTTCACATAGGAGTTTCTCTTTTCTTTTTATGAGCTTAGATCTATCAGAAAGGAGACTCGAGAACAGAAAATGAGGAAGGAAGATGTAGGGGAGTGCTGAGAGAAAGAAGCAGTAAGTAGTAAGTCCCCCTGGTCTGCTAACCACAACACCCATCCTAACTACAACCTTACCTACAGCTGAGTGAGAATCATGAGGTATCAGACTTCCCCAGATTCTCTACAAAAAATGATCTACAGATGTGCTCCAAGTTCAGGGCTCCCTTCCTGCAGCAAATAGGTGGTCAGCAAGGACTGGGGCTTCCTTTCAGTCAGCCTTGCCACGTCTGCACAACTGGGGCACAATCCAAAACAAGGCAGGTCAATGTCAGAGGACATTATCACAACACAACTGACTATCACCGAGCCCCATACAGGGATGTCGAGTTACTGATAAAACTCCCATGAGTTCCTCTCCATGAGTTCTCCCCACCCTTTCCTTTGTGAGCTCTACGAGACCACCAGGAGAGGAAAAAAGGGGCAATGAAAACAAGGTAAAATCAGCTAACCAGCCTTCTGACAAAGCTGAAATACAGATCTTAAAAAATTAAAACCTACTGGTGTTAATGAAAACTTAGAAGTGGCTGCTAATGAATCTCCAAAGACTTTCAAGATGGGCTGAAAAGAATTCCCAGAGAGCCCTGGAAGCTCTCATTCTGAGGACATCAGAAGGGTCACAAGAAAGGAAGGGAGTCATCATGAATTCCATCTAATCCCACAAAGCTCCTTTTCTGTGGACCTCAGGAGCATGAATGGAAAGATACAGAGGCTTGAAGGGTAGGACAAGCAGATGCTACATTTCTAGCGTGGCCCTCCTGCCTTGGTCATGTACCTCCTGATGAACCAAGACCTGGTCAGAGCTGAGGAGCTCTCATCTCCCAGGTCTTGAGGACCTATAACTACCTTAACTATAGCCTTCTGTCTCCTCCTATCTTGCACAATTTCCTTCCACCTTGTTAATCTTTGCCTATCCCTTCCAGTTCAGTTTTTACATTATCTTCCCATAATTGCCTTGGTGTACTTTGAGGTCCAATACCCTCTACTTCAACTTCCAAAAATCTGCCTTTCATACTGTTTCTTGTCTAGTCTTACAATATGCCCTGCCCATTTCATTCTCTACATTCATATTTTGCTCACAATATCAGTTTTTTTGTAGAGGTCCACAAGTTTTTGATGATATCTTCTCCATACTGTTTTTTGTACTACAGCAAATATTTTCCTTATCACTTTGTTCTCAAACAAGTCGCAGCCTTTTCCTATTTGCTTTTGTCTGCATCCAAGATTCACATTCCTAGAAAAGGTCAGGTTAAATAATTGCATTATAAAGCTGGTGTGCTGGCAGTGTCATGGCTGTGCCAGCTCCCTGAGCTGGTGGAGTTAATGCAGTCATCACTTGCTCTATTGCTGCCAAAATGAGTCCTCAATGGACTTCCAAACATCAGGATTTGGCAGTGGGCCTGCACCCACTTGACCTGCCCCCAAATTCCCAGCCTCTCCAAAAGCCCCTGCAAGCCAAATCACACAGCTTTGTGGGTCAGCCCCTGCTCTAAAGCATTTGCTATTTTCCACTGTCAGAGAAAGGAAACTGGGTTAGACAGACCGTTGGTGGACCCAGTAAGACAGTCTTTATGTTCTTACTTATCAACCAGAAAAACCCAAGTTTAGGCAGCTCTTTTTCCGCTAAAAAACAAGGACAAAATGAGCTTTTTAAAATTTTTACTATCTCTACTATTTGGGTGTTATAATTTCAGTTTTATGAGTTTCATAGATTTTCAAGCCAGAAGACTACCATATCATTTGGTCCTGTGTGATGGAATATTTCATCTACATATCCTCTTGGATCAAACAATTTCAGCCCTCAGTAGACTGAGCTACATATGACAAGCAAAGACATGGAGACACAGATGCCACCTATGCTTGAGACTGCTAAAATGCCAGGAAACTGTTTAAGTGATATGCTCGGATGATCTCAGCAGGTGAACCATGCCTCCTACTGCAAAGGAAAGCACAAAGCAATCACCGTTCCTAACAACAGGACTTGGAAGAAAAGTTTTTCTACACTCCAAACTGGTAACTAGTAAATCCTAAGCACTTAAGAAAGGGAACTTTCTCTACCATCACTGGTCTACCCTGTTGAGTTTTACTTCAAAATTAAATTAATCTAACCTTACAATTCCTGCCATGAGTCTTAAGCCTTGGTCAACAAGGTTGAGAAATCTCCCACTATTTCTTGTTCGAACTTCTGCAGAGTCGCTTGTCAAATACACTTCAACTGCAGAAGCTGGAGAGAAAGATTCTACCTCTGCTCTAGTTCTAACTAGGTTTGTCCAACCGGCAGTGCCTGAGGCATTAAACTGCAGCCCTTGGGCTCTCACCCAGCTGTCACTACTTCCATTGCTACAGAAGCAGCTGAGGGCACTAAGCTCTTTCTCCTTTCAGCTTACCCTTCCCTGCCCCAGTGGGCAGGACAGGGCAGGGCAGTGTAGCACAGGCTGTGGTACTGCAGGAGCCTGTGGCACAGGGCACCTGGGAGGCATGGTGCAGCAGAGAAGCCTTTGCCAGTGAGCTGAGGGTGAGGCAGAGCACCTGGGCACACACTGCAATGGGTGCAAGGGGTGCAGGGGGCACTCAGGTGTGGCAGGCCAGTAAGGGGTGCTCCTGCACTAAGCTACCCACCTCACTGCACCCAACCACCTTCCAGGCTCCAAATGCCTACCTGGGGGCACCTCACGCCTGGCCGACCCCCTTGGAGCACACCTGCTAGTCTGGGGGTAGAGCTGCCATCACCCAGGGATGGGCTTTATCCTGGCTCCACACCCCCTGTGAAACACAGACCTAGTAGCCCTCGAGGGTACTTGACTCACTTCAAGAACTTGGGGTGCTTCCCTCAGTCGGAAGCACAAGTGGTGGTCAGCTGAACCGAGGGGACCCAAGGCATAATCTAGACCCATTCCCAATAAGTCTCCCATGCTAGGTACAAAGGAGAACTTCATTGGTTACAAGGAGTAGGGTTGGAATAGGGTACAGAGTTGAGTAGTAT
>NW_017729034.1:93820892-93845657 GCF_001723915.1 Gavialis gangeticus
GAAGATTTCCTCTGGAGGCAGGCAGTTCCTTCATCATGACTTCTGAGAGAGAGCAGGTTTCAGATAGTCCAGCTCCTCTCTCTCTGAGTTTTCCTCATGGCTGCTGCCCCCCTCCTCCTGGGCAGTCCTTAACTTATATAGCCCTTATGACCTCATTTACCTGGTCCAATGGAGGCCAGCACCTCTTGGCTGTCAGCCAACCAATTTGAAATGCATCACTGGTTGCTGGGCAGATTGGCAGTTCCTAGCTCCCCAGGGTGCCCAAGCCCCTCACCCAATTATGTGATGCCAGTCATGTAGGCAGAGGGCACAGGTTTCCGCCCTCCCTCAGAAATGTATCCAGTTCAGGTTACCTAAAGAGATAGGGTAAGGTGTGTATCCTCTGCTGGGCTCATCCTAACCAAACTGTCACAGAGCAGAGTTTCTGGGGAGAAACAGAGGTGGCCTTCTGCCACACCAGGTGCACAGTGGGGAGGAGCTAAGACAGCATGAAGTACAGCAAAGGAATGTGTAGTGCAGTGTGATTTTGGGCACTGGGACCTGTGGTGCAATGGGTAGACAGGAAGTGCGATGGGGGTGGTGGCAAGAGGATGCATGGTGCTGCAGAAGGATTCAGGATGCAGCAGAGGAACACATGATATAGTGGGAAGAGGTGCTGGGGTGCATGCACAGTGCAGCAAAAGGGGCCGAGGGTCATATGATGTTCAGCCCTAGGGGCCCATGGTCCCACCAAGGTGGCCCCCTACTAATGCAGCCTGCACAATATGAGGCTCCTGCCCACTTAAAAGTTGAACAACCTGTTCTAATTTACCAATGAGGGCAATGGGGAGAACAGGAGGGAAAACTGGGCCTTAACTGTGAAGCTACCCCAAAGGTAAACTTGCCGCTCCATATTAATGTTCCTCACACTTAAAATGCCTATGCACATTAATATATGCACAAACACACATTCACATCAAGCTCTAATCTGACACACAAATGCTATCACCTTTAGGGTGGAAGGAAGCAACCATTAAACAATAATACAGCACAGTTTTAAAAAGATTTAAGGGAGTATACTGTATCCAGCTGAACCTAATGGAATAACTAAGAAAAGCCACAGTTGTTTCCCCCCTACCGCTATCCTCTATATCTTTTCACATGAAAAAAACCTCAAGGCCTCCATCACTCTCAGCATATGAACAGCTTTTGAATACCAAAATGCTTCCACTGATACTTTAATAGAAAGTAAATGATAGGGCAGTGCAAATAAAACAAACTTACTTTTACTCTTCTAACAGCATATGTATGGCCAAAGAGGTTGAACACTGGATGCCTGACGTTCCTCAAATCCCAACCTTTCAAACTACAGTCAACTGCTCCGGTTACCAGCAAGTTCTGAAGATTTAAAACAAAAGCCACAGACACACTTGAACAAGCTTAATATTAAAGTTGCCATGATAACTGTTAAGTGAATTGTTTGGCTATGAAAAAGTCAGATGAAATCATGCTATGAATGTAACACATGTAAGCCAGGAAGGAGGCCTCCAGTGTACAAATTAAAAAGAAAGTAAAAGATAAGTTTTAAATAAATCTGTCAACCCTGCAAACATCTTCTACCAAAGATTGATTTTTATTTTTACACATTCATCCCTGGGAGTCACTCTTCTGGGTCTGAGCTCTTGCTAAGGACTGAAAATAATCTAACCAGTCACTGTACATGACTGTTATCCCATATAAATAAAACTGACACTGATGTAGCAGTAAAAAAAACCCTTTACCCTTTAATAACAGCAGTTCGTTAAGGAATGTTTGCAGTAATTTGGCACAACACATTATACCTCATCATACTTGCACCAGTCACAGCTCAGGATCTCAGCCTGGTGTGCTGGAATCACTACTTTGACTCCTGGTGTTTTCACATCCCAAACTCTTAAAGTCTGATCACCTGAAACAAAAGAAACTCTGGTAAGTCAAATGTGAACTACTTCAAATCCACTAGTACTTGTTAGTTAGGTACAACAATTTCCTAAGCTTCTACCAAAGATAGACCCTGGCATGAAAAAACTGCGGGCCAAATAAGCTAGGTATATAATACATGGGATGCACAGAAAAAAAAACAACAAAGAAGAGAATAAGCAGTTTATTATTATTGTTACTGTTTAATTACCAAGATAAGAGTAGAGATTAGTTTAAGTGAATTGCTAACATCTCTGTGATCATTTAATAAAGTCTTCAATTTGAGAAAAAACATGACAATTTTCAAAAGGTTTCAAGTAACATAGGACTTTGTGTCCTATTTTCAGAAAAGGAACAAGGACCAGATCCAAAATATTATGGGTATCTAAATTAGTTTTGTTGAACTGAAGTGGCTGCATCACAAAAGAACTATCAAGACTGAACCAGACTCAGTGGCCTTAAAACCACTTAGGTATATATCCATTAAGCATCTTCATTTTGGCCTGAAAAGCTCCTTAGGTCTGATGCTTGGGCTACTGCACATCCTCAGAAGTAACCTATTATCATCATTGTAGGGGATAATCTTTTGTAGGGGAAGCCTAGGTCTACAATTCTTTAAGTGGAGATGGAGCACACCCAGCAACTGTTTGATGCTGACAGCATACATGCAGCACACTACAAAATATAGCTGATGAAAAAGGAGGCGTTGGTGTTGTTCATGTTCACCATTTATCAAAAACACCCACAGCAAACAAAAGGGACAAGCACTCACCCCAGAAGTGGGAGAATTGAATTATAGGCCCACCTCATCATGAGGGGATTTGAACCCAAGGCTTCTAATTTCCTGAGGAATGCCCCTGCCACTTGGCTATGGCTGGGGGACCCTACTATCCTCCTTGATGAAACCTGTCCACTGGCAATCAAAAAGGCAAGATTCATGGGACCAGAAAGAAACCAAGCAAGGAGTGTGATACTAGTGTAATGCTTGTGGCACAGCTATAAATTGGAGCATTCCAGTCTCTGCTACCAGGGTATTTTTTTAAACTAATGACTGACTAACTCAAAATGCAAGAGCTAGATTTCAGAGACACGCTCCCTCTTTTTTGCTCTCCTTCTGGCCCCACAACTTATACACTTGCATGCTCAATGGGCAAACTTCAGCAAGAGAGGGGAGGGTAGCAAAACTGTCATGGTTCACAGCTTCACAGTTAGGGAACTCTCCTAGGAAGTAGGAGCTGTAGGTTTTGATTCACCCAGGGTGGCGAAGACACAGAAGCCAAGTTTCCCATTCCTGGGTAAATGGTCTTAGAACTAGACTACTGGACAAAGACAGACACTCATAGCTGTGTTCAAAAGTGAAGTGGGTGGTGGTGGCAGCAAAGGTACTTTGCTTTATATTGAACTCAATACTGATGTCAGGTAGGTATCTTCCCGCCAGGCGCTTGGGATCCAGTGAGAAGTCTGCAGCATCTGCCTTGCAGCTCTAAGTTAGATGCTTAAGCTTTTGAGAACTGAAGTTCAGACACACGCATGTAGGGTAAACAGAGGTGCCTCCCTCTTCAGCACCTGAATCATCCTTGAGAGGCATTTAGTTCTTCACATTCATTGTGCAGTAATCCTAATTGCCTAGGCCTGACAATCCTGATCACTTCCAAGGTAGGTGCTTATGTTTAGACTCCTGAATGGAACTGCTTAGAAGGTGAAATTGGATCTGGCTTTTGGGTACTAGGGACCATGGTTCAGGTTCAACAAGGGACTTCATCAAGTTGATGCTATATGCTGAAATATAAAATTTAAGCATGTGCATTCAAGACTGTAATTGAGAGCTCAAGTTTGGCATCCTAGGTCTCTTCTTAGGCAACTTGGAGTCAGAATTCACAGCAGTTGGTATGCTTGCTGGAGGACGCACATGTAAGCCAAAAGAAAGGGTGTGGAGAGTAGTAGGGAAGGGAAATCCTGCCTTTCTCCAAGATTACAAGCAATTCCCAGCAGCTCTGAGTTAGGTATTTTTGTTCATGGGGGATTCATAAACTGAAAGCCCTTCTTAGGCTCACTTCTAAGATCGTGTAAGACCATGCCCTGTCTGAATCACAACTGGAGGAAAGGAGGAGCAGCTGAAGAGAGCACCTAGGTGCCCAACTGAGCAGCCTACCTTCTGCCCAGCAACCTAGTTACTAAAACACTCAGCTAGGAAATGGGAGACCTGTATTCTACGCCTTCCTAAACATGAGGAATTGAACCTACATCTCCCACTTCCCAGGAAAGGTCCCTAACCACCAAGTTATGGGTTGAGCTAAGCTATGGATATTGTGCTGAGGCTGGGCTAATGGATTCTCACCCTTGCTCCTACAACTGCTTATTCATTTTGCAAGAAATACTGACTGGATAAAAATGCATAAACAAAATTCTAGATCTCACGTGAATGGAGACATCTAACGTGAAGTCTGAGTTAGGTGCCTAACCACCAGAGAAAGGTAGGAGTTTTGATATGCTTGTGTGCTTAGCATTTTCTAGGCAACTTTAGGCTTCCCATATCACCCTTTGGAGGAATTTATCCCTTCCTCATTATCTGTGGGGAGTACCTAGATGCCTAACCCTAAATCAGAGGCACCCAAGACTCCCCATAGACAGTATAGGGATCCTAAGTACCAGTTTGAATAGCTTTCCTGGGACCAGGTGCCCACTTCTGAAGTGTTGCAATGGCTAAGCATGGCTGGCTAGGTGACCAATCTGGATTTGGTCCTATGTGACTAGACATCTCCAGCTTTGCCAATCCTACTTGCTCTAACAGGACATATTTGATTTGGGCTTAAGCTTCCCTATGATATAACAGGCTTAAAGATATTTTTTTTATACTTGAATGGGGCTTGCAATCAGATAATACAGATTTCAAGGAGCACTTCGTAATTTACAAACCACAGTACTTACAAGACACCTTTCATTTTTATAAATGAATCTATATATAAATGAATCCATATGAGCTAAGATTAACTGCAAAGGGTATGGATGAAAGTAGCAAGTTTAGGGCCAAGATCATTTGGAAAACTACCACCGTTAGCCAATAAAAGATTGGCAGAACATATCCAATCTTCCTGATGGTGGTAAAAAATGCTGACTATGCAAAACAGATTATTTGAGACCTAGTAGTTTGGAAGTAACGCAAGACTGCATATACAGCTTTAGTGCCAGCCAGAATTAATAACATCAGTGCCTGGAACTCTGATATCCTGCTTTCTTATATGATGCCTGGTGACCTTGCTATTGAACCTTTTAGTCAATGAAACAGTCAGCATGAAAGCCAAAACTAGTTCTACTTTTCCCAGCTTAGTTTCAGACAGAAGTGGCAAAGACAAGAGGTTGTACCCTCACCATTTTTTTTAATCCTTGAGGAGCAGAGTAAGAAAAACAGAGTGGAACAAAGAGAAAGTTTCTGAAATATGGTCTTGTTCAATAAGGGCCATCACTAACATACACCCCCAAATTAAGTAAAAGTAAAGTGAGGTGGTGCAGGCTCCCACCCTGGGGGTTTTTAAGAGGAGGTTGGATGACCACCTTACTGGGGTCGTTTGACCCCAGTGCTCTTCCTGCCATGGCAGGGGGTCGGACTAGATGATCTGCTCAGGTCCCTTCCGACCCTAGAAACTATGAAACTATGAAAGGTAGTCTTAAATTTCCTGTTAGCATCAAGCCACCTCTCTTAGGCAACAAAATGCTGCTGGTTTGTGGGGTGGTTACTGAACATTGTTTTGTCAGTGCATAGCATTTTCCCTACCTGGAATTTCCAAAACCTATGTTAAAATTAAAAAAGAAGTACACTAGACAGCATGCATCTCCCTGATGAAAACTCCTAAAAGAGATACTCAAGCTATGGACACATTACATTTGTAATGCTGCAACTGCCCTTGTAGAGCTTTAAAAAGTGGGCATCCTCACAGTCACAACATCTGTAGCATGAGAAAAATAGCAAATCTGCATTAAAAATGTTCCTTTTTCAAAGAGGAACTTCTCTATAGTACTACGTCTTGTAATCCCACATGGAACATGTAGACAGTTACATGCAACGCTATAGGAGGTCTCTTGGACTCCTTGCATCTCACAGTCCTCCACTCTCCTTCCCACCCACACCCTCCAAGTGAGAAAAGAGCAGAAGTAGCTAGCTTCCTGATAGCCTGTCAGCTGCAGCAAGCTGCATGGAAGCCTGCTGGGATGCTGGAAGGCTGCTACCACCAGCCCTCTATTGCCCCCTGGCTGGAAAGCACATCCTTGAGATGACTTTGTAGTACACCAGTCTGGGGGCACTTTATAGTGCTACAAATGAATGTGTGTCCACGGCCTAAGTCAGAAGTATACACTTAATCCATAAGTGTACAATTACCAGAAGACCTGAACTCTACTTGATTTCCATCAAGGGACTAGGTTTATGTGGGACTTAAGTGGTGGGTCAGTTTTATGTTGGCAAATTGCCCAGGGGTGAATTTCGCCCAGATCTATAAACCAGAGTCCACTGAGACGAGAACCAGTTAGTGCAATCAATACTGAACTATGCTGAGGTACACAATTCAGCACAGCTAGGTACTTAAGAGATTAATGAAAAGCAACTATCTGAAGGGAGAAAGCGCTCCAGCCAGCACAGCTACAAATTAGTTTTTGTGAAAGCAAGTACTGTTACCTTAAAGAGTTTCACTTAAAATGATGAAAGTGGTTTTGTAAACACTAATACAAGGAATCTGACCCTGTTATAACTGATATGTAGATAGGAAAAAATAGAGAAAAATAGCTTTAATCAACTAAAGGAAAGAGTTAACAGTAAGTGATACTAGGAACAGAAATATTTAAGTACAATATCCCCCCAAAGAACATAATAAAATTTACCATATATTTGTCCAAAGACCACAACTTAACATTAATCCAGTTTCATAACACTGCTTGGGGCATATGTATCATCCTTATTTAACAGAGGAAGCTGGAGAACAGAAATACTAAGATATTTGCTCCGATTCATGTTGAATCCTAGTTCCTGACTTGTATTAAAGATAAGTGTTAGGATTACTCGCATACACACAACACATTCATTAAAAGACCATATTTGTACGAAGCCTGTCTTTACAGAGTCTATCTAGCACAGTGGGCTGCAGGCCAGATTGACTTAGTTTTGGTCAGAGATGGGCAGATGTGCATGTGCTAGGAACCAGCTGCAGCTGGTGATTTTCCTACGCAGTAGCAGGGGAACAGTGCCTGAAGGTGGTAGTTTTCCCCATGGTAGCAGGGAAAAGCAACTGCTGATGGAGCCCCCCACCACCCCATGCTGCTGAAACCCAACAACTTCAGGCAAGATCAAATGGCTCTATGGGCCACACTCAGCCATTGGGCTTTAGATTGCCAATCTCTGGTTTAGAAAATAGGTAAACACAGCTTACATATACAACTGCTGTCTCATGGTTACATTCTTCAGTCTGATATAAAACACACTTGAGTTATAATAAGAAAAAAGTTATAATCAAAGCAGTTTTGACTTAGTCCAAGTTAAACCGAAACAGATTCTTTTTCATTGAATAATATATTCTTCCCTGCAGCGCCCCTCCCCCCGCCAGGGCTTCCTTCACCCTTCCAAAAAACCCACAAAAGCAATTTTGGGAAGGGGGGGAAGAAAACTACAAGCTAGTCAACAATTTGGGTTTCCAACTGTTTTCCAACAAAAAAGGGAAAATATCTGCATTTAATTTTCAGAAACAACCAAATTTGTTTTGATATTTTCTAAGCAAAAATTTGAAATTACTTTCTCATTTCAAAATTAACCTTCATTTAAAGCAAGAAAAACTAAAAATAACATTATACGTTATAGTTATGTAACTAAAATGTTACATTTCAGATTGTCCTGAATAGAAGTTTTCATTTGGAAATCAAAGGGAAAAGTCCATTATTCCCACAACTCTACTCAAAATCTCTTGAAGTACATAGATCCTCTGTAAAGACAAATCACTGTTTTCTTGTTCTGCATTTTACTAGTTGATCATTTCTAAACTAATACTTAACTTGAGAACCACATCCAGCAAAGGCTACATATAATCGTACCATGGTTGGCAAACACCATAAATACAATGCCAAACTCATTTCTTGCAGAGAATTTCAAGACAGATTGAAAAAAATCAGAGATTCATTTAGTCAAACTTATTCAGCACAAGACACAGATAAATTCCACACTGGGGCAACGTGTCTTGAGGTAATGTACTTCAAATGAAAATGCCTACTGAATTTCATCAAATATTTGTTTTGACACCAGAAACTAAGCAAGTACATTATATTTTAATAGCATCTAGTACAAAGTTTATCAGTATTGCGATGAGCATATGCCAAATTACATATAGTAACATGACAGTCAATTTATTTTTTAAAGGCCTAAGATCTAGAGAAAATAAGTACATGCTAATTAAAGCATGTTATTCTTCCATCTCTTAAAGGTTTTAGTCTCCAGAAACTCATCATTCATCCCAATTCTAGCAATTGCTATTTACATAAATAGCAATTGCTATTTATATTTAGCACATTAAGTGCCTCCAAACAAGCACAATGAACTTCCTAGGAAGCATATAAAAAAGAAAATAGCACAAGTCAGCCTTTACAATGCTTTATGAATATCTCAGGAACTTGTATCATCCTATCCTCACTGTATTATTTGAAATTAGAGAGCTATGCACTTTGGTTTTGTGGAAACCAAAATAAACCCAAATAGGCTGGTATTTTTATTTTTCCCTTCCCCCAAATGTTTTGCCACTTCTGTAGCATAAATAAAAGTAAAGTCCAGTTTTACTTCACCATCTCTCAATAAAAAGACCTGCAGGTTATAACTGCATTGAAAGCTCTTTTGTCAGTATTCACCACATCAGTTGTCTCTAACTCATGGGTCCTAGATAATGTGTTGTCAGTGAGACCCTCTAACAGTGCTCATGGACACAGGTAATTAAATAGCTAAAACTGAGAGCTGATGAAGACAGCAAAGTGAGATTTTGTCCACAGTGCTTTACTTACTTTGTAGACTGCCCACAGGCTAGGTAAGTGGGGGTATCACTGTACAGTCTCTAAAAACAAGGAAGGTCACTATTATGTGACAAAGCTACTCTCGTCAAACCACAATTTGGGAACTCCTGGCTTATGCAGTGTGTTTACTAAAAGTACATTTTCCAAGATAAGTCAAAGATTGACCTTTTTAAAATGGTTTAAGTATGTATGTACTAGTAAAGTGTTAGTTAATGCAGTCATCAGGATGGAATGAGAGTGACAGGGCTGCTGATACTCTTTAAAGATAAAACATAAGTGCTCAATTTAACAAAGCATGGAGAGTGGATTTATGTATTTAATCATAAGCCATGAAAGCTGCAGATCTATAACACTTCTGCCTATGCATGTGAAGTTTCACAGTGAAAACCACACCTCCTTGTGAGTTTTCCAGGAGGTGTTTTCAGTCTGGAAAATATTTCCTTCTGCAAAGGCTACAATTATTTGAGCTAACTCATGATGAATGGGAAAAATATTACCTTGCAGACTATGTGCTCCTAAGATTTTCAAATACCTATTGTTGGTACTTTACTTGACTCTGAAAAGTTGTTAAAACTGTAATGAAAGCAGGATGTACTTACAGTAATCAGTAGGCTCAATGGCTGCATCAGTGATTAAAATGAATGCAACACTAAAACTGAAGTCTTAGCAACTAAGATAAAGACTTATTCTAAACCTGGCTGGGCCTTTTCCAGGACAGAAGAGACTCTCCATTCAATTTACCGATGCAGTATAACACTGAACAGCATTAGAGTTATGCAATTAAGGGGGGAAGGTAGTTGTTAGTTGCTTCTTTCTGGCAAATTTAAAGGACAATAAAAATGATTTGACTCTATAAAGGTGGCTTCAGTAATGCATTAGATGAACCCAGACTGGCCTATTGCTCTGAAGTGGTTGAGGATCATTTAATTGAATTGATTTACTTTTGGCTATATACTAGTTGTGTGCATTTGGCACCTTCTTTGTGTGCTGCTCATTACTTTGTTCTCCAGGTAGAAAGACAGACCTTCTGGGCAAATGACACAATGACTCATTAAACCCTTTTAGCCAGCAGGCAGTTGTTATTTATGTCATTTCTTTAATCACATTTTCCACATGACAGCTCTTTCGATGTCAGCCAGACATTTATCAGGCCTGAGCCAGTGCAGCACGTCCACCTGATCTCTCCGCTTACCTTATCAGCTCAGAAACTGTTACTGACATAACAAAATTTGTTTAAATACACTGAATTAACAGCTCCTGGTGGTTAATAATAATATCTCCAGTTTCAAAGAACAACAGGGAAGAGGCAACTGAGTAAGCAGCTTATGAATACAAACAATTACATTTGATAACGGCAGCATTGTAAAGTGCCTCACACATCTGTCTAAACGGTATGCGGAGGTGTATTAGTGATGAATGAAAGTTAATTTAATTGAAGATACGTTCAATTTTCCTCTACAGTTTAATTTTTTTTTGCTGTCCACTACACACTAACTCAGTCTGCCTGTAGATTGATACAACTTACTCAATTTGAAGATCTTTAACCAAACTACATGTTTCTAACTTAGCATTCTTTTTTTGCCCTGTATTTCAAGAACTTGGGAAGGGATCCATCTTTCTTCCTTCTCCTCCTGCTCTATCTTAAAAAGAATAATCTGAGAGTCCATTTTGTAGCCCTAAAAGCTCACAGCTTGCTGCATTAGCTTGAGACAAATATAGTTTAAGCTCCCTTACTTTGCTGCCAGTGTGCTTCAGTAGTGACCTGGAACAAACCTGCTAGTCTCAGTTCAAACATTTTTAAGCAGCTACCTTCCTGTGCTGTGTGAGCTTTTTCCAGCATGCAAAGAAGGCCAGACACAAGATAAGAACACTTGTCTTCACTGGGATCTTGAGAGGACTGAAAACACAGAAAGTGCAGAGTGAAGTTAGCTAGCACTAAGCCACTCCATTTTCTTCCCTCTGCTTATACTCATACATATAAGAAAACAAACTTTGTATTACTGAGCATTTCGGTTAACTGAACTTGTAGCGAGACCTTTTTAAAGAAAAAAATAATTAAAATAGGGATGTCAAATCACCAGTCAGATCAAGCCCGTGGACCCATGCCATCCCACCCCCATCTGCATACTGGATGCAGCACATGCAACGCCTGCTCTGGCCCACCCAGGATGCAAGCCGCTTGCAACACCCACGCCAGCAGCTCTGGTAGAAGTGCTGTGTACAGAGCAAGCGGTGGATCCAGCGTGTGAAGGACTCCCTTGTGCCAACACCATGCTTGATTCATCACCTGCTCTAGCCAGTCTGGGACCTGGGCTTCATGTAATGCCCACCCTGGACTGGCAAAAAAACAAGCGTAGACACAAATGTAGCAAAACCACTGCAACTTTAACACAGGATGAAGTAGTTCATGTAGTTTTGCTACATTTATATCATTCCCAGATGCCCTACATGTAACAATTAGAATGTAATAGCTGCTGTACTTTTGAAACAGCTCCAAATGTGTATCCCTATCCTGTGATGTCATGATAGACAAATATGGACATAATTTTCAACACCCTTCTGGGTAAGGGAACATAAAAGTAGGGCTAGGAAGTGAAGGGACAGAGGGGAGTTCAAGAGTTCAGCACCAACCCCAACCTTGTCAATTTCAGCTTGAAAATAAATGTTCAGGTTAATATTAATTTCTGAGAAACTAAGTTTATTGACTTAGTTTCTTCAGCCTTTACATTTCTAGAAATGGCAAAGTGAGGAAACAAGTGCCACGTCACACCCTTGACTACTGCCTACTGTTCCAGGGGGAGCCCAAACGGGCTCTTCCACTTCCCAAGGCAAATGCCACCTAGCCCTTGCCTACCAGGCAGTGCAGCTGGCACCTGAGGGCACAGCTCACCCAGCACACTAGGAGAAGGCCAGGGGCGATCGCCAGCTGGATGAATCAGGACTGGAGTCTGAAGTGGTGCTGTTTTACCCCAGCTAAGTTCAGCAGGGGTAGGAGCTGGGACAGCACATACTTCAGTAGATGCTATCCAACTTTCCAGGGGTGTAATAAGCAGGCTTATGACCCCTGCTGAAGCCCTGAAGATTTCTACAAGCAACAGTGATGGTCAGCAAGCTACATGGAGAAATCAGAGAGAACAAGGAGATAGAAAAGATCTGGGGGTGCCCTCTCTAAGTTGGCAGCTGGGGCTTCTGCCCCCCTCAGTCCTCTTAGTTATGCCAGTAGGACCTCTCCTCAGGTCAGGCTCTAGTAGAGTGTACCTTCCACAGTAGCCGCTTTCCAGTCCAGCCTGAAATGGCATCTCCCAGAAACAGTTGTTCCACCTGGAAGGGGCAGCAGCAGTGTTGTAGCACCCTTGAGAGGATCTTGCATCACCCCTATGTGTTGTTGCACCCCAGCTGAGAATCACTGTTCCACATCCTTCTTTAGCACTGGGCTCCACTGAGGCCTAACCTACACCAAGTAGACTGGTATGCAGGTTTTTGCATGCCATGTTCCATGTAATTACAGCTAAGGTTATATTTTGTATTTCTTAATAGCATCATGTTGCTGACTAATGTTGAATTTGTCATCTACCATAAGCTCAAATCCTTCTTAAGCGTGCTAGTGACATGCCAATTATTCCCCACCATTCATTCACCTTTGCCGCTGAGGAGTAGACCTATTTTATCCAATCTTCCTTTTCCATCCAATACAATCCATAGAACATTTCCGTGTTCTCTTTAATATCTTTTGCCAGCTGTATCTTATTCATGCTATTCTTCTGTACACCCAGTGACAAATCCATCTTTCCACTGCCTGTATATAAACTCCTTTGATTTCAGATAGTTAAGCAGCTGCTTTTGTAGCCACATCATTCTCTTGTGGTTCTTCTAATCTTTCCTCTACATTGGAGCAGGTCATTGTTGAGCTTCCGATACTACTTCTTTCAGAACTGTCAGCCCATTTACACTCCTTTTTTATTTTTAGTCTGTCCACCCAATAGGAACTCATCCACTTTTTCTCCCCAACTTTGTTGAAACATTTTTTTTTTTAAAGCAGGAGTCAAGTGTCCCTCTACCCCCTCACCCCTGCTTTTTTTTTGCTTTCTTCTTCATTTCCCTTCCTTAGGATCACAGATCATATCATGATCACTTCCTCCCAAAATTTCAGACCACATTCACAAATGGGTTACCCATCTCAGTCAAATCATTCTAAAGATTCTGAAAATCAAAAATTGCAACCCACTCCGTTATCTACAGAACATCTAGTGCCACAATAGGATTCAGTTAGTCCCAATGCTATCCCAACAACATGCTCCACCACGACAGAAAAGATAAAATGCCCTTAGTCACTGAAGAAATGAAGTAAGCACTCTGAAAATGTATCATCTAGGCTGCAGTCCTGTGAGAAGGAAATGGAATTTAAATCTAAGAATAAGAGACAATCAGATCAGTGCATTTACTGGACATAGAGATAGATATGTTATTATTGACCAAAAGAAATGCTCCATTATAGGTCTGGAGCAGTAATGCCATCTCATAATATTCTGGGAAACTTCACAGGTTTAATTAAAAAAAACACTGAACAACATTCCATATAAAAAGTCCCACTTATCCTTTGGTTTGAAGTTAATCCATTCAATAGCGCATCAGATATTTTATTTTGAAATAAAGAGGAAGATTTTGCACGATTTTAAGTCATCAATTTTTCTCATTTAATGATGATATGCTTTCTTGGACATATTTTTATATAAAATAAAGGTGCAGCTGAAATTTAAGGCCCAATTCAATGACCATGGAATTCAATGAAAAAATCTGCAAAATTCAAAGAATCTTTGACTAGGTCTTACGCACAGGGATTTCTCCCATCCGTGTAGATACTGGAAACTTACTGAAGGTTTTAATCAATATAGTGTCATTAAAGAAATAAACATAAAAAACAGGCCTACATGGGATTTTTTGCACATCATCCAATTCAACTCCATGCGTAAAGTAGAATCACCTTGTTTAAACCAGGCTATACAAGTGTTCACCTAATCTGCACTTAGAAACATCCAATAACAGATATTTCACAAAAAGTCTGGAACTGTTGAAGTCTTCTGCAACAAACCTGAAGATTGGAGCACTGTACTGGAAGAACAAAATGACCCAGAGCACTGGTCATAGGAAATGGATGAAATGCAGTAGTACAAACTGCAAGGTCATGCATTTGCTGATCTTCCATAGATGCATCCGAAGTTCAGTGAGGAAAAAAACAATGCACCTTGTTTCTGTGGTCTGCTTTTTAAATTGCAAATTATAGCTTGGATTCTGCAAATACATCATGCGTATGCTTACCTTTATGTGCAAGAAATCCCACTGACATCAATGGAACAATTCTCATGTGCAAAATTATGTCTGCATTTGCCTGCCAGATTTCAACCTAATGTTTGTGCCAGATGGCTGGATTTCCCTGGTGCTGTGGATACAGAGTACAGGGCCCAATCTTATAAATAAGACCACTGCTGATTCTCAGGGATCACAGAATCATAGAAAAGTAGGGGAGGTGAAAGGGACCTCCAGAGGCCATCTAGTCCAACCCTCTGCCTGAGGCAGAATCATCCCTACCCAATATAACCCATACAAATCTAAGCGTCCTGCTGCTGCGAAGTTTTTTAAAATACACTCAAGAGATCCAGGACACAAGGCCATGTCCCACACTAGAAGGAAAGGCAAATACCCCTAAAAACTGTAGCAATCTGACCATGGGGTAAAATTCCTTCCTGATTCCAAATGTGGCAGTTGGTGTGACCCTGAGCAGAAAGGCAAGACCCTCTAGCCAGAAACCTTTGGGATTTAATCCCAACAGGAGCACTGGCAAGCCTCAGTCAAAATCCACAGACTTGGCTGCAGCTAGCACCCAGTGCTTCTCAGGAAGGTGGGGAGAAAAAAAACAAACCAAAAGCCCCTGAAACCTGTAGCAGAAGGAGGGTAAAAAAGTCTTCCCAGCCCCATGTGGTATCCAGCAAACCCAGAAGCATGGGAAATACTAAACACCTTCTATTCTGGTTAGCAATCTTGGGACAACAAGCAGAACTCCACACATCACAACCTCTTTCTGGACAGACATAACTCCCCTTTCTGCATCACCTCCATAATTTTATTCCAGCCCTTTCATCTTCTTTTATAACCAAGCCAGTTGTAGAGCTCTTCTTTATTCTCTTGGTCATCTTCAATATTCACCTGCTAGGCTACAAAGCTTTTCTTATCTCCCAGCAATCTGTAGGGGTTAAAGGGGTGGGAAGAACTCCTAGGTTTCTAACTTGCTCTTTACAGAGCACCCAAGCACTGCTATTCCTCGATCATCCCTGATCAAGGCTTATGTAATCTCTTCTTGAATATCTGACAGAGAGTCCACAACTTCTGTTCCAAACAGAAGATTTTACCACAACTTCAACTCTCCTATAAAATACGAACCTTCATTTCTACCCAGGAGAACTTTTACAATCTTTTCTCCTATGCCTGATGAAGGGTGTTTGTGCCCAAAAGCTTGCAATTAAAGTTTTTCTCTTGCAAAAATCTAGTTGGTCTAATAAAAGATATCACCTCTGCCATGAGTTCTGATTCATTTCACAACTTCCTTAGGCATTCTATTCCAATGCCTCACTGTTCTAACTGCAAAAAAGTTTCTTCCTGATATTCAATCTAACCTTACTTTGTTGCAACTTCAAGCCATTAGTCCTCTTCCTGATTTCTGCAACAGAGAAATGGTGTTCCCCCTCTTTTTTATGGCAGCCCTTCAGATATTTGAAAACTGGTACCATGTCCCCTCTTAAGCACCTTCTCCGCAAGCTGAGCATGCCTACTTATTTCCTCATACTGCTTTTGACTTCCATCTCCTTTTATCATTTTTGTTGTCTACCTTTGGGCCCTCTCTAACTTTGGCACATCCTTTGTAAAATGTGGAGTCCAAAACTGCACACAATGTTCTAGATGAGGACTAACCAGTGCCTCAAAGAGAACAAGAATGGTTATACAAATGAGCTGGAGGTATTCTGTACAAAAGTCCTCAATCTTTTTAGATTACAGGCACTCCTCAATAGACTCAAGGCACCCTGGTTGAGAATCACTGATTCAATAGATCACTGTTTGAGTACTATGAGCTAATGGCTTATTATGAACAGAGGAAAATCTGCTACTAATAAACTACTTTATTTCCACTGTCCAAAGGGAGTCAAATAAAAACAGCCAACCATGATAAATTATATCATGTCAAACTTTTAAAACACATTTCAGATTTTATTGTTTGAATGACTCCTAACATAAGGAAAGCTTTGGGGACTTTTTATAGTAATTGTACCACCATAATTAAAGAACAGAAATATTTTTAATGCCTCATTCTCTGGGGTCCCATTTATGACTCTCAAAATTCATTTAAAGCAGAGGAAAACCAAGTTTCTGTCCCAGTTCTATCATGGAAGTCTTTCATTATAGTGAAGGTAGATATCACAATGACTAATCTCTTTCCAAATCAGTATGCAGTCATTCACATGGCTCCAGAGATCCAACTCAATTTTTAGTAAACTAGCAGCAGAACTCAGAAATGCAGCATAAGTAAAATAAAGTAAAATTGCTGATATTCTTCCTCTCTGGGGACAGAACACTGTGACATGTATCAATATATTACATGATGAATTGGGAGCATTTGTCTCCTACTTTTGGTCTGAGAGATGGCTAATGGCCTACTGCAACTATGGATTCTGAGGCAAGCTGACAAAAGACATAAGTTAGAATATACAAAAACGCATACAGCATGTAATAGCAGTCAGCAATGAAAAATTATCTGAAGGAAGGAGAGCTACATAAAGGCTGGAAGTTTTTCATATGCTGGGTCACTGAGGTGAGGCAACTCCTAGATAATTACCAATCCCTGGTGAGAAACCAACGACTATGATTTAAAGATCATAATAGAACCTACAAAATCTATCTAGAATCGTACGTTTCTCTTTTCTTTCTCTGTGTGTGTGATGCACACTACCATCTGCTGGACAAACTGCTGAAATAATTCAATAAAATGCAGGTTTCTTTTTGAGCTGAGCCCTACTTTCCTAAAACATTTACCTGAGGCAGATGCAAAACAACCTGGGATGTGTGGAGACCATATAGTGCTGTAAATGACCCCTTCATGGCCTTTAAAAGTGCATAATGACTTCCCCACAGCTGGGTCCCACTAAATAAAAGAAAAACAAAGTCTGCAGGCACAGTGTGGCAATACTTGAATCATATTATTTATACAACATTTCCTTAGCTTATTTTAGCATTCCTTACAGAGTTTCCAAAAAGCTTTTAAAATAGTTTTATTTTACTAGGTTATGTGTACAATAAGGTTTTTACCTGCATATATGCACAAAATGTGTATCAATCTTACACTACCATCTTTATTTATTAAGAGAAAGAATAAAAGATCTCAATATTACAGCCATTCATACTGTGTGCATCTGCAAAAATGTGGCCACCAAACAAAATTTTACATATTTAAAACTATCCTTTGAAATACACCTGGCTGCTTAGCTATTTAGAAGTTTTTGGAATCAGAAAGCTAAATGGCATACACATGAATGTGGGAGCACACATGTGCCCATTTACCCCTATATTAAATTAGAAACAAAAATTAAAAAACACAAATTCAGTGGCCCTCTTGCAATCATTTTACACAAACCTCTGAAGGATATCACTGTGTATCCTGCACCTTAACATTTCACAGGATCCTTCCTTTAATGCATACAATTGAGAGAATCCCTGTGTTTCAATAGATTTGTATGTGAAGGGCAATGTTACAACCCAGTTAAAGAAGACATTACAGTACTGGTTTAAAGACAGAGGGCAAAAGAGACAACAAAAAACTGTGAAGTAGGGGTGCACCGATACAGATTGTGGGAGCCAATACCAATAGCAGACTTTTAAGGTGGCATAATGGCCAATACCAATCTGATTTCCAATACCGCTGAATGCAGCTGCTAAGTCTGTTGTGGTGAACAGGGAGGGAGGAGGGAAGGGGCATGGGGCAGGGGCAGATCAAGGCTCCTGTGGTGAGGGAGAGAGTGGGGCAGGGGCTGGGGCAGGCTACAACCCACCCCACACAGATCTGGGGCACAGAGCCATCTCCTGCCCCTCTCCCTCCCTCATTGCAAGGGTTTTGATCTGCCCCCCACCCCTCACGTCCCTTCCCTCCCCGCTCCCCACCCACCATAACAGACTTACCAGCTGCACATAGCTCTCCAAGCTGCCAGGCTGTGCTCATTGCCGCCTGCGTGCTGCGCTGCGGCTGCACGCATGCATGGGCATTTATTGGCCGAATTCTCGGCCCCATCAGGCCAATTTGCAACGCACTCAATTTTCTTTATATCAGTGCTGACCTGATATCAGACTGATGTATCGGTGTACCTCTATTATGAAGGGCAAATGTTGTTTTTGAACACAAATAAGGAATCTCCCATTAAAAAACAAATAACATTATTTGGCCTTCCATAAAAAGCCCAACATACCAGTTTGGCTGTTTGATCCCATGAACCAGACACCACTAACTGCTCTCCTCTGGTTTGGCTCCAGTGAACACTATAAGCCTACAAATGATATAACACTGTTTAGAATAGCATTAGCAGCCAAGCTTGATTTTCCAACTAACCAGAGTTCCATTAAGAGTATTTGGATTTTCAGTTTGCATCATACTCAGCTGAAAATGTGCACATCTGGCACTGAAAAGAAGTCAGTGAAGCCACTTACCTATGTAGGTTATTTAAATTCAACATCTGAAACAGTCTCTGAGTTCTGTTTTTTGTTGTCATATAAATAAATACCCAACACCAACAGACACATCTCTTAATAAAGGAGTAAGTTTGAAATGTGTTGAGTATTTGTTGTGAAAAGACTCCAATATCTCTTGAAGACCTCCATATCTCTTACTTCTTTGCACACAAAACTACTTTTATAGAGTTGGCTTATTTAAAAAATGAGTATCATCACTAGAAAACTGATTTAAGGAACAGAATAATTAGATATGACAAATTTACATCCTTAAGGACGTCTCTTTCATATATTATTACAAACAGAATCACTATATTAAAAGAATGTTAAGATTGCAAAAGTAAGTAACATGCAAGTTAGGAAATTCTAAAATTAAGGCAGACGTCTTTAGTGTGAGGGGAGATCAGTATGCCAAGTAAATAGTTCAAAGTACAGTTGCTTTCAACTAGCATTTCAGCCTTTTCTAGATTCAGGTTAGGTGAGCTGTTTTTATCCAGCTGCCGATTTGTTGCATACACATTAGCGATGTTGATATGAAAATGAGGTATATGTCTGGCTGTCATCCTCATACAGCTGGCAGTGCTAACTGCCTATCATCTCAGAACCACATAACGCCTTACACATACCAGACTGCATATTATACCTACTGTATTCAAGGGTGTATGAGAGTCGAGGTCCTGGAACAAGCCAGGCTGTTTTATTCTCTTCCCCAATACAAACACAGGTGCTTCAGCAGCAGCTGGCTTGAGCAATGAGCAAAGGCTAACAATGCAATAGAAATGCTAACTTTCAGAATTTCCGTACATAACTACTTGATTTTCAATCTTAGTACTCCATCAATGCTAGCTGTTGCATTATACCAACAGTTGATACTTTAGGCAAGAGCAAACTAAAATTAAGAGAAAAGTAAAAGCTCAGGCAAATAGACAACAGTAAATTCTAAATGCATTTTACAGAATAAAATCAATGAAAGCGTTCTTTTGTCTTACATTCCAATGGGACTACATTATAACTGGAGCAAATCATGCGATTAAATTAGCTTTGGTTATTCATGAGGTTCAGCAAATGGCTGGAGCTGGAACAAAATTCAATGTCCTTTGATAATAAAGATGTGCATTTACATTAAAATTGTTTTTGCTTCTTGAAGTGGGAGGATTGAATCATATTTGGAAAAACAGAAAAATCGATCCCTGCCAATTTTACCATTAAAACTACTATAGACTCAATGGCAACGTCTATTAGAAATGTCAGATGTGTATTAAGGATTAAGAAGGCAATCAATCGTCTTAAAAAGCATTGTCTGTTGGTGATTACCAGAAGGTATTAATTATATGCTTTTCAAGATCCAGCCTTTCAGTGAATGCTTATAAGGCCTGATCCAATCCTTCCATATCTCATAATAAACAGTCAGCCCACGTGACCGATGTTGTCTTCTAACCTATGGCTGGCTGCCTTCAACTCTCCACACCCCATGTTAAACCAAGAAGTTGACAGAAAAATGTACCTGGCAGACAACAGATTGTGTCGCTGAATCGATAATAATCCTACAGACAGTATTACAATTACAAAACAATATGAATAACAGGAGGAGCACTAAATGAAAGATCTTAGGGATCATGTTCTACTTACATTTTTGTACAACAAGCAGCATAAAGCCCTTGGACACTTATCATAAAATAAACTTGAAAATTGGATAACAAAAATAATTCACCTACCAGAATTTTTCATTTAAAATAACACTTTATAAATAATTAAAATGGTGACCAAGTCAAAGAAGAAAGTTTACACAGAAAAACATTCATAGGTGACTACACTCACTTGGACTTCAGCTTTTGCTTCACAGGCCATGAAGCACTTGAGTCTTGTGTTAATTTATGACCAGGAGTGGATATCAAGTTATTTGTTACTACTTGGACACCCACCAGCTCACCAAATAAGTTGCGATATTATCTGGATAAAATACATTCACTAAGCCACACAACAGGGCAGGAAAAAGCTAATGATGACAAAAGCTGTGTTTAGTGGTATGCACGGGGAGAAAGAAAAGGATGCAAGGAATAGGGAGATGGAGTAAGAGAAATAAGCAATCATAAAGTAAGATGCATTCAGTACTATATTGTGTTGCCCTCTTAAAAACATAATAAAGACTGTGGAATACAGTAAGTCTGAAACATTAAAAAAAGGAAATAGATCAGAACACAACTCAAGTGAAATTGTGGTGAGGCAATACTGCTAACTGCAGTATATAATTTCAGTATAGCCCTAAAGAAAAATAAGTTATAGTACTATACTATCCTCTAGAACCTACATAAATCCCATTTGAATCAGGCTTTGTACAGGGACTGACAATTTGGTCATTAGAATATAAGAAAACACATGGTTATTACATAAGAAAGCACATAATCATGAATTTTCCTGAATACAAAACCAGGTAAATTCTATGATCAATTACATCTAAGCAGCAACTAGTGCTTCCTTTGAAAATACTACAGGTGGTCCTGTATCAGCTTTGGTAGGTAGAAAGAAAATGTACTACTTTCAACCCCAATATCTGTTTGGTAAATATTGCTCTAGAACAGTGGTTTTCAACCATTTTATATTTTCAACCATTTTATAGTTCAACCTTCTTATATTCTAATGGGGGGTACATATATTATACCTCCCATTAGATGCAAGGAACCCCTCGGAAAATGCTAGCTATTATTTTTCACTAGATTTTTTACTACAGAAAAATAATACAGCTGTTCTTTTGTTGTGAAGAATCCAGACCACAACAGGGCAGAATGTTTTTAACACTGGATTTCTGCTGAAATCTCTTGGTTTACCTTGGAAATCATGTCTGCACACCTAACAGTGCTAACATTGTGTGGCATTCTGTGACACCCTTGAAAGGATCTCAAGGCACCCTGGTTGAAAATCACTGCCGTTAATGGAAAACAACTTTAAGTGATCTGTGTTGGTTACCTATCAAGTTATGGATTATCTCTTAACTAGACCTAATGTCCATACAGCATATGTTTATTAGATTTCTCAACTTCTTATCACCACAAGAAACTTCACTGTGCCTCAAAAAAGTTACACAGATGAAGTGTCAAGCTGAGGGTAATATGCCATACTAATCCTCTTCATAGCTCCATGCAAAGCTTTAATTATAACCCTGACATACCACACGCTTCAATTTTGCTCACCAGCCATGAGCACTTGGTTACATTGCTAATGGCAGTGAGAATTTTTCATCCCTTTCCCCAACGCGTTCCAAGCAAACTGAAGTGTTTTTTTATAGATGTTCCAAGCCTTATACAGAATTGGCGAATTCTTTTTCAACAGAGTGAATGATGCCCATGATGTTTTAACATCTGGATTACTTGGCTTGCTTTGCTTGTGGTTTTATGATCAATCATACATACCAAATGGCAGGGGTGGGGAAGGGATGGGGAGCGGACTTTTTTTGTCCTGCAACAAAAGACACTTTAGGTTCACAGATGAACACTTCCCTTTGAGAGTCTGAATTACACCAAAGCTGGAAAGGAAGTAAGATCCCTTTAAAACTCCACATTGTTATGCTCCACCTAATTTTCAGGCTCAGCTCATTTCCTCCTCTTCGTCTTCCTCATCTTTTCTTCTATCCCACTTCTTTTGCAGAATCCTTTTTACCTATTCCACTTCCCACTGACGCCAATTCCATGACATCTACCATCTGCAATCTTAGAAAAATTCCCTCTTCTTGCATTACCTCTTCTCCTCTTCTTAGGGTGCTTCATGTGTTTACCACAAACACCACTACCTGGGCTGTAACATCAGCAACAACTACTGCACCCTGCAAGAACACATGGCCCACCAGTTGATTTTCACTTATGGTCTTGAGCACCAATTTGTTGTCATACTGTAGCATAATGGAGGATGTCACCTTGCCCCATGTCAACAAGTTACATTTGGCCAGCACGGGTTGGCAGCTGGCCGCTCAAAGATATAGCTACGCTGAAGGGTAATGACTCTCCTAAACAAGTCTAGAAATGTAAGATATTTGTCTTGCATTTTATACCTATAACTTTTCTTATGCAGCTAAGACAAATAGGAAGCTGAGACTGAAATGTATTTAAAAGTACTTAACCCCTGAAGGTGGTACCTGGGAATTCTTTCCAGTGCATTTTGTCGGTGGCGTTACAGTGGGCAATGCCTGCCATATAATTCCCTTCAAGAGAGCAATCCTGGCAGAAGCAGAAGTTGACAGGTGTTTAAACAGCTGGTGGGATTTTTCTGGCGCAACCAAAGCCCCAAACCTCCAGAGAATCAGCAATATGCAAAAGGAGTTCTTGGAATGCTTTAAATGTATTTGCTACTGACACCGCTTCACCCAGCAAGAACAAGAGATCTTTAGGAAGCAAGACAGGGTGCTTATATCACATCCCTGGATCCTACGCTTCGGGTGCCTGTGGCGTAGCCAGGGAAACCACTGATGAGAACTTGTATGGGAATACAGAGAGGTTTGCCTGACCCTAACGAATCTTGTTAGTAAAAAAAAAAAAAAAAAATCCAGTCTTGTGTGCATGACATGCACAAACACCTACAGTAGAGACCACACTAAACATACCTAAAGAACAGCTGTATTTCTTACACTCAATACACTAGTCTTCCTTGAAGCGTTTCCTGTCTAACCTACCATAGCAATAAATACTACTGTGTCATACAAGCAATCATTCCAGGCTGACATACTTGCTGTCTGGTCTCCTACCCAACTCTTTATTCTCTGCTTCAGTAAATACCAGACACACACACACACACGGACACTCATTAAAAACCTTGCAGGAAATTTACATCTATACTACCTTGTTAAAAACCTTCTCATGTAAGTCTAACATTGCTATTAGCTGTCGAATATTGTTTGTCATCCATGTCAGTCCACTCTTAAACTTCATCTGGAAGATCCTGAACTCTTTACCTTGCACAACCTCTTGTTGATTGTACAAGAGCCTATATTCTGATCCCATTTGTGAACTGACCCTTCTCTTTACTATTTATATTACCAAGCCACTCATCTCTTGCTGTTCTGAGTACCTGTCCATGGTATCAGGTGAGCACTCCCTGTATGCTCTCTCTCTCTCTCTCTGTGCTCTTCTCATTTCCACTAAGTTCTATACAGTTAAATAAAACTATTTTATTGATTTCCTTCCCTTTCCAAAAAGCACCATTTCAGAAGGGCCTGCCAATCATAAATCTATTCAATGGCTTACATCAAACACACTGCTGTACTACATCAGCCCTGATCAGTGGTCTATTTAATCTGTAGCGGTCTATGAGGAGCGAGTACTAGATATTTCTTTCATTTAAAGCCATATAAAACACAATTGTGAAATATTCTGTGGAAAATTTTTCTGAACTCAGCAAGTTAGTGACTGGTTTATGTCACTCATATTACTTTATACAGTGCAAGAAATTAGCTATAATTCTCAAAAGATAGTTTGTAAGAAGCTACGGGTCAGCAAAACTGCTTCAATTCAATGCCCTTCTTTGAAGACCATATTGCTTCAGATCTACAAGAAAATAATTCCTCAGCTTTATGAGGGAGCTGACAGACCATCATTTATTTTACAAGGCTGAAGTTCCTATGAAGGAGGAAAACCAGATAGCGTAACCATTTTTTTTTTTTTTTTACCAATAAGAAAACTTCATTTTATATAGATACATAAATAAAAGATCTATTGATCTATCTATCTATCTATAAAATCTAGTCAGGCATAGATCAATAGACAGATTGATTGATCCACATACATCTATATCTATTATTATATTGGGAAGATTTCTCTTACGTGTGTGTGCGCACGTGCATGCGTGTATGAAATGGGGGGGGGGACACGACAGCAGCAGGGGAAGGGGAGCAGCAGGCCTGTGCCTGATGCAGGGAGTGTGGAGGAGGACCGGGCCCGAGGGTGTGGAGAAGCCGGCCCTTGGGAGGAGCAGCAGGCCCAGACTGACGTGGTGGCGGGACAGAAGGAGTGGGCTCAGGGCTGACGCCGGGGGGGGGGGGGGGGG
>NW_017729034.1:93850657-93866219 GCF_001723915.1 Gavialis gangeticus
AAAGAGTGGGCCTAGGCCCACTGCTTCTGCCACGTTGGGCCGGGCCTGCTGCTCCCCCCCCACCACCACGTCAACCCATGTCGGCCCTGCAGGCAGTGACAATGGAAGGGGGGAGAAGCAGACCAAGGCCAGCGCTGGTGGCCTTGCCCCTCTGCGGCATCCTGGCCCTGCTTCCCCCACTGTGCCACCACTGCCACCTCCAAGGAGCAAGGGGCGGGGGGCCAAGCCAGCTCTGGTGGCCTCCCCACCACTCTGCTCCATCATTGCCTCCTGCAGGAAGCAGGGCAGGGAGGGTGACGCCACCTCCCTGTTCCATCCGCTCCATTGCCACTGCCTCCATCCCATGTCCCTGTCATCATGGTGGCACTCCACCACACTGCCACCTACTGTCCCAAAGCTGTATTCACACTCTGATTGGCTATTTCAGTAAAATGTTACGGACAGACAGACAAACAGATTAAGGCTTTTATAATATTAGAATATATATATTGTGTGTGTGCATGCGCATGTGTCGATATATATATATGCATAAATGCACATACATACATACATACACACATATAACGGAACATGAAAAAATACCTTATAATACAGTATTATTTTATCTTTATTAATACTGTAGGGGTAAACAAATTGATTTTACAAAAACATTAGTCTTGCTATATTAATCCAAATCCAAAATGGCTTTTGGACAACCCCCACCCCAATAATTAGATTCTATATGTGGAAAGTATAACTTTGTTATAATCTCCATGTACAGAATCTATTTGGTGGAAGGACATCATAAATTTGTCCCTTCAGCTGCTGTTGTGGGGAAAGCAGCTGTGGGGGTTGAACAGCCAGACTCCCACCCCTTTCTCTTCTATCCCATGCCACTCCCCATACTTGTGCCTGTTCCCCCTGTCCCTGGCCTGGTGCTGCCTGCCCCTCTGTGCCTGTGCCTGCCTTCACCTCCATGCCCCCCTGAAGCCTGCCTCCCCTACCTGCTCATCCCAAAGCCTGCCTCTCATCCCTACTCCCCACTACAACCCATCTCCACCACCTCCTATTTCCTCCAGCAGCCTGCACCCACCCCCTCTCCCCACAGTGTACCTGCCCTCCTTAGACTCCCTGCACACCACTCGGCCATATCTTCTACTGCAGCTCTGCTCCCCTGGAGCAGTCAGCAGCAGTAGTGGCCCTGGCCCTGCCCCAGCCCAGCACATGAGAAGCGACAGCAGCTTCCCTGCCCAACAAGACATTCCAGCCTGGGACAGGTGGCAGAACACATCTGGCTTCAGCCTTGAGCCTGGGACCAAAGTCAAAGCTGACCCCCCACCACGCCCCCATCTAGCCCAGGCTGATACTTAAATCCTAGACAAGGCTTTCCTCACCCTCCACCCCTTGCTGACTGGCGGGGGTGGGGGAGAAAACTTGTCTTGGATTCACGTAAATATGGAAATTCTGTCAATAGATTTACTGGAAGGTTGATCATACCCATATACAAAACCATGCTTTTCTCAATGTTTCTCCTTAAACATGGCTGTAATCTCTGGATTGTGTCCAACTCTTCTCTTTAAATTGTGAAACCCTCTGGCTGAGACCTGGTCTGTTCACTAACACTTCTTATGAAGCCAGAGGAATTACCATTGAAGGGCTACTGCTACCTAACCCCTCTGAAGAATCAAGAGGACAATCACTGAAACATCCCATGAAATGTGTTAGTGTCACGTGACTAATGTCACATGACTAAATGTCACCTATTCCACATGCACTTTGTAGTTTAGCTCATGTTCAAAAAAATTTGCTCCTGTTTAGTTCACTTTTAAAAGGTTACATATAGCTCCTAGCTATAGGTTATGTGTAGCCCCAAGCAAAGAAACTCACATTTGGAAAAGTGATTTGGTAAAAGCAACCCCTCCCCCCAGCTTAATAATGCAAGCAATAAAAAGGCAGTGGATTTAAAGTTTCAAGTGTGCCTCTTTTACCTCCTGAGTGTGTTCTTTATACACTTGCAGTGGACCTGTAGGTTTAGCCGTGTCCCAGATTTGCAGAGATCCATCCCCACTAGAAGTGACCAGCACATGTTCATTGTTCTCACTCCATGTCACATCAAACAGGCCATCACTCCAGTCAAAACTAAACCAGGGTAATCAAGATATTCATCCATGAGAAATGACTTAATAAGTAGTTGGATCAGTTACATTCAAAGATTTACCAACATGTTCTTTAGGGTACTGTATTCACCATATGTCCATAAGAACACTGGTCTCAAAGAAGAGCCTTACAGATGGTAGTGGTAAACACAGAACAGTCTTCAGGGTTATAATAAAAACATAGAACTTTCTATAGAACCGCAAACTCAGAAGACAGAAAGTGCTTAGTAGATTGTTTAATAGCTAAGAGCAGCAAGCTACCTAATTATCAACTGAAAAATAATATTCTCTATATCCTAAAGTTGAGTTGCTTACTATACTTAAATTTAAGCCTTCTTCTCAGATTATGCCAACCAATCAGTTTGCATTTCAGTGTGTTTCAAAATTTTTCTTCTAGTCGTGGCTCCACCAGTTTTTAAGTGAGACACAGCTGAGCTGTGAGGGGTGCTAACCACCTTAGAGCAGGGTGTCAGGCACATGGCCTATAAACTGGATTTGGCCTGCAGAACCATTGCATCTGGCCTACCAGCAATCCAGTGTGCTATTGGAAGTGTAGGTCCACAACACCACATACCCCTAGCACCGCAGACCAGCCAGAACTCCACACCACTGGGCAGTGGCACAAAGCTGGAACCACGTGGCTGCCTGGAGCCACATTTGGGCAGCAGCACAGAACTCCGGCTGGTCAGCAGTGACATGAGCATGCAGCAATGCTGGATTGAGGGCATGCAGCAGCGAGAATCCAAGGGTATGCAGAGGGATGGAGCATTAGCCAGGTGTGTGCAACTGAATGGAGCCATGTTTGGGTGGCAGCACAGACATGCTGTGTAACACTGAACCCATGCTGCCACCTGAGCACAGCACCATGGATCCAGTGTGGAACAAGCCCCCAGTGGGGCCAATGGTCTGGATCTGGCCCTGGGCGAGTTTGACATTCATACTTAAAGGTATCATATACCCTCAAAAATACTTACAGGTAGGGGTAGGCACCGATAGAGATTTTTGGGACCGACACTAATAGCTGATTTTTAAGGAGGCATATCAGTCGATACCAATCCAATTTCCGATACGCAACCCGACAGCTTGAAGAGCAGTGTCCAGCTGCTAAGTCTGTTGAGGTCGAAGGGGCAGGGGAAGGGAAGAGGTGTGAGGCAGGCAGATCAGGGCCCCTGTGGTGACGGAGGGAGTGGAGCTGGGGCAGGCACTGCCCAGCTAGGGTAGGGCAGTGCATGGGATGGAGCCATGGCTTGTCTGGGAGAGGGGGCAGCTCCCACTGCTGCAGGCACCCCAGTAGGTCATGGGGGGGGAGGGGGGAAGCAAGTGCCCCCAGATCTGCACACAGGGTGCAGACAGGCTGCAGCTGCGGGCTAGGGCTGCACTGGGCTCTTCTTGGTGGGGACTGGGCTGCACTCGGGGCACGTAGTGACGGCACTGGGAGGGAGGCTATAGGCTGGCTTCAGCCACCCCAAAGTTTGCCATAGACCCCCCAGCCCCACCTCCCAGAGCTGTCACCCATCCCGCTCTGAGTGCAGCCTGGCCCAGCCCCCGCCGGGAAGAGCCCAGCGCAGCCCCAGCCTCCAGCCTGCCTGTACTACATGTGCAGATCCAGGGCACATGCCCCACTCCCACGTAGTATACGCAGCAGTGGGAGCTGCCCCCCTACCCCTGCATCAACCCCTGCCCCAGCCCCACTCCCTCCCTCATGCGGGGGTCTTGATCTGCACCCCCATGCCCCTTCCCTCCCCCTTCCACCACAGTAGACCTACCAGCTATACGCAGCTCTCCATGCTGCCAGGCTGTGCTCCTTACTGCTACATGCTGCACTACAGCTGCGTATACGCACAACCCATTTATCAGCTACATTATCGGCCACATCAGGGAAAAAAGCCAATTTCTGATATAGTCAATTTTCTTTATATCAGTACTGATCTGATATCGGACCAATGTATCAGCACACCTCTACTTACAGGGAAACATACAAAACAGTATCTGGCTCTACTCCTTCAAGCCCATTCAATGGGGAGCTTAGATGAAAGCACCTATGAGATGACACACTAGTTCTGAAGGAAGACACAACATCAAAGTATGACAGCCGATTCCTCTGTTGCCCTTAAAATGATGCGTGTCATGGGTGGTGTGTCACCTTCAGCTTTAAAAATGATATTTAATATTAGAAGCAAACAAAAGGAAGGCAACTTGTATTTAAGTACAAAGATGTATAGACTCCCTAAGAGAGATTCTGAAATAACCTGGTCAGTCTTTGCACGACAGGCTATAACACAAATCTTTCCATTTTAATAAGCAAAAATGTGTTACCTTCTGAGAAGACCAATCCCAGTTTCATTTTGTTCTAGCACTGCTAGCGTCCCACAACCTGCAACAACAAAGCAAAACAAACCACCAATTGGCTTAATCCACTGGGAAATATGAAACAAAGGTTTTCAGTCAATGCAAATATGGAAGGAGTATGAACCTCCTTGACAGATTAGGACAATTAACTGTAGTTAGAGGTAACTTGTTTGGGTATACTTATGTCCATCTAGATATGGGGTGGGTAAAGTCTGACACACAGGCCATATCATGCCTGTGGAAGACTCCATTTCCCGGAAGCCCCTGCCCACATTGCTGCAGCTGGTTTCCAATTAGACCCCAGTAGCAGCGGCACTGTGACAGCGCACAGCCAAGGTTTTCATGGGGACAGGCCCCAGCAGTACTGGCAGGGCACATGGGTGGGCGGGGAGCTGCTCCAGGGCTTGGATCTTGGGCTGGGTGACAGCGTGGTCTGGTGCCAGGGCAGAGCTGTGACCTCCTGCCCGTACACCCTGGCTCTGCCTTGGTCTCAGTACCCACGAGCAGGTCCCCACCCAGCCATATGCCCCACCAGCGCTGCTGGGGCCGGTCTCCATGGAAACCCTGCCACCAGGCAGTCACAACATTGCTGCTACTGGGGTCTCCATGGAAGCCGGCTGCAGTGACGTGGGCAGGGGCTGCTGGGAAATGGAGTCCAGCCACAGGCAGAATCCACCATTTTGCCTACTCCTGATCTAGATAGTTCATTAGCACCAGTTTTCTAAATATCTACTAGAAAAGTGGGGAAAGGGACAGCTCATGAGGGAAAAAAGCAGGAAAACACTTCTCATATTTTTCCGAGAAGCCTTATGTCACAGATATACTAGTATAGGATTTTTCACAATCCAGTGAGAATATACCGGAGATAATACTACAGCCCTTCAGATAAAAGATCTGATAAAGCTAAAATTTACTGTGGATGAAGTGAGATACTCAATCCTAAGAAAACCATACATATATGAGGGAGATGCTCATAAATAGAAAAAAACAAGCCCATTTGTGTCTGAACATGTTCACATACTGTTCTTACAAGACTGGGTAAAACCTCAACCTGGCAATGGGACTACAAGAAGGGAGCTGGGACCTGTCTCTGCTAAGAATAGAGAAACTTTTTTCTTCCAATGTATTTACCCTGCACATCAGACTAGTTTTTAAGCTACTCAAGCATACTGCCATCACAAACTTAGTTTTCCCCTGAGAGGATCTTTCTGGATTGGAACATAGGACTGGAAGAGGCCCCCACAGGCTATTAAGTCTGCATTCACAGACACTGAAGAACCCTTCTTCCCCCCATTATAACTCTAAATTCTTAAGCAAAACTACAAGAAACAATACTCAGTTTCTTCCTGGCCCCAATTGGCAACCAACAAAACCCTGTGGCATGGGATTCCCAGATACCTTTCTACCAGCGACAGGGAAAAAAACACAGAAAAAAAATCTGGTTGGGAGGGAAACAAAGGCAAAGCTGGCACCAAGGCTCAGGGGCAAGGACAAATGTGAAGGTCACTTTCTGAAACTGACCATCACACATTAGAAAAAAGAAATAACACAAATCACATCTGCATAACGCAGAAGCAACAAAGAAGGGGGGAAATCACAAAAGTTTTGGAAGATGTTGACAAGATGTACACAATTTAGGAGTCTGATGATGCATTTGCAGCTAACAAAAGCTTTTTACAAAAGCAACTTTGTGAAGAGATGGAAATATGTGAGCTGTTTTGGTTCCATAAAAAATACAGTAAAAAGATTTTACATTCAGTTTAGGTATATAGACTCTCCTCTATCATGGTAATTATATGATGAACAACAACACAAAAAGAGCAGCAGCCCTCTTGCTTCCACTTCAGTGAAAGGGGCAAGCAGCAATTGATTTTAAGGCAGGACTGGGCCCTCAGTCCTGAATGTACCAAAGCATGCCAAACTAACTCTTTAGAAGCAAGTTGTTTCACCCAGGCTTCAGAAGCTGCACACCTGCATGTGAAGTTACACGTAACACTTACACTATACTAAGGGTATTTAAAATGTGAGCGTACGCATGTCTTAAAGCTTAGTAACTTGTGCAGGCATTTGAGGGAAAGAGATTGGCTCGCTGCAGTTATTTCCTGTCTGAATGGGAGGAATAAAAAATAGCAAATAGGTTTTGTTATGCTTTGTGGCTCTTCTTTCATTTGTTGTGCAGAAAAGCAGTGGTGTGAGGTTGTACAGGTTCAGGCTTCTATGTACAGCATGCCCAGCTCTGTAACCATCATAAGAACATGAGAAGTGCTGTACTGGGTCAGATCAATGGTCCATTTAGCCCAATAGTCTGCCTCTGACAGTTATATCTTTTGCCTCAAGCAATCAGTGATGTGCCCTTAGTGGCCACCCTCATCAACGGGGGCTTATAAGCTCTGCTTGGTGGGCTTTGGCCCACATTCTGGAATGGCACATCAAAAGGCAGAGTGGCAGAAACAGATGCTAAAGAAGGAGAGCACTGAATTGGTTCTCTCTGGAGTGATCTACCCCCTTTTCAATACCCTCCCTGGCATCCACCATTACTGGTTTAGAGATGCCAAAGGAAACATCTCCAACCATTCGGTTTAATAGGCCATCAACAGTTGGATCATCCACAAATTTAAACTGTCCCTTTTTTTTAACCTGGCTCTGCTTTCTGCCTCTGCCACCCCCTGGGGCAATGAATTCCGCAAGATGGTGTAAAAAAATAAAATAAAAGGACTTTCTCTTGTTAGTTTTAAACCAGTCACCAACTAATTTCAGTGGATCCAGTCTTGTTGGGCTCCCACCAGGGATCTTTTTCAGGATCCTCTACTTATAAGCTGGTGTAGCCAGAGGCCTAAACAGCCTTCTTAGGAATTAGGGGATCATAGGAAAGCAGAGCTAAAAGGGACTTCACAGGACCATCTAGTCCAGCCCCCTGCTCAAGGCAGGACCATCTCAGCCAAGTGCTTGCCACACCTGCTCTTGAAAGCTTCTCATGACAGACAGTGTGCAGCTGTAGTCCCAAAGGCAAATAGAGAGGGTAGATGCACATGTGTGCATAAGCAGGCTATTTTATCAAGGAAACTCTGTTTCTCTTATTCACCTATTTTCTGTTCTGCTTCTGGCATCAGCAGCTAACATTCTAGCATGGTCTGATATGCAGAAATACTTGCAGCATAGTTAAGAGTCCTTCCATACACAATGAGGCCAACTGATGATAATGCAAAGAGAGAGGAAAATACAGCTTAGACAAGTCTATACAAGAGTTTATTTCTAAACACAATGCATCAAATTGGAGAAAGTCCAGTGGAGAGCAATGAAAACGGTGAGGAGGCTGGGGCACATGACTTCTGAAGAAGGGCTGAGGGAACTGGGCTTATTTAATCTAGAGAAGAGAAGACTGAGACATGGTTTAATTGCAGCCTTCAACTACCTGAAGGGAGGTCCAGAGAGGATGGATCCAGACTGTTTTCAGTGGAGGCAGATGACAGAACAAGAAGCGATGCGCTCAAGTTGCAGCAAGGAAAGTTTAGGTTAGATATTGGGAAAAACTCTCTCTCATGCGGAGGGTGGTGAAGCACTGGAACAAGTTATCCAGAGAGGCTATGGACTCTCCATCCTTGGAGGTTTCTAAGCCCCAGGGTGACAAAGCCTTGGCTGAGAAAAGATGGCTGGGGATGGCCCTGCTTTGAGCAGTGGGGTTGGACTAGATGACCTCTTGAGATCCCTTCCACCTCCATTGTCTAGGACAGCATTTCTCAAGATGTGGGTCACAAGAATACATGAAAGGATCCCAAACACACTTTAAAAAAGACATCAACAAACTTTAAAAATGGATTCTCCTTTAAAGGAGGAAAGTGTGGGGAAACGCAGCTTTTCCCTTGCAGGTTGGCAGAGCTCAGGCCCCCTCGTACCTCACACACTGGTGGGGCTGGGGCCTGGATCGGGGCTGGTCACAAATGGGTCCTGGTACAAAAAAGGTTGAGACCCGCAAAAATTGGACTCTATGGAGATGCCACCGCTTCCCCAGGCAGCCTACTGCCGTACCGGGTGTCTCACACAGTCAGGAAGCCCCTCCTCACCTTCATCCTCGGCCCCGGCGCCCCTGCTGCTGCCCCCTACTGCCACCTGCCTGTGCTCACCTGCGATGCCGTAGTGCTGCGAGGTGGCGCACGCCACGCGCCCCGCCAGGTAGGGCGAAAATTCCACCGCGTAGCCATGTCTCCCTGGCAACCGGAACGCCTGCGAACGCGCCGCGCTCCCCCCGCCCCGCTGCATGGCTACCGAACCAGCCGGCGCGCCCGAGACGGCAGCGAACTACTGCGCAGGCGCAGCGACCCGCTCCCGTTGCTCCGGAAGTGTCGGGATTGGGCAGAAGCCGCGCCGGCGCCATCTTGGGTGTGGGCAAAAGGAGGGGGAAGGAGGGGCTGAGACTGCCTCCATTTAGTACCTTTTTCTGGTTGTGCTGCCGGTGTGGGGCTTTGAATCCAGGGGTGTAGGTTGTAGTGGTGTTGGTCTAAGGGTATAGGCAGACAAGGGTCTTTGGGTAAATTTGATATCTTTTATTAGACCAGCTCAAATCGTTGCATCCAATAGCTTTGCATTCAGCTTTCCTGCCCTCCTAAGCTGAGCGAGGGAGTGGGAAGCAAGCCCAGCTTGGGGAGTCACAGGGTGACAAAAGTTGCAGCCAGTTAAGGGAGCTGGCAGTGCTGCACCAGCTTATATTGAGCTTGTGCACTGCAGGGTGTGCAGGAATTGTGAGTCGCCTTGAGACACTGCAGGGTAGCAAGGTGTCACGCATTAGATGCCCCTGGGGCTTTGAACCCTGAACTCTTGGATGGAAAAGTCTGGAGGTTTCTCTCTCTTTTTTTTGGGAGGGGGGAGGGGGAGGAGGTTGGCTGGGGTGTGAGGCTTTGGTATCAGTTTCTAGGGCAGTGTTTCTCAAACCATGGGTCATGACCCAGAAGTGGGTTGAAAGAATATATGAAAGGGTTGGGAGCAAACTTTAAAAATGGATTCTCCTTTAAAAGAGAAAAGTGGGGGAAACCGTGGTTTTTCTCTTGCAGGCTGGCTGAGCTCCAGTCTGAGAGGGGCTGCTTGGGAGCCCCCTACCGCATATTCCCCCCAGCCCCATCAAATCCTATCCACATATGGATAAGCAATGATAGTATGTAAATCCTGATTTTACACTTGAGAAAGCAAAGACAAACAGAGATTAAGTGACTTAGCCAAGATGACAGGATATTTATCACAGAGCTGGAAAGTGAATTCTGTTCTGGGAAGTAAAGTCCTGCTCTTCAGACTCATACTCAATACCAAAATCCTAATTATAATAACAATTGTAACACCCACATTAATATGTAGTCTTTAAATTGATAATCCTGAACCTAAATTACTGAAAGCAATTCCAAGAATTTATCAGACTCTCAATTAAAAAAAAATAATTGTTGAAATATGTGTTTGAACCAATTCAATGACTGAAGAATAATGGCATGTACTATAGAGACCCAACGCTAATGGTCAAATTCAGACTTTGTGTCAGCACAGACTTCATATGACCCAGTAAACAGAAAACATCATAGCATCTCCTACACTCTCACAGTTGGCAATTTATAGGATTAAGTTATTATTGGGTGTAATTTAACATCATGTTACAGTTTCTCTGGGCCAAAACGTACCCTCTATATCATCCCATTAAATCAATAGGTTTGGCTAAGGCATAAAGTAAAAGAGAATTTATGAGGCAGAAGTTTGGTCACATATAGCCTTCAGTGACCAAGAATGAGTTCTGAAATTAAAAATGATTGCAACATTGAGCCTGGATCCAGAAAAAAGTAGTACACAAGTGCAAAGTCCACATTTATTTACTTTGCTGTAGCAATTTCCATATTAATTTGCAGACAAGTTATCACTAGCACATCAAAAGTGTTAGGAAAGTTTCATTAACTGCATTTTTAAGCTATTTTGCAACTCTAGCCGGAAGGTCAGTATCATAAATAACAAAGTTCTGGAAAGAGGTTGTGCAAAGCTTTCTTTTACAAGGCAGAACCAGTTCTTTCCTGGACTAAACATGCATGGAGAACACTGTAGCCTTAAAAAAAATCTTTCATAAACAGCCTTATTGGGCAAAATATCAAGACATATATATATGGATACAAAAAAAACTCCTACCCCCCTCCCATCTCATTTATTGTAACATAAGCCCCAATTGTTCACTCTCACAGAAAAACCTCTAAGAAAAGACCCTGAGGAGTCAGGCTGAGATCTCACATTGTCCCGTGATTTTCCCAAGCATGTGTGAAAAGTTCAAAGAAATTCAGGGGCTATGTGGCAAAGGCAATCCCTAGCAAAGGCAAGGACCTCATGACTTGGTATTTGCTCTGCCCCTCAATGGCCCTGCCCCAGTTTCCTAGCTGTGGGGCTGAAGGGTCTTCCCCTGGCTACACTTGGACACACAGCTTGTGGAAAAGATAAAAAAGGCTGGGACTGTAGAGTATTTTCCACTTATTTTGTATGAACAGAAGAAGAACAGTGAGTCCTGAAGCTCTGTAAAGTCAATAAGAAAACTTACATGCTTCTGAGGTCACTTTCTTACCTTTCCTGTCTGTCTCCCTGCCCACAAATGAAGCCCAGACTGTCCAAAATCTAGATAGGGAGGAAATGGTGGCATCTCAGAAGTCGGGTACCAGAAGCCTACTTTGAGGTAAAGAAGAAAAGATGTGTGTGCATACCAATGCAGGATGATCTTGGCTATAAATACGTACAGAATCACATGTGAAACTACAATAGCAACTAGCAAGCGAAACCCTTTGGCAAGCTAAAGCACCTGATGCAGAAAGTTTTGAGAAGGGACTCATGATCTAACAATTAAGGAAAAAGTTGTTTTGCAGGCAGAGAGGAGAAATATAAACAAAGCTGGGAAACATTGCTGCATTTCCCTGCCCAACCTGCAGAACCACAAATTGATTCTCTTGTTATTAAAAATATTTTGTTAATATTCAATATGAAGGACAACCAATATCAATGCTATTTTGTTTACCCTAGAGTCACTTAATATTTCTTCAGCCAAAAAATATCCCCACCTAGGAGTGGACAGCAGGTGGCAGCCATGTTCAATCTAAAAGTTAAGACAAGAAGGCTGAGGGAGAAGCGCTCTAACTTTCAAGCTTTACTCTTAAGTGCCAACTTAAGAGGTTAGGTTGGGAGCAAGCAGAACACATGCTAGCTCTTGTGGGGCGGGAGGAAGGGGTTGCAGAAGGGCAGGGCTCAGAGCCTGCCTACATGGGCCAAGCCCAGCAGGTAGAGAGGGTTCTCTTATACCTCCCAATGTGCCCTGCAGGCTCCTTGGGCTCCCCAAGACTCCTAGATGGAGCCAAACAGAAGAGCCACCACTGATTGGCTGGTGGACATCACAGCTATCCACCTGGACCTTATGCAGTAGCTGTTAGTCATGACCACAAGCCATCTTGTGCATGCCCACCCAGTAACGCCCTGTACCCACCAAACATGTGCATGTGTGGGTTGCCTGGGTTTGGGGGGGTATATACACATATATATACATATGTGTGTGTGTGTGTGTTTTCCAGATGCCTGTAGTGTGTGTGTGTGTGTGTGTGTGTGTGTGTGTGTGTGTGATGTATGCCTGTATCCCTGCCCCCGATCCTGGTGGTCCTCACCCCACACAGTAGCAGGCTGTCTGAATCCGCAAAGCCCTGATTCTCCACAATAATCAGCATTTACTTACTAATAAAAAATAAGACCCTTCTATTTTAAATGTTAAAGCTGAGATTGTGTAATCATAAGACTCCAGGAGGAACCCAACCTGAAAAAATACCAGTTGTTTCAAAATTCACAACATTATGAGAATTGTCAAGCCTGCAAGCAGCCAGAGTAAACTGTAGATAGTTGGGAAACCAGAGCAGCAGAATCATGTGTGGAAGGCAAGACAACTATTATCTGGAAGGTATGGAGAATTAGGAGAAAAAAAATTCTGTAGGATTAAAGGAATATAAAGGAGTTAGAGGGGGATAACTTTTCTTCTAGGTAGGAAAAAGGAGGTATGTATGAAGAGTTAAATTTTTTGAAAAGGAAAAGATGAGTAGTTTAGGGTACTATATATAATTTATTGCAGTTTCCTTAGTTCATTGGTTCAGTCCAACTTAAGGTAGTATTTGAGAATTAATGCAACACAAAATATTGGTGCAAGGTGTGTTGACTGCACAAAATTGTAAAAGACTTTATTTAGTCATTGTGGACACAAACAGAAGTGCAGCTCCCTGCTGTAACTCACGGCACTTTGCAGGAAGTGCCATGCGTTAACGATCCCTTGGACCCAAAAGACATTTGCTGTTGGGTCCCAGGGGTTGGGGGATCCAGCTGTAATTTGGAGTGGCTGCAAGCCTGCAATGTCTGGGGAGCTCTTGTGTGCCAAGCTCCCTAGGCTGAGGGAGAGAAACCTCAGCCCGAGCTCCCTTCTCCACCTCTCATCTGAAGACAGCACTGAGAGCAAGGCTGAACTCTGTCAGCCCAGCCCTACTCCCAGCCACACTGACGCAAGTTAATGAAGGCACTCCGCTTTGAAGCACCTTCTTCTGAATCCTCATGTAATGCAGGTTCAGATTTTCACAGGATTGGGCTCTTTTAAAGTACTCTGCAGCCATGCATTTCTGTAAGGGCACAGTTGTAGAGTGCTTTCAGTTGTAGAGGGCTGATCATGCAACAAACAAAACTTCTGTCTGCACTTTCTGTGAGGTGGCCATTGGTCCTATTTTATACCGGACCATCCTCTTTTTAAACCCTTTGTAGCCTGTCCATTTCTAAATGAGGAATAGACTGCAAAAAGTCCTGTTTTTTAGCTCGCTGGTGGAAATACATGTCAATCATTTTTACAATCAGGTAACTCACCCCTTGGATGAGAGAGGAGGTTGACATTGTATACCTTCACTTCCAAAAAACCTTTGATCTGGTATCCCACAATGTTCTCATGAGAAAATTGGAGGATTGTGGGCTTAACCACGAGACAGTTAGGTGGGTAGGAAACTGGCTGTGGGGTAGGACCCAGAGAGTCCTAATGAACTGTGTCATCTTGGTGAAAAGTGGACAGTGGTGTCCCTCAGGGGTCCATGCTTGGTCCAGTGCTTTTCAACATCTTTATCAATGATTTGGATGTGGGGTTGAAGAGCTCACTGGCTAAGTTCGTGGAAGACACCAAATTATGGGGAAGCATGGTCACACTTGAAGATAGGCTACAGATACAGATGGACCTAGATAGGCTAGCAAGTTGGGCAGATTGGAACCACATGAAGTTCAACATTGAGAAATGTAGAGTGCTCCACCTGGAGATGAACAATCCCCTACACACCTACAGGTTTGGTGGCGCCAAACTGACCAGCACCATGAATGAAAGGAACCTGGGGGTAATAAGTAAGTACAGTATAAATATGAGCCGGCAGTGTGACGCTGTAGCCAGCAGGGCAAATAATACTCTGGCATGCATCAGTCGATGCATCTCCAGCAAAACCAAGGAAGTGATTCTTTTGCTTTACTCAGCATTGGTGAGACCGCATCTGGAGTACTGCATCCAGTTCTGGGTGCCACACTTCAACAAGGATGTGGTAAAGTTTGAGAGAGTCCAGAGAAGGGCCACCCCTATACACTAATGCTCGTAGTATGGGGAACAAGCAGAAGGAACTTCCCCTCCTGCTAGCTAACACAAACCCAGACATAGTGGGGCTCACTGAAACGTGGTGGGATCCAGTGCATGACTGGGTGGTGAACATCAAGGTCTATAGGCTGTACAGGAAGGATAGAACAAAGAGGAAAGGCGGGGGTGCGGTGCTCTGTGTCAAAGAACAGTTCACATCCTCAGCAAGCAGCACTGAGTCAGAAGAGGGGCAGACTGAAGTGCTCTGGGTCAGAATACAAGGGGGTCAGGGGGAAAGGGACTTAACCGTGGGGGTCTACTACAGACCTCCCAACCAGGGAGAAGAACTAGACCGGGAATTCTCAGGTCAGCTCGCAGAGGCAGTTAAGTCAAAGGATGTGGTCATCATGGGGGACCTAAACTATCTGGACATCTGCTGGGAAAAGTAGTCAGCCAGGTCTGACTGCTCACATAGGTTCCTAGCCATGTTACAGGACCTCCATCTAACCTAGGAGGTGCATAGTCCCACCAGGGGAAATGCCTTGTTAGACCTGGTCCTGGCCACAAGCGACGACCTGGTGAGGGGACTGCGGGTGCTCAATTACCTGGGTGATAGCGATCATCGCCTCTTAGAATTCACCATCCAGCGCAGGGTGGCAAAGGCCTGCAGCAAGACAGCAGCCCTGGACTTCAGGAGGGCAGATTTCATTGAGCTAAGGAGACTAGTCGGGGAGGCACTGAGGTCCCAGAGGGGAGGGGAGTTGGGAGTCCAAGAAGAGTGGTCATTCCTTAAGAGGACAAACCTCCAAGCCCAAAGGGTGACAATCCCAACACAGATCAAAGGGGGAAAGAGTGCTCAAAAGCCCCCATGGCTCACCAAAAGCATCCAGGAACGTCTCAAAACTAAAAAGGAGACGTACACCCAGTGGAAGGGAGGGGCCATCACCAGGGAGGACTATACCTCTGTTGCTTGGGATTGTAGAGGGACTGTTAGCCAGGCCAAGGCAGAGATGGAACTGGGAATAGTGACCTGGATCAAAGATAACAAGAAGTCCTTTTTTAAATACAGAGAGAGTAAAAAGAAGGTTCCAGGTAACGTGGGGCCTCTGCAGGACACACTAGGAAATCTGGTTGTCTCACCAGATGACAAAGCTAACCTATTTAACACTTTCTTTGCCTCCATTTTTCTGAGCAGGGACCAAGTCATCCCCCCGACTGGGATCCCTGATGGTCCCAGGGGAGGCACAGCCAGACCCAGGGTCAGAGAGGACCTAAGATGTGGGGAGAAGTGAGCACGCTAGAAGGAAGCGACAGGCTGCAGTTGGATCTGGACAGGTTACAGGGGTGGGCAGATGAGAACAGGATGGCTTTCAATACTGACAAGTGCAGGGTAGTGCACCTAGGGAGAAAGAACCAGCAGCATACCTACAGGCTGGGGAACTCCCTTCTCGTCAGT
>NW_017729034.1:93871219-93877543 GCF_001723915.1 Gavialis gangeticus
AGCGAAGGCTACGAGACCTGAACCTGTTCAGCCTCCACAAGAGAAGGCTGAGAGGGGATCTGGTGGCCATCTATAAACTTGCCAAGGGAGAGCAGAAGGGAATGGGAGAGTCCCTGTTGTCCCGAGCACTACTGGGAGTAAGAAGGAATGACAGCCATAAGTTGCTGGAGAGTAGATTCAGGCTAGATATCAGGAGGCACTACTTCACAGTCAGGGTGGCTAAGATCTGGAACTAACTTCCAAGGGAAGTGATGCTCGCTCCTACCCTGGGGGTCTTTAAAAGGAGGCTGGATAATCACCTAGCCAGGGTCATTTGACTCCAGCACTCTTTCCTGCCAATGGCAGGGGCTCCGACTTAGTGATCTGCTCAGGTCCCTTCCGACCCTACCAACCAACCAACCAACCAACTATATGATCAGAGACTTGCACGGCAACCTATATGAGGATAGGCTGAGGGACCTGGGACTCTTCAGCCTGAAAAAGAGAAGGCTGAGGGGGGACTTGGTAGCAGCTTACCAGTATATCAGGGGAGTACATCAAGGGCTCAGGAGTAAACCAGGAGTAATGGCCACAAACTCCTGGAAGACTGTTACAGGCTCAACATTAGGAAAAACTTCTTCACCATTAGGGTGTCCAGACTGTGGAATAAGCTCCTTTCAGAGGTGGTGCAATTGCCTACCCCGGAAATTTTCAAGAGGAGACTGGATGGTCACTTTGCTGGGGTCACCTGATCCCAGTTGTCTTTCCTGCCTGGTGCAAGAGGATGGATCTTCCGAGGTCCCTTCCAGCCTTACAATCTATGACTCTATGAATTTGTCCTTGTGATTCTATTGGCTGTGCCTAGAAGTAGAGTGGTGCCTAGGAGGAGCAGGGTTCTGATTCAAGCCAGAGAAGGAGGGAGGGAGGTGACCTTTTCATGGTGGCCCTGCCCTTTGCTGCTGATTGGCCAAGGGGGCCAGTCGTGACCCCCCCATACCAAAGGGATGCCCTGTATTCTGGGGATGCATCAGTGGCCTCCCTTGTTCTGTAGCAGGTTCAGGCTATTGCTAGGTCAAACAGTCTTCAGCTTCAGCTCAGTCCTTTTTTTCCTGGGCACACTTGCCCCACAGGAAACCCTTAAACATAACTCAGTCCACACTCAGCATCAATCATCCACTCACCCAGTCCCTCAAAGGTAGACTCACAATGCTGAATCTTTCCTAGCCCCTGAGAAGAAGCCTCCGGTTCACTGCTGCTCAGCCTCCACACAGTTCTCCTTCTCAGATGGTTTCCAAGTCCTTTTTCAGCTCTCAGGGCATTTATACATGTACTCCAGGACTTGGGAAGGGGCACTTTAATTACAGCATCTCTGAGAGCCACTCTAATTAAAGCTCCCAGAGCATCATATGTCTCAGCATCCCTGTGCTGAAACATGGTGGTGGGCAGGCTTTAACTAAAGTTCATCAAACTTTACATTAAAGTACCCCAACCATTTTTCAGTGCAGGGACACTGATACACGTGATACTGGAGTCTGCTGAAGTGTGGTGATTACCCTGCTCCAACAGACTCGATTAATCAAGTCAGTTCCAATACATTGTATTACAGTGCACTGGAGCAGCCTCGATGTACATGTATAGGCACCCTCAGTGACTGGCTTCCAGCTCCTAGGAGCAGGACTCCGCTCTCTCAGGACTTTTTTCTCTCCCTGAGGTCTCTAACTCTCTTAGCTCTCCCTTTGTGAGTCTCTCTAGCTTCATCTCTCTGTTCCCAATTCCATCTGCCTTATCAGTCTCTCTTTCCTGAATTATTCCCCAGGAGCCCTCTGGTTCCTTCTGGAGGTCTCGCTCTTGCTTCCCTTCCCTGGGCCTTTTGACTTCTTGTGACTGCTACTTATCTTCCTTAGCTGGTTCAGTCCTCCTCAGCAGCCTGCAGACCACTCCCAGGTCCCCTGAGCTTGCAGACTGCCCCCAGGCTCCTTGAGCTGACAGTCTTACAGTCATATATATTTGATTAAAATAATCTTATTTCTTCACCGTTTATATGAATTGCAGGTGATTCCATGTATAGCACTGCTTAAGGATCTGACAATCCTCTTTCCTATGGTTTTAGGAATTATCTGTACTGAAACCATGATCTTGTATTACCCTGAAGGGATTTAAGCTTCATGCATTGCACTCTAATGAGCTACTTGTTGTATCATTGTCCACTGCCACCAAGTTTCTGAATGGCTATTCAATTCTAAATTGTTCAATGGCATCCCTAACAGAATGAACTGACCAAAAATCTCCCTTTGGCCTTTCCCCAGTTAAACATTGTTTTTAATATTTGGTCTAATCCTACATTTTCCATCCATCCTTGTTAAGGCATGGGATCTCATACACTCTTTTAATAAATAACTCTGTTTCATGTCTTGATTATAAAAGTTATTTAAAGATTTTCCAAATTCTAGTTTAATCTAAAAAGACTAAAATTTGCCAATTTTTTTTTGTCTAGAAAAATATAAATATTTCATTGTTAATGACCTAACTGATTATTCTGTGTTAAGTAATTGTTTTTCCTTGCTTGGGACCTGCCCCAAAGCCCATTTAAAAAAAAAAAGATTGGTTCAGGCCCAGGTATTGTTTCAAGATCTCCCAGTCATCTTGGTTTCCCATATCCATAATTTTGTCTTTCTGCTTTTAATGGACCAGACTGGACTGTGCTTCTGCATACTCTTTCACTGCTTGTTAGAGGAGACTTTACAATAATTGAACTTCTTTTCATTCCAAAACATTTAGAGAAAATAATTTAAAGAGAGTTATGTCTACTGTACCTACCTGTATATAAGATGTTTAGTTTACAAATGTGGAAACTCATATGTGAAATACCATTTATTTAACTTTGAGCTGATTATTACTAGCTTGAATAGATAAACCAAGTTATTGAATTAATACATTCTGCCAAGACATAGAAATGGTGGATTTAAGCACCATAGCCTTATATAGCCTTAGGCATAATATGTTATTCTTAATTAGAACAGTTCTCTTTGGAGATGCAGAGAATTTAGGACCCCATTTTGGACTATTTATTGAAGGAATTCAAAAATTCTATTATGCCAATATTTGCGTTCTAATCCTTTCAAGATGAGACTTTAAAAGTGAGTCCAGGTGTTTGGTCCAGACCATGAAAATGTCTTCTATTTAGTGCAAATATATTATCGGTTTGGTGTTGCAATTTTCTGAAAACTCCTTTTCCAGGTAGCTCATGAAGAGGTTATCATACTGGGGAGCCATCTATGTGCCCATGGCACCCATGGTTTGGAGGAAGTGTTAGTTATTTCAGGTGAAGTTGATATGAGTAAGGGTGAAATGGATGATTTGTTCAATACGTTTTGGTTGCAGATCTAAGTCTGGTCCATTTTCCTGAAGGTATTTTAGGCAGGCAACTGTGCTTTCATGGTGTAGGGTGTCACCTTTAGCATTTTTCTTCCTGAAACAGTCAATTTAGTAGGCCAATGTGTGGTCCTGTTGACTGGGAGGTGTCCAGTCAGATGTTTTGTTGTTGGTTTTGTTAATCTATTGAGGCAGAAGAGTTATCAGAAATAGTTCTGTCTTGGTTGTAAAAGTATTCTTGTGTGTGAAGTCTGCAAAAAATTCCTCTAATTCTCCACATATTAGTATCTTGGAGCTATTTTCTGGAGAGAGAGCATGCTTATGTTTTAAATCTTTAGCAAGAAAAACAAAAAAAATCAAATCTTAAAGTTAATATATTATATTAACAACACGAGTCTTTGTATTATAGTAGTACTTACTGCCTGATCAGAAATCAAGGCTCCTTTATGTTAGTGCCAAAAAAAATCCCACACACAAAGAGAGAACTGCTGACATGACAATTTTACCATCTTACTAGTCAATAAGAGTTTTGCCACTGATTTAAATCAGTGCAGAAGCAACCCCAAGCTTGGGCAAGTTGTTTACATGCAAATTATCTGTACTGATTATATTAATTTTAAGGCATTTAGGAAACAAGATAATAAGCTTATTTTTCCATGGACAGTTATTTTTGGAGAAAGAAAAAGAACACATGAACTACTGTGTACAGCAAGTTAAGTATATTTTTTCTATAGTGAAATAAAATAATCCTTTATATTGCCTAATATAGGCCCCAATCTAGAAGGGCACCTCAATACATAATTAATAGTATTGAAGTTACCTCAAGAAAGTAACAGGGTGAAAGGCAGGAACTTCCCTTATAAAGTATATAGCCAAATTGTCTGTACTGTGATATCTTGAATAATTTGTAATTACTTCAATTAATTTAGGGCTTCATCCCACTAGCACTGTAGGGATGCAGCCAGACACCTGGAGCAAAGCAAAAGGGGTGACTTCTGGTTTGTGAATGTGCAAGTGCCAGCAGCAGCTACTTTTTGTTTGCCTTCCCCGCAATTTGGCACCTGAGGCAGTTGCCCCTATTGCCTCTTCTACCCCTCAGTTATACCACTGGATCCCACTTCCAAAGTCAATAGAAGAAATCCTTAGAGCCCAATCCAAATTCCATTAACCTCATACAATATTAATACTGAAGTCTGCACTGCCCAGTGGGTAAAAAACCACATGTATTTTCCTCCTCCTCAAAGCCAATTATTTCCTTTAACATCTGATGAATATGTACTGTTCTCAAGCACAGCACCACAGAAGCATGTTGTTTTGGCTTCTTGAAATGTGACATATCTGCAGTGGTGGGTGGATTTGCATGACAGCTATGATTCTGCATGACAGCTTTGTATTTTGTGCTTTTGTGCTCCTTTAAAAACAAGTCAGTACGTATCATTTTTGACCATCACACAAACTAAAAATCTGTTGTATGCTGTAGATTAGATGACAATTAATTTTCCTGTAGTTGCTCTACACTTGTTTATCACATACAAAATTGAAAACCAATTATACATTAAGTGTGAATAAGTCAGGTGTGATTTTGATGGTTCTTGGAGGAAGTACCAGTTGTTTCTAGTGAAGTTGTTATGGGTGAGGATGAAATGGATGATTTGTTCAGTGTGTTGTGGTTGCTGAGCGTAGTTTGAAGGTATTTTAGGCAGGCATCTGTGCCTTCCTGGTGTACTTCTACAGGTTGACTTCTAACTAGAACAATAAAGTATTTGAGCTATTGGTGCTTAGGGTAAGCAATGAAAGCAGATTCATCAGCTTCATTTCAGTTAGGGTGAGTTTCAGTTCTTGGCTCCCTTGCACATGTGTGTCGCAATGTTCGGAGCTGCCAGCACGGCACAGGAATGCCTGCCTGACTTCCAAGTACAAAGACGTTTTTCAAAGGGGCAGGTTGCAACCTGACAATGCTGAATTCTAGCTATTTTGTTAGAAATGTTATTGGCCTCAAAGCCCTACGTGTGAGGCCTAAACACAGCTGTCCCTTGCAAGTGAGTCTCTGCAAAGTATTCAACAGCATGTGCTGCTCTCTGGAAAACGAGTCTCCTTGCTCCTCGCATCTGAGGGCCCTTGACAAAGAGGATGAGCTGTACCTGCAAGTACCTCCCGGGTGAGAGAGATAAATGGCTGAAGTACAAACAAGGGGCAAGGATATCTCAGGGTGATATCTTTTATTGGACAGACTGTGTAGCTGAGATAAAGTTAGACAAGGTTTCCAATGTAAGACATTCTTTTTTGCGTCTCAGGGAGAGGAAGAATGTCTCAGGGAAATCTGAGGAAGAAAGCCTTAGGTTGGAAAGCTTGTCTAACTTTATCTCACCTACACAGCTGGGCCAATAACAGATATCACTCTACAAAATCCTTGCCTCTTGCATAATTTCTGGACCATCATGGCTACAACATTACTCTGACACTGAAGTATACACATGCCTCTCTCTTTCCCCTTCCCCACTAACAGCTGGAGGTGGGTGCTGGTCTCCAGGTAGTACCTGTGCCCCGCGGCAAGGAGAGGTTGTCAGGATCTCCAGGAAGGCAGATCCTGTCCTCAGTGCTGGCAAATGACAGAACAAGGAGCAATGGACTGAAGTTGCAGCAAGGGAAGTTTAAGTTAGATATTAGGAAGAATTTTCTCAGTTTGAGGGTAGCAAAACACCTGAACAGGTTACCCAGAGAGGTTGTGGACTCTCCATTCTTGGAGGTTTTTAGGACAGGCGAGACAAAGCCTTGGCTGGGATGATCTAGTTGGGGGACGGTCCTGCTTTAAGCAAGAGGTCGGACTAGATCAGTGGTTCTTAACCCTTTTTGTACCAGTATCCTTTTATAAAAGTCGATGACCAGTCCCGACTCAGTGCCCCTCACTCCCAACCTGTTGCCCCCAGGCCCCAGTGTGTGGGGTGGAGGGGGTGGGGCGTGGAGTAAGGGGGG
>NW_017729034.1:93882543-93883293 GCF_001723915.1 Gavialis gangeticus
GCAGGCTAGGGCTCTGCCAGCCTGCAAGGGAAAAGCATCAGTTTCCCATGTTTTTCTCCTTTAAAGCAGGGCTGGACACGTGCATGGGCAACACTCCCGGTGCCCGGAGGGAAAGGGGGCCTGAAAATGGTAATTAAAATTATTATTATTATTGTTACTATCTCTGGCAAAGGGGGTGGGGAATGCTCAGGACTGCCCCTAGAGGGGTGAAATGGGGTGACCGCTCCGGGCTCCGCGGAGCGGCGACTCCATGCCTTCCCGCCCAACCGCCCGCTACCCCCCACTGCCGATGGCGGCGGCTCCTTCGCGTCCGGGGCGCGAGGCATCGGGGCGGGGGCAGGGCCAGGGCCAGGCCCAGGGCCCCGCACCCTGCTCGGGTCGGCTCCGCCGATACTACAAGTTTGCCCAGGGCTGCCAGGAGGCTCGCCAGGGCGCTGCTTGAAAGGAGAATCCGTTTCAAAAGTTTGTTTGCAACACTTTTATATATTCTTGCAGCCCACTTTTGGGTCACGACCCACGGGTTGAGACGCACTGGACTCGATGACCTCCTGAGGGCCCTGCCAACCCCCATCTTCTCTGACAGTCGGAGGTGGGGGGAGGAGGCAGGAACGAAGCAGAAGCAGGGGCCAAGGCACCAGCGGCGAGAAGCAGCAGACAAGGGCCGAGCAGGAAGGCGGCCCCGTGCAGCCGGGGCGGAGCTGGGGCGGGGTGGGGCGGTCCCGCCGAGCCGCGAGCAGGCAGCAGCGCCGC
>NW_017729034.1:93884228-93900645 GCF_001723915.1 Gavialis gangeticus
CCGCGAGGCCGGCGGGCGGAGCGCGGCCGTGGCTTATGTGATCAACGAGGGCGGCGGGCCGGCGGAGAGCGGCGCCCTGCAGAGCCTACGGGAGGCGTGCGAGGCGGTGGGCGCCGCCCTGGACGCGCTGCACTTTGCCGACCTAGACTTCGGCGAAACGGCCGTGCTGGACCGCTTCTACAGCGCCGGTGAGTCCGCCCGCCCGGGCATGTGGCGTCCCCGACCCCGACCCTGGCCGTGGCCACGCGTTGGGGCGCCCTCAGCAGCGCGGCTCCCTCCCGCGCCTCCACCCTCCAGGCACCTCCTCTCCCTAGCGGCGTATTTTTCATAGATTTCATAGACATTCTGGCTGGAAGGGACCTCGGGAGATTATCCAGTCCAGCCCCCTGCCCCAGGAGCAGGCAGTTAGCTGGGGTCAAAGGATCCCAGCAGGAGATAAGCATCCCGATGTTTCTTAAAAGCATCCATAGTAGGTGTTTGCACCACCTCTGGGGGGAGTCGGTTCCAGGCCTTGGGGGCTTGGACAGTAAAGAAGATCTTTAAGTCCAGCGTGACACGGTCACAGAGGAGTTGATGACCATTGGACCTTGGCAGCCCTTTTGGCAGCCCTGGATCTTTCCCCCACCCCCAACCTCAGCTGAGCTGCCCCTGCCAGTTGGGCACAGCATGTTGGGGGTCATACCAGCTGCTCCCTCCCTGGAGTAGACTCCCACAAGGCAAAACTTCTTCATGGTTCATGTGACCACACTAGAATAGACTCCCAGGGGTTGGTGCAGGCACCTGTCCTGGACATCTTCCAGAGGAGGCTGGATTCGCATCTTGCTTGGGTTGTTTGACCCCTGCAGTCTTTCCTGCCCGATGGGGGGCTGGACCCAATAATCTCATATGGTCCCTCCCAGCCCCCAACTTCCGTGAATCTGTGCTCCCAAGAGCCTGCTGGGGATGCCACAGGTGACAGCTTGCGGGCAGGGTCTCCGTGCCAAGAAATATTTGTCAGCAGACTCTTTACTGACAACCAAACATTGTTTACTTTAATTGGCATTTGCCTCCTCAGTTTGAACCCAGCCTTCAGTCCACGGCTTGGTGGAGGGGTTGCGTTGACATTGTGTAAAACGGTGGTCACCAAGCAGTGGATCTTAATCCACCAGGAGATCTTGGAGGTGATCCGAGGCTGGGATTGGGGGCTGAATGCCACACCATGTTAGCACTGTCAGGTGTGCAAATGTCATTCTCAGGGTAAGCCTGGAGATTTCAAGCAGGAAGGCACACTGCTGAAGACATCCTGCCCTGTTGTGGTCTTTCTGAGTTCTTTGCAACAGAAGAATTGATCTGTTTGTTTTCCATAGTCTAAAACAGGGGTGAAAACTAAGATCTGGTGTTTTCTGAGGGGTGCCTTCAGTCTAGAAATGTTACAAACCACTGCTGTATTATCTTACCATAGCCAAAAAATGAGTGAAAGCAAAGAGCCTGCATTTTCCAAAGGGTGCCTCGAGTCCAACAAGGGGTGCTTTGAATCTAGAAAGGTTGAGAGCCACTGGACTAAACAGAGCTCTGTCTGGGATGTAAATTAGCTGGCAGGAAAATCCCTGCACTCTTTCTCCCCTTATCCCTCTTCCCTCATACCCCCCCCCCCTTTCTCCCATTCAGCTGCATTCTCAGTGGCAAAACTGAAGCTATTTGACTTGCAGGCAGTGTCTATGCCGGGCACTCTGGTATGGTTAGTCTGGCTCCATTGACAAAAAGACCTGCCGTATTCAAGGCCACTGAGTGCTGCCCCCTGTCAAGTAAAGCAAAGTGGGTTGGGGTGGGGGGGAATAGCAGCTGTTTATCAGATTCTTAAGGAATCCACTCTGTTCCTGAAAATAGAGAGCATCTGAAATCAAGCATATCCTGGATGGGTGGTATGCCATTTACACAGCATGCTCCCTTTTCCTCTTTGTTCCTTTTTCCTGCCACCTGTATATATGGGCCATCTGTTTGACACTGTGGAAGTCCCACCACATTGGCTGGAGCAGAATGTATAACCTCCTGATCTTACAGCTGTTAGAAGTGCTGTGCTATTGCATCCTAATAGGAAGGCAAAGAGGTTCAATTTTTTGGATTTTTGTGTACAGATGAAGGTACTCTACAGGACTCAGAGTCTGCCACGCTGGAGTGGGTGAAATGTTAGATCTTCTGATCAGTTTCTCGGCTTATAGAAATATCTGTGAACATCTGCCATTGTGGCTGCCTGTGGCATGTTCAGGTTCCTCTCAGCTTCATGCCTCTAAGATAAATTGCCTTGATCAGGGCCTAAATTACAGATTATATTAGGCTAAGATTCAGTAGCTCAGAGAAGTATTTCTTGCACATGGAGATCAGACCTGATGGTGGGCCCCTCCAGTTGTGGCAGTCAGGACTTTGGCACATAACACTGCATAACTGAAAGCTTATGCAATGCAACATTACTTCAGTGACTTTTCAGCAAGTTGGGGAAATGTAAAAACGTAGCATTTTCTAGCCACTATCTATGTAGATTTAACCCCAAGTATTACAAAATTAGGCAAACTATCTTGCCATTCTTCCTCTGTAAAATAGCAAGATTCATCAAGGCTAAAATAAAACAAACTTGAAGCCCTATGGCTAATTGAAAGAAGATACAGGGAGCAGACACTGCTTGTGCTGTAGAAGCCAAGTGCTACTTGCATAGCTGTGCAGTTTTAGCCTAGTGTGGTTAAAATAGTGCATATTTCAGCACAGCCCTACTATTTAGTAGCACCTGTCTAGGAGTAAAGGAGAGATGACTGGGAGAGTCCACATGCAGAGTCCTAGGTAACGGCCTGCTGAGAAGTACCTTCTACCCCTCGGAGAACGTCCAGACTTTTTGGAAGTGTCTTCTTGGACATAGGGCCAAATGTTTGAAGGTCTACTTGTTGCTCCTATGGCACTTAGTTTTTTTCCAAATAGCATGCAATTCACAAGGTTAGTGACAGTTCTTCACAGTAACCTGTGGCAAAACTATGAGTAACAGCAGAGGGATGAGTACAGTCTCTCTGGATTCAAAAAGGCAAAATAGCAGTATTCTCATTTGTATGGTTATCTTTGCAAATCATGAAGGTGATTTAAAGAAAACAAAATCCAAAAAACAAGAATTTTAAATTCTGCAGACATGTATGGCTTGGATTCCCTCCCTGCCTCCCTGTGTAGCAAACAGATTTTTTGAAGACCTCACTTCATACTGTAAAATCAGCTGAAGGAAAAAGAAGCATTAGAGAAGTGAAAGATGGCAGGTTAAATCTCTGACACATCACAGTTTTGATCTTTTTCTTTCATGATATCCTTTAGTACTCCAAATGCATTTGTTAAACAGAAATGAAAGAGTTGTCCCTGGTTGCAGCCTAATCTTTGTTCTTGTTTGTAATGGTGTGCCAGTCACTTTGGTGTTACATAAATAATCTGTAATTGAGCTTAATTCAGTGGAGTATTTGGATGGGCCAAACATGTTTTATCAGAATGAAAATGAAGAATTATTGTTAGAATGCTTTCCATTTCTGATCAAGGCTTTGTTGTAGCCACAACATTTAGGTTTGGTGTAGAATAATTCTTTATAAAACCTAATTGATGAAATCCTGATATACTGAAACCACAGCTTTCCTCTTGGCTTCAACAAAGCTAGGATTTGGTCCTGTATGAATATTTTTGTAACTTTTCTCCTCCCAATTACATTGAAATGATTTATTTTTGAGAATTTTGCATTCCCTTTCATGGCATTGAATACAAAGAAAGCAGCATTGAGGTAATTTGCATGAGAACATGATCAAACTGTTTGTATTGTTGGAACAGGATAAAATAAGAGGAAAAACCCAACATACATAAGGGAATGATGGCTGTTATTAGGGAGAGTTGGAAGAAAAAAGTAAATTAGACTTAAAGATGTGACTGTCATATTGAATGTGGTGTTTGCATTTAAATGAAATTATTGGCCTTAAATTTGGCCCGTATCTTATGCAAGCTTTGAAGTGTACACTGTGCAGAACTATGGACCTAAAAGTGAAAGTGAATTTATATTTATTTGAGATTTAATTGTGTCTGGTTGGAGCCCTGCAGAGGAAGTTAAGAACAGGACTGTTACAGTATTCTTCCTGACCTGGGCTGTGCTTCTGCCTATACCAATAGGATGCTTGCTTGAGTAAAGAGTTCAACATTGGGCTTAATATCTGTAAAATAAAGATTTGGGAAAAAGTAAGAACCACTAAAGGTACTGTTTTCCTTAACTTAAAAATAGAGTTTTTAAGGTCAGAAAACACCGTTATAGTAAACTAGTCTGACCTGCAAAACACAAGCCCACTATATGTATCCAACCAAATGATATCTGGGAGTGAGTAACTGAATTAAGGATTCATGCGGCCTAAAAGGCTGTGTTCAACTGAAATTGAAGACGTGTTTTCACTTGTGTTAGCTTCTTGCCACTGAGTTACAGCAAAAGCACCTCATTCAGTTTAATTACCAAACAGTACAGGGGCACTTATGAGTAGGGACCTACTCAGATCGTGATTGTGTGGATTTTGCAGAAATCATGAAATTGGGTAATCTCTGTGAAATCCGCAGAAAAAAAACTTGCCAAAAATAAAATGCTGGCTCCCCTGTGGGAGCCAGCTGTCTTTCTGGCCACATGGCCTAGCATGAAGGTGAACAAGATGCTGCTGTCCCCACCTGTCACCACTAATTGGCGGAGAGGACTGCCTTTTGTGTGGCCCCATTCCTTTCTACCAATCAGTGGCAAGGCGTGGAAGCATGTGACGGACAGCCCTCTCAGCCAGTCAGTGGTAGGGAGGGGGACACTGGGGTGCCTTGGTGAGTGAGAGGTGTAGGGGGGGGCCCACCATGATAAGCCCATGGAAATTGCAGGTGGCCCCAAGATCTGCCCACAAAATCTGTTGGCTGCCTCCTCAGGTTGAGTAAACCCCTGCTTATGAGTTAAAGGATAAAAGCTTATGCCAATATGTGTACGTCCAATAATTATACTGGAGAATAATCAAATTGTAAACTAAAATATTGCAGATGGCCCTGTGGTGTTCCAAAAGCTACTTTTTTAATGTTAAAAAGTGTATGTAAAAATGTTACTATAATGGCCCCGTCCTCAAAGGTACCCTACGTCTGCAGCTTCTGTTGTCATTAATGGGATACAGCATATTCCACTTATGCACATAACTTATTTTACTGCGTAATGCTAAGCCAGCCCCAGTTTTTTTGCCTACTATGTACACTGTACAGGCAAGTTATCTGCCTATCAGCTGGGTGCATAAACCACTTAAGTACATAGTAATACTTCAGCCCCCACTTTCTGCTTCCTAATATAATTATCAATTTTTAACTACGTAATTTAGATCTTGTCAGCTTCAAGGCTGGTGTTAGAGTCAGAAGGCCCCCTTGAGAAAGGAGATAAGGGGCTTTAACTATGAGGAAACGCTTAGCACAGACTGTTCCTGTATTTAATGAGAATTGTTTACATTGCCTAAGGGAAATGCCTAGTCTGGGTAAGCGGGTGGCCTTTTTACAGTCCTGAGGTTAAGCACTTAAACAGCACTTTTGAAAATTGGGCCATAAATGAGTAGACCAGCTATGGCTTTACAACTAGTTCATATCAGTGGCTTTTTATTGTCTTGTACACCTAACTGTCTGTTTTAGTAAGCTAAAAATTAGGATTTGTTGATTGTGTGCGGTTCTTTATTATTACATAGTGGGCAAACACACATTGCAAACATGAGTAAATGTACCATAGTCTATCTGAACACAGTGCAAAATGTAAACAAAAAGCATATAAAGGAAAAAGTAATATTCTGTGTTATGAACCTTCCTCTTGCAAGCTTACAATGAATGGAAATTCATAAAAGTTCAGGTGAGTTCTGGGCTCAAAAGGCTTGTGGGAAGAGAGGGTATACAGGTTGTAGTCATATTGATCTAGAGGCAAAAGGAATCGGAACTCATGGTAGAGATGATATCTTTTATTAGACCAACTAGATTTTTGCAAAAAAAAATATTTTAATTGCAAGCTTCCAGTACAAACACCCTTCTTCAGGCATTGGAGAAACGATTGTAACAGTTCTTCTTGGTAAGAAGGGTGTTTGTGTCAGAAAGCTTTCAATTAAAGACTTTTTTTTGCAAAAATCTAGTTGGTCTAATAAAAGATATCATCTCTATCACAAGTTCTGATTCCTTTTGTGGGAAGAGACCCATTATTAATAGTTTGGGAAATATGTCTGAAATGATTTTAACCTGATAGCATCCTGTAAATTACCGGGTGTCAAAGACATGGCCTGTTTCACTTGGCCTGCAGGGTTCCTTGTAGGGACAGGGCATTTGTGGAGAGGGTGAGTTGGAGTGGGACCTGCTACTAAATTCCCAGGCATGGAGCCCAGTTGGGGATGCATGTTGTTAGCAGGTGGATGGTAGGGAAGGAAGGAGCAATGGTTCTGTTAATCTTCATGGCACTGCTACTCACCCTGCTGCTGGAGGTAGATCTGGATCCAGCTTGTGAGGAGCCCACTGGTCTGGATCTGGCTCAGGTGGTCAGTCTAGTTTTACACCCTGCTTGAAATTAATAGAACAGTTCCTATATTTTCATTTTAAATCAATGTGGAGGCGGGCTGACTGGCAAAATGAAGGTTATCAAAGATCTACCTACACCGTAATGGCCTTTTTGGCTTGTGTGGTTAAGGCCAATTTCTGTAGCCAGTGGCACACAAGGGAATGGTTAGCATCATGTCTGGCTGCCTTGATTCCCCAGCATGAATGACTAAGTACCCATTTATAACTAGGGATAGTCTGACAGCAGGGCTTGAACTGCTGCTTCTGGAGCCATAACAGGATGCATTAATCACTTGGGCACCATTGCCCTAAAGTCAGTGATGCAGAAGTGCTGAAAACAAGGTAATAATGGTAAAACCATTCTGTTTCATTGTGGTCAGTAAAATTATATGTATTTTAACACTTTAAGTGTAAGTCCTGTGTCCTGCCCTAAGATTGAGAATGTGTAAAATCTTAGAAGCTCTCCTGCTTAAGGGCACAAATCAACCATTAACTAACTAGAAGGGCTTGGAGAAAAACTAGTTTGCCCTGAGTTTCTTGTACCTTCCCTGAAGTGATTTGGTACTCACTGCTTTCAGAGACAGAATAAATGAACCTCTGTTTTAATGCAGTAAGATAAATGCCTGTATTTCTCTTTCTTCTTTTCCACAACTCCATTTTGCAAGGCAAGTTTTTTTATTCTCTAACATTTAGGTGATTTTTTTTTTTTAGGTTAAAGATAATTTTTATGTATGTAGAAAGTGCAATATCTAGATTTCAGTAGATTTCTTTTTTGTACTTCGTCTTGCTGGAAGATAAAGGGAAGATAAATTACAGTGACTCTCACTTGGAGGATCTGAAATTCAAGTGTTTAGTCTGGAGGCTGTTTAAGAAGCAATCTGATAGATGTGTTTCCACCATAATGACCTCAGTGCATCACTGGAACTTTTTCCTGAGCTCTGATTGTACTTGAATCATAAGGATAAACAGTCCTTATGCATTTCTGATGTCAGTAATGTTGCATAAAGCAAGATCGGGTCTGTTAAGTAATGGGCAGATAAAATAGTTCTCTTCTTAGCTTTTTCTGGTTCTATTATGTCAATTCCTTGGGCTACTTTGGCATCATCATCGGCGTACGTGTATTAACTAGATGTTATATGCTGGAAGTTTGAGGTATATACATTGAAAAGTATTGTTGCTAGCACTGAACCTTGTGGGACCCTGTTCTTCATAGTTCATACTCTGCTTTTTTCTCCTTGGCTAGCAGTGAGTTTGAATAATCTGTTGGGCTAGAGGCAAATTACACACAAACTGATATAAGTGATTTGAAACCAGTTCAAATCTGTGACACAGCAGAAGTTCAGTGCACATAAACTTCCTTCAAAATGGGCAAAACCTGGTTTAAGATAAACCTGGATGGATGTAGTATCTGACTTAACTGATTTAGGTTAAATTGGTTTATTGAACTTCTGTCCCAGATCCCCTCCAGATTCAAGTTAACTCACAGTCCTCCCAGCAAACCCCTCCCTCTCCCAGGTGGACAGGCTAGCGTTGGCTTAATCTGTCTTCTGCAGCGGAGCAGGGAGGTGTTTTCTAGCACACCTTGGCTTTTGGCCTGGGCCACTGCAGGCATGTGGCTTCACTTCTGGAATCAAAACTGAATGTCCGTTCACTTGTTTATTGGTTCAATCTATGCAGTTTAGCGTAACCTGCAAAGTCTGAGTCAATTCAGCCTTAGGCTTTTTGAGTGTGTACTTAGCCCTGGAGATAATGGTCATGATGAAAGCATATAAGCTTGCAGTCAGGTATCTCATTTGAGGCCTTGGTGCCATATAGTATCACAGGTGACTGTGAGGTCAATAAAAACTGCACCTTTTTCCTTCCTCATTTCAAATCTGTTTTCTGTGTCAAATGTAAGTAATGTAACTTGGCCAGTGGTACACTACTTTTTCTGAAAGCCAGCTTGTTGTTTTGGGAGGTGGGAATCAGTGATGGTCCCTATTCTATTCAGGATTATGCTGTCCATGAGTTTGTGTGTAACGCAGAATAGTGAGATGGGTTGGTTGCTCCTTGGATCCTATGGTGGTTTGTTGGGTTTCAGGATACAGGTGTTACCATAGTAGCCCAAGGAACTGACAGAATTAGAAAAGATACTGAGTACTGACATGGAACTCATTGCCAACTATCTCCACAAGTGGTATTTAATGTTGAGCATCAGTAAATCATCAGTATCATCATTCTTCCACCTGGACAGTTGTTGAGCCAAGACCACACTGAATATTGGAGGAGGCAACCACATCCTTCCCCATTAGCCATACCCCAACCTACCTAGGAGTCGCAGTATACTGCTCCTTCACCTATAAACATAACATTCAGTAGGTCAGTGGTAAAGTCCCTGCACAAGTAGCTGCCTTAAGATGTTTAGCTAGTATGCCGTGGGGTGCCAACTTTTAAAATGCTCAGAACCACTGTACTTGCAATGGTATATGCACCAGCAGAATATTGTGCTCCTGTATGGTCAAGAAGTTGTCACGCTAAAAAGGTCAAAACTGTGTTTAACTGTGCTGAGACCCATAACAGGCTGCACAACTTACAGACAGATGTACTCCCTGCATGCTAAAGCATTAGACCAAGTGATATAAGAAGACAGACCCTAACATCGTTACTGGCAGTAGAGGCAAGAGATGACAAAAATCACCTGCTTCATCAACTGTTAACTGAAGACCCAAATAGATGAAGGCTGCAGAGGCTTAAAAGTCATAAACTGATTATATATGAAGCCCACTAGCTCCTGGTAGGTACTGGGAATGCTGAACCAAACCTATGGGCAGCAATGGAGGGGACCGACTACTAGGAAAGGTTGGATCTAGTCCTGCCGTGTTTTATACCAACACCAAGTGAGCCCCTCATTGAGCACAACTTTGACAGAGAAGCATAGGTCAAGCCAAACAGACTGAGATCTAGATATGAACACTTCAAAACAACACTTTTATAAGATGAACAGTGTCCAACAAACAGCACAGCACTTAATTGAAAGCTGCAGTCTTTTACAAATGCCCAGAGTGGGTAAATGGAATTTGCACATTGAGCAATAATACCAGATAGTGGCTTATAGATTTGGAAGTTGATACCTGATGCCAAAGGAAAGGGAGAAAGAGTGTCTTAGCTTTGTTCTTGTACCTCATATAGGTTTTGGCTGGAAACCTGAGCATTTGTTCAATGTCTGGAAAACAAGTACTAGAATATGCTGAATTTGGGGAAGAAGCAAAACTTCAGAGAGCTACTGCAGTCATATGAGAAAAGTGATTTTGCTTGGAAGTTGTCTTAAATCTGTATATTTTCTTTATGCCTTTACATAGCTCACTTGTGCTGTGCAAGGACAGAGGAGTGAAGGGAATCAGCAGTGATGTTTCTTTCTACATTCTTTAAATTCTTTCTTGATAGTATTTTGTTTACCCTGGGAGGCACTAAATTTCAAGGATTCCTCATGTGGCATAAAATAGACAGTAGGATTTAAACAGAAAGTTGTCGCTTGAAGTTGTGTATTTGTTGGGCTTAAACTTTCTGGGAATTCTGAGATTTAATGACGCACTAAATTTTACTCTCTGTTCTTGAAATACAAAGGATTAAGATTCTTAAAAACTAATGCTAACAGTCTTAATTTCTAAAGGTTGATGTTTTTCCCAGCACAAAAATATATACTTCCAACAATCTGAGCTATTTATAGTAGCAGTAAAGCAACACCAGTGTTATAAGTATTACAGGTCCTCAAAGCAAGGCAATGTGGAATTCTTGTGAAGCATTATTTCTCTTACCATTTTATTGTTTCTGAGCTTTTTACTAAACTTCAGGCATTGAAATGCTTCACTTTCCATTTGTGATTATGCTGCATTTGTTTATATTACTTTTTTCCTTTCTTTTTTCCCCTTAATGTTTAGACAGTTTGTTTTGAAGCGTATGTGGGGGAGGAGGAGGGAACTGAATTGCTCCTTGGAGCCTTGCCTAAAGAGGCCAAGCTAAAATAGCAGCTGTTCACTAGGTCCATGGCAGAAAGAACTATCCTGTTGTAGTATTGTTATGGTTGCATTTGCAGAACATTAAAACAATTAAACAAAACACCTGTTTCAGTCTTTTTTTATGTTGAATTGAGTACCAATAAAAAATATTGTGGTGCCACAAGTGGCTAGGATTAAGAGATGTTGAGTCTTCAGGAACTACTAATACTTCTGCTATGGAGCTGATGACTAATGTCATGCCCACACAAAGTTTACTGTTGTGTCACTAGGTGTTATGATACAGAGACCAATTACTCACTTTATTATAGTAGTGCAAGAGTGATGTTGTAGCCATGATGATTCAGGAATTATGCAAGAGTCAAGGATGTTTTATGGTGATATCTTTTATTGGACCAGCTGCATAGACGGGATAGAGTTGGACAAGCTTTTGAATGTAAGAGGTTCTTCTGACCTGACAAAGAACATCTTGCATACAAAATCCTGTCTAACTCTATCCCAACTATTCAGTTGGTCCAAATTAGAAGGTATCATCCCAAGAAATCCTTGCATTTCACTTTTATACATTCATCTTCTTCTTAAGATCAAATGAAGTGCAAAGATAAGAGAGAGGGTTCTGAACAATCACTCCTGGGGAAAAAATGGTTCCTAATTGACAAAGCAGCTGATTTATTCACTGTGTGGTGCCTGTGGATGGTGTTTAAGACTGGAATTTTTATTTTCCAACCTCTCTTAACTTTCACTGGATACTGGACTCCAGATGTTAGTAACTTTAGTTTTACAGTTCAGTTTGGGAATTCCAATCCTTGGACAGCTTAGGAGACGGCCTGAATCATAACATAGATATTGTTCAAGTGTGTCAGAATGAAACACCATGTGCTTCTGACAAATGGTTCTTTGCTTGGTGTTTTTGACTTTATCCATTTTGAAGATAGATCAAAAATAAAAGGCCTGCCACTTCATTTGTCTGGCCACAATTACAGCTAGTTGGATTGTGAAGAACATTATGACATTTGGAAACTAAACCATTACTCGCAAATTATTTTTTTCCCCATAGTTGACTAGCTATGTTTTAATCAGGTGGGGTGTTTCCTCCAGATTCCAAATATTTTCTTGCTCTAAGGCTATTTGGATTTACTTATGTGTTCTGAAGAAATGTTTTCTCCTATACTTCTGTCATTACGTTATGTATGAACTAAGAGGAGCAGGATGGAAATATAAGGACGGTATGGTTTAGAAATTGGAACACTGTTCTGTGAGTCTGGAGACCTTGGTTCTGTTAATTGCCTTGTTATCAGTTTATCATGTCTCACATCTGAGTGCCTCTGTTACTGCCCCCTCATCCCTTTTCTTTATCTAAAGGTCCTTAGTACAAAGAGTTTGTTGTTTTTTTCCTGTATATTTACACAGTGTGTTGTACAGTGGGATCCTGGGACCCTACTAATCATAGTGAATCAGAAGCAGCCTGTTCCTGCAGTCTTTTTTTAGCCATATATCTCCCATGATCTCATTGAGATAGTTGAGTGAGGGGTAGTGGTTCAAACTCTAATTGGCTCATGAGTTAAGGCTGGCATGTTTCAGTGAGCATGTAAAGTGCAGTAACAAAATGGAGTTGGTACTTGAGCAATACATACAAAACATTTGCCACCTCTCTATTAAAACTTTGATTCAAACTAAAATGACAGGAGCAATGGAGAGAGTCCAGAGGAGGGCAACAAAAATGGTGAGAGGGCTGGGGCACATGACTTATGAGGAAAGACTGAGGGAATTGGGCTTATTTAGTCTAGAGAAGAGAAGACTGAGAGGGGATTTAATAGCAGCCTTCAACTACCTGAAGAGAGGTTCTGAAGAGGATGGAGCTAGACTGTTCTCAGTGGTGGCAGATGGCAGAACAAGGAGCAATGGTCTGAAATTGCAGCAGGGGAAGTTTGGGTTAGATGTTGGGAAATGTTTTCTCACTAGAAGGGTAGTAAAGCACTGGAACAGGTTACCCAGAGAGGTTGTGGAATCTCCACCCTTGGAGGTCTTCAAAACCCAGGTAGACAAAGCTTTGGCTGGGATGATCTAGTTGGGGATGGTCCTGCTTTGAGCAGGGGGTTGGACTAGATTACCTCCAGAGGTCCCTTCCAACCCTCATTTTCTATGGTTCTATAAGGCAGTTCTACATGCCTATTGCTACGTCTTTTACTACATTAGCCACATCAAACTGTCTTTCTTTGAAGACAGAAAACTGGGTACTTTGAGGAGAGCCTGTTTTTACAATGTTCACTTGGTACTTCTCTCATTGTGACCAAACAGGACGTGTAACAGATGGAAAGGACTCCTGCAATTTACCACTGGCATGATAAAAACTTTACTTCTAGTGTTTATTTTTAAATGCAAGTTTAAATAATTTTATGAAATAAAGAAATCTAATACAAATAGTAACTTAAATATCTGAAGCATAATTCAAAAATGAGCTTTAAATTCCATTATACAAGCAGAGTAAAATACTCCTACATGGAATCATCTGAAGGAGCATCTAAGAGAATGAAGAGACTTAATAAATTATTTAGCTCCTTTATCTGAACCAGTACAAGATTATTCTCTACATTAAATTCTCCAGTGAATTGTCCTAAGTTTTAAATGACTAGGAGTGGGTCTAAACTACAGGCCTGGAGGAAGGCATGCATGTACACTAGCTTTAAACTACCTGGCTTGGCTGTTCAGCAGTATATGTGCTGTAGTAGTGAGCTCAGTGTGGGTTAATACTTGACTATTTTTTAACCCAATTTTCCAGGTAGGTTTTGTAGGCTGCACTTAGCTCCTAGCTGCTGCAACTATACTTCTAACTGTACTCAGGCTAGCCAGTTTAAAGCAGGCTTGGGTATGTCTGCATGAGTCACAGTGACTGCAGTACAGGTGCACCCTGCAGCTAGGGCATATTTTCATACTACTATCTTCTCATAGTGTAAAAATCTAAGTAATGTTTTTTGATATTATGTTTAGTCATCTGGAATAATTCCTTTGTATACATACGTACTTGTCTGAATGGTGTGGACGTACAGAACAACAATGTGGAATCTCCTTTTATCAGTGGAGGACAGAGAATCATAAGACAACAGGTGTCTTTCTTGAGGATAATAAAGGAGTTCATGTCTGTGATTGGGAACCTTCTGAGAGCTGTCAGATGAGTAAACACTTACAGGAAGTCCATATTCGTTTGTGTTCTAAGAGAAAATGGACTGCAGACAAAACTTGACAAAAGATGAGCATTAGTGGTTTATTTTGCCATATTTTTATTCTTGTCTCTGTAAACATTAAGGACCAAATGTATCCCGTGACATGAGCAGGTGCAATTCTTGTAAAGTTAATGAGAGCTGTTCAGTATTAATACTTGCAGAACTTGTGCCAGTGATGGCGTTTATTTTGAATGCTGCCTACTATGTAAAGAAAAAGCCAAAGGCATTTTGAGGCCAAAAGATGCAGTTCTCACTGAACAGGATTTTAAGTTGTCTAAGTACCTAAAGTCCTCTTGAATTGACAGGAACTAAGAGCATATGTGCTTCTAAAAATCTCATAAGCTACCTTCCTTCATCTTCATCTAAATGCCTTTAACAGTGTGGTCTCAAATCTGTAACCCTTTTTAACAGAGTGAGTAAATCCATTGTGGAACCTTACAGTTGCGACTGAATTAGCTGATGGCTCTTGAAGATGATGTGGCCTGAGTAAGTGAGCAGTGTAATTTTTCAGAGGCAACCATGCTTTTTGAAATGGGCCTTCCTGCAGAATTGGCTGTGGCTCTGACTTTGTCTCTAACCTAGCTTCCCTATGTACACACTCTGATTTGCTTCAAGTTTAGTGGTGCTTTCATCCCCAGCTAACTGGCTTATCCAGGACTAGAGATTAAAGCCTGAGTGATAGTTTCACTTTGAGGAGGAAGGGGAGTGTCAATTACCAGTTCCTTGCATAGAATCATAGGGTTGGGATTGACCTCAAGGGTAATTTGGTCTAGGTCACCTCAATACAGAAAGGATGCATATGAAATCATCCAGGTGTTCATGATACTCAGACAGGAAAGTTCTTCTAAGTTTATTGATAAGATCCTAGACTGCAGCACAAAGAAGTATGAGAGTAATCCACAGAAATCCTAGTGGCACCCCCATGAGAATGCAGCAAGTATCAGGACATAAAAATACATGTATGGCTTTGTATTTAGCTGAGCTAAATTGACTTCTGGGGTTTAGATCCAGGAGCCTGTCATCTGAGTTAAGTGAAGACATATCCTTAAGTCAAAACTTCCACTTTCTCACCATGTCCTGTCCTCTCCAAATTCATTTTTATAAACACACTAACTTAAAATTCCTTATGCACAACTTATGCTCTGCCTTTTGGGGAAAAAAAGAGAAACAGTTTTATGCTCTTTAATTTTATGTATCTCTTGGAGCTACTACCACTGTGGTATTTAAAGATAGAGATTCTTAAACTCCCATGTATCTATAAAATGTCTCTAAAGTTGGATTAGTTTCACTCTGCATGTAGGCTGATACCAACCCAGGAACAAAAGCAACTTGCCTAGACTTGTGATGATGAAGATAATACATTTTTTTCTTTATTCATTGTGTACATACTTCCAGTGTTTCAAGGTTGTATCAGTTCATGTAGTGGGAACACCTGTGACTACAACTGATTCAATGTAAAAGTTTTCGTTTTAACTTCAACAGCTTGTTGCCTGAACATATGCATTAAATGTGGGAAATAGAAATGTGTCATCTTTTTTTTTAAGGACTCCAACAAGTTTGGTTGCTTTTGATTGAATCGCTCATGTTGTCTGACCTTGTTTAGCCTGCTTTCCTGGGCTTTCCTGGGCTTCTCCCAGGCTGCCTGCAAGGGCTACCTGCACAGTCCCGGAGCTGCCCAGAGCCTGGTGCTTCACTCCATGGCTGTAGGGCAGCAAACTAAAATGCCTTGGAGGTGTTTTAGTTTGCTGCATCCCTAAGTCACTTATGTGCTACAGCGGCTGGAATTGATGCGCAATATGCTGCCAATGCATGCAAACACAACACCATTAAAGCAGTGCAAAAGTATTTGACCTCCTTTAAAGTGTTGTGTATACATGCCCCTTATTTCATCTACACATGCCCTTTCAAGTCTCTCCTGTACTGATTATCAGGAGAGTTAGGTTATAAAATTAAATTACCTACGTAGTCCTCAATGTGATGTTTTGACAATACTTTTGGAGTAGCAAAAGAATTAATGGTGCTCTTTTAGCAACCGGGTAGCAGAATTGAGTAGGTGATAAGTGTATGTCACCTGGACTCTGTTTATGATTTACAGCTGTAGAGGAACAGTAATCTGGTTAATCTTGAAATTGGTTTTGTTAAATAAAACTAAACTGAAATCTTTACTAATTTTCTTGGATGTTTGGATATAACTTATTATACTAGAACACAAATGTTAAAATTATTTGTAAATTATTGTTATTTCTTTCTCATATTCTGTATAAGGCTGCATCTCACTCATGAAAGTTAGCAGGCTTTCTAACAAGATTTTCTGTATGTACTGAAACCCTGTGAGTTTTTTCATGAGAACCTTGTGTAAGTCCAAAGATTTGTTTATAGTTTTCCTGATGAAGCTAGTAAATTGAAATGCTGCCTTGCACAGGATATTGTTTAATTCCCTCTGTTTCAATTGTGAATTTTCAGAAATAGCCAGAGGAACATGATTTCCATTTCTGATCACAGATTAAAAGCTTCAACTGGGGAAAACCATAACAAAAACTAGCAGTTGCAGTGAATAGCCCATGAAGAAATGACTTTTTTTTTTTATTTGGGGGTTTTGTTTTGTTTTGTTTTTTGTGGGGGGTTGTGTTTTTTTGG
>NW_017729034.1:93905645-93920972 GCF_001723915.1 Gavialis gangeticus
TCATGAAGAAATGACTTTTTTTTTTTATTTGGGGGTTTTGTTTTGTTTTGTTTTTTGTGGGGGGTTGTGTTTTTTTGGTAATGGGTGATTACAAAAAAAATCATAGAAAGAAAATGAAAGCTCTGAATTACATGGGTCATGTTCATTTCTTGTTTCTTTTTCCTTTTTACGTAAATAATGAGAATAAAAGGTCCTTGTTTAAAGACAACTATGAAGTAACTAGTCTGGTACAGTCTGAGAACTAACAGGTAGCAGTGGGGCACTGCAAAGCAATAGACTGGGAATGGGAGTATGAAGGAACTGAGCCTTTATTGATAAGAACTGCTCAGAAAACAAGAGTTTTCCATGGAAAATTTCACCTTTTAAGTGATGCCCCCACATCCCAATTTTGGCTGAAAACCGTAAATATTTTCATTTCAAATGGTGCCTTCTGGGTGTTGTAATTTGGGTGCCTAATGCTTCCATTATCTCTCTGGACTGGGCTCTAACACCTGAACTAAATCTCCTATACTTTTTTGGGTGGTCTTAATTCTGGTAAGTGTTTCTTAATGTTAAAGTTTCCTTTATAATTTGCATTCCTGTATTGGCTGTTTAGGATTTAACCTTAAGCATTTTATTAGTTTTTTCCCTTCCAGAGGTGCAGAGTCCTGGATTTTTAGAATGTAATACTCTTCAGTCAGAGACCACCTCCTCCTCCCCCCACTCCCCCATCCCTTTTTGTGTGTCAGGAAAGCACTTGGCAAGTTGAATACTGCCACAAACAAATTATAGAAATTAAGGGCTGGAAGGGACCTTGAAAGATCGAGTCCAACCCTCCTGCTCTGGACAGGAATACTGCTGAGTTCAAATGATTCCAGCAAGGTGTCTGTCCAGTCTCCTCTTGAAGACTTCCAAGGTTGGGGACTGCACCACCTCCTTGGGAAGTCCGTTCCAGATTCTGGTCACTTTTACCATAAAGAAATTCTTCCTTATGTGAAACCATCTTCTGACAGTTTATGGCCATTGCTCCTTGTCCTATCCTGGGGTGGCTTAGTGAACAGATTTTCTCCCAGCTCCCAATATTCACCCCTTACATACTTTATAGAGAACCACCAAGTGCAAGTACTTGGCATGAATACCAGTCCTTCTGTGTAGCATGCTGTATGGGCACAGGTAGGTATGTGCATGCCAAGCTGAATCACAGACTGCATGTGGCTGCCATTTAGGCGTGTAAAGCAAAATGGAATTTAGCCATAAGGTGCACATTCTTGATGAACAGTGATTCACACCTTAGATATTTTGCACACCAAAATGAAGATATTTTTTGCCATCGTCATGCCAATTATTTGATGATTTGTGTTGAGCCCGGTATGTATATCATCATGTAATTATTCAGAAATATTCAGAGATTCCTATTGCACATCTGTGGAGTATAATTATACATGTCAGCAATAGTGGCATATTAATTGTTTTAGTAAAAAACACCATGTGGAAAATTTAACATTTTTTTTTTTAGTACAAATGTCTATTAACATGCCAGCTCATCTCCTTTGCTTCCCTAAACCTTGAAGTATTGACAATTGAGTCTTATACCCAGATTCTGTACACAGAATAATGTGGGTTAACAAGTACCAGACTATTTAGCATATGAACTGTGACTCACTGAAACTATTTTGGCTATAAGCAATTCATATTTAATCGTCACATATAATAGGGAGTGATATGAATGTAAAACTATTAAACCTGTGCAAAACATTTAATGGATCAGTTTGCAATCCAAACTGCACTAGACTATTATAATGTAAATCCTCTATCCTTCTAAGTAAGTCTAGCAAAATTCTTAACTATGGTAACCTGGCTTCTTCCTCTTTTAGATCCTCACTTTCATTCAACAAACATCAAGTCATATAATGGAGTATAAATTATCTCAAATTTGCATTAGTTACTCTCTCAACTCTGCTATCAGAACAATGAATTTGTTCCTAAAGCTGAATTCAGCCCATTGCTGGACTGGAGTAAAAGTTATCTCTGCCTTTAAACTGGAGGACCAAATTCAGCGTTAGCAGAATTGTTAGCACATTATTTTCAACCAGTTTTCTACCAGTCGTAAATCTGACTGTGTTTCACATAGGAAGAAGATTTGCAGATTCAGATCATAACATCTAGCTCAGGCCAGGTCAAGGAGCCATGTCTCCTAAATTGGTGGTCCTAAATTGGTGGTCTGACCCTTGACTCGTAATTACTTGTAATGTCATTATGAGATCTGGATAAGATCTGTAATATATCTCACCCTGTTAAAGTAGTTAAAAATCTATGTACAAAGGTGGTCATCTTCTGGAGAAATGATCTACAGTCAATTGGATAAAATTCAGCAAGGACAGGTGCAAAATTCTGCCCTTGGGATGAAACAGCCAAATGCGCAAGCATGGACTGGAGAAGGACTGGGTAGGTTGCAGCATTGTAGAACAGGACCTGGGGTGGGGGTCACAGTGGACCATAAGCTGAATATGATTTCCACCCTGTCTCATTCCCCCAGCAACAAGAGCACATAGTGTGCTCTTATTGGGTGTGGGGGAAAGAAAACCAACAGTATAGTGAGTTATATTAATAGGAGTGTTACTTGCAAATTAAGGGAAGTGATTTTTCTGCTTTATTTGGCACACCTGGATGACTGTGTCCAGTTTTTGGTCCCTCACTTCAAGTTAGATGTGGACAAATTGGAGTCCAGTGGAGAGGGACAAAATGATTAGAGGCCTGGGAAACATGACTTATGAGGAAAGTCTGAAAGAACTAGGATTACTTCTGGAGAAGAGAAGACTGAGGGGAGATTTGATAACAGTCTTCATATACCTGAAGGCTGGTTATATGAAGGATGGAGCTGGACTGTTCTCTGTGGCTGCATGGGCAAGAAGCAATGGTCTGAAATTGCAGGAAGGGAAATGTAGGTTGGACAGTGGGAAGAACTTTCTGACAATTAGGGTGTTTAAGCATTGGAATAAGCTATCCAGAGATGTTGACTGTAGACATTTTTAATAACAGGTTAGACAGACACTTGACTGATATGCTTTGATTGGGGGCAGTCCTGCCTTGACCAAGGGATTGGACTTGATGACTTCTCAAGGTCCCTTAAATCTACAGAATGGTGGTTATGTATTAGATCACTGTAATTACTACTAAAATTATTCTGAATTGTTCATGGGACAGACATTTGGTAATGGCTTGGTACGTGGAAATGACAATGAGTCTTTGAATTTTTAAGTTGGGATGTTTATGTTTTCTTCCAGAGTAAATGGCGTATGACAATGATGAGTCAAGGCTTTTCTTAAAGCTTTCAGCCATAAAACAGATGAATGAGAACCAGTGCTGTCAGGCTATCTGGTAATACCACCAGAAAAGCCAAATGCAAACCTGTTTATCAGGACTTTTTAAATCTAGTCTCAGCTATTAACAGCCGTTGTGTGGTGTGTTAACAATTTAGTTCACGTGAGTCATATCCGTTTTCTGTTGTGCGATGCAATAGTACAATTACTCTAAGGCTAGGCAGTCTGTATTAGCTGAGTGACACGCTGCAGGGTGGTGACAAACAGTAGCAATTTTAAGCACATGGTGACCTAATGTGAGTTTTAATGTAGCTTCACTAATTGACAAACATCTCTCAGAAAGTTCAAGCTCATTAAATTGAGGAATATGAAATATCAGTAACATGTCTATAATTTTATAGACATGTTATAATGTGCAGGGGGGCTGGACCCGATGATCTTGTAAGGTCCTTTCCAGCCCCTAACATCTATGAATCTATGAATTTTTTTTTTTTAGCAAACCTAGAACAAACTATTGTCAAATTGTTTCCACTAATCAGGGAAGAGGCAGAACGTCGGTCACTTCTCAAGCATCCCTGTGCCCTTTGTCTGTGAACTAGACATCTCTTGTGATAGCTGCTTTGCTTGGGCAAATTAAGGAGATGTGCACCAAATTGATAGCCATTGAAACTGGACTGTGGATCAAGAACTGTAGCTGTGGGACCACTGATATGAAGAATGCTAGCTTTGCTGTGGGAAACTACTTGTATTCTAATTTTCTAATAATATTCTAATTATTCTAACATTGCCAAGAGCTAAAGCTTTAAAGGTTTGCATTATTTCTCCAGGGAAGGGCTAGGAGCTTACTGTTGCAATGAAAGGTGAAATGTTTGTGTAATTGCTTGTCTGTAGTACCGGGAATTTAAGACTATACTGTGCCTCAGAAGACCTGGCAATGCTGAGAATGAAATCTAGATTATATGTGTAAACTTTATGTAAATTGCTGAAAGCGTGCTTCTTTCTGTTAGTGATAAGTTCCTTCTTATAGCATCTTAGGGTTAGCCCTTTGAATTTAAAATGAATTTGCATGATATTGAGCAAAATTACTGTGAAGTACCTTTCCCAGCGGGGTCTTGCTCCTTGTTGAAATTTTGACATTATTGCAGCATAAATAAAGAAGAAGATATATGGCTAAACCCAGAGATGCTGCTTGTCTTGCCTTCACTTGGTGATTAAGTAGTAGAAACAGTTAAACAGTATTCTGTGGTGGTGTTGTTTCTACCTCTTTCCTTCAAAAATAAGGAGATGAACAAGTGAAGGAGATGACAGAGCAGAGAATATACTACTGCAATGGGTTGTTCTCTGTTTTAGGATTTTGCAGGCAATTATTCATACTTTTTTATGAAAGAAATGCAATACACATGGGTGTAAAAATAAAAACAGTATTTTGAATACAAAGTGCATTAAACTGTGAATCATCCTGATCTCATTTTTGAATTTTTAATACCTAGAAATATTTGTATGGGTTTTCTCCTAGTAAGTGGCATATGCACCTTTATCTGTAATGCTCCATTAATATATCATTCTGGCAAGGCATATGTGTCAGTATACATAGATACTCAGTTGTAGGGGAATTTGCATTCTAGAGGTGGTGGATTTGTTGCTGTAGCTATAGGGGAAAAATCATGCATCACACAGATATGCAGGAAGAAAATTAGGAAGGCTCAGACACAATTTGAGATGCAGCTAGCAAGGGACAGAAAAAGCAATGAACTATTCTACAAGTATGTCAAAAGTAAGAAGACCAAATAAAATGTAAGCCCCTAATGGAATGCAGAAGCCTGTCTAATTATGGAAAAGTCAGAGAAGGCTGTATTTAATGTGTTTTTTACTTCAGTCTTCACAAATAGTGGCAGCTGCTAGATGACAAGTGCAGTTGGCAGCAAAAATAGGGGTGAAGACAAGCATCCTAGAGTAGTGGCAGAACAGGTTAGGGATTACTTAGAGATGCTAGATGCTTTGAAGTGTGAAGGGCTGGTTGGTATTGCAGCTAGATTACTGTACCTAGGGTACTGGAGGAATTGGCTGAGGTAATTTTAGAGCCATGGGCTATCCTTTTTGAGAATTTAAAGAGGTCAGGTGAGGCCCTGGATGACTGGAAAACGGGCACTAGTCCATCTTTAAGAAAGGGAAGAAGGACAATCTGGGGAATTACAGACCAGTCAGCCTAACCTGAATACCTGGGAAGATCATGGAGCAGGTCCTCATGGAATTTATTAGGAAGCACATAGAGGAGAAGGTGATCAAGAACAGCTAGCATGGGTTCATGAAGAGCAAGACCATCATACCTGACCAACCTGATTTCCTTCTAAGGTGACAGGCTCTGTGGATGAACAGTAGATGTTATACCTGTATTTTAGCAAGGCTTTAGATGCTGTCTCCCACAAAATTCTTATTAACAAACTAAGGAAATACAGACTAGAGAAAAGTACCTAAAGGTGGATACATAACTGGTTGGATCATCATGCTCAGTAAGTAGTCATCAGTGGCTCAGTGTCTTTTTGGGAAGAGGTATAAAGTGGGGTTCCTTAGGTGTCTGTCCTAGGTCCAGTATTGTGTGGGCTAGGGACAGACATTCAAAAAGCCAGAGCCTAAATTGATTCAGTCTTTGCAGGTTAGTTTAACGTGAGGAGCCCTACGTCCCCACCTACCCACACACACCCTGCTCAGCTGAGCTCCACACTCCTGCTGCCCCTCTGCAGGAGGAGGTGGAGGGGGAAGAGTTCTCCCAAGCATGGAACAGAGCCTCCCTCTGCCTCCCACCCCTGCTCTGGGGCCAGGCAGCATTGCATGGAGTCCTCCCCCCAGCCGCACAGGGGCAGTGGGGGAAGGGGAGGAGGAGGAAGGGCCCCCATTCAGTGCCTCATAGAGCCCCCCTCCCCACCCTGGGTGGAGGAGGAGGGGGAAGAGTTCCCCCCCCCCAGCATGGAACAGAGCCTACCTCCCCACCCTGCAGGACAAGCAACCCAGCATGGCCCCATCAAGGTGAAGGGGGCAGGGAGAAGAGTTCATTCCTCACTCTGTCCCTTCCCTGCAGTTGGGGTCTGCCATCTCCAGGGCCCCCGCTGCAGCCCCCTTCCCTCTGCTCCCCAGCAGACAGGCTGACACTGGCTGTGGTGGGAGAAGAGGGGAAGGAAGGAAGAATTAACACCCCCTCCCTGCCCACTTTGCCTTAACAGGGCCATGCCTGCTGGTGTCTCTGCTAGGGCCTGTCCCTGCTCCAGCTAGAGAGCAGAGGGGCAGGGTCAGCCCTGCAGCTGGAGCAGACAGCCCAGCTCAGCCCAGCGAGTGTGCCGGGATGCTGGCGGAGTCTGGGTTATCTTAAACCAGCAAGGGGTCTGGGACAGACATTGCATAAACTGGTTTGAGCCAAATCAGTGAAGTCTGATACTACATTCAACCAGGTTTATCTCAAACCTGTTTCAGCCATTTTCAAACTGGTTTATGTGCACTGAACATCTTTTCTGTTACAGGTTTAAACCAGTTTCTGATCACTTAAACTGGGGTATGCATGATGTCTGTCCCTAGCCTTAATGTTTAACCTTCATTAATGATGAAGGGACTGAGTACACTTAGCAGATTTGAAGGTACTACCAAGTTGGATAGCATTGCAGACACTCTGGAGGGTAGGGCTAGGATCCAGAATGACCTGGATAGACTGGAAAAATGGTCTGCAGTAGATCAGATGAGATGTCTACAAGGACCAGTGTAAGGTTGTGTGCTTGGACAGAATATTTGCATGAACAAATACAGACTGGGCAATGACTGGCTGGACTTCAGTGCTACAGAGAAGGACCTACAGGTTATAGTGGACTGTAAATTGAATAAGCCAATGTGCTCTTGTTGCAGAACAAAAGCCAATACCAAGAGAAGTGTCTTTTGCTTTATTCATCACTGGTGAGACCTCACGTAGAGTACTGAGTCCAGAGTACTGAGTCCACACTTCAAGAAGGATGTAGACAGTTTGGAAAGAAACCAGCATTGAGTGACAAAAATGATTAGGGGCCTGAGAAGCAAGACTTATGGGGAAAGGCTGAAAGAACTAGGGTTATTTAGTCTGGAGAAGAGAAGACTGGTGTGTGGGGGGGGTGGATTTGATAAGCTTTCAAATGTCTAAAGGGTGATTTATAGAGAGGATGGAGGTAGTCCTGTCCTCTACAGCCACAGAAAATAGTTTAAGAGTAATGGCCTCAAGTTGCAGCGGAGGAAATTTAGGCCGGATATCCAGAAGAACTTTTTGACTACTTGGGTGGTCAAACATTGGAACAAACTACTTAGAAAAGTTGTGGAATCTCTACCCCTGGACTTTTTCAAGATCAGGTTAGACAGACATTTGGCTGGGCTGGTTTAGTCACAAATGATCTTGCCTAGAGCAGGGGGCTGGATTAGATAACCTTATGAAATCCCTTCCAGCCCTACTTTCTTATGATCCTGTGAACACCAAGGCAAACAATTCTGCTGATTTGTGTCTATAGCCATCGAGGAATGTGTGCTGAGTAGTTGTGTATAATTTTCTAAGGTAGTTTTTATCTAGCACTGTAGCTAACACAGTAATTTGTTACTCTTAATCATAGCCTTCTAGCTCTAAGCTTTTCTGACATATTAAAGATATGCCTCTATAGAAAGCGTTGGGTATAGTCTGTTTCATGTATTTCAGGTGACACAGGTATCTCTGTTCTCTATGTTCTTCTAAATATTGTGACAGCTTTCTAAAAAGAAAATCATGATCGGGCAGTTATGGTTAGCAAAAATCGCACCCTCCAAATGAGCAGAGTCTAAACTTTGACAGGATACTGTAAAATAAATCTTTCCATAAGACAGTTTGTTTTACCTCTGAGTGATTTATCTTCTGGCCTGAAGATAATCATGTTTCACTACAACAAATTCTGAGTATTTCTTGTTTGTTGACTTTATTTTCCTGAGGAATTAAAAGTACATATGTTTATACATTTTCAGGCTACATGTTCAGATAAACATAGCGGTTATATTGAATTTTTTGAGGAAGTTAAAGTTTTGTGACTGATCAGTGTATTAAGAAACACCTTCTTTTCCCCTTTTTATTTTTACATTCATTTTTATTTGAAAGGAACTACTGTAATTCACCATGCTCTTCTGATGCATAATGATTCTTAGAACTGAATCTTTTCATCGAATCAATGAGTCGGAAGGGACCTAGACAGATCATCGAGTCCGACCCCCTGCCATGGGCAGGAAGGAGCACTGGGGGTGGCAGGGGTGATAAGACCCCAGCCAGGTGCATATCCAGTCTCCTCTTGAAGATTTCCAGGGAGGGTGAGAGCACCACCTTTCTGGGAAACCTATTCCAGGCTGTGGCCACCCTTACAGTGAAGTAGTTCTTCCTAATATCTAACCTAAACCTATCCTCCCTCAGCTTGTGGCCATTGTTCCTGGTGACTCCAAGGGGGGCCCCGGTGAACAGACTTTCCCCGAGTACCTGTTGGTGGCCCCTGATAAGGTTGTAGGCAACCACAAGATCCCCTCCTCAGTCTCCTCTTGCAGAGACTGAAGAGATTCAGGTCCCTCAGCCTCTCCTCATAGGGCTGGCCACGGAGGCCCTCAACGATATGAGTGGCCCTCCTTTTAAACTAGTGAAATACGTTCTGTTGCAAGAAGACTTTATGTAAAGAGCAGAAGAGGGAAACTAATTTCTGAGAATGGGTGAGAAGGGCACTCAGCAAGCCAATATTGTTTTCAAGGTTTCCTCTTCATTATATAGACGCCAGGTACATACACATACAGAGTGTGCGAGTTTGTTTTTCTTGTAGTATTCAGCATTGATCTAATTTGTTACTCAATTAGTTTCAATGCAAGTTCTATCTTAGGCTTCAGTGGAAGCAAACTTAGGTCTCTCAGACTTGTACATCCCTAGATGCATTGTTGTACCTTGTTACGAATGTGAGGGAATTCAAAATACCTATAGTCTCTTCTTTTTATCATTTGAGGATTTATTTTGTAATCTTTGCATTTTATGGGGAGTTTCATCTGAGGACCTGAAAGCCCTCTTACTTTTATAGAAAATTTTCTCATTCTTTCATTTTTCTACCATTTCAATTTATTGTGTCTATATCTCATACGCTAACTAGATTAAGGCTAATGTATGTTCTCTAATCTTTTACTTAGAGAGGGTGAAAGCAGTAGAAATACCTTAAAGCAACTCAGATGTTCTTTGGCAGGGAAGCTAAGTCAAAACATTTATCTTGGTTCTTTGATGCTTCCAAATTGTCTCATGTCCTCTGAGATGGGGTAGAGAACATGGAAGAGACTTGGAAAACCATATGCATTTTACTTGGAAATGTGTGGGACCAAACAGTGTGTTTGTCTGGGGAAGCACTAGGATGAAAGGCAGGGTTTAGTCTTCTTTGGAGAAGCCAGAGATTCTTCAGCCACGTCAACGTCCCAGAATCCATGGGGGGTGTCTACAGATCTCTCAGCATTTATGGAGCAGCATTATTTTTCTTAGGCTGTCTCTCTGTTGTTGTTTGTTTATTAACCTTTGTTTGTTTCATGCCTTTATAGGGCTGACTATTTGACCAGTCAAAGTTTGGTCAATTGACTGGTTAAGTATTAGTCAAAAATTGTTAAAAAAACCCCTACCAATAAGTCCAAATAATGCACAGAAAAAACATTCATTTTCCATTAAGAAATGTCAAAAAACCATAAAACATCACATTTCTGTCAAGGAAACTACATAAAGACGTAGATTTTGTGTGTTTGTTTTTTTGGGGGTGCGGGGGTTGTTGTTGGGTTTTTTGGTGGTTTTTTTTTTCCGTAAAAATGTCTCTAATCTTTGACCAGTCCAAAAATATGCATTCAGTTGACCGGCGTGCCAATCCCACTCATATTTCAGTTTAGTTTCCCTGATGGTAATACTGTGGAAAATCTGTTCTTCTTTTTAAGGTTAAAATGGCACACACATGCCTCTATGGAATCAAAGCCTAATACTTCCCTTTGTTGCCTTTCGCTTGAAACCGATTGCCACTTTTTAGAATATTGCTTTATTTTGCAACAGTATCATATTGTTAGCCTCTGCTGTCAGATCCTTTCCCACAGTATTGTTGCCTATCTGGGTATTCTCTACTTTTTCTTTTCTTTTCTTATTTTCCACTCCGCCTCCCTGCTTCTTAGATGTAGTATATTTTGTATTGGTCTTTTTATTGAATTTCATCTTGCTCATTTTGACAATTTCTCAAATTAATGCAATGATTTTGAATTCTAATCCTGTTGGCCTATGTGCTTGCAACCCCACTAGGCTTGATGTAATCTGTAGATTTTATAAGTGTATTTCATCATCTAAACGATTAATGGAAATTTTGAATAGTACCGATGCTGGGATAAACCCCTGCAGGACTCCTCTTGATACGGGGGGGGGGGGGGTTCTGTTCAGTAGTGAACTGCTGTTTGACTGTCTTATTATGCCTGTCTTTTCCCCTCTTTCTACCTGTATCCTTATAACTAATTTCATTTTATATCTTATAAATACTGAATTTTTTTTTGCAGTACACTTTTCCTGGACAGGGTATACAATAGACCAAATGTTGTTTCTTTCTTGGCTTTTAGCAAAACATACATTTAATGTACTCTACTTACGTACAAACATTGTTAAACATGTGAGTGTTCTTCATATAAACTTGTTAATAAAATTTAAATAATTCCATCTACTGTGCAGCACACTGATGTAGAGAGCATACTCTCTCCTTTTCAGTTCTGGCCTTGTATTCAATGTACAGATCTGTACAAACCTCCCAGCAGGTTCAGTTGTCTTCTGCCAGCAAATTCTAGTTTTAGCATTCTAACCCTTTGGAAAGTTAGAGCTCAGACCCATTGATCAGTGAGTGGCTGCTTCTGGGAAGAAATAGGGAACATCAGCAATGCCTTGATTTGCTGCACAGGGATTTTTAGGTGAAGGTCAGTATTAGACTGATCTTGAAGAAAGTCAGAAATATTGGATTTGCACTCCTTCTTTGGTCAAGCCACTCTAATTCCAGGCTTGGAAGTATATCCTGACATGCCATATTATTTATAGCAGATCCGTTCTCCTTAGGGTAGAAACTTTTAAAATTACTTATTTGTGAAATGTTTTAGTATACTAAAATAATTATATGCACAGTGCATTCAGAATGTTGCTAAATGTGGTTTACTGGAAAACCTGTTTTCCTCCCAGCTTTCCAGTTGGCACTGAGCTCACTGCAGAAAAACACACAAAAAAGCCCCTTTTGGTGTGCTTGTCAACACTGGTACATGAATTCGTCACATTTAAAATAATTTTTGATAGCACGGGCTTGGGAACTTGTCTCTGTGGACATCAAGGAATTGAAGAGATTTTTTTTTAAAGAAACCTCAGCATTATTTGATCAGAAATGTCTTCTCTAATCTACCTCCTTTTCTTTCTCCTCCATCACTCCCCTAGATCAATGAGTTTGAGCTCCAAGTTGTTTTGAGAGTCAGAGTTTCAAGGCTGTGTTCCTTATCTCTGCTCAGAAGGCCTCCCTCTCCCCTGCCTCAGAATATTACTAAGTTCATAATGACAGTCAAAAAAACAGGTTGAATCAATTCAATCTTTGCAGGTTAGTCTACACTACATAGATTGAACTGAGAAGCAAGTGAACAGATATTCACTTCTCTTTCCAGAAATGCAGCCACATGCTTGCAGTGGCTCAGACCAGAAGTTGGGGGGTGCTACAGCATGCTTCCCAGCCACTGCCAAAGGGAAGGGAGGCTTTAAACTCCATCTTGGTCCCTCATGGGACCCCAGCCCCAGTCTGCCCCTGGGGGGAGCAGGCTGTGCCAGGCTGCTGTCCCCCATTCCCTGACTGGAGGGAAGGGACAGGCCCTGCCTGGCTTTTCCTTTGCTCCCTTCTTGAGTGGAGGGGTGGAGAATGTGGCCAGATGCCAGCCAGACTGGTAGGCTGAGGTGGAGGCAGGGGAGATGGATTTAAATTCCTCCTCACCCACCCGCAAGGGACCCTAGCCAAGATCTACCTGGCAGGGTCAGAGCAGCCCCAGCCCAGATTTTCCCCTGCTCCCCGTGGAAGCAGAGGGGCAAGGGGCATGGCCAGATGCGAGTCAGGGTGGCATGCTGAGATGGACAGAGGAAAGGGGATTTAAACCCTTCTTCGCCCCCCGCCGGCTCAGCCTGCTGGCCTAGCCAGCATCTGGCCATGCTCCCGCCCCTCTGCTTTAGTGGGGAGCAGAGAAAAAGCCAGGCAGGGGCTGCTTTGCCCCTGCCAGGCAAATGCTGGCTGGGGTTTAGAGCCACATTTCCCACCTCCACCCCCTTCTCCCAGCTGGAGCAGTGATAGTGCTCCAGTTAGGGAGCAGAGGGGTGGGGCCAACGCTGCTCCACTGGAGCAGACAGCACAGCCCAGGGCTGCAAAGCATCTTGGGATGCTGGGGGACTGAGTTAAGTTGAACCAGGAATGGGTTTGAAACAGAAGTTCCATGAACTGGTTTGATCTAAATCAGTTAAGTCTGATATTACATCCAACCAGGTTTATCTTCAATCAGTTTTATCTTCAATCAGTTTTGGCCATTTTGAAACTGGTTTATGTGCACTGAACTTATGTTTGGTTACAGGTTTAAAAGTTTCTGATCACTTAAACTGGTTTATGTGTAACTTCTGTCTCTAGCCCAAAATATTGACTTGTTTGGGGTTTTTTGTTTTGTTTTTGTAAAACTTGAATCTTCCCGTTATGGAACAAACTAACAAACTTGTGTTCTAGTTTTGGGGACCTAGGCAAGAGTGACAAATGGACAGAAAATTCAGACAGTAACTGTAGCAGCTTCACTTCCTGTCAGGATATACAAGGAAGACCTTTGCAAAAACTGTGCTGCCTTAGTGCTAACTAGTTAACTAAATGAATCATGCTCGCTGTTACACCAACCAGATATTACAGAACAGCAAAGCATAGGCTCAGTGTCTGTATCGCCAAGAGTTTATTTTCCCATTCACTACTTTTAGCTCATTAGGGTTAATGAAGGAATATGAGGATTTTTCTTTCCCTTTGTGTGTAGTCCTGAGCCCTCTCAAACTTCCCCTGACTGCCTCTTCATAGTGTAAGTCTGGCAAGATGCTCCATTTAGGTTAGTCCCTGTTATGACCAAGATAATAAGGGCTCATTCTTCAAGAGTCAGGTCCCATATTGTTAACAGCCACTTTTTAGAAGGTAATTAACACCTGCTAGGTTGTGAACAACACCTGACTTGCCTCTTCAGCCCACCTCCAAAAAGCCACCCTGAACCAAATCACACCCGTAAGTGATTGAGAACCATGAAGAGTACATAGCTGGTATTTAATTACATTAACTTATTACTGACCTCCCTAGTCTTTCTCTCCTTGTTTAATGAGTGAGTAAAATAAACCTCCACTCTTAATTTAGGCTGTAGCTGTATGTGCTACAGTGGATCTAATTGGTCTCAACTTTTTGTAAGTTGACCAAACAGCAAAAAATTAAAACAGTCATTAGCTGCGTATGGAGGATGGATGAAAGCCGTGTTATGCAGCTGAGCTCTAGAATTTTCTAAGAATTTTCCTTTAATTTTTTCCATTTGTGAAAGCAGCAAGCCTTAACACGTTTTAGCTGCTCATAAACAGGGATCCTGTTTTTTCCTGATTAAAAAATCACAAATTCTCTGATTAAAACTCCATTATTAAAAATGAAGTCCCCTTAGTCCACCCCCCACCACAGCCCTGCTGGAGAGGGCCCCCAGCTGCAAGAGCTATGGGACAGGGACCTGGGTCCATAGACTCCTGCCCCTGGCAGGAGGCAAGGGCTGCTGCAGCGGAGTGGAGCCTGGCTCCCTCCGCAGCTGCCCATTCCAGGCTCGCACGGGTGGGCAGCTCCCCACTGCTGTGCACTTCTGCGGGGGTGGGGGGACCCATGCCCCCAGATCTGTGCATGGGGCGGGGGCAGGCATAGGCTGCCTGCTTGGGCTTCCACCCTGCTGACCTTTCCTGGGGCCTCCACAGCCCATCAGGTGTGACCCAATGCTGCAGGGCACAGCAGGTACTCACTGGGAAGCTGATTGTCGCTGCAAGCTCCGCACTGCCCTGGCGATGCATCTCTGAGTGCGTGGCTGCAGCGAGGGACACAACCCCGTACCGCCACCCCTGATGCTGCCACACACATGGGGAATATGTCACCAGGGCAGTGTGGAGCTCACAGCGGCAATGAGCTGCCCCACGCAGCCCCACTGTGCTGTGCAGCACCAGGTTGCACCCACAGAGCTGTGGAGGCTGAGGGAGAGGGCAGCAGGGCAGGAACTTGAACCCCACCTTTACCCCACAGAGATCTGGGGGGCACGGGTTTCCTCTGTCTCTACTGGGAGGGCGCACAGCAGTGGGGAGCCAGCCCACCCTCTGCCCCTTGGACAAGCTGCCTGCAGCCCCATTCAGTTCCCCGTTGGGGCCCTGTGGCAGCACATTGTGGTCCTGAGCCCCAAGCCCCTGATACTGCCCAGCTGGGCAGCAGCCCCAGTCTTGTCCAACTTCCTCCTTTTGTGGGCCTCAATCTGCCCCACTTACCTGCAGGAACTGTTCTCCAGGCTGCCTGGCAGCCATGTGCATGTGTACGCACATGGCACCCCATGCCTGACCGCCCTTCTGCTTCCTCCCAGTCTCTTGCAAGCTGGAACTGTGCCAGCCTACAGAGAGCTTGCTGCACAACTGCAAAATGCTGGTTTCTCTGTTAAAATGACAAATCAGCATTTTCCTCCGGCGAAAAGTCATGTTTTTCTCCATTTTTTTCATGGGGAAACGGAAAACCCGGATCCCTACTTATAAAGAAAGGTGTCTTTCAGTTTACTTGCCTTTTTGGCTTTTGCTTCTTGTGCATGTATTGCTTAGACCTTTTTCTTTTAGAATTAAAGTGTCACTATCATAATGTCCTGGGACAAATATTACCTTGTAAGCTCTGCAGAGTCTCAAGCTCAGGTCTTTTTATTGATTTTTTTTTTTTTTTTTTTTTTTTTT
>NW_017729034.1:93921038-93930331 GCF_001723915.1 Gavialis gangeticus
TTTTTTTTTTTTTAACTTGCTTCAGTACCCTTCTCATAAGTATCTATTTGACTTTGGCCTTTCTTGGAATAGTCTAGCTGTATTAGCTTCTATGTAGTCTTCAAGATACTGTCATTTTTTTGGTGTGCTTACTTCCCATATGCTTGTTCTCTTCTCTTTCCATTTAAAATCTAGCATGCTTCCTTCTGTGCTATGTTGTCTAGCTTCTAGTTGCTGTTGCTTTATGTCATTGAGTACATTTGTTTCACTCCATTGGTCATGGCTCTGGGTATCAAGTTCCCCACTGACATCAGTGGGGCAGAATTTTACCCAGAAGCTCTGACCTTTGCTATCATGCAGCTCCTTTTGGTTTATATTCTCTCTCTCTCTCTCTTCCTGTGTCTCATCTGAAATCATCTGTAGTGTAACATCCTGTTTTTTTATCAATATGCTTTGGTCCATGTTTTTGGAGAAAATGCCAGAAACTGATTGCCATCAGTGTTTCTAAGCATCCTGGTACCAGGTGGAGAAGGTGGTGTGCAAGTTTGTTAATCATTGTTCCCAGATGACCTTATGTAGGGATAGCATGGTGACAGCCATGCAGAGTACATGGAGTGTTTAATCGCTGTTTATTTCTGCTTCAGGTGTGGTTGTTTAAACTGGACTCCATGCAGGGACTGATAAAATTACTGTCAAGTTTTTACATGAGTTTTTAAACCCGAGGTCCTGTACATCAGTTAATTAATATGATCATATTTTTATTTTTACTCTGGTTCACCTTTCAACTTCCTCCGCTTTCTTCTGCTCCCCTCCCATCTCTAGTCACACATTTGTTAAATTTTCCTAAACAGACTGTTAGACCTTCAGCTCAGGGGCCGAATATCTGTATAGTGCCCAGGACAGTAGAGCCTAACAGGTTATGGACACATGATTGATTGCAGCAATTTCAACAGGAAGTAGGAGACTTACCACAGAGCAGCTGATGTGTAGTTGCTGTCTGCCTCTGGGTTTTTTTTCTTTTCTTTTTGTTTTTATTCCCACAGTAAGTGAAAGCTGAACTGTGAAACTTTAGCCCTGTTTTGTTCAGGAACAGGCTTCCCTGGATTAGGTCTCACTTACTGTGGGCCAAGGACATTATCACATACCAGCTGTGGAAGGTCCCAACCCTCTTGCATTGTATTACAGTTTGATCATTTGTCAATACCCACAGAAACCTAGGACAGAAAGGGGACCTTCTCATTACAAAGGCCAGTGCCCTGCTATCACAGGCAACCATGTCACGTAACCCAACTCATGCTAAAATCTTAAAAATACGTTTCCTGTCTCTACTGCTCCTATTAGAAGGTGGTTCCAGGGTCTTGCTACTCTAGTGGCTAGGATCTTTTAATTTATGTTACAGTCCCTTGCAGTACATACCCGTTTGTTCTTGGGCCAACACTGTCCTTGAATTTTAATAGCTCTTCTCCATCCCTGGTCTTTACAGTAGTTTGTGGAATGTTTGTATTTCACCACTCATAGAAGCCATTTGTTCCCAGACGGGATGGCCTACATGGGCTTGGTGTCACTCTTGTGACTGCTGCTTGACTTGCATCTCACCCATCTGTTCCCATTCTTCACACTGAAAACCCATAAATGCTCAAATGAGGATAGTATCACAGACTAGGAGCAGGTGGCTTGGGCTTGTTTCTGGAAGCCACCAGAGAAGCATGGAAAAACATCCCAAAAATCCAGAATTCCTCCCATCTCCCCTTCTCACATGTGACTTTTTTTCTCTAAATCATGAAATTTGTCAGACCTATGCACTAGCTTCCTCTTTCTTTGCCCATGTCTGCGGTTATTTGGAGCCCTCTGCTTTGAAAGCACACCCATCTGTCCTACTCTTTGCCCAGTTTCCTGTGCCCTGAATCTCTCTGCAAGCCTCCAAGCTCTGTGGCAGTTTGAGATCCATTGTTTCCACCTGTTCGCTTGATTCTTCTGGAAAACTATGCTGCTCCAAACTCACATTTCCTTCACGCAGACATATTGGGACTTGTGTTTGCAGGCATTGGCCATCCCATTTTTCCAAAGATGCTTCTAGTGGTCTGGGAACTGTTTAGGTTAAATGACCCTCCATTACCTGAGGGATAGATACATAATGCCGTGTTGCCATCGTATGGGTGACTCCATGTATGGTGATACATTTAGTGAGGTAGCAATCTCATAATAGCCACCAGAATTCATAGGTTTTTCCTAACCAGATCTCTCAAATTGTAACAGCTAGTTTCATGATGTTTTTAGTACATTCTGTTTCTTCCACTACACTCAAAGTGTATTTTGGTAAGATTGATGCGCACATTGGAAAAAAGTTTTGCAAAACTAGTCAGTTGTCCAGATTTGTAATATGGCTAATTAATTACTGTCACTGCCCAGTAGTGATAATTTTTATGCTTCAGTTTCCTTACAACTGCTTTTTCTCTTGTATACTATCAATCTCTCACCTTACCCAGATATCCCACCCCCAAATGATTTTTCTAGTTAAGTTGGGTAACCTGCTTCTTAACTGTTGGTTTCACTGTTCCCTACATTTTAATTTACTCATACTCTGGCAGCACTGAAAGGAATAAACCATCAACAAACCTTTCTGTAATCAATTTTTCTAGATAATGTAAATAATTTGCTATTAACCATAGAAGCTAGGGACAGAAATTACACACAAACCGGCAGTATAAGTGACCAGAAATCAGTTCAAATCTATAACACAACACAAGTTCAGTGCACATATACCATTTTCAAAATGGCCAAAACCAGTTTAAAATAAACTGGGATGGATGTAGTATCAGACTTAACTGATTTAGGGTAAATCAGTTTATTGAACTTCTGTCCCAGATTCCCTCCAGATTCAAGTTAACTTAGTTCCCCAGCATCCCAGGATGCTTTGCACCTTTCCCCACAACCCCCGCCCTGCCTGCAAGGTGTGCAGGGTATATGTGGCCCAGGCTGTCTGCTGTAGCCAAGCAGGGGGGTGTGTTCTAGCATCTCCTGGCTTCTGGCCTGGGCCACTGGAGGCATATTCCTTCAAAAGTGAATGTCTGTTCCTTTGCTTATCAGTTCAGTCTGCACAGCTTAGACTAACCTGCAAGGATTGAATCGATTCTGCCTCAGGCTTTTTGACTGTCTGTACTTAGCCAGAATGATAAATGTAATATTGGGTGCAGCTGTGAAGATGTTGAAATGGATGTAGGTTGTTTTCGTTTCTTCTGCTCCTGGAAGATTTCGCAATAGCACATTTCCTTGCTAGTTAAAACCACTGACATTATAAAACTAAATGCAAGGCCCAATCCTGTGGACCAGTAGTGAGGCAACACCTTTAAAAGTTTCCCAAGTTGAGCTCCAAAGTAAGTACAGTCACCTGCGCTGCTTTTTACTGTCTTTTATTTGTGAGCTGTATTCATTAAACCCTGAATAAAGAGAACGTGAAAAAGGAGGGAAAACTTATATTAAAGGTAAGGATTGTCATGTTATTCTGGAAGTTGCAGCTGCTCACTATGCCTGTCCTAGCTGAGTCATTGTGGCATAGTGAATGCAAAGCAACAGTCACATGGTTAGGATGAGAGCAATTCAGAAAGTATCTGGAAAGAGAAGTGTATTCCTTGTAGATCTATTTTGAATTGCAGCTGCATTAGTGAGCTGCCACTCATAATTTTTAATTGCACTCCTGTAGTAAAGTAGCACATTCAAAAAGAATGTGTGTCCATATAAAAAAATATAGTAGTACAATGCAGCATTTAGTTGGTGGCCTGGACAGTCTTTGCTGCGCTGTTATATGTTAAACAAGTAGGGGATGAACTTTGGTCACTTTGCATCTCAGTAATCATTTTCTCAATGATTAGAGCCACCAACTGTAGCTCAGGGCAAAGGGCTTGGCATTTTTACCATGCATAAGAAGTATTAAAACCTGTTAAACTTTAAAACTCTGCTACAAACTTTAAGATCCCAGTTTTAGTATGCATTTCTCAGATAGAATTTTACCCAAGTATGATGAGTTATATTGGTAAAAGACCTCTGGTGCTTCCATAAGCTGCATTTGCCACTAGAAGGTTTTTTGGGTAGAGCTCTATCAGCTTTGACAAACCCTTTTAAATGTAGAGCAGGTTCCCTGAGTTGACTGAATAAATAGCAAAAATTTGCCTTCCCTAATGCATGATGATTTAGTTGGGGCTATTGTTAGTATAAGCATTGTTTTACCTAATAACATTTTGTCTGTTGGTGCCACTGTGCTAGTTAGCCCAGGTACTGGTGGCAGTTCAACAGCTCTGCCCAAGATGTTGCATAATATTCAGCTGGATAGCCAAAGCTAACTCTGGTGTATCTATGGGCCCTGCTACACATTCAAATTAAAGCTGGATAGAAACCAGCTATGGAGTTGTTACACATTTTCAAGCACTATTTTTGTAGCCAGTTGGCTTTTTTGTATAACTCAGTAGTCTTTTTTATGATGTGGTAATTACTTTGCACTCAAGCCTGGTCTAAATTTATTGCACAATTAACTAGTTAATTATGTGATAATTATTTCCCACTTGTGGCTGGTCTTACTTTGCACATGAGATTGGTCTAAATTATTGTGCTATTAGCCAGTTTATTGTGTAATCTATGTAACGTAGCAGAACCGTACTCTACGCTAAAGGTGTATGATGGGTATACACAGGTAGGTACACTGCAGTGCCTGCTGATTAGTCCTTCCCTACTCCCACCTCTTGGCTGGTGCCTGTTTTACATGACTACAGTAGGAATCAGTGATTATAGACCTCTGATGCAGGGCTTTTACAGGTAGATCTTAAAGTGCTTTACAGAGGAAGGAAGTATCATTCCTACCTTTTCTTCAAATGGTTCTTTATCAATTATCCGTGTCCAGCTCAACTTTTGCACGAGAGAGGGTGGAATTCAACCTTTTGGACAAACTCAAGTGATCTGGCTTTGTGTGAAGGATAAAATTTGCCTTTCAGCCCCACAACCAGAAAGCTGTCTGTGAGATGCAGCTCAGGTCCTCCGCTACCAGTGCATGCTCCTCACACCGTCACCTTATCTCACCCTGCCTTGAAACCTATCCTGTTCACTAGGCTGTTTAGAGCCAGAGTAGGTTCTGTCCCTTCGCAGTATGTGGGGTATACAGGAGTCTTCTGAACAGTGTGCTGGCACAGCCTCTGTACTCCACTCTGGGTTGGCATACTGAGAAGGCTTGTTCTCTTTTTTTCCTGCTCCGTGTGTATTTAAGTCCATCTATTATTGTTTCTCTGGTTCTGAAATCAGAACTGTACTATCTGGATAATGTACTGAAAAGCTGTTTTGCTTTATAGAGAAGCTAAGTACCATCGTAAACTTGATTGAAATACTATTTTGTAACTTGTAAAACAATATTTTGCAGTGAATGGGAAACATGTCATCTACTGCAAAACTACAGATCAGTATCTTCTTTTGACGGGAGTGGTAGAATATAGTTAAAGAGTTGTGGTAAATGGGGTTCTGGCGCACACACTGGTGACCAGTGTGTTCTGTGTACTTTATTCTTTATGTTAAATTTTGCTTATTGCCTCAAAAGTTTCAACATCATCTCTCAAGATTTGAGAGTTAAATAATGCAAAGTTACTCAGATTCCTCCTTTCACAGCATGACAAAACTATACCACAGTTTAAGAATTGCTCGAGAGAGGATCCATATGACTAAATGTAATTAAAAATAGAACTTCCTGTAATTTTTTTTTTTTTAAAGAAAAACATAACTACAGCGAAATAAAATGTAACATTATCATAATACTTAGCTGGCTCTTGTTTCTCTTTCTCTCTTTTTTGTTTAATGCTATGGTGCAAAATCATGGTGCATGTGATTTTTGTGTTCCTTGCCATAATAGAAAGAAAATGTAAATAGAAATTTGCTTTTAGTTATATTCACTCAGGGAAAACATTTTGGGCATTTCTAAAAGAAAGTGTCCCTCAGGTAATTATGGAACTTGCAAGGTATATCAATTTTTAATGATTGTTTTAATTCTTTTTAATACCCAGGAGTATTAAATTGTAATTGATACCCAGTAGTTAGGAGTCTTCCTAACATGAGGATATGGCTTGCTGATTTTGCGGGCAGATCCCAGGGCTGGCTGCCATTTTCACAGACTGAGCGCGGCCCTTTGCTGATGACTGGTTGCAAGGGCTGTCTGTCGTGCCCCACCCTCCTCACCAGTTAGTTGCAAGGGCTCTCCATGTGGCCCTGCCCCTTGCTGCTGATTGGTGGAGAGGGGTGGAGCTGCACGATAGGCAGCCATCTTGCCAGCCAGCAGCCTTTTGCTCCAGCAGACCCCCCCTTCTCCATTCTTCCCTGGGGGCTGCATGTGTGGGGAGGTCCATGAAGACTGCTGGCTTCTTGGAAGGCAACATTTTATTGTCAGCCTTTTTTTTGGCAGCAAGTCTGTCATTTTTCTCACAGCCTGCCCAAATTTGAGTTTTTTTGCAAAAATCATGTAATTGCAAATTTGATAGGTTCCTACCAATAGTTTACACAGCCCATTTGATCCTTTTTTTTCCTTAGCCAAAATGTACTGATTTTTTTTCAGAGTCTTGGTGTGGGGAGTAGGGAGAAGAGAACGTGAGGTGGGTGTAAATGCCAGATGGTGTGTGCATCAGAGGCAAAGATGAGTCAGGGGTATTTTTGTTGCTTTTTTGATTCCACAAGGGTATTGGAGCAGAAGACAGCTACCTGATATGATACAAAGCTTCATATGTTAGCTGGAATGGCTTTTTCGTGATTTTATTTTTGTTTTTTACTTTTGCATAAATTTGAGGAAATGAGGCTGGAGTGCATCCTCTCTAAGCCTTCCGTTACTTTAGGTTTTGTTTGCTTGACTTGGGTCTCTGGATAAATTGTGCCGAGACTATTGTTCCTGACCAATAAGCACTTGTGCACATGCTTAACTACTATTGCAAGTACAATTTGATATGCATAGAACTTTAGGCATAGGCAGGCATGTTTTAAAATGGAACATAAGTTGTGTTTGGGTGTTTAGGACAGTGAGACCCAGATAATATCATTCTTTTTTATATCACACATTGTCTGTTATCACAACTTTTATTATCAGGGCCTGACTTCCATATATAACGAAGTCCCCCCTCCCCCCATTGTTACTGTGTACGTTATCACAAACTGCCTAATGTCAAAAACAAGCCATCTCCAGTGGGTAAATATATCACTTAATGTCACAATTACCAAGTGATGTGTCAAGACTTAACCAGTTAGCAAACAATTATTGCCAAAGTAATTTGCCTTGTTGAAGAAACTTACAGTATTTAAAGATGTGTACCTGTAAAACATTTGTTTTGTGTTTTTTTTTTCAAATAATTATAATCTGGGCTTGTCAGCTTTGTCAAAAGAAGCACTGTCAGAGCCTGAATGCAGTTTGCCTGGGTCTGTCGTGCCACACGTAATTTATCTCGTACTTAAATTGTACAGGATGCATCTGTTCTTACCCCATAGCATACTTATTATTTGTGAAACTCTTGGGGGGGAAAAAACAATACAAAAATAATAGAAAGGCTAGACAGTGGGTGAAACCCTGGCGCAGTGCCATCAGAGGAGGGGCTCCAGAGGCTTAAGCCCTCCCAGCTTCTTTGTAGGGTGATTATAGGTCCCGTCAGTTAATTTGCATGTGATGTTTTTAATATGGTATATATATAATACTTGCACATTTTACTTTGTTCTTTATGTTAGATATTAAGTAAATGCCACCGTTGGGTGTTATATAAAGTTTAGAGAAAGGCACTAAAGGAGCCAGGTATGCACTGTAAGCCCTCCAGAGTTAGAAGTGTAGTACCACCCTTTGTGAAGTGTTCAGAACTGGAGTAAGCACCACCTGCTGTGCTATTTCTGTGATTCTTAATGTTTAATATGGTGATACTTAACCATCGTGTTGGGACACTTTGGGGTGCTCCAAGATCCTCTGAGGGTGCTAGAGGAGGTGTGAGAAGATAAGCAGGTAAGGGCAGGATCAGGCTCCATGTCAGAGGAGATAAGCACATAAGGACTGGCTCATGCTCTTTCTGCTTGGTTGCTTCCACTACCCAGCCCCTCTGGAAGGAGGTAAGCACTGTAAGAAATAACTTGGTTCTTGAAATGAGGGTCTACTCTGTTCATAGATTCATAGATTGTGAGGCTGGAAGGGACCTTGGGAGATCATTGGGTCCAGCCCCCCTGCACCAGTACACAAGAGTTATGGAGAGGGTGTCTTGAATCTAACAGGGGGTGTCATAAGTCTGTAAAGGTTGAGAACACCTGGCTTAACATACCTTTTTGTCAGTCTTGTGTATATGACATCAGGGTTTCACTAGAAATAAATGGATATTAATTTGTTTCTTTTGCATTTTCCTTTCTTCTGCATTAACTCAAAGGTAGCTTGTTTTTTCTGCAGTATCTCAAACGCAGTCTGCCAGTTTTGTTCTGCATCATTCAACCCATCTATGAAGTTTAATATAGAAGTTGCCCAGCTTGCAGATGTCAAATCTCAGCTAGTAGTTTTTTCCAAGAGCATAAATCATTATGTATAAATTAGACAAGTAAACACTGTGCTGGAGCAAGGCTCAAAATGAACTTTTGCATTATGTCTTGTTTAGTGACATGCTTATCCTTTTTAGGTTAAGGAAATAGAGATCTCATGGGAGGGGTTTCGGGGGGAATGCTCATGAAACATAGAAACCGCTTCCTGCTGATTTATATATTCAGTGTTCAGAAGCAGTAACTAAAAAGGGGAAATCCCTCCTATTCTTTACTTCCTCCTTACAATGCAAGCTGTCAAACAAAAACTGTTGAAGAGTAACAGCGTAGGTGGTCCAGCTCTGAAAAGCATATGGCTAATACCAATTCTTTTATTTCTTTCTGCAGATATTGCAGTGGTGGAGATGACTGATGCTTTCCGCCAGCCTTCTTTGTTCTACCACCTGGGGGTCAGAGAAAGCTTCAGTATGGCCAACAACATCATTCTCTACTGTGATACAAATGTAGACTCCCTGCAATCACTGAAGGTAGACCTCAAGTTAAAAGATATATATTTATATATCTAGATATATATCTAGATATATATACCTGAAAATAGACTCAGACTGCTGGTGACTGATGCAGACTGCCCAAGGGTTGAGAGAAAAGCCAGAAGAATCATTTGAGGTGATTCTGAAAAATGTGCCTGCAGTGATGGTCTGAAAACACTCTATTTGCTTCGTTTATTCAAGAGAAAAGTACAAAGTGACACGGTCACAGTCAGTCAGTACCTACATGGGGAGGACATTTAAAAAAAAAACAAC
>NW_017729034.1:93930500-93931945 GCF_001723915.1 Gavialis gangeticus
CCCCCCCCCCCCCCCATTTCTAGTCTGAATGTATTTAGCTTCAGCTTTCAGTTACCAAATATTTTATCAGGTAGGGCAATTAATCACTGGAGCAACTTACCTGGCCATGTGGTAGATACTCCATCATTCTGGATTTTTAAATCAGAACTATATCTCCTCAAAGAGCTCAGCCAGAAGTTATGGGTTTGATGAAGGAGATTGATTCTTTGGCCTGCTTTATGTGAACTGGGTAATCATAACAGTTCTTGTGACCTGAAGGTCTATGAAACTTTCAGCATTTCCAATTCCCATTTCATATTTTGCAAAGAGGAACCATATGTACTTTTGTCTTTTATACTAATGAAAATAGCAACAAGGAAAGAAAAAATAAAATCTTATTGAATGTGCCAACTCTAACAGGATACAGCAACTTTTGGAAAAGCACACAGGTGGAGTTCTTAAAGGTCTATTGCACAAGATCATAAGGCACTGCTTCATTGCTGTATATAATGTATCATGTATAAGCCTGATGCAGAGGTCTAATCTTTAAATACAATGTCCTGAATATTTTCAGGCTTTCTAAAGTCTAGGATTTGAATCAGAGAGGATGGGGAAGGGGTGTCATGGGCACGTTGGTAAGTAGGTTTAGGAGAATACAAAATATGGGGCATTTTCCACACTGTTGAGCCAGATGAATTTTAAGTGTAGACCAGGGGCATGTAATTATTTCAGGCAGAGAGCTCCCCTCTCTCTCTGCTGGCACATTCCAGCCCAGCTCCATAGACACCTGCCAGCCCATGCCCCATGCTCCTGCCACCCTGCTCTGGGCCCTGCCGGCACTGGCCCTGGGACACCCATGTGTGCTCCACACTCCTGCATGCCTGCTCGCTTTCACTCCTCCCACTTCTCCCACTTTCCTGCCTGCATGCGGGCCGCTCTGCACCACGTGGGTCCCAGCTGCATGGCTCGACTGTGGGACTCAGCAGGAGCTAGTCTGGCCCTGAGGACTGGGGCAATCTCCCATGGTCCTCCCCTGCTTCCTCCCTCTTTTAACCTGAATTTCCCACTCCAGTGCAGGGAGGCACAAACAGCCCCATGGTCCCAGGCCAGAAGCCTCTGCTAGGCAGGGGCTTCTGGCTGGTGTGGGGGCAGGCCAGGTGGGCCTTACTGTTTCAGGAGCCTGCCATGGCTCTCCTTTGCTCCTGCTGCCCCGGCTCCTGTCATTTTTACAGGCAGCTGGGGTAGATGAATATTAATTTTCTAAATTTTTAGGGGCCCCGCAGGCTAGATAGAATGGCCTGGTGGTCTGGATCTGGCCTGCAGACCATATTTTGCTCACCCCTGATGTAGACTTACCTCTGAGTTCAGTTCTATTATTAAAAAAGGTTTCTTTCAATGAAGCCAGTTTAAAATAAATAAAAAAGGAACGTTCTGAACCATTCATGCAGCCATTGGAGAACCCTAAT
>NW_017729034.1:93936945-93948646 GCF_001723915.1 Gavialis gangeticus
TGGTGGTCTGGATCTGGCCTGCAGACCATATTTTGCTCACCCCTGATGTAGACTTACCTCTGAGTTCAGTTCTATTATTAAAAAAGGTTTCTTTCAATGAAGCCAGTTTAAAATAAATAAAAAAGGAACGTTCTGAACCATTCATGCAGCCATTGGAGAACCCTAATCACATGTCAGCTTACAGTGGAAAACCATTGTTTGGTGTGTCAACATAGTGAATGCTGGCTGGATATAATGATAGGATGTCTGGAGCTTTACATTACTGGACATTATTGCTCACAGTTTGTTGCTCTTTCAAGTCACGGATGAGTGGTTTCTCCTATAAGCTAAAAATCAGAATAGATTTTAGGAAATGTTAATACTTTTATACCTACCTACCTACCTACCTACCTTTAAAATGTTGTTTTCCTTAAGCAACTTTGCAAGAGGTACAGCCTCTTAAGCTTTAGAAAAATCTGTTTTAAAACTAAATGGTTGATTAATAGTAGTATTATTGCAGTACTTGGTCAATACACGGGGACTGAACCATGGACTTGCTGAGCTGAAAGCATGACCTGATGAGCCAGACCTTGAGTCAAGGGCTGTAACAGGTTCCTATTTTCTGATTAGGACATGGAAAGGGACAAAATCCACACTGGTGACTGGGTTTGACTTCAATGGTATGATTCTGAGGACCACTGAGAGGGTTACCTGTAGGTGTGCATCCAGTACATATTTCTCCATGAGGTGCATGTTTCTGGTAGACCCTTATGTTCCAGTCATGCTGTTTTGCATAGAACCTAAAAAGGAAGACCGTATTATGGTTAGAGAGTAAGAATGGCTCTCAGAGAGCCTCTTGATTTAGTCTTGATGTTTTAACTCCAGTTAAAACAATTTAACTTCAGCAGCAGGTATTTAAAAAAAAATCTTGTTTGAAAGTATTGTGGGGGGGGGGCACAGTTACTCCTGTCCAGTCGTAATAGTTACTAAGGAAAAGTATGTGAGCCAGCTTGAGGAGGAAATGGGAAGACATGAGCTGTCATCGTTCCTGCTATGTTCCCAGGCAGCTACCTCTGGCAAGAACAGATTTTTTTTTTTCTAGTTTTGTCCTGTTACATGTAAATTGGGATTCCTTTCTGAGAAGTCTCAGATGACTCAGCCTCTTCCCATCATCTCACAGCCAGTTGGACTGTTAGCCATCCAATTATATTTGCAACACAGAGTGCACTGATATAGGCTCCCATAATAAAAATCTGATGACAAAAGATCTATTGATGAGTTGAATTCAGTTATACCGTACTCCACTTCACTGAATGAGAAAACTTCAAGGAGAAGAATTTTGGTAGCACTGACCGGTTAGATGTCCCTGGAAACTGAGTACTTCCCATCCACAGCGCATGGACACTTTTTCACCTTTTCATTTAGCGCTCCATTTCTGTAGGCTCTCCTACATACTGCCAAGCAAGAGTGAGCATGTGGAGAGTTAAAACACAGCAGCTTATACATGCTGAAGCTCTATGACCTCTGATCATCAGTTTGCATGTTTATTCTGAGACTGCTCTTGAGAATGCCACTGTTTATATTTGAGGGGCCTGAATCCTGCAAGTATTTCATGTCCAGGACTCATAAGTCAATAGAAACTCAATATATATAAATCTTGAAGGTTTGAATCAGATGTTCAGAATTCCCCATCAACAGGTTCAATTCAAAGTCCACTGAAGTCACGAGAGAGACTCCCTTTGTCTACAGTTGGATTTGTGTTGGGCCCTATGTTCACGCTTAATACTCTAGATTTAGGAGTTGGAAGGAAAAGAATAACAGATAGGTTCCTCAGCTACTTTGAGATGGGTTTTGTGTTGGTTGGGTCCTTTCTCAGGGCTAATACAAAGTATGTGGATTGCATTGAGAGTCTTTTCACTTGAGTAGGACCTCATACCTTCTGGTAACTAATAACTTACTGTCCTTTATAACGGTACTTGATTATTAGAGGAGTCATTTCCTCTAGGTGTACTTGGGCTCTTGATTGTTTTGGTTTGTTTGTTTTTTAAAGTGGACTGAAAAGCGCCTGTTTCTGTTCTTTCTTTTAATCAAAACAAAAGCAGCGTGTGTCTTCAGGAAGACTTATGCTTTCTCCTTACTTTGTTGCCTAAATTGAAACACAGACATAAAGGTATGTTGTGTGGCTCTAAGATGGACCTGGGTGACTGACTGATTGACCTAACAGTGAAATGTGACTTCTCCCCTATCTGCATTTGTACCCAGGAGTTTTTTAGTAGAAGGGTGATGCATGGGAACATGGTTTGGTTTACTGCGGTCTTTTGGGAATTTTCCCATTATTTCTATGTTCCATTCCCTCTTCCATTAAAGGGAGGAGGGAGGACCCAGGCAACTATAGGCCCGTCAGTCTTACCTCAATCCTAGGGAAACTTTGAGAAGATCATCATGGAGCACATCTGTGATGGGCCGGCCTCAGAGATGATGCTCAAGGTCAGTTGGCTTGGTTTCATTAGAGGCAGATCATGTCAGGCCAACCTGATTGCCTTTTATGATCAGGTCACAAAAGCCTTGGATGCAGGTGTTGCTGTGGATGTAGTCTTTCTGTACTTCAGTGAGGCCTTTGACACCGTCTCCCACCCCATCCTCATTAAGAAATTGGGTGACTGTGGCATTGATGCCTACACAGTCAGATGGATTGCAGATTGGCTGAAGGGTCGCACTCAGAGGGTGGTGGTGGATGGGTCATATTCGACCTCAGGAGAAGTGGGCAGTGGAGTCCCTCAGGGCTCGGTCCTTGGGCCGACAATGCGAGGTCACGGCTGGCAGGGCTAACTGGACCTTGTCGTGCATCCACAAGTGCATCTCAAGCAGGGCCAAGGAGATGATCCTCCCCCTCTATGCAACACTGGTCAGGCCACAGCTGGAGTACTGTGTCCAGTTCTGTGCTCCCCACTTCAGGAGGGTTGTGGACAACATTGAGAGGGTCCAGAGGAGGGCCACCCGCATGATCCGGGGACAACAGGGCAGACCCTACAATGAGAGACTTCAGGACCTGAACCTGTTCAGCCTTCACAAGAGAAGGCTGAGGTGGGACCTGGTGACCGACTATAAACTCACTAGGGGGGACCAGAAGGGTTTGGGAGAGACCTTGTTTCCCCTAGCGCCCCCTGGCATAACAAGGAATAACAGCCATAAATTGTTGGAGAGGAGGTTTAGATTAGACATCCATAAGAACTACTTCACAGTTAGGGTGGCAAGGATCTGGAACCAGCCTCCAAGGGAAGTGGTGCTGGCTCCTACCCTGGGGGTCTTTAAGAGGAGGCTTGATGCCTACCTAGCTGGGATCATTTGAGCCCAGTTTTATCTCCTGCCCTGGCAGGGGGTCGGACTTGAAGATCTATAAGGTCCCTTCCGACCCTACCTCTATGATTCTATGATTACCTGTCTTATCTGATCGGAAGCCTGTGACAAAAGTCCTATGGGCGCACAACAGCCAAAAGTGACTTGCAAGCAGGCTGCTTCATGGGATGCATCTTGACTATTTTGTCCAGAATTCAGTCTGGGGTGGTGTGCTTGTACTCCTTAAATCTCTTTTCTACTCTTGTTGTCTGCAGTAGGTGATGGTTCAGTCTTGCTAGGACTAGGCTGCATGGTCCTTCTTTCCCAGCCAGGCAGGCAGGCAGCCAGCAGTACCCACTGAGTCAGCTGAGAGTCCAGTCCCAGCCAGGCTGACCAGTTGTACTTTGGCTGCCCACCCAGCTGGCAAAGAGGGGCTGAACATCTGGCAAGATCAGGCTCTCAGCTGACTCAGCAGATGCTACTGGCTGTCTGCCCAGCTGAGAGCCCAATTCTGTTGGAGACTGACTGCTCGTTCCCCTCTTCCCAAACTGTGCGCACAGCCAGCGGTGCCTGCCACATCCTGCCAGCCCCAAAGGCCAAGCCTGATCCTGACCATGCCCTCCCTTTTCCAAAATCCTAGCTCATGTGTTCCTTTTAGTCTGGTTATTGTGGAAAACTTTAGTCCAGGATAAATATTTCAGAATGCTGTAAAATGTTATAACTGTAAATGTTTAGTGGCCAATAGTATTAATCATATCACTCTTCTAAGGGTATGGATAAGTGTACATTTCTAGCAGCTTCAGAAAGTAGAGGGGGAGCTTATGTGTGGGAGTACGCACCAGCTATTGCACTGTGCAGTTATTACATGCACACAAGCCTGGATGAAGCAGGCTTAAAGTAGTAAAATTCTTCTAACACTAATTACTACAGACTCATGCACACCTAATGTTTACAATGTGACAGCTGCTGCATGCTCCCCCTACCTTTTTGAAGCTACTACAAATATACATTTGTTCACACCCTTAAAGGCTGTTCAAGTTCTGATTTTAATATTTCAATTTTTTTTTTTTACAGGAAATTATTTGCCAGAAGAATAATGTAAGTCTGAGTTTGGTTGGTTGCTAGTTTTGTTTTTAATTTTAATTCCTAATGCTCAGGTTTCTTTTAGTCTTCACATTGTATGTGCTATTCTCTTTCCTGTCTGCTTCACTAAATATTCCCCTGCTGTATTGCTTATAGTACTGTTTTTATTCTGTTCTGTTCAGAATGCCTCCACTCCCAGCAGCAAACCTGGATACATCATTTCATAAATGTGTTGCTAGGTACCAGGTTCACTTTCTCTGTTTTATCTTTGTCTCTTCCTTTCAGTAGTGTTTTCCTCTCTGCCTTTCTTTGTTTCTTTTTTTTCACATACGTTTTTTCCTTTGCAATACCATTATTTTCTCACACCCCCAAATTTCTTCTTCTCTTCAACTTATTTTCCTTAAAGACAGCTTAACCACATGAATGCCCTTCTCTGACTCATATGTACAGCATACATTTATTTTACCTGCAAACATTCTGTGTGCTTGTGAGAGGCATGTCTCTCATGTATACACACATATACCTGTGCATCCATCTGTTCCCTGAGAATATTGGTCTGCAGAAGCTGGGACTTTCATTCCCATTTCTCTCAGGACAGATACGCTGATGCAATTTCAGACAATCCTGCACTGACTGGAAGCCATTTGGTTTCCTAATGTAGATTTTGACACTGTTCAAATCTGCTGCATTTGCTGTATGGTAAAAGACTGTCTCTGCTGCTGTGTGCGCATGTAACTGCAAACATGTACAGATGTAGGCAGGGCATGATTCTTAGAGATTTACTGCATCAGGTTAGGAAACTAAAGCTCTGGGTGTTTACTTGCCACCTGACATTAGCAGGTGGGAAAAGTGCATTGCCACCACAGGCTAATTGGAGGTTAAAATGACCACGCTAGTATACCAGTATTAAATTCATTAAATTTTTAAATATAATATATATAATGGCTTTAATTTGCTTGTCAGTGTTTCAGTTACAACCTGATATCCCCTGGTCTTCACTGGATTATATATACAGATGAGACAGGTAATGGATGGTGGACAAGCACTGCTGGAGTTATATCTGGCAGACTCTTTTGGCCAATGAACATAGTGTGTCTTGTGGATATTTGAGGGCACTATTAGGACCCTGAATAAAGAAGGTTAATTTGGTAAAACAAAAAGTGAGGATTGTTTTAGAAACCAGGTGATGTGACTACAGAATATTTTCCTACAAAGTGAGGCCTGTGATATGGAGTGCCTTCAAAATGGAGGATTGAAGGCATCTAGACCCTTATAGGAGGTGCTCTGTCCATCCTGCTGTTCTGGCTCTGGTTCCCAGCCACCAATGCACTATAGGTGTCTGCAGCTCGGCATCCATTCTTTTTCTGGACTTGCCTCCTATGCCTAAATGGGCTTGGGTTTAAACACTAACGTTGCTTTGTGAACCCTACAAAATGGCAAGCTATTGAGCCATTCTTTTTTTTTTTTTGGACATTGCAGAGTTTTACAAAACTGTTCACGTGTACACAGTAAAGATCCATTTACTTGAATACATTTCCCTAAAGTTCAGCTTTAGAAACTGACTGATTTTTTTTGCCTTAGGTAATTGGTGAAGTTATCTTAGCGGCTTCGTTATATTTTTTTACTTTCCTGAATTTATTTCAAATGATGACTACTGCACATTTTGGAATACTTCTGTAGATATCTTAACCTAAGTATGAATGACTTCTGGATCTTCTTTTCTGTTAAGAAATTGAAAAGGGTATAAGCTAAAAATTCTCTCTAACTTTAAAAAGTGCTTGTGAAAGCCACTTTTGAGAATCTGTGTAGATAATGTTGCTGTAACAACAATTTTCCCACATCTTCCTACAGATAAAAATGAGCTAAAAGATGATCACTTAAGACAATAAAAAAGAAAATCTCAGGATAGACTAGGTAGCAATAATCTGGACTAAATTAATTTGCAGCCTTTGGCCATTACAAAAAAAATTAAAGCAAAATATTTTCTAGGTGGCTGAATGTCTACACAGGAACAGGCTTTAGGAGAGGAAACCCAGTAAGTAAGAAACGAACAAGAAATATAATGCAGAGTAGACTCAAATGGAAATATTGTCTGTAATTATTTGTATATGAAAGCTACTGACAGTAAGAGGGATTATCACTTAATGTGTTGTCATTACTATGCTCTGAAATGGAGGATGAGATGATAGAATTGTCATCTACCTTAAAAAAAAGTTTCAGTAAATTTGACCATAAAATGTGTTCTTAAAGACTTATAGATTGTTACATAGGCATGCTTGGAAACATCATTTCTCAGGAATAAGTATGATCTTAGTTATTAATTCTGGATTCTGTTCACAACCCTGTCACTGATTTACTGTGTAACTTTATCCAAGTCACTTGGAAAGAGGGTGGTCAGATGTTCCATTTGCATTTCTTATCAACGGCAGTTTAGCACAATTCTCACCTTTTTGACTTTGAAAATCTTCTTAGTTATCTGCACCTCAATTTCCCTTGTCCAAAAAGGAACAATTTGCTTGTTTAAATAGTTCTTGCCTCCCAGAAATGGTGAGGTCTCCCTTAATGAAGTACCTGTAAAATACTTTGAGACTTTTGAATAAAGTTAATTCAGTGTAAAATAATATTAGTTCATTTTTCAGGGAACAATATTATGTAGGTGATTTTAAACTAGGTATCAAATTAAAAATAATGGATAATCAGGGGTGTGGGAATCCCTGGGAGTGCTAGAATGCTGTTTACTAACATACAAACATCACTAGCCATGGAACAATAGCATCTTGTACCACCAAGGGGTTAAATGTGTTACAAAATAGGCGCTAGGGTGTCAGAATGTTTGTTTTCCATGTTTGTTTTTCTTGAACTTTGTCTTCCTAAAACAAAGAGGAAAAAAATCCACTTCCAGCAATATTATCTTGTATTGGTTAGGTAAACTCTATAGAAATCTGCATAGGCAGAGCAGGGAGATGTGTTGCAGCACATGATCATTTCCTGTTACAACATGATGTTATAGTTGTTCAGTTGAAAGGGTTTGAAAACAACCAGCGTACTTATTTTGCATATGTCAAAGCCAGTGGTGTTTTGACAGGAGAGGGAGGAGTGATATTTTGACAGGAGATAGCTATTTTGCTGTTTACGAATTTAAGCTTTGTTTTTGCTGCTATTTGATCTTTGAGGTTATACTGGCAATGGAGCAGTCCTAAAGTTCTCAAGGAAGAACTTCCATTTTAAAGTAATTCTGGTATAAAATTGTTTATGCTAACTATGCAAATTCTGTTTAATTCTGTGGCTTGCATTTTACCTCCTTGGGAAAAATAGCTGCTTTTCAAGTTCATCAGTGACTTTTATTTCAGTTCCAGCAGGAATTTATGGAGTTAGTGTGCATGTGAGGGGGATGTTGTGAGTTGAGCAAAACTTAAGTTGGGTAAATATTTACTTAATTGGACAGTGCTTCTAGTGAAATGGTTTTTTCTTACCCATGGATTGTGGGGTCCTGGGGGTGCTCCACCAAAGGAGCCCCTCTGTGTGGGATCTGGGGTAGGACTTGATGCCTTGGTGAGGCGGCTGAGCCCTCCATGTGAGTGACCCTGACAGCTGTGGGTCCTGTTGGATCTTGAGTCAGGGACCTGTAGCCAATGATATGTGTCACTGTGGGAAGAGAGAGACCTCTGTAATCCCCTTCTCCCTTGACTGGAGGTGAAGTCTGTTCCAGTTAATGCAGAATTTGCCTTGCTTACTTCCCTCCTAGGGGTTTTCCAGTGGGTAAAACCAATTTGTTCTCTGCATCTAGGAAAGTACTGTGGTATTGCAGGTAGCTCTGTGTGGTATGTGTGAACAAATATTATGTTCCTAATGACAACCATTGTATTTGTTGTTTATGATAGATGTTTTGTTGTGACACCCATAGACCATGGTCAGCACTGGGGCTCCATTGTGCTAGGTGAGGCAAGCAGGCAATCGGAGCCAGTATCTCTGGCAGTACATAAAATACGATAACCTTAGCACTGTTGTATGACATACAGAATGGAAGTGCAAACAATGTGGGCACCAAACATGGCTATATGAACAAAAAAGAATGGGGACACTGTAAGCACATTTTTCTTTCTGTCTACATAATTATGTACATGCTTGTATGTACATGCACCTCTGTTAAAAAAAAAAAAATCATTATGGGTGCAAATTCAAGCAGGAAATGTCAGAATGTAGGGTGCTTTTGCAAACTTAATTCAGGCCCTTTGTGCATTGTGTTTTAACTACACAATCCTTCACTTCTTGTTTTTTCCCCATAGGATTCCTATCTTGTTAGGTGCACAGGATGGATGGAGCAGTTGTTTTATTCAGTTTTCTCCTCCCTGTTCAGTCTGCGATCCTGTGCTTTATTTGCTGCATCTTGTTCCTGAAGACACAATTCATAATTTCTTTGTGGGCTCTTCCCTTCTGTTTATCACTACAATACCTCAGTGCTTCATGGGCAGTGTTCCCTCCCACCCCCAGCATTCCTGTGAAATTTGGAGATTGTGCTTTCTGCACCTGGGGCTGGTAGCTTCCTCCTTGACACTTCTGGGTCAAACATATAGGAGCCCCTAAGAGCACAGCAGAGAAAGGGTCCCTGGTTTCAGTTCTAGTGCCCATCCTCAGCCCAGCCCAGTGTAGCCATTACAGTGAAAGTCCAGCTTCACCTCTGTACTCCTGGGCTAGACCTCGCTTAGCTATTCAAGTCAGCACTAGGAACTGGAAGAGGCTGAAGCGTGCTTACTGCATACAGATTCTTCAGATTTTAGAGGGACTTATTCTGTCCCTTGACAGAATTACAACTGAAAAGAGGGTCTAATGCTAGAAGTATTAGGCATTCACATCAGTTGTGCTTATATAATGTCTATTATAGGAAGAGAGTTAGAAAGAAGCGTGGGTGTGTGTGTCTGTGCATGCACATGCCTGCATATGATGGAAAAGGAGGAAGCAAAAGAAAGAGAAGGGTTAACTTCGGAGAGGATTAAATCTAGTAAAACAGCTCTGAATTGTTTGTGTAGTATCCCTCACTGGTTTTGAGTTTGGCTAAATAATTTGGTACCTGGTTTAGTTTGAAAGAATCTCAGGCTCTTCTGTCAAGAGATGGAGGAGTGAGGACCATCAAAACCAGGCAGTGCAAGATTCCTCAAATGGACTTGTGGTATACCATCATTTTAGAAATTCCATGAAGCTTTTTTCCCTTTTTGTTCCACATGTGAAATGACCACTAATCTTTACAAGCAGTTAGTATGTGACTTGGAGAAGAATATGCCTTTTTATGTGGAGGCCAGAAGAAAGGGGGCTTAATAGGGTTTTCCTGACCTCTGTGCCTTAATTGACTCCAACTGTTGGGTCCAATCTGGTTTCTTTGCAAGCCAATAGCAAATTTCCTTTTACTTCAGTAGGATGGAGAATTGAGCCTGTTGTGCATATCTGTATTTGTTATAGCATCAATGTGTAGTAAACTGATTTGATTACTAAAAATTATTTAGAAAAATAGGTGTGATAATTTATTCTATGGTTTCAGCATCTGTTACAAACATCATCATGTATAGTCAGAGAACTGCCTTCTTTAATAAAATTTTTGTCAGAAAAAGCTAAAATACCTAGTAGATATTCCTCAGAAGAGAGCCAGCAGGAGAATTACAAAACACTGAATGGAATCATAATGTGGGTAAATCTTTGGAGAAAGTGATTGCTACTATGAGTAAAATCATTAGCAATTTTTATTTTGAATATTAAAAAGATGAATGTTGGGAGTTTGTTCTAGCTGTGCTGATTGGGCAGGGTGTCTGGATTTCTACCAAATTCTTCCAACCCACAAGCCAAAAATTGGATAGATTTAATTTCTCCCTTCTGGGTTCTAAATAGCTGACCCTTAGCTACTCATAGGAGTTATGCTTCCAGGGGATCTGGGTGGATTCAGAAACATTGTTAAGGCTTGGGGCCTTTGCATAGTTTCTTTTCCCCATAGAGGAGAACTATGAAGATTTGTGGGTCTGTTGGAGTGAATCCCTTCTTGTCCCACAGTGCATCAAATCTTACTCGGGCACACAGCATAAAGGATATTCTATACAGGAAACCTTCGTTATTCACGGGTGTGGCATTCACGGTTTCAAATATTCATGAATGCCCAACCTGCATTTTAAATACATTTTAAATACAGCTCCTCGGGAGCTCCATGCTTGTTTCCACTGAGCTCCTGCCACCGCACAACCACTGGAGCCATACCCCCCCCAGCTGCTGGGGGCACTGTGTTCATGAACGCAACGCCTTATTTGCGGATTTCACCATTCACAAGGGATATGAGAAAGTATCCTTTGTGAATGGCAAGGGTTGCCTGCATTTTGATTTTTTGATAATATCCACATATACTTCAAATAAGCTGATCTTATCTCTTGAGTTGAATCTTTGCAAATTTCCACTCTCTCTACAAAGGAATAACCTGTGTAAAGAGTAATGGGGCCTCCTAGTTCATGTAAGTCATAAAAAGAAGTCAGCTTTTTTTTCCCTTGTTCTGATGTGCAGAATGCAATTAAAGAAATCTCACGAGTGGTTGTTATATCTTAAAAAAAAATCTGTTTTTTTGTTGTGCTTAAGGCTGGGACGACAGACAGACAGGAAGGACAGTGCTAGACAAAAGCAACTCTAGTGAGAGTAAAACATTCTTAGATGTTGCAGCTGTTGAGCTATAAAAGGTAAATCTGTAACTAGATTTGTTCTGAAGATTACGCAGAGATTGAGGCTTGAATGTTGTTCGTTAGTGCACAGTAAACTGTAAAATATTGTAAAAATACATCTGTTAAAATACTTGTTTAGTCACTTGGCAGTAAACTTTTGTACTTACACATTAGTAGATCTCGGTGCTTCTGTTTTCTAATTGGTCTTGATTAAATATATACTGTTCTGGTAATATCGAGAAGGTACTGGATGTTCTTGTATTAAAAGGCCTGATTCTACCAAGTGCTGACCTTTTTGGCCTAAACCTAGCAAAGCATTTGTGTATGTATGTATCTAAGGTTGTGAATAGTGTTACTGACCTGGGCTAAGAACAGTCAAAAAGCTCGACGCTGAATTGATTCAGTCTTTGCAGGTTAGTCTAAGCTGCAGAGATCAAACTGAGAAACAACTAGACACACATTTACTTTTGATTCAGGGAATGCAGCTGCATGCCTGCAGTGGCTTAGGCCAGAAGATGGGGGGCACTAGAGCACGACTGTCTGGCACATAGCCAGCAAGGGGGGGGGGGGTTATGATAGAATCATAGAATAAATGATTCAGAAGGAACCTAGCACCA
>NW_017729034.1:93953646-93953940 GCF_001723915.1 Gavialis gangeticus
CCACCTCTCTGGGAAACCTATTCCAGGCTGTGGCCACCCTTACAGTGAAGTAGTTCTTCCTAATATCTAACCTAAACCTATCCTCCCTCAGCTTGTGGCCATTGTTCACTGGGGCCCCCCTTGGAGTCACCAGGAACAGACTTTCCCCGAGTCCCTGCTGGTGGCCCCAGTAAGGTTGTAGGCAGCCACAAGATCCCCCCCCTCCATCTCCTGTTGCAGAGACTGAAGAGATTCAGGTCCCTCAGCCTCTCCTCATAGGGCTGGCCATGAAGGCCCTCAACCATATGAGTGGCC